>NW_023416307.1:77491936-78103722 GCF_014176215.1 Rousettus aegyptiacus
CTGTAGAGAAAGAGAACACCTCAATGGTTGGCAGAGATTGGTGATGGGGGAGGGCATCGACTACAAGTGGAAACAAGAGAATTTTGGAGGGATAATTGGAATATTCTATATCTTAACTGTGATCATGATTATGTAACTCTATATATCAAAACTCATAAAACTGTAACCCCAAAAGGAGAAATTTTATTGTACACAAATTATGCCTCAATATACATGAGTTAATAGGAATCATATTTACTTCCATAAGCTATTACTTCATACTTGAATTACTTAATACACATTTAAAAAACTAATAGATACATAAAAATGCAAAACCAAACTAATAAAGAAAAAGTATTTATTTATATATAGTTTTGTGTTTTGGAGGGGTTGGGAGTAATTCTTAAATTTAACTATAGCTTCTTATAAGTCCAACTTAAATATTAAACTTTACAATTAAGACATTTAACTTTTATTTTACTTTTAAGGAAATAATTCTTAGCATGTAATGCTTATGGATTTTACAGCTTGTGTGTTTTACAAGAGAAGTGGATCTCAGTAAATAATTATAAAATGCTTTTGAGTCATTCACATTCCCTAAGAAATATTGCATAATCTAAATAAGGAATGCTACATTTTAATGAGCATAATATTTTAATTTGGTAGTTGCACACAACTGTTATGGCTGTTTATAAATTATATGAATATGTGCAAATTCAATCGACATACATTATTCAAGAACATATAATTGTCCAGAAAGATGAGTGGAGAAAAAGAATGATGCATAATCAATCTCTTGCTCTCTCTCTCCCCCTCTCTCCCCATCTCTCTCTGAGAAAAAGAATGATATATCATCTCTCTTTCTGTCTCATTTTCTCTCTTTCTCATTTCAAGATAACATAGTAAATACAAAAAAAGAGAGAAAGAATCCTTTTGTTATTTCCACTGATTCATTAAACAGTAAAATATGAGCTATAATAGTATAGGGAAAATATAGTTCAAATTTTTGTTTTTGGCCCAAAGATCTTAATGATTTAAATAATTTTGTAGAAGAACTGGTGAATTAAAATAAATACCCAGATTAATTTTTCACTAAGTATTTTAATACAGAACAAAAGCAAATCACATTGATTGCTTATTTTGAGATTTTTTGGAGAAGCAAGATGGGGATTAAATTTATTAAGAACTGTTATGCATTAGACAAGTGTACACAATGTATTAGACACTCTCATGTTGTCTGATCCATTCTGGATCTTTTTAGATAAAGAGGTTACTACTAATCACAATTCTTAGTCTTTCCTAGTGAGCCCTAAGATAGCAGAATAAATCACAGCTCTGTGTACCTTGATTGCTAGAACTATAGACAGTGAGGATGCCTTTTATGCTCTGACTTCCCTATCTTGATTCTGTAATTTTGTGTAGGATTTTGATAAGAAGAGTGTTGCTTCGTTTGAAATCAGAATCTAAAATAGATTTCCTATTGAAATCTATTTCCCTTTCTGTTTAGCCATTAAACATTCCCTAGGCAACTTTAATAAGGAGTATGGCCAATCACTTTATATATAATAGTATGTGCGTTGCATAGCCTTGTATTTCTCTGTTTTGCTTCTTAAATCACAAACTCTTTGAAAACCAGAGAAGTGGATAAGAAAGATATTTAGTCATCAAAAATCTACTTCTATCTAAGTATTTATCTGTACTTTCAGAAAATCAATAGCAAAAGAATATCAGCTTTAACAAAAAGCAATGATATATTTAGGTGTCTCCAGTCCTGTTTCATATATTCCATTCTACCCCCAAAACACAGAGTTACACTTCTCCACAATAATAAGTGATTTAGAATCCATCCACATACAAAAATCCTGGAAATTTGTGAGCAACCAAATAATATTACCTGGAAATACTGGAATGGTGTAGGCAGGTTACTGCTCTCAATTATCCAGAGCCTAAATTGACAGCAGGCAAGGGAGCTGTTTCTATATGTAATAAATGGTGGGACAGTTGGCTGAAATTGGTTTTTTCACCCAGCACAGTTCCTGAACATAAGGGTTGTGCTTCTTATAATGTCTTTGCTCTGCATTCTTGTCCCAGGAATTTCTGAACTAGGAGACCATGCTTAGAGGCATTTGAACTTTGGTTTCTACATATCTCCAATGATTTTCCCAGGTTCCCAGTTTCCCCCACAGTTTTCATTCATGCTCTTTTATTTCCTCATAAATAAATACACAGATTATTTTTCTGCATTTTTTTTTCTTTCTTATAACAGAATTATCAGACTGTTGGAGAGCAGAGTTATCTATTAGAACCTAAATCCGTCAGCAATTAAAAAAAAATTATTCATCCTTCCTTAGAATAGAGGAACTTTGTTTTAAAGAAACCCAATGTTCATGCTTGGCTCAATTCCCAGCAGGGTAAAGGAGACACTTTATTTTGTTTGGTGAAACACTGCTCATCCCTCCCCCCGACCCCCTCCCCCAAGAAAGATCAATGGCTCCTTGTAATGCAATGTAAAGGAAACTTAAATTTTCATCATCATAAACACAAGTTGAAGCTTTCTTATTAAAAATTCAAGAAGAAAGTCCTAACTTGCTCAATTTTCTTTTAAATTGTTCACTGTATTCTCCCCCCGCCCTGCTTTTTTCCCCCTTTGCTTTCCAAATTCATATAAAGTATTTTCATAAAGCACTTCAGAAAAATTGTTAGGATTTCAGGTCAAAAGGAAAAAATAAAATTAAATAAAAGTATCTACTGATTATCTCTTCCCTTCAAAAATATAAAGGACTGTAGAGTTTTTCAGAGACTAACATAAAATGTCCCAATGCTCACCAAGGCATGAAGGCAGTAAGCTACAGCTGAAAGAATACTAAAATGGAAATATCGTACTAGTTTTATGACTTGGCCAAGTTTTCCAGTTTCTTTAGTTCTCAGTTCTTTTATCTGAAAATGAAATAATTATACTAGATCTTTTAGCAATAATAATCTATGAACCTACCCCTCTCCCAGCTTTTTCTTACCCTTAAGCATTGTAACAGTCTGGCAATATATAAAAATCATTCCTATTTATTGACTCCAGACAACTAAAATGTTTCGCTAATGAGATTCACACCTGTTCTCTTTACCAAGCCAACTCTATATGTTCTTACACTTGGACAGAATTCTTAAAGTCAGATAATCCCATACAAGGTATTTCACAGTAATGATAAAAGAGAACAGAGATGGACCTCTAACACCATCTCAGGTATAGTAGCTGAGATTTCAGAAGCATCACTCTTAAATAATTCAGTGATGCTTCTGCTGGCAGAAAATTCAATATGTTAAATATTACTCTTGCACAAAATAAGAGCATCAGAGTGTCCAAAAGTGGCATGCAGAAGTCCAGGGGAAATATGAACTGAAAGAATATGCTTATATAAAATATAGAGAAAAAACCCCAATATATAAAGATGATCATTATGGGGTTATTTACTTAAAAAAAAAAAAAAAGGAAAAATGAAAAATAGCAACCACAGAAAAGTAGTTTAAATCACTAGCTATTCAGGTAAGAACATTTAATTCATATTTTTAAAATTATGGTATAAAAACCAAAGTGTAATGTGGGAAAATGCTTATAATTGTTTAAAAAGTAGTTTTCAAAGTTTGACTTGTACTATCTAAAAAGCCATCTTTAGACTGTATAGAAGGGATATTTGTCTGTTTTATTTGTACCCCTATATCCCCAGTGTCTTAAACAGTATCTGGCACATAGTAGGTGCTCAGTAAATATGATGACTTATTTAAAGTAAAGTGAAAGAAAATATACGAATTAATGTAATAATGGTTTTATGTTGGAGTGTGGAATTATGGATACATTTATTATTTTTTCCTGATTTTCTGAAATGTCTTTCTCTTCTTCTACCTCACTTTCTATGTATATTCTATCAATATTCAGTAATACATATTTCTCAATCTCATTCTACTACCCCAGTACATGTCTGTTTATGTTTACAACCTGGGAAAATGAGGTAATTCTATGAAGAGGGAGATTGAAAACAAACATCGCATATTTTGTGTAGCTACAGTCTGTCTACATCTAGGGACAACTACATAGCACAGAAATGACTTCTCTCTGTTTCAGTCATGAGCTAATTTTTCCATTGTACATTTATTCCACAGCTAATAAAACAAAGCAATTCTACTTGTTTTTAATGTTCTGCCAGTGAACATACTGCTAAGAACAATAAGTATGAAATAAATTCTCATATTTTTTTTCAGAGAGAATTAATCTTTTACCATGAAATTTGTCCAAGTAAAGCAAATTAAACCTAGGCAGTAAAGCTTTAATTAGACATGTTAGAGCACAGACTTATATGTAGAGTCCCTGAGCAGAATGCAGTTACAGGAATAAACAGATAATATAACAATCTGCATTAGCCTCTGATTTTTGTCTGGTTTTAGTAGTATGTGAGGTCTAGGACAGAACTGCACTTTGTTCAAACTCAAAATAGCAACCTGGTACATAGCTTGATGTACATACTTGTAGATGCTTCTTTTCTACTTCAAAGTTGTTCATCTACCCATTCACTCAATTCATTTCTTCAAGAAATGCATATTTAAGTCCCACCACTTATTAGTTGTATGATCTTGGATGAGTTGCTACACTCTTTTGGCTTCAATTTTCTCATGTGTAAAATGCAGATAATATTTTTAAATATTTTGTAGTACTTGCTGGGTGGGATTAAGTGAGTTAAGACATGCAGTGTTTGAAAAGTCTTGAAATATGATAAGACCTCCATAAGTATAAGATCCTTTTACTGTGCCCCAAGCAGGTGCTACAAATTGAAGGTATGGTGATGAAAAAGATAGGCTGTTTCATGGCAGCTGTGATCTAGTGGGAATCATTGTTGTAAGACAATTCTCTTTGGATTTTTAGTGTTTTAGTATGTCTCTGAGTAGAAGCACTGACAGTTTTGTTCTGATTATCATTCCAGGGATGTTCAACAGAAAACAATGTTGGAAGATAGAGATAGTGATAACTTCTCCCTCCAAAGAAGAGAGCAGGTTTATTGTCATATACATACATACATACATACATACATACATACATATATACATAAATACTTATATATGTGTGTGTGCATGTGTGCACATGCATGTGCATGTATAATTAATGCTTCTCTCTGAGATAAAGTGTAGAGAGGCTTTCTTGCAGACAATTCTGAAAGACTGATATTTCCTAAACTCGAGATTCCTTTTCTGTAGTTCAACCCATTACATGTGCACATATCACCTGGATCTAGACATTCCTCCTTGTTGAAATTGGGTCTCAGACAATCAGTGCAAATGTTGATTTTTTGGCTACAGCTATTGCTGTGAATAATAAACTGTGTTTTGTTTCTGATCCAGGAGTGTTTTGCCTTCTGCTAGCATCCAAGCTAATTTGTTAACTTCCAAGATGAATAAAATCTCAGATTTTTTTTACAATTCCTGACAATTTTCATGTGAATTTTCAGAAATTTAAAACGTGTCTGTATAAATACAAAAATGTGTATATCCACATACACACATATTCTCATGTATATACAAAAAATGAGGATGGCTAAATGTTATAGGAACATTGTCCAGTAGGATGTGATGGTCACAATCTTCTATTAATTTATTGAACTGACACTTAAAAACCTTAGAATAGGATGCAAACATGAGTGTCACCTAATCAAAACTACTAGCCAGTGCTAAAAGGCTATGCTTATCTGGCCTACCACTTTTTTTCTAGTGCATAAAAGAATAACTTGCATATAGTACATACTCATTGAATACAATTTAATAAATGTATAAATAACTTATTGCTTGGAAATTTCTATAATAGGATAGTGTGAACTAAAAAAAAAAAAAAAAAGAAGGTTTTATGGAAAGTAACCTCACAGGATGATCTGATCATAAATTCCTAACTGGAGAGGTTATGGTAGACAGCCATACCTCAGACTTATAACTTCTTTAGGGAAAGGTTTGAAACCAGCCCCATCCATTGTTCCTGTGCATCTAGGTTAGCATCCTTGAAAATATTGGAAGTAATACCTGTGGAAGGTGATATTAATTCACAGGAGAGCACATAATACAGTTAACTATCCTGTAATCCAATCCTTGCCTTGATTTCTCTAGTCTACCTTATGTTCTCTCCTTAATTTCAAATGCATAAAAGAAGCTACAAAACTGTCATTCTCTGGAGCATATGAGATCTTGCTCTTCGGCATATGTTGTCAGTTTGGCTCAAATACACTCTATAAAACTTCTCTACAAGTCTGGATGTTTCTTACATTAATACTAGGTACTTCTACATGGGAAATTTAGTTCATTACTGAACTACTTCCATTGGAACTTCTTCCTTCCTGTGTTAGTCAAGCTAGGAGAGAATATGCTGTGGCAATATAAAAAATTCAGAAAATTAGTGAATGGCATAACATAACAAAAAAGTTGATTTCTCTCCCTCACATAACCACTATTCAATATGGCTCAGGAAGCTCACTTTCCCAGAGGCTCTGTCTTTTAAGCTATGGCTCAAGAATTGGAGCTCTTCTATAATACTCTTTCCAGAAATAAAACAAAAATGGCAGTGTTGCCTCTGCCACACTTAATTCAAATTCAAATTTGATTTCTCAAACCAATTCATTGATTCTAATTCTTCCCTTGGAGCCAAACACAACATCAGTGACAAAAGCTTACTCTTTTTCCATATGATATGATAGACAATCCAATATTTATTTCCCCTTTGTCTTGTGGATGTAAGAACATCCAAACATGTGGACAATTTGAGCCAAACAGAGGATACACCTGGAAGCAAAGAACAGACTGAGAAAAATGCTTCCAAGAAATGACAGTTTGCAGCTTCTTTTATACATTTGGAATGAAGGAAGATAACCATCCGAATGGGAAAATATATTTGCAAGTAACACCTCTGATTAGGGCCTAATATCCAAAATATACAATACAATAACAACAACAACAATAACAACAACAACAACAACAAACAAACAAACAAATGATTCAATCAAAAAATAGGCAGAGGACCTGAAGAGACACTTCTCCCTAGAGGACATACAAATGGCCAACAAATACATGAAAAGATGTTCAACATCGCTAGCTATTAGGAAAATGCAAATCAAAACCACAATGAGATGTCATCTTACACCTGTTAGAATAACTATAATCAACAGGACAAGTAATAACAAATGCTGAAGAGGGTGCAGAGAAAAAAAGAACTCTCATACGCTGCTAGTGGGACTGTAAATTGGCACAGCCACTGTTGAAAACAGTATGGAGGTTCCTCAGAAAACTAAGAATTAATCTACCATATGATCCAGCAATCCCTCTACTGGGCGTTTACTCCAAAGACTTGAAAACTCATATCTGAAAAGATATTTGCACACCAATGTTCATAGCACCATTATTCATAGTGGCCAGGACATGGAATCAACCAAAGTATCCTATGATAGATGATTAGCTAAAGAAGCTGTGGAATATATATACAATGGAATATTACTCAGCCACAAGAAGAGATGAAATACTGCTATTTACAACAACATGGATAGATCTTGAATAATCATGCTAAGTGAAATAAACCAGACAGAAGAAGTTGAAATAAACATGATATTACTTATATGTGGGATATAAACCTAAAAGCAACAAATGAACAGGACTCATGGACATGGACAAAGGACTAGCGGTTACCAGAAGGTAGAAGGGAGGGGAGAGGGGGAGGTAGATGGAAAAAAAATTTAAGTCATTTATTCAATTAAAGAAATAAATAAATAAACAAATGTGTGTGTTAACCTGGATATACAGAAACAAGGGACAGAGCTTGCTTACTGCAAAGATAAGCCTTTTACTAAAGAAGTTATAGGCCTGGGGTGTGACTACCACCATGATCTGCCCAGTTAGGAATTCATGATCAGATCACCTAGTGAGATTACCTTCTGTAGAATCCCTACTTTGTCCACAGTCTCTACTTTTTCTGGGCCAAATAAGCATAATTCCTTTCTAATCAGGCCTAACATAAAGTCATTCTCAGATACTTCACCATTTTGATTATTTTCCTGTGGATATCTCTTAGATTGTCAATAACATTTAAAGAATATCAATGAGAACTGAATATAACACTTCAAATATTGTCAGACAAGCAGATTAGAGTGAGCCTAATTTCCCATTATTTATGCTCTAGAGCAGTAGTCCCCAACCTTTTTGGTACCAGGGACCAGTGCTCCTCCGGAATCTAATGCTTGATGATCTGAGGTAGAGCTGAAGTGGTGATGTTAGCGCTGGGAAGTGGCTGCAAATACAGATGAAGCTTCACTGGCCGGCTGCTCACCTCCTGCTGTGCAGCCTGGTTCCTAACAGGCCACAGACCTTTAGGCCCCTGCTCTCGAGAGTCCAATGAGTCTAGTTTGTCATATCATCTTGTGAGAATTATAGGACACCAAGAAGGACAATATTTTTAAATATTAATTGATGCTGGTCATGCTTCATTCCATTTTACTCTGTCACCTCTGCTCCATTTAGGCCACTAGACTTCGGGCAGGCATTGCCTCAAGGAGGAATGGTAACTAAGGAAACTGAAGAACAAAGATACCAATTCTTGACTTTTAAGCTTTAAAAAAAGCCACTCAAAAATTCTTGAAGATCGAGTTTTTCCTGCCTTTGAAGAGATAAGAACTCTCCGAACTAGAAGTAGTGAAGAGTTGTAGAAGAAGCTAGAGAATGAGACTCTGATGAAGGCTTATGAGAGAGAGCAAGTGTCTGTACCCTGTTCACTGCCCCCCACCCTCCTTTGGAATCAGTTTCTGAAAATGGAGGAGGAACAACAAAAATCAGTCATGAGTAGTATTTGAAAAAAAAAAAAAAAAGAATTCTTGTGCCTCTGTCCTCTATCTGGCATGTTGAAGGCAGAAGCCTCCCAAGAATGTCACCATAGTATAGGAAATGAGTAGAGATGGCTATATGAGGTGTCAGGACTAAGAACCAACATGAGGCAACTGCAGCACAGTGTCACAGATGCATTGCCTCAAGCCCCCCAGTAGTCTAATATTAGGAGAAAAAAAGAAAAATTCGAAATGTCCAGTTTGATCTAAAATCCTTGAGTATACCTAGAAAAAGTTGAGAAAATCCTGGAGTAACTGAGATTACTTGCATTTGACTAAAATTACCTTTCCTGCTTTCGGGAAGACCAAATGCTATAATGGAGAATAAGTTGAGTTTTAGAAAAATACTGGCAACTCTTCTGCACTTCCAAGGACATAAGCAACTTAAAAGTAGTCTCACAACTTCGGATGATTTGCTCATCAGTATAAAAAGTAGTGGGTGCGAATTTAGAAGAACAAGGTTTAAATTACCACCTCTCTGAATTTGGCCCCATGATAGTTTCTCTCTTAGCTACAGTTTTATCATAAAAAAAAACATATTCTGACTTTTGCATAGGCAGAATGAAAATATTAAATAAAGAAAATGCCTGGAAAACAGTTCTGTAATATTTAAAATGACATAAATATGTTATGTTACCATTAGTCTATTTCTACCAGGTGGCTATGGTCTTAGAATTAGGCTAGATTTAGGGTAAGTGATTTGATGTTACGTTTTGATATTTGCTGTAGAGAGATGCTCTAGTTCAGTGCTTCTCAAATTGTAATGTGTATAGGAATCAACTAGAAAATCTTATCAAAATGCAGATTCAGATTCAGCAAATATGGGCGGGGGCCTGAGATTTTCTACTTCTAATAAGATCCCAGTTGATAATGCTTCTGCTGGGCCATAGACCACACTTTGAGGAGCAATGCTCTAGTTAACGACTAATTTTTGTCCATTTCCTGAGCTTAAAGTAACAATTAATAATCAATATTGTATCTCACAGTGCCCAAGAATAGCTCCCACATTTCTTTATCCCTCCCATCTGTTCATGCCAATTCTCTCATACAGCCAGCATATCAGAAGTTGATGATGTCATGACCTGATTATCAAATACTCTCAAATTAATTTTTTTATTTGTTATTATTCATAAAAAACGTGGTGTGCTTTCAAGGCAATACAAACAGTTCAGTCCTTGAGAATTTCTGCAATTTAACCCCATGAAGTTGGCAGCAGATATCCCATAATTTCAGTTACACACTTTTAAAAGGAACGAAATTTGTATTTGGATAATATAAATAAGAAAACTGAACAAGTATTAAGGCAGTAGAGATTTATTTTACTTGGCTTTACTGTCTTATTTTATTTGGTTTGTTTACTTTTACAGTCCCTAACTTTTTGAGATTCCAGGAAGGTATTATATGTAGAGGACAGGTTATCTTTCATGCTTTTGTCCCTCTGATGAAAACCACTGACATCTAGAGTACAGAACATCATTGTAAACCTTAGAGATGATGTTGTCTGCTTAGCTGCTAGGGAAAAGTTATAGGCAGGAAGCTGTGGCTTCCTATGACAGAATGGGTAAAATTATCCAGAACTGCCAAATTACATATCAGCTTTCTTTAACACATTCTTTGAGATATAATATTCACACTGATTAAAAGCTGGACTATGGAAACATTGCCTGTGTGAATAAGGTTGAACAAATCACTTCAGCATTTGATGCCTTGATTTCCTAATCTGTACAATAGAGATAATTATTATACTCACGAGGTAGTATATGTAAAGTGCTCAAGACCTGCTAGGCACATAGCAGGCACAATACATAGGTTAACTACTATTGTTATATTCTTAATACTGTTATTGCTGTTACTTTATTTCCTTATCTGGATCAAGTTTCTGTTATGTTTAGATAATTTGAAGAAGTCTATCCTTAACTATATCACTGGGATGGATTTGCTTTCAATCTCTTTAGACAGTAACATATGAAGGATAAGCCATTAAAATGTGTAGTTACTAGAGATGATGTATATCACCTAAAATATCAGTAGATTTTTTGACATCCTGAAATATCATTTTTTTAGTTGTATTACAGTTGTACTATATTAAAAAGACTGCTCACAATAAAATTCTTAAGAAATGAAAAAAACGTATTTTCAAAGTATTACTCATCACATCCAGCATTTTGACATTATCTTATAGAAAATACGAAAAGACACGAATATTTGAACACATATAATTTATTCATTAAATATGGGACTGACAATTAGATTAAAAATAATAAAGGTATATATTCTTGGTGAAGTTCACATAAAAAATCCTTAACATCTGTGTTCTTCTTATTTGATGTTGAAAGAGACCAGAGAAAACATATTTATAGATTAACAATTCTGCAAAATTCACTGATCACAGAGAAAGTCGTTCAATGCAAATTAGCTTCAACAGGTTTACACTGTACCTACCTACCTTTGCTGTTGAGTGAGTAACTAAGGAAATATCTAACTCTGCCTTTTCCTCATAGAATTCATGTTTTTATCTTTTCATAATGGAAGCAATCATAGTAACTGAAATAATCAGAGCAAAATACAGAGCAATAATAATAATACAGACAGTTCTTAATTTATGATGTTTCGACTTAGGACTTTTTGACTCCATGACGGTGTGGAAGCCATACTCATTCAGTAGAAACTATACCTTACATTTTAAATTTTGATCTTTTCTTGGGCTAGCGATATGCAAAATGATACTCTCTTGTGTTGCTAAACAGCAGTAGCTAGATGATTTTGCTCAACTATAGATTAATATGATTTATCTGAACACATTTAAGGCAGGCTAGGCTAAGCTCTGATGTTTGAAAGGCTAGGTTTATTAAATGAATTTTTGCTTTACAATATTTTCAACATATAATGAGTTTGCCTAGACATAACCTCATCATAAGTCAAGGAGCATGTGTAATTACACACAAACAAGTCATCAGATACAAGGTGTAGGCCATACAAATGATAATGGTATAAAGAAAGTCAGTTTTCAAATGCTAAGATATGCTTCCTAGAAGAGGTGCTACTTATAATGGACCTTTGAAGCAGGTGGTGTTTTGAATATATTTTAGGCATCTAAAGCCACAGGAACAGTAATGTTAAGACATCCTCTCTAGTGACCTATTTATACAATAAGATAGAAGCATAGCTCAAGACACGAAAATCTGGCAAAAGCAAAAAACAAAACAGTAGTAATTTTTGTTGTTATTGTTTATGCAAGTTATTAGTCTTCAAAATGCTCCAAAAAAGGTTTCCTTAAATACAAAGCTTCTTTTGTGTTTATTAAATATAAATTAATTATGAAAATTTTGATCCACTCTCAGTGTTCCAGACTGACACCTTTTGTAGAAAATGAGAGCATGGCTCATAGTGTCACTTCCTGACTAGTGATTTGGGGAAGTTGTATGGGATAGCTTTCTTCTATGCTTTCTCTCTTCTGAATGACAGCAACATGGGTTTTTGGCTTCATTTATCCTAAAATATTTAAATCAAATTATAAAACTAATATATTAAAAAATGAGAAATAAATTCAAACCAGATTGTTCTGGCTGCTGTGATATATTAATCCAATTGGTCTTTGTGGCTAGTTAGCCTGCTGGTCAGAACATAGAGCTAGTGATGCCAAGATCAAAAGCTTAGTCCTCTCTGGCCTAATTAGCTTTGTTCCGTTCCCTGGACAGAGCTGTACCCGAACCCAGGCCAGACCTCACATGAGTACGTTCCATTTGTCAGAGCTGATGGAAAGAATCTAGTTAAATTAGCCCAGCTCTGCCATTACTACCAGAAAAATTAGCAAAGAAACAAGCAACAAACTCAAGGTACACATTGAACTAATGGTCTGTCACTATCTTCCAAGAGGACAAATGACCCTATCTCATGGTTAAGTACTTACTCTTTGCTGATTTTTAAATATAAGCTAAAAAGTGTCTTGACATCTCTTCATCTCACCTTTCTCAATATGAATTCCTCTATTATTAGATCTCTGTAAAATATACTAGAGGAGGAGTACTATGAAATTCTATAATTCCAGCCAAAATTACTTAAAAAAAAAAACTACGGAGAGCATGCTGTTTCAGAACTACATTCTACTGGTAAATAGAGGTATTAAAAGAAAGTCATGGAAAATTCCCTTGAGTGAGAAATTTATGAAGCAGGTGCTGCTTTTTGCTATGTGTTTCTGCGGTGTCAACCAGAGATATTTACAATCTCACTTTTTCTTAAACAAACCAAACTATGAGGATTAAAAATAGCCTCATTACTAATTGTAAATAGATGAAACCTCATCTTCAAAGTCTTTAAATGAGGTTTCAACTCGTAACTAGCACTGTGTGCTCTAACCTAAAATTGTTATAAGAAGAGTAAAAACGTCAGAGAAGGGACCACTTTACTAGATGCTGAAAATCATCAGAAAAAAAAATAATAACCACCTCCAATCAGAATATTAATGATATCCTATAAGAAACACCGCACAAGAAATTCTTGCATTGATGTGTATAAAACACTCTTCAGAGAGAACATGCTGGTTGTTACAATCTTAGCTAAAAGTCTCACCAGGCTGAAGTGAATAGAATAATGCTTAACAGAATAAGCACACTCCATGCAAAACTCTCACATGTCCTACGCCAAAACTGTCCTTGCATTCTCAGGAGTGGATGATTGGCTCGTGTATTTAAAAAGAACTCCTCATCCCCATCCCTCATTATGTTTTTTTTTTTTAAAGTTTTTAATTGTTCTATGATGGGTCTTGTTCCAGATATTTGTCTATTTCCACAGTTTGCTAAGGAGGTTTGTGACAAATACACTAACATTTTAAAGTTCAGCATGGGTCAGGTTTTCCCTTGTGAGCTTAATATGCATTATTTATTAATCTTCATAGAAACCTTATGAATATGACTATCTCCACTTAGGTATGAGAAACTGAAAACCAGAATTTTGTCTGAAGCCAGTGTTGGTGCTCTTTTTATTATTCATGTGACTATGTGAGGGCCCAATTGTGACCCTGATGTTACTGGTTGGCCCACAGCAAGGTCAGCTTCTGACCTTCTGGTGACTTCTCTAATCACCTTTCACCTATGCAACTTGCTGTCCTGCACAGCTTGCTGTCCTGTCCCGCTGCCTTCTCTAGCCACTCTTTATTCCATTCAAAGTCTCTGTTTCTGAAATTAAGGTCCTCTTTTGTAATATGAAATGTTCGTCTATTTTTTAACAGATTATAAAAGAAACTCCCCCCCAAAAGAAACAAATTAAATAAAAAGGTATTTTTTGACATAAAATTTTTCAATTCTACCCAAAGAGAACAATCTGAAGCTTTTAAAATCACTTACAATTAATTTTTTTGAACATGGGAATTTGGGGAAGTTCTCTACTTACTTCTCTCCTGATAAGTTCTTAAAAGCTAGAAACTCAGGCTCAGTGGGAATTTTTAATTAAATTGACTCATTAGACAAATAATTGATCTAGGACGTTTTCTCCGAGCCTTGTCAATTCTTTAGCATATCTATCTTCTTACCTTCTTCACATAAATATGCAAAGTTAAATATATACATAGACCATGTCATTAGACTTAGTGTCCATTTGCTGCTAGATAAAATGGTATAATAATAATTTTTAAAAACACACAAATGTTTTGGAATCAAACCTGGGATCAGATCCTGGCTCAGCCACTCACCTATTCCAGTATTTAATTTCTCTGACCTTCAGCTTTTTCATATCTAAAATGACAGTAACTACTATGTCATAGGATTATTGTGAGAATTAAATGAATGAATGAGAGAAAAAGCAATCTTAACATAAATGCCTGGTCCATGACAGAGCCTTATAAAATGTGAGTTCCTTTTATCATTATCTTCCCCATGAAAGCACAAAATCATAAACACCTGATCTATATAAACCCCCTTCATTATTCTTCATCCTCTCATAAAAGCACATGCTTTGAATTATCTAACAAGTCTATAACCTACATTTTGGGTAGTAAAAATCTACTTTAAACAAAGCCTATCCTTACAACTGTGACTATATTGAATCCCAAAGGAAATTATCCCTTAATAAAACATAAAATCATTACCTCATTCAATAAATATTTACAGAATACCTATTAGGTGCTATAATATAGCAGTAAATGAAGCATACATGTTTTATGTCTTTATGGATCATAATGCGGAGAAGGAAAAAAAAAACTTGAGAAAAGCCTGTATTTCAAAATATGGCAAACACTAGGAAGGTGGGTGAGGAGTTGAGCAGGCTGTTATTGGTGGAAATAGTAGGTGTGGGCAGGGTGTAGTTAAAATTGGGAAATTGTCTTTGAGGAAGCATGTCTGAGCTAAGACCTAGATGGTAGTTAGGGGGGCAGAGGGAAGAGTTATCTTAGTAAATCTTAGTATCTTAGTCATTGTACTGGAGCAAATGGACGAATGACATGTTCTAGAACAAAGTTGCAGTACGGAGAGGATGAAATGGGTAGATTGTGGAAGTAAGCTGACAGAGCAGAAAGAGAGGAGAGAGAGGATTTACGATAAAGAAGCATCATATTCACCATTCAATTCAGTGGACACTGAGCTAGCTCAGAGTAAGTATAAGATAGAAGATAATCTATTATTACTTGAGTTGGTCTAAATTCTCACATTTCTCTCACATTATGTGTATATCTTGACAATTCGAGTATGATTTTAGAATTTAAAGATTAGTATTTTCTAAAAAGACGTGATTCCTATATATGAACTAATATTTGATCCGGTGATCAACCCAAGAACAGGTAGAGTTTTCAGTGCTGGAGACCAAAAAGCCTGTGTTGAACTTACTGACACACTGGAGATATATATACAGTTCATTGTAAAGCATTGAAGAAATGTTCAGTAATAATATGGGCCACATATGGTTTCATTTGCTTTATTTATTGACTTCAGAATTCCATAAAAGATATATCTCCACTCTGGAAATCTTGGGCTAATTTTTATAAGTTATTTGCATATAGAGGTGATTTGAAGATGGATGAGATTTCTTAGGGAAAGAGACTAAAGTAAGACCTAGGACTAAGCTACTAAGAAACTCACATTTAGAGTTTAAGTAGAGGAGAACACGAGAAAGGAAAGTGAGAGAGAATAAGTGTAAGAAAACCAATTAAGACAGGGGTATGTCATGGAAGTTCACCAAGAATAGAGAGAATTTTAAGGAGGGATTAATCTATACTGTCAACATTTATGAAGAATTAATTAAGATAAAGTTTAAAAAATGAATTTCAAACTTTTACCACACTTATTACTGGTGACCTTAGTAAATGTTGGTGGGTGATGGGGCAGAAATCTGATTGCCAATGGCCTGAATAGTGAATGGAAAGGAAGAAGGTGGAGAAAGTTGAGGGATTTAAAAACAGTGAAGGCAGAAGGCAATAGTTGCAAGATGACATGGGTAAGCACACTACAGAAACATAGTAAAGCTGCTAGACATTGAGGAGAGCCCATTTAAGGTAGATGATCCTGAAGGACAAAAGAGGTTTTATAGCTTTACATGTGAGTTTTGACCTTCAATTTTCACATCTGTTTCATAGATATTATTGGTACAACCCTTAGATCTAGGCAACCGGTGTCCATCCTTGGCCTCTGAGCTTTAGCGTTCTCCTCACTGGCCCTGTCCTATTGTGCCTCTCCTCATAGGAATCTGTATGGCATAGAGGACACAATCATGCAAATCCCTTCCTTTGGTACCCAGTCCCCCATTAAATTATTATGTTAGCTTCTTACTGCTGCTGTAATAAGTTACCACAACTCAGCAATTTAAAACAATGTGAATGTATTACCTTACAGTTCTGAAGGTCAGATGTCTAAAATGGTATTGGCAATGCTGTGTCTTCCGGAGGCCCTAGGGAGCCCACTTTTGTGCCTTTTCCAACTATTGGAGGCTGCTGTCTTTCTTGGCTGTGCAAACCTTTCATCTGCAGGGTAATCGATAGACCCGTGCGTAATCTTTCTCGCTTTACATCAATATGACACTGACTCTTCTGCCTCCTGCCTCCCTCTTAAAAGGACACTTGTGATTACACTGGGTACATCCTAATAATTCAGAATAATTTTCTTATCTTAAAATCCACTCATTAGTAGTCTTAATTCAATCTGCAATCTTAACTCCCTCTTGCTACATAAGAGGGACATCTTTGGGGGTGGGCACTGTTTTGCCTAGAATAACCATGCATCTGTACCTAAGACCTGGGAATTCCCTGTGCAGACGACCTAAGCCCAGCACTGCAGCTCCCATGTACTCTTTTATATTGAGAGATCAAGTTAAAGACAAAAAGACAAAAACAAACAAACAAACAAACAAATAAAGAATAAAAACTTCCTTTTTTTTTTTTTTTTTTTTTTTACCCTATATTATCTCAAAAGATATTGAGAAAGTCCACTTCAACTTACCTCTTTAAATAAAACTCTTTGGGGAGTTTACTTCGCTAAATTTCAGCTGAAAAAATTATAAACGTTCTGGGAAATTTAGTGGGTAATGCCAAATATGTAGCGGCCATAAACCTCTGAGTCAGAAGAGTTGGAAACATGTAAAGTAATTTTGGTATTCTATAGAATTGCAACGTCTAGGACAGAAAAGAATAGGAGGATAAACACCGATGGGTAGTATGGGTTCCCTATTGGGACTGAATCAGAAGTGGTGGAGCAGTGTGAGAGGAAGAGGAGAGGAGATGAAAGGGTGAAATTAGAGGAACTTTAGCTCAGAAGTGCAAATAATCAAGTTTTATCCCATTACTATTTTATTCCAGTGATTGTGACACCACTACATAATAGACCCGACAATGAGTACACCAGTAGTCAGACGGCATTCTCTGGATCTGGGTGACTCATTATTGTTAAATGCAATTGGCCTACATTCCCCCTGCCACGCCCACTTTTTTCCCACAACTCCAAGTTGACCAAGGGATAATCTAATCTAAAACTTCTTCTTTCTGGTATTTATATACATATATACATATATGCTTAAATGAATATGTATAAATAGGTGCGTATATGCATATATACATATAGTGCATGTATGCATGTTAATACACATGTGTTTATTTACATATCCTTATCATCGGGTGATAAGAGTCAAGAGACCTGGGGCTATGGTTTTAGTTCTGCCTCCAGTTCTGCCTAAAGTCTAGTTCCCTAGACTTTAATTAGAATACATATTTGCTAATCTTTGAAAGAAGATGATTTAGACTAAATGATCTTTTTGATTCTTTTCCTTTTAGAAACCTTAAACATCTACCTGCAGGGAGTCAAGTACATCTGGTCTCCTACCAGAAGTCCAATTTAACTTTCCTTAACAGGAATTATACTACATTTTATTAATGAGCAAACAAAGACACCAGCCTTTGATAGATTATTTTCTTCCTCTACCATGTCTATCCTTTTAGATTCCAATTTTGGGCAGAATTTACCTTTATTCTCTATTTTCTGTCATAAGTAAAATATAGAAATGAAAACAAAGATATTGCATTATAGAAAGATTCTGCAAAATACCTCCAGACTTTTGAATCCATGACTTATTAGTATCCAAAAACTACATCTTTGTCATACAATAAATAATTGAATCATACTGGAGGCCATGTAGGGCACAAGGAAGATGCAGAAATTGTGAGGGTGAACATGTTGTATCTAGTTCTGGCTTTATTTTCTAAGTCAACAAATATATACCGAATATCTTCTAAATATCGGCTACACAAAATATAAATGATTGCTGCAACAATCTAGTAGAGGAGATATTAAACATATAATTATACAAAAAATAATCAACTGTAGATATATTATTTAAAGATAAAGTGAAAAATGTTAAGTACTTAAAATAAGAGGTTTAGTTATGAGTAAGGGCCGCTCTCTCAAACCAGCTCTGTAGTCTAATTCAGTCACTTTATACTTTAGGTCCTAGAGTTTATTATACCACAGTGTCCTTATTTTAACAAACAGTAAGAAGCCTAAAAGGGAGCCTTCACTGATTTTGTATGTGCTTGAATTCTTGACGAGTTTGTAAGCTCCTCTGTGAGTTTTTTTCTCCCTTTTTCATGCTTTATTTACTCAATGAATGTTTATTAAGCCAGATATTATATGATTGAGATTCTCAAACAGCCATGGTTATGTTGAGGAAATAAGCAAATAAGCCATTTCAAATCAGGTGGTTGTTTATTAATATGGTGAGAGCAGTATTCATGGGGTGCTGGAGTTGCCGAGTAGGGGCATCGAAGCTGGTCTTCAAAGGCTGCTGTGCAAGAGAACAAGGAGTTAACAAGTGAAGAAGCTGGAGAGAGGGGTATTAGTGCAGATGTTCTGGTCCTGTGTCAAAAGGCATGGGAAGAACAGACACCATGCTCTTCCCTAGAAAGGGGGTTCTCAATTCAGATGGCTGAATGGACAGTTGCGAGAGATAGTGACATAGGCAGGGCCAGAATTTGAAGGTTGAGACTTCAGACTGTGGGGGGCTACTGTAAAATTTTTTAAAGAGTGAAGCATCATGGATCTGTTGGATTTGCAGTGGCTAGGACAGAAAAGAGTAGAAAGATATGTTGTAAAGAATGAATCAGAGGAGGGCTCAACTCGAGGCCTAGAAATTGGGTAGCAGCCTCCTGCAGGAGTCTGAGTATAAGATACTGAGTGAACTAAGGATTATAGCAACAGAAATAATGAGATGAGGGGAGAGAACTAGTAAAAATGTAAACGTTATGATCAAGTGGACTCTAAGATCTGACTGTGGGGACTATGAAAAGAGAGATGGAGTGTTGTATAATTTCCAGAGTTCTAGCTCAACAGCTGGTGAATGGGAGTTTCAATACTTGAGATGTAGGTTAAGAGAAGAGGATCAGGTTGGGAATGTGAGAAAAAATATTAGTGCTGTTATCACTGACATCCCTATGAGATATCTATGTGGAGCATCTAGAGAGAATCTGAATAGATGAATCTGGAACACATGTAAAGGATATAACTGGGGAATGTTAATTTGGGAAAAGGCAGTAATAAACATTTTAAATAAATTCTTATGTATCTGATTAATAGGAATACTGCCCCGCTACAAACGGTACATTTAAATTTCAAACTCTGCCAACCTTTAATATGTGTACTTTTAATGTTCAATGGATGAAAGAAATGAGTGAGTGAATAAGAGCTGTTATGAGTAGCAAAGAGATCCTATCCAATTATTATAGTTTGTGTTTAAGTGTATGAATTTGTGTATGTGTGAGTGTATATGCATTTATGTATGCGTGTATCTGTGTTGTCCTACATACATACTTACATAAAAGTTTGTATTAGTACAATACATCTACATTAGTCTGATAGCACTACCACAATAAAATAACATAGACTGTGAGGCTTAAATAACAGAAATTTACTTTCCCACAATTTTGGAAACTAAAAGTCCAAGATCAAGGTGGCCTCAGATTTGTTTCTGGTAAGACCTCTCTTCTTGGTTTGTAGACTGTGTCTTTTCACTGAATCCTCACAAGGCCTATCCTCTATGCCAGCACAGAGAGAGATCACTGGTGTCTTTGTTTCATAAAGGACACAAGTTCTAGATTAGGAGCTCACTCTATGATTTTATATAAGCTTAATTTTTCTCCTTATAGGCCCTGTTAAACAGTCTCATGGGGGTTAGGGCTTCAACATAGGGATCTGAGGGGGAGGCACGGTTCAGTCCACAACATCAGTCCATTTGACATCCAGATTGACTTTTCCTCTGACAAAGAACAGTCTCTGTGAAAAATAAAGATTATTCTGTCATAAAGGAAGATACCTATATATAGGGAGAAAAATAGTTGTTAAAGGTCAGAGTTGGAGTTCATTTATAAAATAAGTATAAATCCTTTTTCTGCTTTGCCTGACTATGTAGTAACATCTACAACAGATTTCCTTTTTCATTTTAGAGAGGGAGAAAAACCACTTGCTAACAGAGAAACCTTTGAATAGTTTCATGGATTGTTACTGTCTATTGTTCCGTGGAACCAGGCTGGAAAAGCCAGACAAGGTTGACATCCCACAAGAATGTCATATGATGAAGGAGTAAACTTAAAGTGGAGATTGCTTGTAGAAAACTCTATTACATTTCTGGCATGTGCGCACTTACAATAAAGTTAACTTTCACTTAAGGTTATGTAGGGAATATCCCAGTTTATTTTGTGCCTGCTCTGTTTTACCTCTATACACTCGGCTTTCCTTCGCCTCCGTGTCAGTGTTCCCTGTGAAAGCTCCCTGGGGTTGGGAAGCCTCGCCCTGGTAGCCAGGTGACTGAGACAGGGTGGGAACCCGCTGAGCTCTGAGGGCGCGGAGCCTCTCGCATACCATTCCCCTCCCACTACCATCTCAAGGCTGGGAGGCGGAGAGGGCTTCAAACTTCGCTCCAATCCGCAGCCTGCCCTTCCCGGGGTCCCCCTGCTGGGCGACCCGCCCGCCGCGGACAGAGTTAGAGGAACTTTGCAGCGCTCGGCGTCAAAGCCTGGGGAGGCGAAGTGCTCCGGTCCTCCCGGGTCGACCCCTCCCTCTGCCCCTGCCTCCCAGTCGTCGCCCAGCCGGCAGCGCTGGTGATAGGACGAGCCCGGGGCGTGTATTGTGTGTATGCAAAAACCAGAGCTCGGCTCCCCAGGGCGGCCTGACCTGGGCCAGGGCTGCGTCTGTGAGCGGCGCTGCCGTGGGTGCCTCTGCCCCCGCCGGAGCCCGGCACTGCCATGCCTTCGCCTCGCGGGCCGCCGTGTCCCCCAGCCGCTATATGAGCGCGGGCAAGGGGACATCCGGAGGGGCTGAAGATGAAGGTGCTCGCACACGGGCCACCGCTGATTGCCAACCCCTCCCGAGCCCGCGCCCCGCGCGGAGCCCGCGGCCGCCGAGGACCCGCCTTCGCCGCAGTAGCAGCTGGAGCAGAGACAGAGGCGGCAGCTGCGGCGGCAGCGGCGGCGGCGCCGGTCGCGCGAGCGCGTAGAGCGGCGGCGGCAGCTCGGGGGCCGCCGCTGCCCCGGCTGCCATGAGTTGTGCGGAGGTGATGTATCACCCCCAGCCATATGGAGCACCCCAGTATCTGCCCAACCCTGTGGCAGCTGCAACCTGCCCCACAGCCTACTACCACCCGGCGCCCCAACCTGGCCAGCAGGTGAGTCACCGACCCGGCAGCTTGCCGGGGGCGGGGGCGGGGGCGGGGGCGAGGGGCACCGAGAGTATCGGTCTGGGGCTTTGGCGACGTCCCGCCGAGATCTGTGGTACGAGGATGCTCTGGGACCTGAGGAAGTGCCCTTCAGCAGAAAGCCACCAGAGGAGAGGAAGAGAGGCTTCGGGAAAGGACGAGTAGCCGGGTGGATGGGTGGGGATTCGAAGTGAGGAATTACCTGGCTAGGGGCTTCACTGAGCTGCTGCCGCGGGAGCTACCCTCATAGCCATCCTAGCTCTTAGTGCTCAGTTCTCTGAAGCTTACCAAGGGCATCTGTTTTATGAGTCTGTGAGTAAACCAACTTTAAACCAAATATTTTGTTTCCTTCGGAAAGGTAGAGTGTTTCAGAATTTTCTTGATTAAGGGGATGGAATATGTCACTGATATTGGGGAGTCTGCTACCTGGACAGTGAGTTTGTGGAATGACTTCTCTGGGACTTTCATGGTGAAACATGGGTCTAGTGTAACGCCTATCAAACGTTACTAGAACTTCTCTAAAGAGCGTGTCTTTTTAAGACTTTGACTAGAGGACAGGGATTGATCCCAAAGTTCCTCATTCACTTTTTTTTTAAGTTAAATTTATTGGTGGTAACATTATTTGATAACATTCATATAAGTTTCAGGTGTATAATTCGGTAATACATCTTCTGTATATTACATTGTGTGCTCCCCACCCAAAGTCTAGTCTCCTTCCCTCGCCATGTATTTAACACCCTTTACCCTCTTCAGCCTTCCCTCACCCTCATTCCCTTTTAATTCCATCAAAACTCAGGTGTTACAGTTCAGTCTGTTGGCAGTGGTGTGTGTGTGTGTGTGTGTGTGTGTGTGTGTGTGTGTGTCCGTCCCCTTCTGGCCAAGAGGTAATCTTTGATCAGAGGATACTGGGTCTCCACCATGCCAAGAGCAACTGAAAATACTTTTGATAAAAAGGGTTGGGGAATCAGGGAGATGATATAGTTTCTTCAGAAGGAAGAGTAGAGTTCTGGAGTATTTGGCACTAGGTACCCCTGTGCATTCCTCCCTGGACATCAACGGAGTGGAGTGTGTATCAAGGCTTAGTTAGCTCTACATAAAACACATATGTGAGTATGTGGCACTGGGTTGTACCAAAATAGGGTCCTCAGACTCTGGGAATTAGAGTGGGTTGATTCGGTGAGATTTAAAAATTACACTTATGGAGACATTTGTCAGAGAACTAGAATTTATTGAACTTATTATTTATTTATTTATTTTTAGTTTGTTAGGAACCCTATGTTTTATGATGGTCTTAAGAGATTGGCTCTTTAATTAATCTGGCCTTTTAATTCCTATATTTTCTTTGTGTCTTCTCTAGATTTATAGCACTACTCTTTGGAAAGAAATGATAACTTCTGTTTAGAATCTAAGGACTGTGAAATTCATCTGATTTTGAAAGAGTACATTCCTCAGATTTATCTGCTGAACAGTATAGCTTAACTAGGACTAACTAGGCAAAAGAGGAAGAAACCCCACTTTCTTGCTACTATTATTATTATTATCATTATGATTACTTAATATTCAGCAGTTAAAGCATTTTAAAGAAAATTTACCTTTGGAGAGGGGAATGGGTAAACATTTTGTAGTTAGTGGTCTGGAGTGACAGATTAAATAATTTGGTTATGTTTTTTGCTTTTCTTTGGCTTTAAATATAAAAGATATAAGTAATGGAGAAAACCATGTAGGTATAAGTTAGTCAAGTGAGGCAAAGAGATGCTTGAAATCAGTTTATGTGTTTTATAAACACTGTGTCCCAGATGAAACACCCTTTCCTCATTTCATTTCTTCTATCTCAGAGACTGCAGAGGCCTTCAATTACCAATTGGAATGTTGTCGAGCAACAGACTCAAATTTTACTAAACGTTCAGAAAGGTGCTTTTCCCCTTAAAAAATAACTTGAATAATAGAAGTTGTGGATAATTCTAGAGTTGTAAAAATAAGTCCATTAAAATATAAATGTGTGGTGGGCTTTAGCATTGTAATACTTTTTTTTTTTTTTTGTATTTTTCGAGCTAGAAAATAAGATCCAGGATCAGAAAAATTATAAGACACTACTCATAAAATTTAGTTTTTAATAAGAAACAACTCCAATCCTTTATCTAACATTTGCAATAGCTCCGACTCAGTACCCAAATTTTATTCTTTTGCTAAGACTATCAACAAACTGAAGAGTGAGCTTTCTTTTTTACTGGATTTGTACACATGGATGAGTGGCACATATTAGTAAATAATGATCAGCTTCTACTATACTTTGAATTTCTGTGGATATGGTTTGAGTAGATACTAGGCTGTGTTGACCTTAATAACTTAGTTGAGAGGCGTGCTTGGAAATTTTCATGTTGCTTTTACCAAAATGGCTTGTTCAAGATTACTTTTTTTTTTTTTCAATCAAGTAAAGAAACTATTTGACTATAATTGGCCAGCAAATTAAAGAGACTCGATAGGGTAACTACTGTTCTATAACTGTTCGAAGTTTATTGTGATAACCTATATTTTCTATTGAAAAAAAGTAAATCAGGAAATTCTTATCAGGCTGACAGCATTTTTAGACTGTGCGGTGCGTGGGTGAAGTGGGACTAATATTGACTTGGCCTTAATGCAGTCATCTGAGAATACATATTTTGGTTGTTTTTGCATTCCATAAGGTTTTATCATTATTATCCATGAAGATTGTTTTCTCCGTACATGGGAAGTGACCCTTAATAGCATCTTGCCTGGGAGATAAAAATAAGGGCTACAAATTCTACTGCATTTGAGAAATTAAAAAGGTACATGCCTCAGATTTATCTGCTAAACAGTATAGAATAAAAGAAAAGAAGCAGAAAAAATGATAGAGTTATAAAGATGATTTAATGGTAATTTATAAAATGTTAGAAAAGAGAGCACTAAAGTTTTGTATTAACTTCTGTATTCAGTTGTAGTAGTGTACCTTTGAACTGATTTTTTCCTGAAATCTGTATAGCTCTGAAGTCCTTGTAATTTCGGTATATTAAAATGGTTCATTATGATGAATTTTAAACAAATATATTTTTCCTCAATGTATATAGCTGACAATTCTTTTTGAAATAACAGAACTTCATACTCCAGGCACGTGTACTCTCCTCTAAATGCACAAATGTACACTTGAAGTTTAGTTTTTTATTAAACATGTTATACATTGTGGGTGGGTAATAGGTTAGTGTCCTAAAAACATAGTTAGCTACATATAAATCAGGCTGCACTGCAATGTGTTACTTAGGCATACAGTGAACTAAATGAATTAAAGTAATGTAAATATGCCTGAAGAGGAAATTTTATAGTTTCTGACATTAATTCCTAGAAATTGCATGGCTATGCATAAATCTTACAGTGTGCTCTATGGAGTCAGGATTTGCTAAGGGATGCTAAGTTATCTGGTCCCAAAGCCCACCGTCACTTCATAGCCGTAATATATCAATCAGTCCCTAACGTCTCCTCAGGAGAACTCTTGACTCGGTCTCTCAGCACATGCTCTGAAGGCATGATGATACTGTAGAACATGTGCAGAAAGGAATGTACTTGTGTTCTAAAAGTGACAGTAGGAACCAAGAAAAATTTTTTTTTGAAATATGTGTCAGGAAAAAATTTTTTTTGAAATATGAGGGGAATAATATGAAATCATAGATTCCCTTCATACTCAATGGATTTCTCATCATAAATGCAGACAGTCTGTTACTGTCTAACTGCACCTCCCCATATATTCATAATGTTAAATGTTAGGAAGAAACTTAAAATGAAGCTCTTAGAATTGTGTAATTCATAGATGAGGTGGTAAAAGCAGAGAATAATCACTAGGTTTTTTTTTTTTTAAACTGCGCATAGGAGTTTTTAACAATCACACTTTGGGCTTCATATAAATTAGAGCAAGTTATAAATTTGTAAAGAGTTTTTTCAAACTCTCTGGACTGTGCCACCTTGATTAGGTCATAAAACCTCTCTCACATTCTGTTTGTTAGGGAAAAAAAAAAAAAAAACTAGGAAAACATGCCTCAAGCCCTCCTTTTACAAAAGGGAAAATAGATAGTCATAAGGAAGAAATGCCTGGCTAAAGATCTCAAAACTAATTGATGGCAAAATTAGAGCCATTAGCATCCCCTGCTCCCCTATGTAGCATCTTTCCACCATGCCATGCCGTCTCCTAAGCTTTTTTTTTTCCCTTGGTATTGCACAATAAGCTTATTTTTGTCTTTCGTGCTCCAAATCAACTTTTTGATAAAGAAGATTAATATGCAGTAGATTCTTTGGCCTTAGAGCTTGAAATTCTTTCCAAGTCCTTGGTAGTGTACTTTTTTAGTTTAGGCATTCCAAAGTCCTTTTGCAAGCATTTGTATTATGCTAATGACTTTTGCTATCCATATTGCATCCTTTGTTGATGAGGCAGAATATTCACTTAGCAAATGAACATTTATTTATTTAAAATAATATGCAGGAAGTGGTATTAACAGTCAGCTTTAAGTGCCTCATTTATCATTGCTAGTCCAACATAAGTTTTGATTTATTAAGAAGAAAGAATACAATTATACCTTAGATAGTTTCAATACACAATCAACTTATTTAAGGTGAAGGATCTAATTTTCTTGCAACCCTAAGTAAAGACTTAAGTGTGTTTATAAGAATTCATACAGGACTTCTTTGAGAAAGAACAGCCCCTATAATTCCACACTACACAAATTAACTTGACTGCAAAGACTTGGAAGCTTTAAGTGCCTCACAGTTTTATGCTCCCGATAACTTTTCAGCCAAAAGGTTCAAAGCTAGAGAAAAAAATTAAAGTTTAAAATAACTTAACTGAACAGTGTTCTCTGACAGCCAACTAACTAGAAAGGAGATTACAATAATGATAGTAAGGGCAGGCTTGAAATCTATAAAATCATGCACTGTGAGGATATGTTCACCAGGAAACCAAATGCCATGACTAGGTAACACTCATTGGAAATTTAAATGAAGAGTATTTTAGATAAATGCAAGGAAGCCCTACTTCACTGAGCACTTATTAAGCTGGGGATGGCAGAGACATGTCCCTTAGTACAGGAAATGAGGGTTTTCAAAGTGTAGAACCATACAAGCAGTGACTCTTTGGGCAATTACGGAAAAGATGCTGAGCTGACCCCATTGGGCTGTATGTATATTTCTGTCATATGTACATATATTTCTGTGCAAAGAGAATTTTCAGTGAGAATGAAAACATTATGCTCAGGATACTTACAGCAGTTCCTAAAACGAATTTGTGAGTTAGGTGACTGTCATTCTAAAACCTGGGTGTTTAGCTTGGATTCCATTCTATAGGCACTGTTTTCAGTTAGCATTTAAAATTTTGTCAAAGCTAATACATCTGGTAATAGATAATAACTTAAGGTATTATTTCCAGTAAAACATTTTCATTGAATAAACAAAGGCTCTCTAATACTTGAATATCAGTCTTAGCCGAGACAGTGAAGAAAATAATTTGGGGCAAAATTATTCCCTGAATCTTTCAAAAAACATCTTTAAGCAGCTGTTTTTGTGCTTTAGCTATTCATTTAAGAAGACCATAAGAGTACCTTGAACCATTGGACCCAAACATCTGCTTCTAGAAAGAAGTCATAAATGCCATATTTCAGTGGATATCAGATTTATGCCAGTAATTTACAAGTGTGGTCTGAACTGAGGTAACTGAACTATTTTTCACTTGCCTCGTACTTGAGTAGAGAAAAAAAATGAAAAAAAAAATTTTTTTAAATGACCTAGAGTAAACAGGTGTTCTTTTTCTCTTAAAAATATTGTTTTAGTAGCCCAAAACACTTGTCCATGTGGGATTTAGTGGGGGAACCCAAAGCATGCATCCTTTCTTGTTATTGTGAAGGTAGATAAAGGAATTACCAAAAGTAATTCTTAAGAATTGGGCTAGATGACCCATGTCTGGGAATGAATTAGTCTTCAATGGTCTGTAGGGTTTTTTTTGGCTAGTTTCCTGCAAAATCAGAAGAGCCAGCCAATGGAAGGAACAAAATTAAGTGTGAATTTTTCTAGAGCTCCAGCATGTTGCTTATTAGGATACAGAATTGGATAAGACCTTTGAGATAATCAACTCAAAATTCCTCATTTTCAGAAGAGGAAGCTGAGGGCCAGAGAGTTACTCAGACTCATGGACTAATATTGGTTAAATCTTCTCTCTTGTTCCAGTTCTCTTTCTAATACGTTCACTTCCCATCTCATTTGCCTTAGAAAACAAGAAAATAATTATCAATTTACCTAA
The DNA here is from genome assembly GCF_014176215.1 of Rousettus aegyptiacus. Classification (NCBI taxonomy): domain Eukaryota; kingdom Metazoa; phylum Chordata; class Mammalia; order Chiroptera; family Pteropodidae; genus Rousettus; species Rousettus aegyptiacus. The sequence continues at coordinate 77,520,251 of NW_023416307.1, forward strand.
CATTGCCTACTTACTATTTTTATTTTTAAATTTTTGAATATTAGCTACTTGGAGAAATAAAACAGTCATATGGATAATCCATGAAGTTCCCTTTACTTTCTATTGCCCTTACAATGCTTTTCCCAACTAACTACCAGCACTTTGAGTTTTGGGACAGACTATGACTTTCAATGTTGTAGCTCCAAGTCTTTGCACAATTATTGACATGAAATAGGAATTAGTTGACAATTCAATAAATAACATAATTTTTTTGAAAGTGAAATTAATTATACCCTGTTTAGTAATATAATTATATAAACATACCAGAAATTTTTACATTGGAGACTTATTCCATTCAAAGTAGTAAGTTTGATAGAGAACATGTGCCCTTATTATATGATCATCACTTAAAACATTTTGGGAATAAAAATTTTGAAATTCTTTCTAAGCATGTGGCACATTGTTTTCAAAATCCTCAAAACTAGAAAAATTTCATCCCTGGAGGGGATGGGTTTGATTTTTTGATAATGACCAGAATCATTGAGAGGCAACTATTCTCAAAAATAGCTGATTATTTTAAGTAATATTATTTTGGGTTTTCTCCTTCCTGCTTTTAAGAAAAATAAAACCAAACCAAGCAAACAAGCACGGAATCTTAAGATGTGATTCTGTATCACAAATTGGCACTGCTCACATTTCCAAAATAGGGCTTGCAAAAAAAAAAAAAAATGGAAATTGTATTATGTATCAGAATTGCCAAAGGGACAATGCATTTTTAGATATAGCAGTCCAATTTCACCTAGATATACATATATTTTAAAGAGTACTGCATTACTTAATAGCTATAGCTCTAATATATATTTATATATATATATTTTAATGTTATAGATAGCTTTAGACCTCCTTAGTTAGCATGAAATGCCATGCTGACTCTGGGCTTTTGTTTGTATATTCAGTTAAAATAAATATCATATAGAGACTCATTTCCTTTAGTCTATTTTCTTGGCATGTGCTTTGTAGTCAGACAGAAATAGATTCTAATTTCCTCTCTACCATTTACTAGTTAGATGATTCTAGTCAAATAAGTCAGTATTTGCATATGGAAATTAAAAACAATTATTCAAACAAAATATCTGTGTGTGTGAGAATTCATTGAAAAAAATGTGTATATAAAAAAGATATGTGGCACATCTTTCTCATCCTGACCCACCCATCCATAACCTGATTCCTCCTCTTCCAAATAGGCTAAGGATTAAAAATTTAAGTCTGAGATATTTTTTTAAAAATCTGTTATCCAAGTGAATTCACAGAAATATGATCAAAGACCAACGCGTTGTTTTTATGGACTTTACAATTTTGAAACAGTTACTCTTGGCTAGTGGTCTTTTCTTATAGGCTCCAAGCATGTTTAGAACATAGGGAAAAAAAAGGCAAAAAGCTGTTTCCAAATATTCAATGATTCATTAAAATACTTTTGTTTCCTTAGGAAAAAGTTTCCACATATGCACAGTAATCATTTGGCATTTTGTAGGCTTAAGCCTTAGGGAGTTAGTGGTATTTGGCTCCTGACATGGAAGTCTTTCTCTTGTCAGACAAACCCTTTCCCGTGCACATTCCTGTGCGAGTTTGTTTCTGCTGTGCCTGATGGCAGGCTGCGAGGTGGCTGGGTATGGTTCTCACTTCCTTGGCTGCCTCCCTCACACTGACTCCTCCTCTAACCTCTTCCTGAGTTAGTTTTAACTTTGTGGCTTTTAACACACAAAAATTGAGTATCATTTTACCTGGGCAACAGTTGTCACTGCTCTGAGATGGGGATGAGCAGGTTAATGTGCATTACGTAGACCATCTTGTAGTTTTTGAAGTCTCTTTTGATGGCTTCTTCATTTTCATTAACAATTCTTCAGGGTCGCCTAAGAAAAGCATGAACATTTCTGAGTGATTTGAATCTTTTTAGGAAGTGATTGTGCGTTTTGAGAAAAATATGATCTAAATTGCCTTTCGATCTTAATTCAGGAAATCTGGGTTTTGATGATCTGAGATTTATTCTCAATGTTTTGAATTTTCTATATTATTCTCTGGAAAAGAAGATAATACTTGGGAAGTTTCATTCCAAGGAGCTAACATCAAAACAATCCAGAAAAGTGCACATGAGTAACATACTTAGTTTAGAAAAAGGCAAAGAATTGATTTATAGTCACTAAAGCACAGATAACAGAAAGTAGCCAGGGCTTAAGAGTCTTTTAAGATGAATATCAGGATGTTACGAATTACAGCATAAGAATCAATTGCTTTTTAAATTCTGTGTCATATTTTCTTCATGCTCACACTTAATGTTTGAAAAATATATGCAAATTAAGTATTAGCATTTTAGGCGGCTATCAGTTCATTTGGACACTTTAGAATTCCTCCTTTAAAATTGATGTTGATAGTAAGGCTGTGTGTGTGTGTGTGTGTGTGTGTGTGTGTGTGTGTGAGAAATGTAAATATTTAAGCAAGTTCACTATAATTTGGAAAAATTGAACCAACTTTATCTGAAAAAAGTGCATGAGGTAATGAATGATAGGAATGCCTTTTGTCCTGCCTATTGGTAGGTGTATTATAGGCTCCTTTTTCATTTTATTTTTCTGTCTCCAAGCAAACTTATTTAATTAGGAGATAACCTACTTTAAAGAGTTCGGAGAGAGATTAAAAAAAAAAAAAGCTATACTTTATAATTATTTACTTAAATAGAGTAGTCAATATAGGTATTTTTATAGAACCACAAGTGTTTGCATATCAAAAGAAATAATATATCAGTATATATTTATATATATGAAATACAAAGAATATAGGAAGTTAATGCATATATAACAAAAAAGATTTTTAGAAAATAGGTTAATAAAAGATATTTTGATGCAATAGCAGATTTTGTTCATTCTTCCCCTATTTTATATTGGAAACTGTGTAAGTTTTAGATTAATTTATCTATATCTAGCCATTCAACAATGGTTGAAAAAGAATAACATGAAATTATTTCACATTTGGAAAATTGTATAACCTTAATTAGATTGAAAATCTATAGTTTAAATTCAACTGCTATCAATTTAAAAATTAGGATATTTTATTATTGTTAGTGGTCATAATACTATGCTATATTTATATCAAGATTTGTAGTTTATACATTTTTACACATATAAAACTTTAATTTTATTTCATATAATAATTAATTGCTAATTGGGGTAAAATAAAGCATTTCTTTTCTTTGGATAATTAACACAAACAGAGCTTTTTCATTTTAGAATATATACTAAAATTAAACAAATGAAATAATAGTCGCAAAACTCGATTCTCACAAACTGATGCTGAGTTAGAGATTAATAGAAAAATAAAATTGGTTTAATAGATAATAATGAACTCTTAGGGACAGTGAAGCCACTCTGTAGATCAGTTATCATTCCCTTCCCATTTAAAAACAGTGCTTTTTTCTATTATACCAGAGTACTGGGCAGAGAGTATGTGTGTATATGCTTAAAATGGTATGACTTTAAGCAAATACACACGTGTATAGAGAAAGAGTACTGTGATTTAACTAGTGAATTGTAATAGTTGTTTAAGTTTATAATGGAATTTAAAGCTGGGAGTAACTTTAGAGATCATTTAGATCAGTCCCTTCAGTTTATATATAACGTATGTTGCTGGGCCATTTTTCTATTGAGATTAAATATAAATGTTCAAATCTGTGCAAAACAGACTATAAGAAATACAGCTCCTTAGTCATTACAATCACCTATTCATCAGCAAGACATATTTACTCATGAGGAATGAATTATCTATTTATCAACAATGATAATCATATTGACACAAATTATAAATAAAATACATATATATACATATTTATAAATATCAGCCCCTAAATAATAACCAGCAACTCATAATATACCTTACACAAGAACAACATATTCATTGTTGGGGGAAGGGGTTTAATTTATTGAATGATGCATTTATAATTTGGGGCTATAGATTTTCAAGGTAGTACTTATGTTAGAAACGTAAGAGTCTGGGTTATGTGTTTTGATAACATTCGCAAAATTATGTGCTTACTGTGTATTCTAGAATGATTTATTTTTTTCAACTCACAATCATTTTCCATCATGCATTTTTTTTCTGAAATTAAAAAAAAATGGTATGGTAAAGGATTAGGTTGTGCAGGCATACAATGATAGAAAGCTCATTTCACCATTCCATCTTTAAGATAATGAATTTTATAATCTTTAGCATTATCTTCTTATATCTAATTCACATTGGACTTGTGCGCAATGAAAAATGCTTTTTAAATATTGAAAAGCAAGAATCATAAAATAACAGACACAAACTTACCACCTAGAAAAACAATACAAGACATAACATTTTGGTAATTTTTATTCTCACACTCGATACCAACACAGACATGCATGCACATATATACACCTGCGTATTTTTATTATGCATTCTGGCTTACATGCTTTGTGAGCTTTGACAAGTTACTTCGCTTCACTATGCCTTAGTTTCATCATCTTTAAAATATGGATAGTATCAATAACCATGTTATAGAATTGTAAAAATTAAATAAGATAATTAATAAATATAAAGTTTTATAAGACTGGCATAATATATGTATATATTTACTATTATAATTATTGCTATAATCATATGTTTAAAACACATTATAAAATTATGAAAACTTTCTCATTTTTATCTAAAAGTCATACTAGCCATTGCTAGTATTTTGTATTATTTCCTGTAAGCCATAACAATACCTTTTTTCTCTTCTATGATAATGGTGATAAGTGGAACAGTTAAATAATATGTTCCATGCAAAATGGATCTTCACACAGACTTATTTTGTCATTTTAGTTTGATTTTTGAGAAATGAGTTCAACATATCTGCCAAATCATTTTGTAAGATGCTACATTCTTGTTTTTATTTAGTTTATTTCATTTACGAAAAGCTCTTTTCTTCCCTCCCACTCCCTCAGACAATTAGGCCTCCTATTCCACATTTCTCCCTGTCCCAAAGTTTAATGTTGCTGTACATTAAATCTTTAAAACAGAAAAAAATGGGAAGAAAAAATAGAAACGGCTGTCACATTTTTTTAAGTCACTCTCCTTTTGGACTATTTAGATTAAAAAAAAAAAACTTTTCACACTCTGAAAATATACCATCTAATTAAGAGTTGTTGCTAAATTTGAAATAACAGACTTTTTTTTCAGGATGAGAAGGAGAAGTCTGGTTTGGGGAGGGGGAGGAAGATGGAGTAAAGCAGATGAAGAAGGCTCAATTTGCAAACATGTGTTAATATTTATATATATATATATTTTAGTGAAAAGTTAACTAGTTAATGCTTTTTTACAAACAGTCTTTGATACTGTGTTTTGTTTATTCCATCCCAGAAGAAGTTAGCGGTATACAGCAAGATGCAGGACTCTCTGGAAGTCACGCTTCCCAGCAAACAAGAGGAGGAGGAGGAGGAGGAGGATGAGGAGGAGGAGAAAGACCAGCCTGCCGAGATGGAGTACCTTAACTCTCGCTGTGTCCTTTTCACTTATTTCCAGGGAGACATTGGGTCAGTAGTGGATGAACACTTCTCAAGAGCTTTGGGCCAAGCCAGTACCCTCCATCCAGAATCTGCCATTTCAAAAAGCAAGATGGGGCTAACCCCCCTATGGCGAGGTAAGAATTTAAAAGCAGATGCTCTCCGGAGCCCTGTCTCTGTTTCGAAACCGCCTGTACCAGGTTCCAGCTGGAGACTTGCCCCTGAAGGACGGATATCCACTTGCTTTTTAATTTTTAAGGACAGCAAGGAATTTCTTTCAGACAAACAGCTGGATCAGTTTTGTCACATGTGGAATGCAGGGTTGGAAAGGATGCAGTCACACCCCTTAAATTCCTCATGGAAAGTAGTGATGCAACCAGCCGGAGTTTATAGTGGCAGGATCGAGCTGCGAGGCACCATTCCTTAGGGCCCGATGGCCCAATTTGGACCTCTAAATTATAGGCGTGCCTGGATCAGCTTTTAAAAATGAGCTCTTGCTCATTCCACTAGGTGCTACGTGGTGACATAGCAGAGATCTGAGTTTGACCCAGGAATACAAACTTTGAAAGCTTGCTGTGTTCTCTGGATAACTTTCTCTGTTCTGCCTTGTTGCAGTATTAACTCTTTGTAGTATATAATCTCAACATTATTGACTGTATCTACATGGTTTAGACTACTGTTTTTACCTTGGTAATGTAGAACAGTAGATTGGGTGTCTTTTTTATTTCTCTCTATCTAGAGGTCACAGAGGTGTGTTCGAATCCAGTTACTAGCTCACTGAAAATTGTCGGGTGATACCTTAATTGGGATAATTACAAGAGTAGAAAAAAATAATGCATCATTCCAATGATACTTTTAGAGAAATGTGTTATGGATGTTCTTTTCTGAACTCACCAGCTTATATGAAGTATCTAGTAAAATGTTTCTCAACATTTTAAATGTGGTTGCCGGGACTAAGACATCACACAGGAGCTTATTAGAAATGCAAATTCTTAAGCCACACCCAGACTTACTGAATCAGAAATTTAGGGGTAGAGTAATCTGTGTTTTAACTAGTTCCTTACAGTGTGATTCAAATGCAGGCTCAGGTTTGATAGTCATTGATCTAGTGCCCTTAAAAACACAGATTGCAGGTCCTTTAACTCAGATGTACTAAATCAGAGTCTTTAAAGGAAGGCTCTGGGAATCACACTTTAACAAGTGGCCCAGGTGAGCCTATGGTGAGGAAAGGCTGCTCACCTGTATGCTACCTGTGGTAGAGGGCACGTGAGAAGCAGATAGATGGTCTGTCCCCTCTTAGTATCAGAGAAACGGTTCAGCTTCATTTTATGAGAGGTCTTGGCCTTATGAAATTTCTAGGTTTTCCTTCTTTCTTTTTAGTAAATAGGAAAAACACTGAGATAAGTAGTGACTATAAAGGAGAAGGTGGGATAAAGACTCAAATGACTGAGACCTTGATAGAAGTAAATTGGGCGTTATTTGATTAGTACATGTTATGGAGTTCCCTCAGGAACTGAGAACTTAGTCCTTTGAAACCTAAGGTATTATGGAATCAACCAATATCCTATTTAATTGTACATGGTGAATACATTTAATAACTTTTAAAGGGTGAAAATAGGAAAATTTCGGTAAATTAGCTAGCTTTAATAAATAGTTTGGCGTATCAATAGTAAATCCTATGAGGATACTTTATCCTAGTGTCACCATTGGGGCAGATCAGAGTTTGGTGTTGGCCCAACAGCAGGGAGGAGGGAGAGGGATAATGGCACAGACGTGTAGTTAGTGTTTTCCCTCGATTCTTCCTCAAATGACACAGCAAAGAATCACAGGTCATTGAGATTTAGAAAAGATTTATATAAAATATTTGATTAAAATTTAAAAGAAGAATCAAAAATATTTTAGAAATACTTGGGAATGTCTACCTTTTATTTGAGTTGTGATGGGGTGGTTTCAAAGGCATTCCTAGGTACTTGGCAAGTGAGCTCATTTTGACTGACACCTGAGTACTATATAAATCTGTGCCTAGTGCTCATGTGTGTACCCAGAATACACTCTGTTATGATTAGATTCATGAACTTCCAGGCATAAACATAGTATTATAATGAAGCTTAAATTGTAGGGAAATTAAGTTCGTACCTCCAGAGCAGGTGTCAGTAGCCATATTAGGCCAGCTAAGACTCTGACCCTCCTGTCCTTTGTATATTCTTTGGCCATCTCTACGCTGGGCCCCTATTCCTTTGTTCCCCCTGCCACTCATGTCTGACTAGCTACCTAACACTAGGACGGTATTAAATGCAATACCTCCTTCTTTTAGCATAGTGACATAGGCAACCTAGTAATCATTTAACTTGGAATATAGGAACAAGGACCTAAAATTATAGCTAGATGTGAGAGCAATTTGGCTATAGAATCTTAACCAGCATCATTTTAAGTGAGATGTTGTATATATGCAAAAACTCAGCAATTGTGTTTTTTTTTTTTTTTTTTTTTTTTTTATAATCTACATGACTGAATAGAGAAAACTCCTAAAGGAGATAAGAGTGCTCCTCATCATATGAATATTTAGGGGAAATTATTTTCAATGCAGAGGGAGCAGCCAGTACAAAGTCCCTGAGTAAGGACTGAGCTTAGAACATTTAATGAGGAGCAAAAATTCTAGCACGTCCTATGGAGTGAAACGAAGAGTCATAGGCAGAAATGAGAACTTTTAGAGCTTCGTATGTCACTTTAGTTTATTAGAGTAGCCCAAGTAAACACATGTGCTCTTTAATTTCCATCACTTACTCTCCTACTAAGACCACATGTATCTAGTTATCTCAAATAATTTTTCCTAATACTCAGAATAATGCATTTCTATATGAAGATCTGAAATAAATATGAATTGAATGATTGAGTGACTGAATTAGATAAACTAAGTTCATATCATATACCTGGGATTAGAAAACAAAAAAATCCTTAATGGAGAATTTACTAGCAATAAGTTTTATGAAATCATCATTATTGCTTTCTTATTTATAAAATAAGTATATTAAGTGATTATTGAAATCTTTTCTCTGTAAAGTTCTGTGATTACAAATGTATTATTTACTTTCCATTTGTGAATAGACTTAGCCGTAATTGTTTCTAGTTGTAAATCAGTCAGGTTTAGGTGAACATATATAACTTGGATACAGTCCATAGGTTCACAAAATTTAGATAGTAATGTCTTAGAAGTATAACAAATTGATATTTCCATGTCTAGTGAAGAGAGTTATTGGGAATTTTGTATTAATTGCTGGAGCAAAACAAATACACATTTAGATAATGTAGTCTTTGGATTCTCTTTGTTTGGGGTTCAAGTTTGGGCCTTATTACTGTCTGGTTACTACACGATTGGAGATTACTTAAAATCTCTTGGGCTCAACTTCAACTATATAATGTGTTTATTGATGCCCACCTTCCTGGGGTTATTGTAAAATTTTTAAATAATATATATGAATAATTTGGCATATGGCTTGATACAAGGTGTTAAATCAAGGTCAGATGCCTTTTCTCTCTTCCATAAGTAAGTTTCCACTCACTTTGTACATAGAAAACCACCTTTGGGTCTGTATACAGAGGCATTGTGTTTTTACAATTTGTATTTCTGGCAAAAACACAGTGTCTCGGACCTATAGGTACTTGAGGCTATTGACAATGTTGATGGTCATGGCAATAATACTTTATGCAGGAGCTCCTGACCAGCTGTATTAAATTAAAGAGTCTGATTTATGGCGTGACATTTTTATAAACTATGCAAGTGCTGCAGTGCTACAAAGGAATTTAAAATTGAATTATGTTTGATTGCAGAATATATTTACACGGTAAATCTTTAGATAAGAATAGATGTCAGCTAATAATAGAATAATGGTCATACTTTGAGTGTGTATCTTGATGATGTGAGGAAAATCCTCTTTACATGTTTTGCAGCTGTTAGTCAAACAATTGACAAGAAATATTTGTACTTAGATACAATATAACATCAGTTACCTCTTATTGGAATTGAATAGGTCTTAAGACAACCTTATGAATTTGATTGCCACCTTATCCACACCAAATGGAAAAGTCAGCTTCAAATATGGCCATGCATTGATCTGGATACTCACACATTACTACGAAAGTGTGTGTGTGTGTGTGTGTGTGTGTGTGTGTAGTAAATAAGTTGAGCCATGGCAAAATATAGCACTGACTTAAAAACCATTGAAGAATAGTAAGTAAACTTACATTTTTTCTTATGAAATGGCAAAATAATCATTGCTTGTTTGATCTACATAGTGTCTGCTAACTCATCCTCACTCAAAATTAGCACTAATTTAAAGAAGCAAATAAGGGAAAGGAAAGGAGGGCCAGTCTCTTGAGCTGGCCGAGACCGGGAAGGAGAGAGTTGACTGACATCTCCAGGTAGCACTGCTGGGAGAATCACCGCTGGAAAGTTTCGAACAGACACAGGGAAGGAAAGTGAGGCCTGACTTGCCTGCCTCCACGGAGTGTGGGCATCTGATTTTGTCCCATTTTGAGCAAATCTAAAACAAAGTAACTCGCCAGAAATCGTAGGACGTAAAGGTAATGCCTAATTCCTTAGTAACAGAAAACATTGGGGCACACATCCTTTCACCTCTGACTCAATGATTTATTTTCATGAGAAGTAGAACAAAAGGATGGGAATTAAATTAGCATGGGCCCTTTAGGCTAAGAATGCAGTAACATTTTTCTCAATGAGGTTAATAAAAGGGTAAATGTTATCTTTTAACATTGATGCTTTCAATCAACATTCTAAGAATTCGTTTTCTGGAGATTTTTGAGATAACAAGATAGAGGTTCTATACCATTTTATCATCCCATTTTTCCTTTTAAAATCATAGTTTTCAAAATTAAGTAATATAATTTTTATTTTTTTAATTAAGTGTTGATTTTTATCTTGCTAAATTATTTGCTGCCAGATTTTATTTTTAGAGATATTTAGAGTTAATATAAAAAGTACCCCAGCTACTGTGAATTGAAAGAACCACTTGATGCTCTTTGTTAAACTCTTCTATATCTCAAAAGGATATTGTTGGTATAAATTAAGCAGTGAGGGTGCTGGGTATGCTTTGGCTGGGTTATAGTGGACAATGCATCAATTTTGCCATTTTTTGTTGTTGCTTAAAAATAAGGGGCATGTGTGTATAATGTTTTTTAATCCCAAATGCAAACTGAATCAAAATATATTCAGATCTTTTGTACGTCAGACTGTCAGTGTTAACATCATCCAACTATCAAGTAACATTGAGCCCAAGTCACCATGGAGTGTTAACATTATACGATTCTGAGTTGCCTCCACTAACTTGAAAAGTAATATTGCAAGGAAATAGCTCATGCTCAGTTTTTCATATGCTTTTTCATCCAGCAAATATGGCTGTGATTAAGTACTCGTAAGCAAAGATTCATGTAATGAAAAAATTTACATACATATGAAATAAGTATACTGATTCCCAGGCATGAAAAAAAGCATATCATCTGGTTCTTTGTATCAAGATTTTTTTTAACAATAAAGATACAATATAGCAGTTTTGAAGTTTAGACTTGTCCATAAACATATTTTCTATTCGGTATCATTTCATTTACTTGTAAAATGCAACATTGTTTCTGAAAGGGCTGCATAGATCTCTGCAAAGTCTGTATTAATTTCAGGAACATACCGACTGGGAAAATATTAAGTTGCTTCTAATTTTATTTTTTCTCTGGGGTATTTTAAAGCTTTGTTCAGACTTTATGAAGTACATTTTTAAAAATAGATTTCCACTTGCAATGATAATGTGTTCACTAATCACAATACAATACTTCATAAATAGGACAAGATTTTTGATAAGGAATTTGTCATTATTTCATTATTCACATTTGTGTCTGCATTTCTAAAGTGCTTAAGCATCTATAAAATAAAATAGGATCCATGTACATATAAACAAAAAGAAATGAATGGAAAGCATCCAAAGAAATTACATATACTCTCTATACTTTTGAAATTTTAATGGGCAATTTTAATAAGGGAAGTGCTGCATCTCTGGCATACACCTGTGGGTTGGGTTCAGCAGATTCTGGCCCCACCAGGAGGTGAAAGTTATGAGTAGAATGAAGGGTTTGATACCATAGATTGGATCTGTGAGAGCAAGTGGCAGATTGGTGATGGCAAAGCTGCACTATATGATATAAGAAGTCTTTATGAACTCCTTGTCTGGGTTTTAAACTTTAAACATTGACCCCTTTCATTGTTGAGTGTGACAGAAATGTTCTGCAATGGCCATCACAGATTTTCTTCTCACAGCTTACACAATTTTCTTTCCTGTCATTAGCAGTCATTTTTCATGTTTCAAAGGAAGACAACCCTGAAATAAAACATATTTGCCCCAATGCTACTGAGTTTAATTTTAAGTGCTATTTTCTGATGGGTTGTGATTGTGACAAAACAAAGTCACGCAATAAAAAGGTTGCCAGGACTTGAAGAACAGTGTACACTTTCATCCTTTGCCTCTTGAAAAACATCATTTCCTACATTTCCCCACAGGGTTTTGAGCTCCACAGAGATTCACTGGAGGAGAGAAACTTGACTATGAGACTGAACAGCTTTCTCTTCATAGAATGAATAGTTGGTGGATGCTAGCAGCTCTGGTAGGGAGAGAATGGAAGAGTTTGCAGTGCTGGTACCACAGCTATTAAGGAAGCTAGAGAAAAAAAAAATGTTCAAACACCACAGTTATATCCTATTTATGTTAGTTAAGTTACATATGTGGTGGTTGGTTCAAGTTATATAAGCTTTCCCTGAGGTTTAAAAAAAAAAAATGTCCTGGAAAATTATGAAGTGAGAACATGGATATGTCAGACTTCTGAATACTTTCATTTCAGAGTACTTCTTAGGATATCCTTTGTTCAGTGGAAAAATCTAGCAAGGTTCTATGCGTGGAACCCAGTATGAAAATAGTATTTCACTGTACATGCATGACTAATGGGTTAAGCAACCTTATCTTTATCTATAGATAGAAATAATTCATAGGCCATTTTTCAAAATGAGAGAAGTATGGAGCTAGAAGATATTTGGAACTTTAATTCAAATGACTCATTTTTAATGGAAGAAACTGAGCTATGAGGAGGTCAACAGATTTATTTGGGGGTCATAAAATAAGCTCGGGTAAGAGCTGGGTGTGCTAGTTCTCTGGTTGAGCATGCTACACTCCCAGTCCAGTGCTCACTCAGTTATACCACACCATGGCCACAGACTAGTGCTAGTGGGACTGAACTTTCTAAACAGTGATCTAACTTTATCATTCCATAGATTAAAACCCTTCAAAGCTCGCTGGGACCTTCTCAGGACAAGACTCACATTCAATATGTGGTTGGCAAGGCTGTTGTTACCCATCAGGGTCCCTCTTGGACCCTAGACCAAATTTTTGCTACCTTTTGCCCACCGAACTCTTTTTAATCCCTCAAATGCTGTGTATTGGGGGGGGGGAGGGGATTTTTTTTTACATGTTTTTTTATTTGTCTAAAACACTCTTCCCTACCTCTTCACAAGGCTAGCCCTACTTCACAAGGCTACCCTTTCAATTTAGCTTTCACTTTCTTAAGCTGCTTCCGTGCTCTCTCTCTGTGCTTCCCCTTATGAGAACACTTACCATGTCATATTGCACATGTCTATTTACTTGTCTCCTATCAAATTGTGATTGAAAGTAACATCTTTTTGGTTATCCCTGACCACCGTATGTCTGGTACATAACAGGTCATCTATAAATGTTATGCAGGTGAAGTGGAGAGATTGAATTGAAGCAGAATTGGGGAGAATTCTCCCTCTTTATTTATCTATGAGTACTGTTCTTTGATATTGTTCCCCCCTTCCCAAATACCTCCTCAAACTTATTACCCCTACTTGAATCTCTTCCACTCGCAATTTCCACAGAATCTTCACCAAATTCTGACATTCAGGTTATAGTTACAATTGTGCCCTCTGGTGGCACGGTTATGAAGAGTGCCGCCATTGTGGCAGGCTACCTGTCTTCAAACTCAGTTTCCTACTTGCGTGCTGTGAAGTCTTGGGCTTCTTCCCTGCTTTGGTTTCTACATTGATAAAATGGAGATAATAATAAAACCTACTTCATAGAACTAGAGTAAGGATCTGTTAAAATCATCTCTGAAAAAACCCTGACCTAGTATTGTGCATTTAGTCACTGTCATTAAATGTTAACTATTATTAGTCTTAGTCCAAAGATTCCCAGACCTCTACAGAAAAAAATAAGCTTGGAATACACTTTTCTTGATGGAAAATGAGTGTTGATGAGAATAATTAAGTACAATCTTCCATTTATTACTTTTGGCATTAAAATGTTTTGTTTGAATGGAAATTATATTTGCATTGAAAAGAAATTAGTGAATATCATCTCCAACCTACTTGAACCATATCTATGGCCTAAACTTTCTTTACCAGTGATGCAGGGACCTATGACCTCTGCTCAGATGTGATGGCAGCAAGATACCCAGGAAAAAACGAAGCTTTTCAGTCCCAACTTGCAAACCTCATCATAGACTGTGACTGCATATGCTACACAAACAAGGAGGGGGACCCATTCAGCATCTTGAACCCTGTGCATTGACTTAGCACATGAGCTCAGAGGCTAACCTGGTCTCGATTCGCCTCTGTGTGGGGAGAAAAAGAGTGCATACCAGTTAACCTGCTTGTAAAATATTGGACAAGTAGAGGCAAGTCTATCCCAGACTGAATCTCATGTAAATAATTTATTTTTTCTGTCTTCTCAGACAGCTCGACTCTCTCAAGTCAGAGGAGTAGTTTCCCGACTTCTTTTTGGACCAGCTCTTACCAAGCCCCACCTGCACCCTGTTTGGGGGCAGTTCATCCTGACTTCCAGGTCACTGCACCCCCTGGCACCTTTGCTGCAGCCGACTCCAGCCCCTGGCCAGGACACGGCCTGCACCAGACTGGCTCAGCCCCTCCCCCTCCCGTGTCCGAGTCCTGGCACTATCCTTTGGCATCTCAGGTGAGCCCATCCTACAGCCACATGCACGATGTCTACATGCGGCACCACCATCCCCATGCTCACATGCACCACCGGCACCACCACCACCACCATCACCACCACCCTTCTGCTGGCTCTGCCCTGGATCCATCCTATGGGCACCTGCTGGTGCCATCAGTGCGTGCAGCCAGGATTCCTGCTCCTCAGTGTGACATCACAAAGACAGATCCAACGACAGTCACCACTGCTACCTCAGCGTGGGCCGGAGCCTTTCACGGAACTGTGGACATAGTGCCAAGTGTGGGGTTTGATACAGGTGAGCTGGGAGATTTCCTTCTTTTTGAAAAAGAAGAAAAAAATAAGAAAAATATTTTAAAATGGGGGACGTTCTATATACCTTGAGATTTTTTTCTCTTATATGTAAAGTTAAGCTTCGCCTCTGTGTTTATAGAACCTAATGATTTTGCAATAATTTCTACATTCCTGCAGAAACTGGTATGATTAGCTCACAAAGTACAGCCTGAGAAAGTCTTGGAACTTTTCTCCCATTTCCTAAGCTCATAACCCATTCCTTGGACTGGAATCTCTGGTACCTTATGTTTATAAAGCATTGAGCATCCTCTTTATAGCTCCTCTGTCTCTGTGCTCTATACTATGAGTAATGCCTAATAGAAGTCATTAAATAGTGTGCTTTGGTAATTTTTTCTTCTCTCCTTTTTGCTAGGTCTTATGATTTATAAAACAAACTGCTTTCTGAAATGTGGTTCATGGTCTACTCTTTGAAAAGAATTAGAAAATGTGTTTTAAAAAATCGTTGGATTTCCCTTTCCTCCTTCTCTCCTTCCTTTGCCTTCTCTTTTTTAACTCTCCCTCCCTTTTCCTTCCCCACTTCCTCCTCCTTCCTCTATCTCTTTCTCTCTGTTTTAAATAACATTGGACTTAAACAAACAAACAAAAACTACTATAAAGTTTATATTTAACAGATTTATAAAAAATGGTAAGGGACATATTTATTCACAGAGCATTCAACTCCTCTTTGGAATTCACTAGTTCTGAAGGTCATGATGTTAAATGTTTGAGCTTGGTTTTTGGACCAGAATAGTCATATTTATGGTATTAATAGTTCTGAGTTCATGAAATCACAGACATCAGAAGCTAAAAAGACAAATCAAGTCAATGATTACATCCCCAGAGTCTACATTCCAAAATCTCCCGCCTTCACCTCCAATTCTAGGTTCTTTTCCTGGAACGTTTTGTGACATATTAGAATTTTTTCCCCCCAGAAGTTTAAAGAAACTCATTCTTTTCTTAGTTTTTCTATAGTGTGCAAAATCTTTAATCTGAATGGAAGGTCACAGAAGAGAACTCCCCAGAGTAATAAGTGCTTAGCATCAAGTGGCATTCACCCTCATACGAATGGAACATTTTTATCTTGGTTATTGGTTCTGTACGGAGCTTTCCAATGTTGGTCATTGACTGGCCTCGCCCTTTTCAGACTCCTGTTGGGGCTCTGAGTTCAAACTGTTTTTCTAAACAAACTATCAAGAAGCTTGGTTTTCTCTCCCTAGAAGAGCATATGATGGGGCTAACCACTACAGGCTTCTCTTTTTAATTTGCCACATATGAACAGAAAAGAAGGCAACTCTTGAGTTGTTTGATTCCTGGTGCCAGATCTGAGTAGAGTGCCAATTTGGGTAGCTACCATTATGAATAGCCAGTTTCTGGATGTTCTTTCCTATTTCCATCCCATGGTACCTATGTGGTCAGAGTTCACAGGCGGAGGGAATGTTCTCTCCTTTCTTAGTCACTTTGAACTGCTATAGAAGAATATCATACACGGGGTGGCTTAAACAACAAACTTTAGTTCTTATAGTTTTAGAGGCTGGAAACTCCAGGATCAAGGTGCTGGTACTTTCAGTGTCTGATGAAGGACTGCTTCCTGGTTCCTAGGCACTGTCTTCTCAATGTGTTCCCACATGGTACAAGGGACAAGGGAGCTCTCTGGAATCTCTTTTGTAAGGGGACTAATTCCATTCATGAGGATTCTGCCCTCATGACCTAATTACCTACCAAAGGCCCCACCTTCTAATACTATCACATTGGGCATTAGGATTTAACATATGAATTTTAGGGGGACAAAAACATTCAGTCTAAAGCATCCCCTCTGTGCATTCTCTAATATACAGGGCGAATGGACATGACTGCTTGTTGTTGCTCTCTGTTTCTAATTCTCTGTCACCTGTTAGCTACTTTTGTACTTGTCAGTTTTGGTGTGAACCTAATTTACTGTCATTGTTCAGAATTTCAGTTTTAAATAATCTCTTAGGAATAAAAATCAATCTTCTACCTTTTGGCACTAGAGAAGATAGGATTTTTGTTCTCTGAGAAATCTAGAGAGGACCCATTTGGGTATATTATATAATAATTTTTGCTACTTATTGAGCTATAAATGAACATTTATTGAATATCTACTATGTAAGATAATTCCAGAGATACTTAATGTGTATTATTGCTGTTGATTCTTAAACTAAATTTGAAACAGTTCTTAGATTCATTTAGAAATAAGGAGATAGGCTCAGTTTTTCTATTTGAAAATTGCTTGTCTGAGTCTCAAGTCCTCAAGCTGGATTTGACCTACGACTTGCCTCTCTCTAAGGAGTTGCTGCGGTGTATATGCATACATACATACTATTAATATGACTATTAATTTGGATTGTTAAATTGGGCTATTAATGGTTAATAATGAGGAATAAAGATTTACCTATTGGATATATGTAATGCTACTCTTTTATCATTATGGCCTTAGGATGATGATCGTGATTCATCTATGTCTTATAATTTTGACCCAAATAAGAAAACAAAGACAAAGGAATAAAGCAAAGATCAAATTATTAGCATAATCATTGATCAGGCAAAATTGGAAATCCTAGATTTAGGCTTACTACCATAACTTGACTAAATTTAGATTCTTAGGCTAAATTTAGATTCTGGGAGATCCAACTCTAGAGAGAATCCAGAGCTCATAGAAGATTCCCATAGATGTTTTCTTTGTCACACAATTTAGAGCCTCATTACTGTAAAATGAGATTGATGTTTGCTCAAATGTGCCTCTGAGAAGCATTGGCTGAAGCATGACCCTGGCATGCTTCCCATACAAAAGGGAGTAGCAGGTGGAACATGCATCTCTGTATGGCCCAAAAAGAGAGGTGAAGTGGCTGAGCCACGTGTGCTCTTTTCTTCTCCTACACTCAGGCATCGTATCAAATATCACATCTCTTTTCCTTTGGGAAGAATTAGAAAGGAGTATTTTAGGTCAATTTCCCAAAGAAACAGACTCTCAAGTGCAGATTTGATTGTAAGACAGTTTATGGGGTAGTGTTCTCAGGGTAACAACTTCGTGAGATGTGAGAAGAATTGGGCTGGAGTGGTCTCACTATGATTAAGTTTAACTGAGCCTTAGTGGATTCCACAGGGAGCCCTGGAGCTCAGATGGCCCCTTATAATTGTCTAGCCTTAAGTCAAGGTGGATGGGCTTTTATATTCCTACACTGACCAGTTATTAGATGGATTTGCCTATGGAAACAGAACATAACATTAGGCAAGAAACTTTGTTCAGCTGAAGAAGACAGAAAGCCAAAGAGAGAAACAACTGAAAGTCATGAGCTGCCAATAGCAGGGGAAGGAGTGAATGGACATGGAATGGGAAAGGATCAGTGGCCCATACAATATTCACTACAAGGAGACAATAAAAGTGTAGCTCCTCTTTCACTTTTCTAACTACTTATAAAAAACCTAGAAGTTTCTGTGTAATGGGCCCATGTAAGAAAGGTAGGGTAGTTGAAAAGATTGGGAGATACATTCCTCTCTTCAATCTATGCAACATTGACCTGACAGTGTAACCCAAAAGGGTAGCTCAGCTCAGGACTCAGAATCAGTATTGAGTGGCTACTGAGCAGTTGAGGGAAGAGCCTGCATTCAAATGAGACAGATATGAAACTTCTCAAAGTCCAAGTACATGGGCCACCAAAATGTAGGTCATTTTCACATTCCATTATTAAACTAATAATTAATGCAACCCTTTTGAGAGTAACTTTGTAAAGTATATGACATTTGCATCAGCAGGGAAAAAGGTTTAGTAATTTTAGGTGCATTTTTATTTTGCAGCCATCTGTAGGAAATCCTGAAGGTTGAACATTATATAAAGTTTAATGACCAAAGAAAGTTTTAGAGTATCATGTATGGTATATTCTGGGAGTCGGCAATTTTTTCTGTAAAGGGACTGATAAAAATATTCAATATTTTGTGGGTTCATACTCTCTGTTATCACTATCCAACTCTGCCTTTATAGTATAGAAGCGGTCACTGAGAAAACTTAAATGAATGAAGATAGCTGTGTCTCAGTAAAATGTTACCGATGGACACTAAAATTGAAATTTTCTGTACTTTTCATGTGTCATGAAATGCTACCCTCTTTTATTTCCTTTTTCTCAATAGTTTAAAGATATAAAACTCATTTTTTCCTTATTCTTGGCTCATGGGCTATGTATAAACAATGGGCCTGATTTGGCCTATGAACTATAGTTTTCTGACTCCTGGTATAGCCCCATGTGTATAATTTTTATTCACACATACACTCATACACACATATGTTCACCTGCATTTCCTCAATGAAAATTATCTAGAAGTATATACCCCAACTTTTTATGATGATTACTCCTGGGCCTTGAAGACAGATTGTCTGATTTTATGAGCCCATCTTTGTCACTTATTAGCTGCAGAACTTTGTACAAAGTACTTAACACCCTGAATGCCTCGCCTTATCTTTAAAAAATGTCTCTGGGTTATTTGGAGGATTAAATGAGTTAATGAAGTAAAACATTTACAAATGCACTCTGCACATAATAGATATTCTATAAATTCTAGCTATAAAAAGGAAGGTGGACAGACTCATTTTTTTAGCTTTTAAATTATTATTATTGAGCTATATTTCCTATGTTATATACTACACCATTTTAAAATGTACAATTTAGTGGCTTTAGTATGTTCGCAATATTATGCAACCATTCCCACTATCTAATTTCAGAACATTTCCATCACCTCAACAAGAACTTCCATATCTTTTAGGAGGCACTCCACATTTCCTCCCTCCACCTTGTAAGACCTGGCAACCACTAATCTACTTTCTGCCTGTATGAATTTTCCTCCTTTGGACAGCTCATATAAATGGAGTCATATGTGTGGTATTTTTTGTGTCTGCTTTCTTTCATTTAACCTGTGTTTTCAAGATTCACCCATATAGCATGTATAAGAATTTTATTCCTTTTTTTTAGGGGTGGATATGAATGCCACATTTTGTTTATCTATTCGCTAGTTCATTTGTTTCTACTTTTGGCTAATAAGAATAATGCTACAGTGGACACGTGTACAAGTTTTGTGTGAATATGTTTCAGTTCTCTTAAGTATACACCTACGAGTAGAATTGTGGAGTTGAGAGAACCTCACTTTTTCTTTTATAGACTTCTATATTTTTTGAAATTTTTTCAAAGAGCATTCACTATATCTATTAATTAAAAAAAAAAAAAAAGATTACAGACTATAGTAACAGAGCAGAGTTCTGAGATTTCATAGGCAAAATTCTTCCATAAGAATGAAGTGAGGTGGTCCGACTTTTCTGAGGAGCCCAAGCTGGGGTAAAGAGAATGAGGTGCCTTAGGCACAAAATCTAAATAAATACTCATTCTCAGAGTCATGTGTGTAAATACTTTCTTGAATTTTTCACCCAGGGTGCCTCACTTTCCTTACTCTTGTTCTGGCCCTACTTTCCTGTCATGCGTGGTTTGCTTTCACTCATTGCTTCCTCTGTTGAATAGATATTGCATACAGATACCTCAGGATGGTCATGAGTTGATATGATTATAGGGCTTCTGTATCTGCCATCCTCTGAAAATACCCATCTTTACCAAAGTGCTATTATCTCAGATCCCACATTAGACTTTCTCTCTTTCCTTTACCATTCTCAATAATAGATTCCATGGGAACAACCGTTTCAACATGTGATAATAATGGCTTAATTGAACAAAAAAGAAAAGGTCTGTGGTGAAATTAATTTGTTAACATTACCTACCACTCACCTCTCTTTGAGATTACAATTTGCTTTAGCACATAAAAGGCTATTATAAATTCTTTAGTAAAGAAACATGTTAAATTTTAATAGGAGATTTTTCCACTCTGATTTTCTTATGGGCACATTTTTGTTTTTAGCATACTTATTAACTTCTCATGGAATGTTCTTTGGGAAATGCCATTTAGCTTAGTTTTTTTATTTTTTCTTTTTTGCCATAATAAAAGCTATAGTTTTCAAAATGTATCAGTAACTTTCACCTTTCTAAACTGCCGTAGAGAGGTGTAGATTAAGAAGGGTAGGTGAGGCCAAAGATAAAGGCCTAGCAAGGTAAGATGAAGAAGGGAGGATCTCAGCATATGGAGAACTGGCTTTAGTAAGCTTAGAACATTGTAATGGAACTCTTTGTGTGACAGGAAGAAGAAAGTTAAATGTGGACATATTTGTGATTACGATACAACATATTATTAGATAAGCATATATGAAATCAGGAATATGTCTGTTCATACCATAAATGCATTTCATGGAGTGCTGTAATTCTCATTTCCTGTTATTGCCAATGATTTACCCTAAATAAGACATGCAATATTGTATATTCCAGCCAGTTTCAATTAATATTTTAAGTAAAGATTTGTTAATGAAATGTTTTTACTGAAGTACAGGACTGACTTTATTTATTTATAATTTCCACTTCATCCACTGTGTTTAAATTTACCAAAAGAAAAAAGGAGTTATGCTTTGTGGTAAGACTTCTTTATAAACACAAGCTGCTCATGGCTAAGATTGTTTTCATCTCTAGATCCACATATTTATTTTTTTTAGGGTCCCTCATGTTATTTTAGCTATAATTTTGTTATAAAATTATTATTTTTTACTTTGATGAATGTCACAATTACTCAATATAAAATGTACATAAACAGTTGAGAATTGAGGTACACATAATCTTTTTGCTATGATACAGTTAGGTAAGCTGGAATTAAAAACCAAAACAAAACATTTCATATTACATTACAAGTTCAGGAAATCTGGAGATAAAAGGGAATTAACATGTTGGTGTACCTTGTGCTTGTCAAAAACATTGTCATATAAACATTAACTATATATTTGTACTGAGTGGATCATGATTCTGCCCCAAATGATGGTTAGAGCCAGATATTAAATATTACCTGGTTCATCTCTCACTAAC
Organism: Rousettus aegyptiacus; assembly: GCF_014176215.1. Lineage (NCBI taxonomy): Eukaryota > Metazoa > Chordata > Mammalia > Chiroptera > Pteropodidae > Rousettus > Rousettus aegyptiacus. Next base: position 77,542,106 of record NW_023416307.1, read on the forward strand.
ATATCTTCAGTTATTAAAATTAATTGTTATATATCATAGAATTATATATCATAGAATGGGACACCGGTTCTTGCTAGACAGAGAAAGCAATACTACAATAACTACTATATCTACAACTTACTTACTAAATGTAGATTGTAAACATTTTCATAAGTACAAGAAGCTGTATTTCTGGTGTTCTCTCAGGTTGAGGCATAAACTGAATTATTTCTGAAGAAACTTTTATACCAATGGGCTTGATTAACCTGTGAATAAACTTGTTAAGAAACCTGGAAAAAAATTTTTTGAGGACTTAATAATAAATAGAGAACACTGGGAACTGATGGGGAAGTTTGAAGTATGAGTACAAAGATGTCCTCCTTATCTATTTTTTTCTCTTCACAGACCCTTTGTCTGATAATACCATAAAGGTAAAATCAACTTAAATGGTTTTCTGAATTTTTATAGTATAAGCAAACTACATTTTTTTAAAAAAATTCTGGCTTAATCTCAATCTTTTAATCTACATATTTCATGAAGGGTCCTCATTTACAAATTATGAAAATTATATTTTAATGAAATTTAAGTTATTTTTGGTCAAAATTGTTATATTTGCTTTGAAATAGGTGAATTAAACTACTTTAGTTGTTGAGATACTGGTGGTCAGTCTTGATCAATACTATACAGATGCTTTACATTACTGTCTATTTGTAGAAACATATATATTTTGTGTTATCAAATACAGGAAATAAAAAAGCAGAGTGAAGAATAACTATGCATTAGAGAAGCAAATGGAGAGGCAGTTTCTCTCCATGAAAGAGGGATAAACATCAAGTTACCACACACTTTTTTATTCAACCTGTAGTGTGCCATCTCACCAAATCTCATCTCAAGACCGATGACTTTTTGTAACTGATCTGGTGCTGACGAGTCCGGGCATAGAAAAGATTCTGATTGCATGAAGTTCTTAGGATAACCATGCTAAACTATTTTAACATCCCCTTTTAAAATGTTACTAATTTTTAAATTTCATTGAGGATGCTAAGGGGATTAAAATCATGGAAATTTATATCTAATAACCTCTTGGAAATGATTTTCCTCTCTCAACATATATAGTTGCAAAATAGACTAAAAGAAGCCAAGAGTTACCAACCTAAGATATTTGAATATTTACTTCATATGATAATGCTTCCATTCCAGGCTTTACAAAGAGAGAGAAATGGTAAATTTGGAGGGAAATCAGTGGAGACTCACAGTAATAATTAACATGATAGTATAATTTATATAAAATATTAAAGCAGTGAGGCACTTTTCATCCTAAAGAAGAAAGGACGTCAAGTAACATATGTTGAAGGTGGTCAACTAAAAACATTTTTCCTCCTGTCCATTTCATCTCTTCTCATAGAGCATACATATTAGTTGTCAGAATGCTGAAGGTTATGGGGTTAGTGATTCACTGAAATCTACCCTGAAATTATTAGTAATTTTGTAAATGATGAGGAAATTAGGAAATTTTTTCTAGTGGTGTTGTGAAATAAATAGGCATAGAAGTTTACTTCTAATCATTTGATTTTAGCAGGTAGACGAATTAAATGATATTTTTTATGGAAGCCAGTTTTAGGACTCTGATTTTTCAGCGGTAATTGTGTTGTTCAGTAAGATTTATAGATTTCTGGTTACTCACCTTGAAGATATTATCTCAATTAGAATAGTTAAAATGTCACAAGGCAATAGTTGCAGATTAAAAAAATAAAATACCAGGCAGAATGTTTATGAACTAATACTTTCTTTAAACTTTTTTAAAAGTTTATTATGATTTGGTAGCAATAAAGACTCTAGTAATTAACAACTACTGCTTCATACTTTCTACATAACTTTTTATTTTTCTTTGGCTTATATCACAAGCTTATTTTTCACTGGGAGAAAAAAACAAAACACTAAAGGTATGTTAAAATATTTATGCACTCTTGAATGGCATCAGTTATATAGGGCACGTGTCCAGAATGACAATTTCGTGACCAGAAGGGTAATGGGAACCATCTTGAAATGCATGCAGGGTGCCAGGAGATCCTAGCCAGAGAGTGAGATCTGCATGAAAAGGACCTGGATGGTGAATCAGAGGGAGAAATGCATTCCAGAGCACTGCTGTCAGTGTTGAGTATCTGTGGCTGGATTCTGCAGGACCTTAATGAAATTCCACCACTTTCCCAGAGCCATGTCGATTTTGTCCAGGCTCTCTCTGGGCCTTCATTCGTATAATGGTGCCCTATGTCACAATGCCCAATGTATGGGGATTTTCTCTCGCAGATCCTCCATCTACTTTACAGGGCATCTTCAGGAAACTTTTGAAAGGAATCTGTATGTTTTAGGCTGCATTTCCTTGATAATATGAATAAGTATGTATGCACATACATGTTTGTGTGTGTGGATACATGTGTGTATCAGTTTGAATCCTTGTAAAATACATCTTGGTTCAGGGAAAATGTATGCTATTTCTCACACATTGCTGGTAGAAAATTAAGAAGTTGTCAGCTTTTTAAATAAGTAAACTAGAAATTGTATTACAGTTTACTCAAATTCTTACTCCTGTGAATCTATGCCACATAAATATAAGCAGCAGCATATGAGAATATATATACAAAAAATGTTTATTGTGACAGTGTTCACAGTAGCAAAAACTGGAATTGGGTGATTGCCACTAAGAGAAGTATCTTTGAGTGAATTATGTTACACGTGATAATTGCTGATTGAAAAAAAAAAGATGCAAAAGAGCTTAGATATGCATTTCTGGTAAAAAACGAATGATGAGAAATCCTATGTGGGTGTATTTGTGCAGTATATGCATGCACATATAATTCAGTGAAAGCAAAAAAAACTAGTTTGTCAACATGTGTTTCCTTTTAGGGCTGTACGTACTAGAGTCACTAATTTGAATTTAAGGAGGAGAGTTTAGAAGAGAAATATATATTTATATGTATGTATGTATGTATGTATGTATGTATGTGTGTGCATACATATGTGTGTGAAACAGAGGAAAAAGGGAGGAGAGAGGGAGATTGATTTTATTAATAATTTATTCTCACTTCCAAATCATTTAGGAGCTCATAAAAATGATGATCAATGGACTCTTTGCACAACATAGAAATGTGTGTCCAGGGATGTGTATGGGAAGAGCAGAGGACCAAAACAGTAGATTCTGGGACTCATATCACCACTTAACTATATTATGTTAAATAAGTCTCATAATTTCCCAGCTTCTCCTCTTTCTTAGATGCGAAATAGAAATTATACATCTTATTCTGACACAACTGGAAGATTCCAGTGAACTAATGAACTAAAACTCGTTTGTATTTTCTAGGTGATCATACATGATACAGAACTAAAATTCTCATTATTCTTAATAAGTATGGTGCATTTCGAGTAGAAAAAGAAATTCACACTGGAGATGTTAAGCAATGTGAATAATTGAGATACCAGCTTAAATGCCTTTGCCATTTTCTGACTGTATCTAACTTAATCCATTTATATTCTTGAAGAATACCTGTGATATTTGTTGGAACTAATTTTCCCAGTAGTGGTATTTGCTAATATTGGCCTTACAATGAAAACTGGGCACTTTTTATTTGTTGGGCAGACAATAGGAGATGTGAAATAAAGAATAAAGATAAAGGATTAAGAGTTATCAGGATGTACAACTTCAAGACATTTTTAAATGTAGTTTTCTCTGTATAGAACTGCCATGTGGAATGAAAGGGTACTAAAAATATATATGTATTTATACACATCGTATCCCATTGCTTATGTTTTGAGGAGATGTTTGTTCTTGTCATTCATAAAGATCCAAAAAAAAATGTTTATGTGCAGGACAAGGAAGTTAGATTATGCATATAATTAAACTTACCAAAACTCAATTAATACATGCTAATTTTTAAAAGTTGTGAACTAAAACTGATTCATTTTCCATTTGAGTATTAACTTTATGAACACATTTTTATGGATAGCTATATAAACTAGGTAGTATCTCTTTTGTTCTGAAATGTTTTCTTAAAAATCGCAAGCAAAATTGGGCAATGTCGTCATTTTTTGATTGTTTCTTAAAGGAGTTGTCATCAACTAGATGTGGTTGTGATTGGGGACTTTTTCAAAATATCATGTCTTCCCAAGAGAGATTTATGTGCTCACCTGAGAGGGACGATTTAGAACAGCAGTCCCCAGCCGTTTTTGCCACCAGGGACCGGTGCTCCTATTAGAGTCTAATGCCTGAGGTGAAGCTGAGATGGTGATGCTGGTGCGAGGAAGCGGCTGTAAATACAGATAAAGCTTCACGTACTTGCCGCCACTCACCTCCACTTGTGCGGCCTGGTTCCTAACAGGACGTGATCTGGTACTGGTCCATGGCCCGTGGGTTGGGGACCCCTGCTACAGAGATTGAAAAAAACCTGAGTAATTCTAGTGTGACTCCGAAGGAGAATCACTCAAAGCATTAAAAGACCTGTTTTTAAAGTATTAAAAACATTTCAGAGGTCAGTGTCTTTTGTATCAGCAAATTAATTATCTTTTCATCAATACTTTGCTATTTCTCATATCACATATAAGGACACATTTAAAAGAAACAGCTGAAAAGAAGAAACCTGTTTTAGAACTTGACCCTAATTTAACATTAGCTTTCAAACAAGTATAAAAATTATATACAATTCTGTATGGCCTTTGGAATTTATAGATTCTCTTTATTCTCTTTCAGGCTGCCTCACTCTTATTGTTTTATTTATCAAAAATATAAGATTTCACAAACAGTTGTCTGTGGCCAACATGTTCTAAATTCCTTGGCAAAAAGATGACCAAAAAGAGTCTTGCAAGAGACCAATGAGAGGCAAAATATGCCATTTTTCATTTGGATGCAGCCTGATGTAGTGGAGATTTCACTTCATAATTTTTGTCGACCACAAGCATGTGTCATAATACTTATTTTCGTGGTTGCTTTGTTCAAGCAGTATCAGATGATACTTAGCATCTTCATGATCATTGAAGTTCTATTTATGTTTTCTTGTATTAAACAGACTTGTCTGGAAAATGTCAGAGAGAAAACTTGTGTTCATGGCACATATAAGTGAGATAAAAATTACTGATGTCAATGTTGAATTGATGTATATGCAACATATCTCATTCTTACTGAATATTTTCCAATATGTTTTGATTTAACAGAGAGATTGATTACTTAAACCAAGTGGGCATAAACAGAGATTTGTATTTCTGCAGTTCTAAAGTAATTTATCAAATTTTTGTATCTTTATATAATTTGTACTCCCAGGTACAGTGTTTCCTGTGTTAGTGTTGTGTCCCTAATTATGTTTCTGTGGGTAAGCAATGGATCCTGATTAGCTCTTCCTCTGGTTGGATTATCTACTTTCTGGATCATAAAGCTGTCACTGCATAACCTAGAAACCTCTTTAAAGATGCATGTTTGGCTGCATTTGTTATCCAACAGATGTCTGGATAGTTAGAATCTCTTGAGAGTACTATAACTTGTGGTTTCAGTTACAATAAGTGATCCAAGCTTTTTTTTTTTTTTTTTTGGATTTGTTTCTCTCCAGTTCTGGGAGAAAATCTGTAGAAGAAATTACAGAGGGTGTTCCATTTCACTCTACCCCAATCCCTTTTTGCTTTATTCTTTGTCTCTGTCTTCATAGTCTCTTTATATCTGCTTTTGAAATTGAAGTCACTGAGTTGGTGAGCAGTGTCTACATTCCATAGTGCACCTCTTGGTCCCCAGATTCTCTCACCAAAGAAGTTACCACATTGACATTTAAATTTTGAGCATGGTAAATTACCACTGTGATCAAAAACTGCCTAACTCTGTGATTCATATTTTATATTTGCCCACATGGTCAGTTTTAAAATGACTGATTCAGATTTGTTACTCCATATATTGAGGCTCAAAGTACTTGCCGGATTCCCTTCCAGCGAGGCATTTTAACAGGCACAAGTCTAAAGAAATGGATGTCGCTAAAGGCAAAGGCTGAAGATTCTGTGCATGGGAGGGTTTGTGGTTTTTGGAGGAGGAAAGTTCTGTGAGTGCAGACAGACTAAGGTGGCTTGCTGTCTGGGTCTGGAAAAACAGGAGCAGCAGGAAACACCTGGGCACTAAACTGCTTGTCACCTGCAGTGTTTGCCTCAGGTGTGCAGGTGGTGGGCTTCTTACAATAACTTAGTAAATTATGGTCTACTAGTAATGTCACTTCTGAGGGTTTTACATTTCTACTCCTCTTTTGAATCTGAATTTAAGATATTTTGACAAGTTCAGACAGTTTTCACCTCATTGTTTCTGACAGTACTGCCACATGGAGTTTTTAAGTCAATTCTAAATGTGCCTCAAAGAAACATCTTCATATACAGGAAAAAAAAAAAAACCCTTTGCTAATAAATCATTATGCTGTCATAGTTAGGAATTTTTTACTATTGCTTCACTGTGTAAGAGTTGTAATGATAAGGGTAATTGTAATTCAGGTGTATAATTAATTTAATCTTTGTTCTGGTTCAAGAATCCATCTTATTTGGGATGACTTTAAAAAAATTATGTTCAACATTTAATTCCTAAGTATGGAGGTGCCCTTAGTACTCATTACCATGGGAAAACTGTTTGTGATATATGAGAAAAAAATGTTAATATACTTAATATACAAAAAGCAGTTAAAAATCAATGGGAGAATTACTTTCCTAAAAGCATAGAAAACTGGCCAAAGATAAAACACAGAGGAAGAAATGCCGTCACATAATGTTCAACTTCATTAATACTGAAAGAAATGAACATTGAAACAATTAGATACTTTTAATCTGCATTAAATAATAATAAATACTAAAAAATTATGAATATTGGTACAAACTTTCTGAAAGAGTTTTCACAATGAAATATGTAAATGTAAATGTATAAACGTGCATAAATGCTTGGGTTAAGAAATTATGCAAAATATTTTTAGGAATTTGTCTTATCTACCAAAATAGTCACATAAGTAACACGTACATTTGTGCACTGTAAGTGTGTATATCAAAGGGATGTACATCTGTAGAGAACTGGAAATTAAAGGTAAAGGGTAAAATGGTGGTTGTGCAAGCTTCCAAAAGGTCTGATCTACATATATGAATAAAGAATGATTTTCTAAGATAATATTGCTGGTGAAATAAACATGGTGTTGTGCAATAGAAGTAATGGTGTGCGTAGGTATGCACGCCCGAAGTGTACTCAGAAAGTTGAGTGATGACAGGAGATATTATGTAGAACTTTAACTTTCTGAATTCCTCATAACTTGATTTTTAAATAAGAAATCTATGATGTTTTGAAATTTTAAAAAGGTATTTTAGAAAAGAATAAGGGAGGTCTCCATGGTGGTTAAATATAATTTGTCTTGATAATCACTTGAAATGAAATCATAGTTGCCAAAATAGTTCTAGCTCCTAAAATTGTTCAAGCTCTAATTTTCTCCCCCCATGTTAGTGTTAAGGTGCTACCCCCATGAAGATCTTATTTAGAAATTCTTAACTAGCATTTAAACCAACAGACAAATGCAGTTGTATGATCATTATCAGTGATGATTTTATAATGTAAGAGAGGATTATATGAATGTCTCTAACATCACTTTGTGATCATTTCTAGTGTGTCAATGTTCGAGGTCAAGATGTTGATGAAGGTTGGATATTCTGATACAGCATAGAACACAGGGTTGTATATATTTATATTTGTAATGAATATGGCTTACCTTTATTAAATCAGGGATAAAGCAGGGAATTAATTTTTTTTAATGTAGTAATAAGCTACCAGCTTCTTTAGTCTAAAATAAGCATTATGATTCAAAAAGGTTTCTAGATAATATCGATGAAATGAAAAGTTTATATTTATTCATTTAGATACTTTCTTTACTTTTAGGTTATAAAACATTCTACCTAACTTACAGGTTTTATGTTACTATTATTCTTCTCTTTTTATCAACAACAGCATGTTCCCCAGTGTACGGTAACCACATTACCTTTTTTATCTCTAGCAATAAAATTAATTGGAAGCATATTCAACTTAAGAGCTATAGTCAATGGTGTTGTCAAGTGATTATGCTTCCTTAAAAATAGGACATGCTTTTCTGGTGGATATGATGTTGACAATCAGACCGTTCCCAAAACTCAGATGTTCCAGAGTGTAAATTTTTCAGTAGCCCAATTTATTATTTATTTCAATGGCAGGAAACTTAGCCTCAACAATTCTGAGTATTCCTAGCTCAACCCAATGATATACCCATTGCGCTCAGTTTAAAACCATTTCCCATTTTGAGATGAAACTTCTCAGATTCTTCCATAAGTTTCTTTCTAGGCTCATCTCTGTACTCCTAGAGTTAGTCACATCAAAAAAATTGTGAATTAAAAAGTTGCCATCTGGTCTCGTCACTTCAATCCTACCCTGGCCTTTGTTTCCAAACATATTTCCTCCTCCTACTCTGCCTCTCCTGCATTCTCCATATAGTGGTCCCCTGATAATGACCTATTTAACTTGAGCTTAGCTTCCTAGTATTTGTGACCCCTCCACGATTCTCAAGTGGTATGGCCCATCCCATTTCATCTGTCTGGGGGTCCCCACATCATAGCTATTCAGGATATGCTAGCAGGCCCATCAGAATTCTCTCTAAGCTAATTTATGTACCCTACTTGGGGGACCCATGGGGACTTTAAGATCTTTTCAGAAGACACTTAGGAGTTAAGAGAAACTAGGAAGAAGGAAGTCTCCATGATTTTCATGCTTAAACATACTCTATTGCAATCTCTACTTTCTTATTCCCAGAACCCTTGGCAAAAGGGAAAGCTATGAAGCTGTTGTTTCCCCAAAATCTCAGCTAGAAAATGAGGAAATGAGTTATGGTACCTTGTTATTAAGACAGGTTTTTCAAATTTTAAAAGGAAATCATATTATGATTTTCCTTGACCAAGACTTCTCCTCTAATTATCCTAAATTTCTTTTCTATGTTCATGCTTCCTTTGTGTTTTTCCTTTTTTTTTTTTTTTATGGTGGTCAGGTGGAGTGGTGGTAGAGTTGAAGTGAGAGACTGGGTCTGTGTGCTGATATTTCTTTTTAGGTTTTCTTCCTAATTAAATCCCAGACTCTTAGACTCCAAAGCCAACAATGTGATGTCTTTGTTCTTGGGTCTATTTATGACAAACCACCTCATAGGCCAAATGGCTATCCTGTGTCTTCAGTGTGCACATTGGGGAGGTTTGTGGCGGGGATGGGAATGGGGGGTTGGAAGGCAAGGAGGGATGGCTATGTATCAAAAAACACATCAGTTAATACAGCATATGCTATTACATGATCAAAGTAAGTAGTCTTCATCCAAAGTATAACAAACTATTGTGTAATCATTTACTGTGTTAGGAAGAACATTGCAGATGTATAGTTTAAAAAAAAAAATCACTAAGAGCTTTTTTGTTAAGCCTGATATTCTGTTACATCAAGGTGTTTCTAAACAGTGCAAAAAGAATATAAAAATGCATTCACATTTCCTTAAATTGATTTTATCAAAGAATTTTGACTTGGGGAGTTAGAAAATATAGGCTAGTGACACAGCCTATAACCTCTCTAGCCATATGCATTTTGTTTAAGATCATCGATGCTGACATCAGACTACTTTGTTTTCAATCCTAGCTCTACTGCTTGACAGTTGCTTAACTTCTCTTAGTCTCAATTTTCTCATTTGTAGGATGGATATAATTGTAGCATATGGGGGACATTAAATGAGATATTTCATGTAAAGCACTGAGTACAGTGACTGGCATATTTGGCCCTTAAGAAAATGTTCACTAACATCATTAATTGATGTTTTTTTTTTTTTTTCTATTGACAGTCTCATGGACTAAATAAAACCAAAATTGAATCACTAATATCAAGAAGATAAATATGGCGATTTTAAATAGCCACCGGGAAAACTTCAGGTTTTGTTATGAACTTATTCACATAAGTTTAAGAAATGAGAAGACAATCAATCAATCAATCAATAAAAAGCCAGAATAGGAACAAAATTATAGGGGTGAATTTTATGTTCTGGTAAGGAAATTTAGGGAAGTCTCATACATAAGAGTCATGGACTTTTGATTTTGTCCCCTTTAACCCTTGTTGGAAAAACTAATGTACTGGTGACTCTTAAATATTCTGATCTATCTTCTTCAACTGTCAAATAAGAAAAATCAGCCCTACTTTTTCCTTGCAACTTATTAGTAGCAGGGTCTTTCCTTGTGGTTGTTCATTTTCTTATGCTTTACTTAGCTTATTTTGAAACTTACAGGTATGAATACCTGAAAATTAAAGCTAATGTTTGACTTATGTGTCTTTATCAAGAAAGAGTTAAACCACAAGGACCACATTAAATATTTAATGCCTTTCAGGCCATAGGGGAATTGATTGTTTTAAGGTTTGCATTGGAGTAATATAAAGACTTGGAAACAAACAAAAAATTGAAGAGATGAAGTTATAATGAGAAAATGACTTTTGTTTTTCTGGTTGGAAAATTTAGGACTATGTTAAGTAATTCAACTCTTGTCCTCAGAAAAAGACTAACACAATTTGAAGGAATCACATGTCTTTGCAAAGCAAACTAAGGATTGCCTTTATTTAAAGAGAAAAAGACACTCAAACCACATGATGATTCCAACACTATTCATGACTTGCAGTGCTGACATTATATAGATTAATGTAGTTTTCAAGTGTGAAAATGCTGAGTCATATAGAAGATGAGACATTTTAATAATGAAAAAAATATTTATGCAGCCAGCAGATTGTCAGTTAAGGTGGTTTAGATTATAAGAGTCACCCAACACAGACTCTTTTAGGTTGTAAATTATTCTAACTACACAATCACTTGAAAATGAATAAAGCAAACTTAGAGTAAATTGGTATACACCAAACCCTTTTATTTCTTCTTCTTCCCCTTCTTTCTCCTTTCTCCTCCTCCTCTTCTTTTGGAATGGTGAAGGAAAACTATTGATTTTATCTAAACATAATACTAGTACACATGAGAAAAAAAAAATAGTAAGATGGAACTAATCTTTCTTTAGGAAGAGTTGCTTCTTCCAGCACACAAATGCTGTAGAGACTAGTCAGTTGTGGTTCTGTGAGTTACTTCTTTACCTCCTATTTATTTTCTCTCCCTTTGTTTAGTGTTTCGTAGATTGTCTTAATGTCTCCCATCAACGACTAATTGTGTCTGTTTTGTAATGATACCCACAGTTTTATAAAAATTTTTGACAAGTTGGAGGGACAAAAAATGAAATCACTACAGCTGTTTTAGTAACTATTACAGTTTAAAACCATACTGGCTCATTTAACTATTGTATTTCTGACATCCAGCCCAGACTTACAACAGTTTTAGATCAAAGATCAAGAAGACAGCCTGCAATCCTAGCACCCCCATAATAGCAATCAGGCTGCATTTCTACCCACTTATTTAATAGCCTTACCTTCATGTTTTGGTATTTGGTTTTAAACAATTTAAGAGCAGCCGTTATTCTGAGTCTTTACTCTTCCAAACAATTATGCCTTAGGACAAAAATAAAGGAAACTGAAGAAAGTGACTTGAAGAGGGTGTAGGCTGAAGGAGCTATGCTAATTGCCCATATCAGAATTAGTCAATTAACTGTATTAGAACCAAATCAGAGCCACATTTTTAATGTTTCCTCTTTTATAATCATCTTCCTAATCATTTTAGCTTTGAGTCAGAATTCATACATGTTTACATATTTTCCTTTTGTTACTATTCTTTTAAATGTACCTATAAATTTTATTTATTTATTTATTTTTGCTAGGAAGTATAGTTTTTTTATAAACCATTTTAAATATTTTCTGGACGAAGATGTGATTAAAAAATAAGTAAATTTATAAATAGAATATCGATTTTTGTTGTTTTCCGTGGACCAGCTATATCTGTATTAATAACAATACTAATCAGTTTTTAAGCATATCTAATTGCTCACCATAATTTATAGCAATTTCAAAATAGAATAAATTTCAAAGTACCACTAGAATTTATTCACTTTAGTCAGAAAAGTATCATCTTTGTTGCTGAAAAGTATTAACTGAAGTACCGCCAAAATGCTCCAAATATTGGTTACATTGTTTTCTCCCAATATAGCTCCTTTTGAAATTAGAAATAGAAGTTTTTTATTTTATTTTATTTATTTTATTATTTATTTTATTTTTAGTTATCATTCACTCATACTCCAAGGAAATAAAAACCACAGTAAAGAATTTGTACTGTAGAAATAGCATACTCTAGTTTTTGTCGCTTACTGTGTTGGTTGGCTTTTTGAAACTATAAGCTCAAGCACAGACTTTCTTTCCTTTAAGATCGGCTGGTCTTTTAGGCCATACCTCATGGTTGCCTAGATGCCCTTTTGGTTTCTGTATCCGGTGTAGATTATGCCCATTTTTTTAAGGGTTACATATATTAATGCTTTTTGTTTTTCTCGTTGTCATCTTTTCAAGGTCTACAGCATCAAGACAAGAGCAAGGAATCGCCATGGTACTGAAACACAGTATTAGCAAGTCAGGTTGGAGTGTGAATCCACGAGCCCACTGAAAAAGATGCTGCCAGGATTTTCCATTTTGTGATGGGACACAATAGACATGGAAGAAGAAGAAGAAGTGTCAGCTAGCTGACTGTGGTTTGGAACGTTTTCTTGAGAAAGAAGAGTGGGTCTTAGACATTGAAGAAAAGCATTTTTGTTTTTTTTTTGTTTTTTGTTTTCCCTCATCTGAGCCTTTGCCAACTGTGCAACTTTCTTTTTTTTTTTTTTTTCGTCTTGCTTTTATCAATACATGGTTTAATTTTTCATTTTGATTTTTTTTTTTTAACCAACCACTTTGTCAGGAAAAGATGAACCACAAATGAAAATGCTCATTCTTTCAGGAATACAATTTTGTAGCTCTAGGTGCATCTATTTTTGTAGAAATACAGAAGTTTGATTTAGCATCAATGGAGTATTTTTGAGGGATGTGTGTTTTTAAATATTGTAAACATTGTTAAGTTCTGTTTAAAGAACTTGCTCTCAGAGAAGCACTGGCAAAATGTTTAAAATGCTTGTCTTTAAGATGTCTGTGATATGCTCTGTGCTTTCTAGGTTACCTCAAGTGTTTGATACTTTCTCTTTTTTATAAAAATAGCACCATAGCCAAGCCAATATAATATTGTATTACATTAAATCTCAGTGAAGATTTAATTCCATGCTAGCTTACTTAGCTTTGGGTCATATGAATAGCTTGAAAAGGAAGTTTTAATGACCACAGTAAAGAAAGAATATTTCATTACTTTGATTTCTCCCAAAGAGGTTGATTAAGGAAGTCTTGCATCAACTTTCAATCAGATGGACAATTTGCTAAGAGTATATAATTTTTTTTCTCATCCATCCAACTTTGATAAATAAGACCAGAGCTTTATCCAACTCTTGGAAAAAAAATATTTAACCATGTTACCTTTGAGTGCCAGTGACTTCTTTCACATGTTCCTAATTATTCATTCATGGCTATTTTTAAGGTCACATTTTAAGTGGATTTTTTTTTTCCTGGAAATAGTTTGAAGTGATAATATTTGGGAAGGTACTAGATGCATCACAAAGCCTTTGTTTCAATGGCTGTTTCTAATAATGTTAGCTTTCATTGTAATTTGAAAACTAATATATTGTATATATACTATTTTAAACATAGATTTTTACAAGTTTTTTTTGTTTGTTTAAATCTGGTTTTAGTTGATTTAATTCTTTTTAAGGAAAAAAATTAGGAAAAAATGAAATTTAAATTTGGATTTATGCCATGATTACTAAAATTAGATTAATGAATCTATAGTTTATTATCTGAAATTTATTATTAAAGGCCCCAGATTCAACTTGACATGGCCTTCAGAGTCTAAATAAGGCAAAGTTGCAATTATTATTGAGACCCTGTTAGGAAATGGTTAGAATTATGAAAGTAGCGGTTAATGATATTTTAAGGACTTTTAAGGCAAAGTACATTTTTCTTTCAACTGCTTTCAGAAATGGGTCATGTTAAAAAGTTAATGTTATATAGAAGTTTCATTTGATAAGAAACTTTCTCGAATTTTTTTCATCCCTGTCCTCAGCCATGTGAATTACACCATTTAGTGAAATACCACTTTCCATCTTAAATTGTGTATATCATGTATGTGAACATTTTAGACATAAGAACAGCATGACCTCCACTTAGCTAGTCAGAGTTCTCATAAATAACTTTCAAATATTTCCCTTAACTCTACTTTATGTACTAGTTTTCTTTCCTGGTACATCGCATGAGTTATAAATCTATATACTGTCTCATTGTATTCTCATCACACCATACATTACTTCTTCTTAACCAGACTCTCCTTAACATAATATACCCATTTGTACCTAATGTGAGGTCCAAAGTTAAGGTGTCTTCTTCCCTTTACTAATGATATCAACTTAAATTTCTAGGGCCTGCCTTAGTTAAATTATTCACGTTTTGATTTACAATTTGATTTGAAACAATTGTTTGTAATTTACCCAAATCTGTGAAGCACAGAGCTGAACGAGTCTATAAAATTGGTTTCATCTTGTGTCCTCCTGAGTTTTTGAAAACAAGTATTTGGAGGTTTCCATGGGATGACTCACTGGGGATTATATGTTTTCTCATCTTCCCTTGTCACCTATTAACCTCCTTTGCAGTTTCTCTTAGAATGGTGTTTTATTCCAACTCATTCAGATCATTCAATTGTATTTCCCCAGTTACGAGAAGAAAAGTATCAACTCTCTGCTCCTTTCCTTATTCTCCACTGGATTGAATTGAAGGAGAGAACAGATGATTAGATAGCTTTACCCTGATTTGAGACTGCTCTGTGCTACTCTTGGTAACTATAGGATAGTATATTCCTTTACTCTGGTGGCCCAAGAAAATTTGGGAACTTGAATTCTGCTATACACAGTAAAGATTTATAAGTGGACTCTCCTGCTGAGAACAGGCCTGGGCATTGTTGGCATAATGGAAGGGTTAGATCCTTGCATATACAAGGAGTGGATCAAAATCTAAGTCAAAAGAGAGTGAGTGCCTGTCTCTCTATAATTGTCTGGCAGCCCCTTGTTGTGGTCATATTGCTGTTACCACCAGAAGTTATGAAGGAGGGTGAGTTGTAATTTAGCAATGATATTCTGAATTTAAATTTAAAATGCTGTCACTCACTGGTCTGGTTTTCTCACATCAAAATGATGCTGTTTAACTTAGAGTCTTCCAAACTGCTTTACTGAGGGCTACTGCTCCCTCCCTAGTTTCATTTGGAACCACTTCACCTTTGACAGTTTTACAAATCAGACTTTATTCAAGCTTTCTAAAGGTTTGTGAGCTAGACTCTAGAAAATCATCTCATTTATTTGACATCTAATTTGACCACTAAACTATCATGAGCTAAGAAACAATGTAATAATGACAACTTAGATCCTAACAGGTTATTGGTCCATCACTATTTATTTGAAAAGTCTCTAATTTTTTTTAAAAACTAATGTTTCTTCTTAAAAAGGTTAATGATCCTCCCTAACTTCTCCTTCTAATTTTTCTTTTTCCTTTTAAAATTATTTACATGATGATCTCAAGCAAAAATGACCAGGATTGCTCTAAATTTTGCAAGTAAGAAACAGTAGATTTCAAATAATTGAGAAATTAATTTCTTTAACTTTATAATAAACTTAAAAAAAATTCTAGGCACTGGCATAAAACATACCCTTGAGGAGTTTGTTGTTTATTTTGCAAATAATAATTGCCCATTCCTACTCTAAGACATGTAGAATTTATGACAATCTATTTAGCTTTTACATATATTATGGTTTAATGTTACATCTGTAGTTTAAAGTGGTGATCAGAAATTACATTTCAAGAAACTGCATTCTATTCCTTACTGAGCGTTGCTTTGTTATATAATATTTACCAATTCAAGTCAATGAGGCAGTGTCATTAAGTGGTGGAAAAGGAAAGTATTTATGTTGGAGTTCTGACTGGGAGTTGAATACAGAAACAGAATGAATTAATGAAAAGGAGCATTGGCTTGGGCATTAGCTCATTCTCTGAATTCTAGCTTAGCCATAGTTAGATGTGTGTGATTTGGGGTTTAATTTATTTGTCTCGTGAATGAGTTGGATACTAATACCTAACTGTCAGTCTGTGAAGGTTGGAAATCATACATATAATCAATCATCTATCTGTTTCATAGAAGATGTTCAATAAATGACAGCTAACACAAAAGTCTATTGGTTGAATGAGTAGATCATAAAATTGAGCTCCCAAAATGTCCCTTCTTCTTAATTTTTATATACATTTCTGCAGTAGTCAATATACGTACTTTTCAGTAACAAATTATTGCAAGAGAGTTTTTGCCCTCCACTGGGTGTTGAAGATAGAAGGTAAATTTATTAATTATCTGTAATATCTTGGTGTTCCATTTACGAAGGAAAATAAGTTAACTTCTTAGTAGATGTAGTCCAACTCTGAGTTTTCTTGTATATTCCAAAATTTTATTCATCTAGGACTGTATGGATTATTTTCTTTAAAATTAAAGCAACGGTTTCATTAAGTCACCAAAGTTTATATTTTTTAGTTATATTTTGGATTTCCTTAGCACCTGGAATAAAAACAACTCTTTCAAAGTTATCCAATTTTTTTTTTTTACTTGCTTTGGAGGAAAAATTGCAAAATATGGTGGAAAAAAATCTGCATGAAAACAGGAGAAAAAAAAATACAAATCTTTACAATCTCAGTCAGCAGATTTACTCTACTTGAGAAAAAAAGAAACAACTTTATTGGAAGCAGATGTTGACACTGTGGCAGTTATTGAAGATGGAAAGAGTCTAGTTGAACCATTGCAGTTACAAAGGGGTATTGATGGCAGTTAGAATTCCTGTGATTGATCACCTTTATATAAGGCAGAAGGATAGCAGAAAGCAGAAACTGAAACCAAGACTGAAATCAGCCTGTTGATTTTAATATGTAGGACCTTAAGGACACAGCTTTGTTTTCTTTTGTTCTGTTGTTTTGCTTTTCTTTCATCCAGGATAAAAGACACATCTTTCAGAAAATGTAAGGCTTGTTTGAGAGAGAAATTGAAATTTATTTCCTAAAATCATGGCCCAAGAGCCCTTTAAATCTAGTATTAAACCATTAAAACTATTATTAAAGTTGTTTTAGAAAATTTAGGTTAAAGTTTTATTCAGTAGTGAATGTTAAAGATGAATATCTAAACTACAAGAAAGTGGATGACTAGAGACTGAGGTGTGGACAGGGCCTGCAAGGAAACCTCATTCTCAGTATCTTCAAAATGTCAATTACCTTGGTAACTTGATCATGGAGATTGGTCACAGAACAAACTTTCGAATTTTTCTGTAAGTGTTTTTACTTTTAGTTCTTTCTGGGAATTTTACCCTATATACTTTTCTAAAGTATAGAAATAGTCATTATTATTAAAATATCTTATTTTCTTATTTCTTTTATCATCTACTGTGCTTTTTGTTTGTTTGAAAAATATTTATATAATTTCAAATAATTGATCCAACTAGTTCTCTTGAAATTCCAAATTAATTTGAATTCCCTTGTAAAATTCCAAGAAATAATAATTTAAGTGTAACTTGCCAGTTTCATTGTATAAGTAAGCAATGACATTTTTAGAAAAGGGTGTGTCACCATAATTAGCTTCCTTTTTAACAGTTTCAGGACTACTAAATTTTGGCCTAAGAATAATTCTTAGAATACAAGATTCTTTAGCTTTTTGGGTGTATGGATAAGATGTGAACTTTTCTAATATCTCTTTATACTAATAGAGGTGTACATTTTTTCCATGCTCTGGCTAGGGCAAAAAATTAATAATGATTATTTACATACTTGATTTAATTTCTTAGGATATTTACAATCTTGGATATTATATCTGATTTAAAAATACTATTTCATACATTTTTTTCTGGATATACAATATAGGGAAAGGTTTTCATGTGAACTCTGTCATTTTAAAGTGCATATATTGAAAGAAAAACATGGATTTAATTTGTTTTCCTCATATAAATCTAGGTAAGACGATATACTTTTATATACAAAAATACATAGTATGGTGAACTTTATATTTGTCACTTGATTAGGTGAGCAAATCTAATGATAGAAATATCTTACAATATTGAACTACAATGAAATTCCAGATTTATTAGTTTTTTGAGCAATTTTATGCTATTTTAATTTTACATTTTCGGAAGGACAAAGTAATCTTAGCTATGCTGTCATTCTTGATTTACAAAAAATACATAATTCATAAAACTTTTAGCTTTACGAGCTAATTATAAAATCATTTTTTTTCTTGAGGGTTGGGGAAGAGACATTTTCATATTTCTATTCACTTTTCAAATGCAGGTCTTATAACTGTGTCAATGATATAAAATAATGGAGGACTTTGTAATAAAAACAGATGTCATCTTCAATTTCTTCAATAAATAATTTAATGTGAACTTAATGTTTATATTTAATGTAGCTTTTCTTGACAATTAACCTAAAGCTCTTTGTTTTCTTATTTAATTAAGCAACTTATAGATATCTTTGGAAATTAAAACATCATAGGCTTATTCCTTAATTAGTTAATTTCTAGGTTAAAAAACTGTATTGTCACAGTGAAGAATGGGTTATAAAACAAGTATTTATAATGAATTGCAAGTGAAATAGGCTATATTAATTACACAACAGGAAGCTTATAAATGTTTTTAATACCATGCTTCTAAAATTATCAATTGACTCTTTGGGAAAGGTATATTTTGTTTCATTTTTACATTTGTTGATATAGAACTTAACTATAAGAAGTATGGAAAAACAAAGGAAACTTTCCTGACGATTCATTGACATTGAAAAGGTGTACCTAGAAAGTAGTCCAAGACTTTATATTTTAAAAGGAAACTAGAGTTTTCCTACTTGGGTCTACTACTTTTTTATTAAATAAATCTTGAATGTGAAAATGCAAAGCCTGGAAGTCAGTAGACCCTCCAGCATTATAGGTGAAATAATTTAGCACAAGCTTCTGAATGGTCTGCCGTATTTAAACTAGTGTTATGAGTTTTTATGGGTGCTGTAAAAAATGACCACAAATTTGATGGCTTAAAACAACATAAATGTTTTGTCTTACAGCTGTGTAGGTCAGACATTCTGTCCTGGTCTCAGGGGCTAAAAGCAAAGTGCCAGTTGCTTTCCTTCTGGATACTCTAAGCAGGGAGAATCTGTTTCCTTGATGTTTTCAAGATCTAGAGTCCTTGGTTAATACCATCTCCTGCCATCTTCAAAGCCAGCAACTGCTGGTCAAGTCCTTCTTATATGGCATAGCTCTAAATTCTTTCTTTTGCCTCCCTCTTACATGTTTAAAGACCTTCATAATTATATTGGCTCTACCTGGATAATCCAGGGTAATCTCCCAATTTTAAGGTCCCTAATTTAATCACATCTTCAAAATCATTAAATGTTAAGTAACATATTCACAGATTCTGGAGATTAAGATGTAGACATTTTTGTGAGGAGCCATTCTACCTACTATTATACTACACTTACTATCATACTATAGTTACTATTAGATTTCAATATTTTTTTTTTAATCAACCTTGTAATCTAGGAGGATTTACTGTATCACTGGAACTAGTAAGGCTTGTTCCATGTTTGCATTGCTCATTTATGTAGGATTTATATTCATTCACTTAAATAATTGCATATAAAAGAAATTCTTGTTGCTATTTCAAACATTTTACGTGGTTATAGTGCCTCGGGACCCAAAGGGTTATGTGGTATTTATTTCAGACAGGCACTCAGGGGGGTAGAGAGCAGGACATCTGGTGCAGATTCTTCCTGGCTGAAGTGTGTTTTCTTTGGGGACAATCACTACCATTTAATTGTTTTGCTTCCTTTTTTGGGAACATATGCCTATCCTGTGATGTTCTAAGTCTCCAAGCATCTCATTTGACCTCCTTATACACATTTGCCTAAATATCTATACATAACCACACTGACGTGGTAAAGCTTTTACATTTCTGTCTAGGTTGAATCATTACATCTGTTATCAGTTAAGCAGTGGAAAAACTGTTACAGAAACCAAACATGTTTTGATACATTTAATGAGTATAATAGGTACCTATATTCTAAAATTCTGTTCATCAATAAACGAGCTAGACTTTCTTAAAAACAACATGCAAGCACAACTGTTTTACTTTCCATACCAAGTTTGGCTGTGGCTGAATGAAGAACACCGGCATTGATCTTTGCTTTGCACTTGTACAGGAGACTATTTGCATGAAGCCAAATATAGCAACAGAGAATTTAATATCGTGCCAAAAAATACAAAATCTGTTCCGCTTTAAGCATGACACTCTATCCTTTTCTAGTGGATTGCTAAAAGGAAAATACAGCTTTAAACAACTGCATTCTGCTGGAAGTTTCTTAATCTCTTACAAATGGGCTATGTGTGGTTTTGTGGTATCTTAGGTTTCCAAAAGAAATTGGCTATATGAGAAATCTATTCAGTATGACCATTTTTCTTACAAAAAAACACAAACGAAACTTCCAAATCAAAGATGAGAATCAACAGCAACTAAGAAAATCACACTTCAGTGGCTTCAGGACTAACCAAGGATCACTGGGTGATTACTTGTGTTTCATTTTGTATTGGACCAAAAATAATAATTTCAAAAATTAGCTCCAACCATATAAGTGCTTTCTTTGCCTTAGGACGTGGATGTTTTGGTCTGAATGTTGTCTTATGGGTAAGTGAACTAATCCAGATTTCTCTCTAATGTGGGTACTTACAGTGACTCTTCTGCTCAACTTATAACGTATATACAAAATTTTAAAACAGTTTTGTAAACATCACTAACAAAATAAGCTTTCCACAGTAACAGCTTTACCAGACATCTCTGTGTGAGATTTTAAAACAAACACAAGGCTGTTTGGAAATACTTGGTATATGTAAATATGCAAAATATGCTGAACAGTGCTAACAGCTGTAGGGTGTACTCTCTCATCCTTGAGCAGAATATTTTGATGGCAGTGGTGGTTATTTTTTCCATCTTTGCTTGTCATTCTCCCCCTTTCTTGTCTCCACTCACTCCCCCATCTATGATCTCCTCCAAAAGCACATACTTCACACCCTCCCCCAACTTCCACTCTGTCTCCAGAGGAATTATTTCAGTAGATTCCCACTGGAAAAGGTGGGTGTTGCCTTGAAAGAATGTTTGAGTTACACAATGTTGTAAAGGCTGAGCTTCAGGGAACTTGCTTGCACTTGTTCTGACACCAGCCTCGCACACAGGCCAGACACTCCGCAGGCCAGATTCCATTAAGGGTTGTCATTGCAGGGAAGCAAAAGTCTAGTTGAGAGTGGCCTTTCTGCCACGATGATCCCAAAGATCACAGAGTAATCATTCTAAGTGTATGTTATCAGGTTCTGTAACATCACGGTATTCAGATGCCTTTTCTGCCAAGAGCCAAAAAGGAAGGGAGGACTCAAGAGAAAAATAAATCTTTTCTTACAGGATTTTGACAGGTTGAAGGTTTGGTGAGAAGAAGGTAGTAAATATGAAGAGAGAAATCCCCCTGGGTCCTCAGATCAGTTCCTCTAGAAATTTGTTGATACATTCAGTCTCATATTTTCTGTTTTTTTTTTTTTTTTTTTTTTTTTTTATGCGTCAGATGAAGATCAAATGAAATAAGAAATGTAAACTGCTTTGAGAAAACTAAAAGTACTATATAAATACAAACAGAAAGGACCTGATATTTATTAAAAGTCTTCTATATATCATGAACAATAAATGAATTTAAGGAATCTCACAAATAGCAGTATGCAGATAGCATTATTTGGGAGGCTGTTAGTAATATAAAAAAAAAATGGAGATTTGAGTTTTAGTGATGCTACTTAGAAGCTGTATGTCTTTGAACAATTTCCTTAACCTCTTTAAATCTCAGTGTGTTCATTTGTAAAATAAAGTTGTTAAAGGTAGCTACTTCACAAAGTTGTTACAAGAATTAAAGTATACAAATCATTTACCACTAAGTCAATACTACTGTTTTTATTAATCTTATTTTTTAGCAATTTAGAAAATTGAGGAAATCATCACGTAAGCACTTGCCCAAGGGCATTTGGCTTCAAGTAACAGAGTCAGGATTCATACTCAGATTTAACCAAAAAAAGAATCTTAAAACACCACACTGCTCTCCCACCACACCACAAACTTTTTGTTATTGTTCATCTAAATGTATTTGCTGTGAGCATATTTTAATAATCTTTTAGCCAAAAGAAGTAAAAAAGACGGTAAGAGGAGCTGACAATGGCCAGAAAAGGAAGGGTATTTAGAAGGACAAACAAGAGTAATATGGCTCATATGAGCCAAACAGAGTTATGACAGATTTTATAATTGCAGAACAATCTTCATAATTTGGGGATACAGAATCAATTTATTGAGCGCATTGTTCTGGTCTGAAGAATCATGGTTATTTTTCTACTTGGGTCAACTTCAAATTTTATTAAAATAATGAATAATTATAACTTTTTGTGTTGACAGTTTTATCTGAAAATGCCAACACTCTATTTGGTGATGAGCTCTTGTTTTGCCTGCTTAAAAATCAAGATTACATTTTAGTACTTTTTCTATAATTAAGATAATGTTTGTGAAGTATCCTCATTTCTAATACTCTGAGTGTGTGTAGGGGCAGGAGTAAAAATGATAGAATAAATCATTCAAAAACACTCAATATCTTAACTTTCAGCTTTACCGTCAGAAAGCTAAGACACTACAAGAAAATTTGGTTTTAATCTTCTTACCCATTACTTTTCAGTTGTTTAATGTGGGAAAAAGTACCCTTCCTCATTAATAATAATAATAATAATAAAGTAATATCTACATAGTAGAGTATATATTAGATTAAATGATATAATGTATAAATACCTGATAAATGCTGGACTTCCTAGGAAGTTTGGGATTTGATGTATTAATTACTAATGGCATCAGTTTATTTGGCACCTGTAACAAGAAACTTTACAAAAGTCATCTCCTTGACTCCTCAACACAACTTTTTAAGCGGGGTTTCTTATTTTCACATTACAGATAAGAAAACTGAGCTGCCTAAAGCAGAATCAGGAACAAACACTCAGTCTGTATAACTTCAAAGCTCATGTTTTTTTCCACTATGTCAAGTTGTCTCCCAATCTACTAAACGATTGACATTTCTACCTACTGTTTGCTCACATTCACATATAAAATATAAGTAAGCAAGAGCATAAAGATCCTACTCTGGGTGATTGACTATCTAAACTTCGTGCCTGGCGTCTAAACTTCTTATAACACAAGTGAGCTGTGCTCCTTGAACTAAATTACTGGTCAGCTAATTCCATGACTGAGATATCATGATGGCTAATTGGAAAATCTAGTTCAATTTCTTCATCAGAAATCAAATTATCATAAATTTGTGGACAAAAAAAGATAAACCTCATTTTTTTCTCCTTCCAAATTCCACAAAAATTGAGCAGGATAACTGTCCCTGCTCCTGGAAGCCCGGAACTTAATGTGTATGTGTTCGTATAACATATTTTTTCTTTCCCCATTTATTTTTCCTACAGGGTCAACTATATATCCCAACAGTACTAATACAAGTAAAAAAAAAAAAAAGTTTTTAATTCCTAGGGTTCATGATCTTGAAGTCATATGGATATTAAATCCTTTTCCTTGACAATTGATAGTGGTTATAGTGTCTACTGACTATTGACAAAAAGCCAAACTACCCTCCCAGTGCACATTCATAAAAACAACTCTTAGAAATGTCAGCTTTCTCATAGAAATATTTTTAGATGCAACCACTACTCCTAGTTCTCTGACGTATGTCTGAACCTGTGAGGCTTTTGAACTTGTCTGTTTCCTGGTCACATGATAATTCTTTCAGACCTGTCAACAGAATTCATCTCTGATGATGATCTTTTCATTGCACTTCTCAGAAGAGTTTTATTTTTACCTGCTTTGACTTCTTTTGGTTGCTCATAACAGATCTCTTCTGTCCCAGTCCTACTGAACTCTGGCTCATGGAATAAAGCAGGATCAGGCTTTCCTGACCCTGAAATGATTAACTTGAGAAGTTAATCACCGAAGGAACAGTGGAGGATTTGCCAGGTCTAAAACTTAAAAGAGTTGAGATGGGGGTGCGGGGAACTCTTTTAAAAAAATAATACAAAAAGAATGTTAAATTAGATATAAAAGTAAATACTTATTTAGAATGAGAAATCACAACTAATAAACTTGAAAAAGCTGATGAATAACATAAACAGAAAATTCAAAAAGTTATATAAATTTGTATTGACTACCTAAGACACATGTATGATATAACATGCTACTCTTCCAATAGCTAACTTTTATCTTCACATTTCAAACGTGTTTATTTTTCACTATCCTCTTAATGTTGGTGATAGAACACTCATAGGACCTGTTCAACGAGTATTATGCTCTTAGCCTCTTTTGAATCAGGGCAGTGAGGAGTTCGAATATTCCCAGATGCCATTCATACACTAGGATGTGATTATTTAATTATACCTGGAAGTGTTTGAGAATGGTATTAATCAAACTAGACGTATCTGCCAACTCGATTTTCCTTTAGCTTGATCCACACCACCACATAAGGAAAAAGTGTGATAAGGTTATCTTAGTGAGAGTGTTCTTACTTGATTGTAGTTAAAATAGCTTATTTTTGACAAAAAAAAATTGCTAAGACATATGTTGACAATAATGCTAGGATCTATCTTAAGGCTTTGGATGGGCCCTGTGCAAATAAAGGGTTCTAAAGCTTTAGTCTTATTAGCTTAGGGCAGATCTGCCTATGCACTTGCTGCCTAAACATATCTCATGGTAAAAAAAGGAAGCCCTACCTACAAGAACATTAGCGTATGGCCTTGTATGTATAATTTTCTAGTTTCTACCAGTTGCAATACATTAAGCTACAAATTCAAAGATGATAAGAACATTCCATACTAATAGCTATGATATATATATAAAAGGCTCAGGTTGAGGGAAGGAGGCAGAAGGGAAAGTTGAAAACTTTTGGAAGGAGTTCAATATGGACAAACAAGGGGAAAAAAAAGTTTGTAAAATGATTCCGAACTGAAGAATTTATGCGCAAATAACATAAATCTAAGGAGAGTGAGGAATGAATTACTCCCTGGACAAAGAAGTCTTGTTTTTCTTAATAATAAAGAAAGACTATATGGTGTTTGCAACTCTTTATGACTACACACCAGAACTATATCACATGAATGATATAGTTCTGTGTAAACGAAGCATTCCTGAAAGGATACTTTTTAGGTTATCTGGACAAAATGGAGTACTGACTTAGTTCTCTCATTAACAACCTATATGCTACTGGAAAAAAAAATCACTAAATTTCCTTTGTGTGTTCTTCATCTATAAAATTAGGACAATAAAGCTAGACAATTGTTAAGACTTCTAGTTCTAAATGTGCTGTGATTCTATATTTTCTCTAAATATAATACTATAACTTATTCAAACATCGGAATTAATATTTTCCTAGAGCTATTACACTTTGGAAAGAATAACTATCGAAAAGATTATTTGATAACTTCGGATGTCAATGGCAGTCTGAGCTATAAAGATTCAAAATGACAATGTTGTACAAAGTCGAACAAAGAAAAAGTCCAAAGACTCTCTTTGGAACAAATGCCATTGGTATGTATACAATGAGAAGAAGAAGGAGTAGGAGGAGGGGGAGGAGGAGGGGAAGGAGAAGGGGAAGGAGAAGAAAAAAAAAAAGACGCTATTCCCTTAGGAATTTGAAACTCTGGAATTTGTATTTTTAACACAGTTTATTCCTCAAGGAGACAATAGTTAAGTCTGTGTATAATTTAGACTTTTTGCTCATTTCGTGTGTTCAACATGCTGGTTTGAATTACTCAATGGTGGAAAATAGAAATGTAGGAAAAGAAACACTTTGCACATTCTTATTACAAATTAAGTCCAACACTGTAGATAAAGTTACAGACATATGTCATTAAAGACATTACAACCTTGCGCCCTACTCATTTAACTCAGCACTGTTTTAAAAACAAAATCCTTGTGATTTGTCCAGCTTAATTGTAACAATCCATATTGGCTTCTATGGCTTTTATTGGGAAACTAATACATTAGTAAATTTCAATATCAATGAACATTTGTTGATATTTAATTTAATTATGTTCAAATTTCATGTGATTATCTACAGTCACTCAATCTTTCATCAGGAAGAATAATTTATCACAATAATCTGAAAGTAGTTTCTACCTCCTTATGAAGCCATCTCACGTGTTGAATAAAAAAGTTAAATAGATACAGTCTCTGTGCTCTAAAAGCATCATCCTCAAACTCCTTGGTCTGGCTGCACCATGTGTTTGGTTTTCTATCATGTTGTCTTCTATCAAAAATTTTGCCCAATTTATCATATTTTCTTCCTCCTACTTAATGCCCTAATGCACACTTAGCCTATTCTCCTCCTCCAGATAGCTTTATTATAGGTCCATTGTGGTACTTGGAGCCTGATGCCCTCCTTACTGGGCAGTGGAAGCTGCTTACTGTGCTTAGAGAAATCCACTTGAAGTTAGAGTGAGGAATATTTTCTCCTCTTAGGTAGGGCAACCACATTTGTCTCTTTGTAGGTCTGAGGACTGTTTGCTCTCAGATCCCTTTCTGTATACCTTCCAACCTTATACTCAGTATTGTAGGAAGATTAACCTTTGGCACTCTCAGGAGATTGGTGTGTGAGATCAGGAGGTAGGGAGAGGCCAAAATAGTTCTCCTCTCACTATGTTTTGGACATCTCAGGCAGCAGCTATATCTCCAGTGGTGACTACAGCTTCTCTGTGGCCTTAGCTCCTGCCACACTCCCAGATCCTGCCAGCTACCCTTGGCCTTTGGCTCTCTTAACATAGTTCCTTGTTTTTTAATTCTATGGGAGTGGCTTCCTGATGTTGCTAATCTCTGGTTTGCTTCACCATCTCCTTAACTCTTTTCATCACTGAATAATCAATTTCCTACACAAGACTTACTATTTTAGGTACACAGAGTGATTTCTGTTTGCCTGGTTTAAATGTGGCAGATACATTTTTGCCTAAAAGGAATGATCACAGGAAACAAATCTCCAAGAAAAAAATTGTAGCATAGAGTTGTTCACACAGTAGAGCATAAGTGTAGAAGTGACCCCCTTGGAGGCAGAAAGGGGAATTTTAGTAATCCGTGGTATGTAATGACATCACAACCACCTGAAGTATCAGGGCTCTAAGAAACTAAGTAGTCTGCTGAACTTGGCAGTGACAATGGTTACAAATATTGTACAGGTTGGAAAGTATGTGAGACGACATTGAAAGACTTACCACCCCCACTCCCCCAAAAAAGTCAACAACGTTTTAAATTATTGGCTCAAAAACAGAAAGCTTCATGAAAGCTTTAAATGAAAATTTTAAATTCATTATAGAAAATGTAAAAATGGTTGAAGATTAGGACTAAAGTCTTATGGCAGAGTTTGAAGAATTCTGGTGCAGATTGGTCAGACAACTTTGCCAAGATTTTTAGTGAGCAAGGGATGATTTCTTTGACATGGGCAAAAACATTTGGGTGTTCTCAGATGAAGTTGAAAACCCTGATCCTCATAATTAAATGAATCCCACAATTGAATCTCCAAATTCATTTTCCAATTGAAACTTTTTATTTCTGAGAAAACTAGCCTTCTTTCATGATCTACTCATTTTATACCTCACTGCTTCTAGACGCAAAACTAGAGTCAAATTTCAATAAAACCCAGAGGAGAATCACTAGTTATTTTGTGAGAAGACAGCCTACACATTGCAAAGATTGTAATAATTTGCTTCTGTATACCATCTGGAACTTGAGAATCATGTACATCCTAAGAAAATTAGATTAACAAGATGGAATATAAAGTTAAGTTGTCTGTATCTATTGGATGTAAGATTTAATGTATCAAGTTGATCGGCTGAAAATGGCTCTAACATTTTGCTCGATTGACTGACTAAAGCAGGGATTCCATAAAGGGCTATGTTTAATGAGGTCAAGATGTCAGAATTTCCCGGTAATTATTTAGAGGAAGGAATTCAACAGACTTACAAATTTGGTAATGTTAGAATAAAATTATGTGCAACTTGCTTTCTCTTTCTCTGAACAATGTTGCCTAAAAGTTACAGAAAACATTCCCATCCCTGAGGCTTTGAGAAATGTGTTGTGAAGGGAATAGCAGAATCCTTGAAAATTTGGTGTTAGCTGTCATCTGTAGATGGAGGATGATAATGGGAGTCACCATCCTTGATGTAATATACATGATTTTAATGGAAATTGTGAGATCTCAGAGTGACAGAGGCCGGATGTCAGCACTTAACTATCAGTGGTAAGGATGGCTCAGTTTCCCTACTGGCTGTAAGTATTAACTACCATTCTGAGTGTTTTAACCTCCAGGAATCTGGGGCATAGCTAACTGGTTACAAGGTTCTAGGAACAAAATAAACAATCGTAAAATATTACTTGATCTGTATAACAGGAAATAAATTCAATCTGAGGAGCAAAAATTGTTTGAGTCAGTGCCATGAGAAGTCATGGCCTCATACTCAATTCCGACACCCAAACTAGTCCATAAACGTGAAACCCTTGATTGAAGTGGAGACCAGACCCCCATGAGGAAGGCCTTACAGCACTGTCATGTGTACAGACTGTAAATCTTCCTCCAAGCATTCCCTGAAGGGGTATGTGGCTGTTTTGCCTGTGACTCTGCACTGGCTCTGAGTTTGCATTGAGTTATATAAATCTGAAACACCATTATGGCCCACTAAAGCTTATGAGAGTTGGCTGGTGAATGAAATTTGGGCCCAAGTTTATCTCAAAGTAGGTCTATTGGATCCATGGATCCATCCTTTGGCTATTTTCCTAGTTCCTGATTACATAATTGGGTAAAGTAAATTAAGAAACTGACAGAATCTCTGCATTGGCCATTATAATAAGAAGACCCAATGTTAAATAGTAATCCGAAAGCAAAACTTTGGAGGATTAAGGATGAAGAAATAGCACTTCCTAGGACCTCCACATTTAACTCACCTACAAAAAAGCAAGAGGGATTTGAGAGAATGCTTGTAGATCATTTTAAATTTAATCAGATGATGACTCCAATTGTAACTACTGTTCCAATATGTATCCTAAGTACAAGAAATCAAAACAGCCTCTGGAACTTAGCACACAGCTAATGATCTGGCTAGCAAAGTGCATTTTATTCTTTTTCTTCTCCATAATAACTTGAAAGGATGAAAAGAAACAACTCATTTTCACTTGTCAGACATACTGGTGTATTATATGCATATTGTATAAAGTATGGATACTGCCATTATCTTAGGGTTATGTCAGCTGTCCTGATTTCTGTCACAACAGAGTCTTCAGGACCGTGAACAGGATATTCCTAAGAACACTGCACTGGTCCATGACATTGATGCTGTTTGAATCTCGGAGGTGGGGGGGGGAGGAGGGAGTAGCAAAAATGTCCTTAATGCCTAGGTAGTCATTTGCACGTAGGGAGTTGAGGCTAAAAAAATTAAAAGTCCTGGACTCTGCCCTGTCAGTGGGATTTCTGAGGGTATGTTGGAATATTCTCTCTAAGGTAAAAACTAGGCTGTTACAACTTATGCCATGTACCTCACAGAAGGAGAAACAACTTTTGGGGAATAAAATTTATTTTTATAGAAATAGATACATATTTCAGAAATGGCTTTGCCTTACCCATTCACCTTCTTTCTTACTCTAGCACTACAACTCATACAATTACAGAATGCTTTACTCACAGTCATGTTATCCTACAACACATTGCTTCTAACTGAGAAAACCATTTCACAGCCAGAGAAGGGGCCAACGAATCCATATCCATTGAATTTACTTAACTCATGTACCAGCTAATCTGGAGAAATAGTAAGATGGGTAATGATTCAGTTTTGAGGACACCTGGGGCACAACACCCTCTAAGGCTGGTTTTGCAATCTTACAAATGTTGCTGAACTTGCTTTGAAAGAGTGACTAATATGTGGTGCTCTTTTCCGTAGTCAGAATGCACTAATCTGGGAATGAAGTCAGGAAGTAGGTGAGAAGCTTCTCACTGCTATATCTACAAAAGTAATAACAAATCCAGATGACCCTGAAGGCTCACCCACCCTCTTCACTTTTGGTATCTTAGCAGAGAGATGGCTCAGTTATACTAAGGTCCTGCAGAGAGATAAGAAGGTCTTTAATCTGAATTTCTGGCTTGAAGACTTCCCAAGGACACTCAGTATGTAGACCTGGGTGATTGTTAAGCATCCTCTGTAACCTTGTACCTGGGCCCAGAGATGCTTTGATATATTTCTGAATTTTTACTGACATTAGGTGTCTCCTATCCCTTTTTGGGTTAAATAATAAATCTGTAATACAGTGTGGGTTGGGGGCATATTCAATGTCAACTTTTTCAGGTCAGTGAAACAGTGGCCGGTGTGCATTCAGACCATCTCTACTCTGCTTAAGCTGTGGAATAATGAGAATTTAGGAAACAGTGTGTGCTGTATTACTTCTCTATTGTTAATAAACAATAGAGAATAAACCCTACATATGTTTCTCTAATCAACCTTCTATACACACCATAAACACATGTGTTGCTCATGGTGTGAGTTTGGGACTCCCTGGCAATAAATGACCCCCTTTGCAAGTTTCTGCTTTACCTTCCTGCAAACTCGAGCACAGATTTGATAGAAATCTTCATTCCTAATGAAGAAATGGTTTAACTGGGGGATATAAGTGTTTTATCAAATTGGGAGTAAGGGCTAACACCTGGCTATTTTGAGCCACTCCTGCCCCCAAACAATCAGAGATGAAAGGAAGCTATGAAACCAAGGGGAAAATAGATCGCTAATAGTTTGTGTCAAAAAGAAATATGTATGAAATTTAAAGAATTCTTAGTGTGGATCTTATTACTTCCATATTTTATAGTAAAGATCAGTGAAAGATAACAGAAAAACCTATAAAGTCAGGGCCTTGGAATTTAGACCCTTCAGAATCATAGGTTTGATCATCCCAATAGGTAATGAACCAGGCCATTTGAGGTGCAGGCTGAGGGCAAGAGTAACACAGTTTATAAGGGATAAATAACATAGCTCTTGAGCGCTTAAGACACAGTAGCACTAATGCATGTAATGTGCTGAGTGTGTGGAGTTA
Organism: Rousettus aegyptiacus; assembly: GCF_014176215.1. Classification (NCBI taxonomy): domain Eukaryota; kingdom Metazoa; phylum Chordata; class Mammalia; order Chiroptera; family Pteropodidae; genus Rousettus; species Rousettus aegyptiacus. The sequence goes on from NW_023416307.1 coordinate 77,573,381, forward strand.
GTTATTCCTGCTGTTTGTTGGTCCTTGAGGTCAGCTCTCAGAGGAAAGAAATAATTCAATGAATTTATCTCACAGAAGCTCAGAATCCATAAGACAGAAAAATATATTCAATTTTCCGCTCTTTTTATTTTTCAGATCTGTTGTGCCAATGTGGTCATATCGGCATAGTCCCTAAAGAAGCTGCTTTTACTCTATACTATGTAAAATATCTCAAAATCTTACTACTTTTATTAAGACCACCCTAAATGAAGTGATCTCTGACAGAAAACTCACTTCTGCTCCTGATTTTCTAGATACTAAATAATTATTTGTATAGACTTTTATTCTGACTCCATGCTATTACTTTGACTTAGCACACATAATTTTTTCCCAATTATAATTCGATTTTTTTAAAACTAGGATTTATCATCCTCATTTAGGAAAAACATCCTTTCTTTCCGAACCAGATTCTCCTATCAACCCTTGTCTCAAGGGTGGGACTTACATATAAATAAAATTCTCATTTTATTCCCTAAAAAAATTTCACATTTTTGTTCAAGCAGCATCCATTTTGAATTGAGGTTATAAGATCATAGCTCTTTAATATATAAATACACAGGTAAAAGTAGACATATTTTTATCTTTAGATTTTATCTTAACATTTTATTGTTAGTTTTTTTTTTTTTTTTTTAAAGAAGAGGATTCTGTTAAATTTTTTCTTTTAAATCTTTATGCATGAACCCTGTGCCTTCATGACTTACTGGTTGTGTATGCTTAGTATAATTCCCCCAATTAATAATTAATTCATGTTCCACATTTTGGAGATTCTAAAATGCTCTGTTTATGAAAACTGTTATTTCTTCAGACAGAATCTTCAAATTGTGACCTAATTAATGAGTGCATCTTACCTAGAACTAACCACATTCATTGCCTACACAAGTCATCCTGGCTTTTGATTTTTGTCTTTAAAGTCTAATTTTTTGCTAATTCTTCTAACTTATGGGATCAAACTTATGGTCAAAGATATTTTATTCATGAAATCTGTTTGCAGATCTTATTTAAAGTAACTTTGGTTTTGCTTGTCTCAAAGGATTTTTTTTTTTCTTTGTTATTTAGCTTTGGAAACTCCACTGCTATTGTAAAGAGAGTCAAGATTGTATTTGAAACATTTTATAAAAGGAAGATGTCACCTTTTAATTGAACATTTCTTAATTATATATGCTGTTTTAGTTCTTCATTCCTATTGTTATTACTAATATAGGTAATTTTTATTGAAAACAACTTCCCACGACCAGCTAGATTATTGCTAACCAAAGTTAATAAATTACTTTGAATTATTTTTTTTTCACTAAGATCTAGTATGAGTATTATTATATTTCAGAATTACAATTTCTAGAAAGTATAAGGAGTTAGTGTGTTTTTGGATTTTTTCCCTTATATTTAATATACTCTTTTTAAACTTAAAGAAAAATTCACTCTTTGGAGATTAAAAAGAATTTATATTGCCTCTTCTTCAATTTTTGTAAATGTTTGAGAAAAATAGATATTAAATTACCTTTGAATGCTTGGTAGAATTCACTAGTGAAGCCTTGTGGTCCTGGACTTTTCTTTTTTGGGAAGTTTTTGATGATTGTTTAAAATTCCATACTGTTGATCAATCTATATATATTTTCCAGTTCTTTGTGATTCAGTATAGGAAGGAGAAGACATAGAACTTATATACATGGAGTATCACTCAACCATAAGAAAAGATAAAATACTGTCACTTGTAACAACATGGATGGATTTTGAGATAATCATGCTAAGCAAAATAACATGACAGAAAAAGTAGAGAACAATATGATTTCACTCATATGGAATAGAAAACTGAAAGCAGCAAATAAACAAGACAAACAAAAACTCATACACACAGACAACAGTTTAGAGATTGCCAGAGGGAAAGTGGGGAGAGTAGAAAAGGTGGGTAGTTAAGGGTACAAGGGTCAAATATATGGTGACAGAAGGAAATTTAACTTTGGGTGGTGAACACATAATGTAATATGCATATGACATATTATTGAATCGTATACTTGAAAACCATATAATTTTATTAACCAGTGTCGCCCCAGTAAATTTAATTAAAAAATAATTTCTACTTTTAATGAGAAAATCTGTGGTTTACACAGTTTAAGATATTAAACCTATTGACAATTATCTAATATTCTAATATGTCCCAGTTATAGTTATATATATTACTAGTATTAGAGTTATATAAATTGCTTTACTGGTACTTGAACAACTCTTCTAAGTATCATCAGAGATGATTGAAACTATTTTTCTTCAAACTCATTTTAGAGTCATTTCAATATCTAAACATCCTGATGATTGAAGGATACTGGTCTTCAGATTCTGACAGAATCTTGATTCTGTAATGATGTCTGAATAATAGTGGAAATGGTATTTCAACTCTCTGAAACTAATTTGTAAATTTGTACTATAAAAGGGTTTATCTTAAATATAAAAATGTGTCTTGTAACTATAAATATTAAACTCATTTAATACATAGTTACTTGTCTCTTTAAAATTAATTAAACATACTATAAAGAGTTTCAGAATGGATATTATCTAAAGTAAAAAGTATATAAATTTCCTGACATCAAATTTTAAAAGCCAATGTATAAATAAAATATTAAAAAGAGAAGACACTCTTTGGTCTCCTTATAGATTACGTATATAATTTAATATAATTTACTTAATATAATGGTTGGAGTCTCTAGCTATTTAAGAATATCACTGATTATTTTTATTAAATGGCAAGCATGGTGTATCCCTATTTAGATAGAATAGAAAAGTTAGGCTGAGATTACAATCATCGAACTTTAGAGATTTAATACAAGAAACATTTATTTCACACTCATATACTACAGAGCTTGGCAGAGGCCTCTACTCCACTTGGCCACTCCATAACCCAGAATAAGGAAAGCTTTGTATCTTAAAATCACAACATCTAGAATGATTAATCTTTTCACTTTCTACCTTATTTTTTTTTTACACATTCATTTTGGATGTTTAAAATATATATATGCTCAAACTATTCACATAGTCTTATCTAGCTCTAAAAACATGAAGAAATGTGGGCAAGACATGTTCATTGAACATTTTTTCTGCTACAGTTGTGGTACCTTATTACATTTGTAGGTTGATGGTGTATTGGTCAGTATTCACCAGAAAAACAGACAATAGGATGTATGTGTGTATGTATGTATGCATTCATTTGTTAATTCATCATTTACTCATTCATTGGGTAAGTCCAGAAACAGCAGGGATAGGCTGGCAGACAGGAGATCCAGGAAAGAGCTGACATTGCAGTTCAAGTTTAAAGGCAGACTGCAGGCAGAATTTCCTCTTCCTTGAGGGATGTCAGTCTTTTTTTCTCGTAAGACCTGTTTAAGGTAGGATAGAAGAGTTAGACTGAGATTACAATCACCAAACCTCAGGTGCTTAATGCAAGAAACATATATTCCAAATGTGGAATCCATCCACATTATGAAGGTAATCTGTTTTCCTCACAGTCTACTGATTTGAATGTTAACCTCATCTAAAAAAATACTTTCACAGCAACATCTAGACCAGTGTTTGATCACATTCTTGGGTACCACAGCCTAGCTAAATTGATGCATAAAATCCACCATCACAGATCAGAAAGCTCTGGTAAAGTACTTAGAAAATTACTTAAAGAAATGTTTTTTACCCTCACATATTAAATAACTGAACTTCTAATGTAAAATTTGTTTTACATTAGAATAAGTGCATGAACTCTCAAATGTTTTTCCAGACTCATTTTACATTTAAATATGTTTTAATATCCACAATTAAGCTCAAGTCAATAAAACTCTTACTGACAATGGGCAGGCAACATTGTTCATTTACCTCTCTCCTCTTAGTGGAGCTGCTCAATGAAACTCAACAAATGGACCTTCTGAAAGACAATGACAAGCCCTATTCTCTCCTATATCTGCTGTGTTATTCAGTTTCTATCATATATACTGCTTTACAGATTTCATTTTATTTTCACTTGCATAGACCTTGATTTCCCAAAATAATTTTCCTGGAGAATGATATGCTTCTCAACATAATGGGTTGTGTCTTTTACTGGAAGGTTCTATAACACTGGGCACAAAGCAAGTGATCTAAGTCTAAACTCATGCTTTGTTATGTTAAAATAAAATCCCTTCTATTTCAGAGATTTTCAGTTAGAGGGGAATAAAATCATTACAAAAAACTGACAAGAAGGATGACTTATGTGTGAGCTAGGTGTCAGAATGACATCTTGGAAAAAGTTTGGTTGAAAGAGTATTGAATTTGGCATCAGGAAAACTGGCATCTTCTTCTGGCTCAGTTGCAAACAAAAGGAGTGACTTAGGACATGTCAACCCTCCTGGCACCTGAGCTCACTGCCTGGCAAAGGAGAGACTTTAAGGCTATAAAGATTCTCAGATTCTATAATTCTTTGAAATATTCTAAGACTCTATTCACATTTTTGTTTCTCCTAAATTAGCCTGGTCATGTTATTCATACTGAGATAACCTCCTTAAAGTATAATGAACATTTAATTTTATTTAATGTGCAATTAGTTAATCTGTGCCCAGATTTCTGACCTACAGAAACTGTGATATAATAAAGTGTTGTTTAAGCCTTTAAGAAAAAGTATAGTATTAAAATAATACCTTTAAACTGTTTTGTAGTTCTCAAGAGAAAAATCTCATAGAAAGAATTATATAATTAATAAAGGAAATCCAGATGGTACATAATAAACAGAAACATTCTGGTGTTGTATCATCCTGTTGTAGTTAAAAGATATTTTGAAAAAGAAAATAAAAGCAGTGCTAAAGGTTTTGAAAGGACCAATTTCCTTCAGCATTATGGCTGACATTTCTGACTATTTTCTATGTCATTATGATTGGCAGTTTGAATAAATTTAAATGAAATATTAGTGATCCAGCCCAAATTAATGTCAAAACCTCCATGTCCAGAATGAATGTCAAACTCCCAACATAATCCTCAATTACAAGACTCCTGCAAATCATAATCCTGTCATTTTTTATGGGAAATCTACAAGCATAGTAATTGCTTCTTGGTAGGATACTTTTTTGTTGTTGTTGAGGAGTCAAATTTAAACCATCTGCAGACAGACGGAAGGGAAACAGGAATTAGGGCTGTTACCAAAATCTTCTGCAGCTGTCAGGTTATGTTTGAGGCAGTCCTAATGGTTCATTAGCGACAGGCAATACTACCTTCTGAGACAAAGAAGCAGGACCTGTGGGGAGAGTGGATGTCCTTCACATGGTTGGTTGTTTTGGCAAACGCAAACAAATGATGGTTGGACTCATGGTTGCAGAATGCTGCTCTCATGGGCCTGGACTGCAAAATCTATTCAAAGTCTTTAGTGTCCTTTCTGGTCATCAGGCCATTGTGACTTCCAGTCATTCAAAGGAGAACCATCTCAGGCCCTGAGCATTGATTTTCCACACCACTCACATTCTTCCTCTTATGATCATTACCCAATTGCTTTTGCTAGTTTTAACTTTTGAAGAGAAGGAGGAAAAAGACAAGGAGTCCAGTACACCACAGAGCTTGGTCATTTCATGAAATACAACAAATCTAACTGTACAGTAGAAATAGGGTCTTCTGGAGACACTGGCATTCATTTCATATTAGGGACACCACCCAAGCTCTTTTCAGTTTTTAGCTTCTTCAAGTGACAGTTATTCTAGATTTTTGTTTGTTTGTTATTTTCTATTTTTGTTTGTTTGTTTCATGTAGAAAATTAAAAACATTCTTCATTGGTGTCTCATATAGCCTGCCAAAGTCAAATGGAGTTTAGAACATTAAAAAGGAAGGGGTAAGGAGAAAAGACATACAAAATAAATATTTGTTTACAACAAGAAGACTATTTGACTAACAGCCATCATGAATATTGTGTTTTTATTGCTCTTTTTTTTTTTTATTCTTCTCTTCCGAACTCTTTGTATCTTTTACTAGATAGAAAAAAAGATTTCATATTAATATTTCTCACAATGGCCAAACTGTCCTACTATTTTTCAGATATGTCACATGCCTTCTAGACTCCACAATATTTGCTCACTACAAATCTTCTGGTGAAGAAACTTGATTATACTCACTTCCCTTATTTCAAACTTACTCATCTTTTAAGACACTTTAAAGCCATATTCTTTTCTCTGTGTAGCTTTATACCTGTTGCAATTATAAATCACACAGTATATCTTACCTGGGAACATAATCTTTCTGTGCTAGTGCAGTTTCCCCAAGTAGACTCTTAACCTCTGTGGACAAGATGCTGTAATATACTTCTTAATGTTTACACAGAGTAGGAGTTCCTGTGATAATGGTGATGGTAATAATTTGAGGTCCCATCTGTAATGGTACATTTGGAATAGGAAAACTTAAAAAAAAATACTTGTGGAGATAATTGCATCATAGAATAGTCTCAAGATGTTAGGGTAAAACTATGTTCAAAGATAAAATTTCACCATTTATCATGACTCAGTAATATTCAGTTTACCTTTCACTTAAGGGAAGAACAATACAATTCTTGGAACAAGAATGAGAAAGTAGTTTAACCCTTACAACTTTGAAAATAAAAACAAAGGTCATTACTAGAAATGTAGGCAGAAATAAGACGGGAACCCAAATATGAAAGAAAGAGCTTGCAAATAAAAAGCATGTGGTTGGGTTCATATATGTCTTTGGGGCACAGGGTTCAGATCTACCTCTGTACTAAAGAAGCTATAGCAGAAGCAGCTAAGTAGTGTCTGACTTTCTCCATCGGGTCATTTGAGTAGAGAATGAGTTGGCAATGTTGTTGGCTATCCAACAATATCACTGAAGTACTTCAAGTGTCAATCATTTTCATGATTACCCAAACAAAAAGCAAAGTAATAATTAATATGAGAGCTACTTATATCACTAAATTGATGCACTGAATGGATAACTCTTCATTTATGCCTGGAAGGAAGGGAGACAAGAGACTGCAGGTAACAAAACTTTTAGAGTTTACTTATCTTGCCTTCCTTCATAGGGTTTTAACATATATTGACCCTCCTAATTCTCATAATAACCTTAAGAGATGTGTGCTATAATTATCTTGATTGTTTAGAAGGAAAACAGAGGCTTAGAAAAGTTAACATGTTCAAGCTTTCATATGGCTAGTGAGTAGAGGTAATAGAATTCAAATGCAGACAGTCTGGATCCAAAGGGCAAGCTTATAACCACCATAGTAAATTACCTCACGTGTCATTGAATATTTCAAATAGTTGTGTAACAAGGATTGGGCAAGGATGAGACAGATTCTAAGTGTACAGTTGATAAATTGAATAAAATGACTGGACATTGAGAGCAGTTGATGAACATGGAGAACCAGTACATTTGTTACCCAGTGGTTTTTCTTGGTCCTAAAAGATGGCACCTATCTGTGGATAAATTTTGAAACATCCTTATATCCTTGCTTGATAATATCATAGCTTCTTGTTTATTAGTGGGCTGGATGCTGGATGCTTTTCCAAAAACAATCCAGGAAGTCACAGTGTCCTCTACATTGCTTGTTTTAGCACAGTTGCAGTTCTAATGATATGAAGTTATTTTCCACAGTGGTTCCCTCTTCAAGCAGTTAGTGTCACTTGATTGACTCCTGTAGTGGGGAAGAGAGTACTAAGTAAAGGTCGAGGCACATCCCAAGTTTAACAAATTCCATACCTGCAATGTAGAAACACCACACTGCTTATGCTTATTAGATGGTAAAAATACCCATTACATTCGTGTATCACATTTTGATACTTTGTTGAATGCTTAACACAGAATGTGAACTATTACATAACTCAAATCAATTTGTTTGGATTAAAATTTATATCTTTAAATATTTCTTAACACTGCAAAATATTAAAAGCCTAAATATTGACCATCTCAGTTCCACATAAGTTCATGCTCTAAGTTTAGTTCCTTGCTTGGCAGTTACATTAAGTGGGTCTCTATTCCTTAATGTACTGCCTTGTATTTGTTTCTCTTCCTACCATTCTTATATAAAGAAATCAGTTTAACTTTCATTTGAAGTGCAATTTTTTTTCAAACATTCCAGATTTCTGTCCACTTACACAGAGAATGCCTCTCTTGGGGCATTGTTTTTTGTCGTTGTTGTTCTTACCCATTCCTTCTACTCATTTGCCTTTGTAATTGCCATTATTTCTCTTCCTGGAGATGCTTTTCTTTAGGCTTTTCTAATAATTTCATCCATCCATCACAGAAGTTCTTTTACTATTTGTGAACCAATGTTAAACTAAAATTCATGCTCATAGAACTTTCAGCTTAAGTTGTAACACGGAGCACACATATTTATCTCACTGAATTCTAGAAAGAAAATTCAGTGAAAGGACAACAGAGAAGTACAAATGACAAAAAACAAACAAACAAACAAACAAACAAACAAACAAAACTGCAGAATGAAGTGAGGCAATCTTCAGAGCAAATATTTAGTTAATTTCTGAATAATGAAATTTAGATGGAATTATTCAAAAGATAAATTACATGAATGACACCCAAGTTTAGAGCTGATACAGAAGATAACTTCATAAAATATAATGGGTTGCTATGAATTTTAAAAAAATCACCAATGCTAAAAATTGAGTTGAAGGTAAAGTTTAGAAAATTATCAGACCATTCATTCACAAAAAGAGAAAGAGATAAAAGTACAATAAAACAGAATTAGAGGTCTAAATAAATAATCATTCTCGGAAGTTTAACATTTATGAAATAAGAATTCTAGAAAGGTAGAGGAAAAAATGGTAGGTATAGTAAATAGAGTAGTGGTTCCCAAAGACATCTGTTTTAATCCCCAGAATTTGTAAATATGTACCCTTATCTGGCTAAAGAGAATTTGTAGATGTGATTAAATTAGAACCTTAAAATGGGAAGATTGTCCTGAATTATCCAGGTGGGTTCAATGTAATCACAAGAGTCTCTATAAGAGGAAGGTAGGAAGGTCAGATTATGAGAGTGTGACAACAGGCATAAATCTGAATGACTTGAGGAAGAAGCCAAGAGCAAGGAAGGCAGGCAGCCTCTGGAAGCTGGAGAAAACAAAGAAAATATTTTTTTACGATATTCAGAACAAATGTAGTATTTTGGACACCTTAATTTTAGGACTTCTGGTCTTCATAACTGTAAGATAATAACTTTGTATTGTTTTAAGCCACTGAGTTTGTGAATTTGTTACAGCAGCAGTGGGAAATTAATAAAGAGAGAATAAAATAATCAAGGAAAAAAATAGAGTGAAATTTCCTGAAAGCAAAAAGAACAGTACTTTAAAGATTGCACAAATACTTTAAGTACAAATAATCAATGAAAAGGAGAAAAACACCAGAAACATCACAAGATTTAGGAAAAAAGACTTTAAAAGTTACTAGCAGGAAGATTCAAAACAAAAGCTAGGGCTAAACTCAACAGCTCCTTACAAAGGATCAATTTTAAAATGTGCATTATATTATAAGTGATGGAATAATTATTATTTAGAAAGATAAATGGTTTTATAAATTGATATCTATCTTTAGGAAAACTATTAATCAAGATGAAAAATAAAGGCATTTAGAAATGTAGATTATCATATAGTTTACTCCCCGAAAATCCTTTCTTAAATACATAAAAGTATACTCTGGAAAATAAAGCATGAATCTCAGAAAAAATAAAATAGGGAATTCACTAACCCATATCCCAGATTTAGGGAACTAAAGAATAGACATTTCTGGGTAACAGATAAGTAGCAGTGTAGAAACCAAGCAAGTAACATAGGAAGTGAATCAATTTTGAGGACTTGTTCAAGATGAAAATAGATGTCTTAAAGCCAACAATATAATAAAAAAGCAGAATGGTCTTGACTTTAAGGTAAATGGATATTAAAACATAAACTTTATGTTTTAATAAAAAGTATATTCCACTCACAATTATACCAGTCTTTAATATTTCTTTATTATTTGACCTTTTCTCCTCTTTTATATTTGAAGAAGTCAAAAAATACTGGTTTGTTTACATCAGGAAGCACAGATTAGTTGAAAAGTAGTTTTATTTTCATTTTTTTCTGAAAAGTGGAAGTGAATTTACATCCTGACTCTGATTTTTAGTGATTATTAAACCTGATACCATCTTTACTGAGTTTTGTTTTTATCATCTTCGAGCTGGATGATACATTCTGATTTATACACAGTTAAAGGATTACTTTATATGAGTTACCATGTTAAAGCTCCTATCATAATGTAGGCATTTATTATTTGTTTTTTGCATTCTTATTCTATTCCTAGAAGCATAAATTTGAGACTTCTTACTATTTACTATCTTCAATAAGATCTTGGGGTCTCACACTTTATAAGGTCATACTCACTTCAGTTGAGGGTTAAGATTCTCTTTAGACTTTAGTCTCTCTAGAAGGAACTTCTTTTCTAGAAGTTTACTTACAGCCAAAGTCTAAATTTCAGAAGCAAGCACTGATGAAAAGTTTCCTCACATTTTCAAGTAAGATTTTTTTTTTTTTTCCTTTTGGCAGTTAACTAAATGCTTGTTTGGGAAACGGGAAGGAAAATCTTAAATTATTTCACAAGCTTGTTCCTTTTTACACCTACTCCTACTACTTATTGCCCAGGGAGTTTGAAAGAACATCCCAGGATGCCTGACAGCATAGTTGCAAAATCTGTAGCAGTTGAAATTGTCCAACCATTATTATAAACTTTTGGCTTTCAGTTGAGTCTTTTGAAAGTTCTTTGTAGTTCTTGGAAATATTCTTCCAGAACAAAATGAAGGAAACTGAATTTTCACTAACCACAGCCTGCTTGCATTTAGTTATCTATAGCCTCCCACTGTCTGACTCCTTAAGAAATATACATATACTTTTGGCACTTCCTCCATCTTAAGTACCCAACATAGATTTTTACAAAGTTTCTGCCATAAAAGGTATACCTAATGTGATGCCTCTAGTCATAACCATATCAAAGGGATTTTCGTGTTCATATTTCTATCAGATATTATATGTACTTCAAATAGACACTTCTCTCCAAACAAATCCTAGGATATTTTTTCTCTACTTTCAGCACTTCAATCCAGCGCTGCGTCTGTGAGAGCTTATGAATAGAGTCCAAGCAGCATCAAGTCTAGTGCTCCTTTCTGAGAGTAATGCCCCAAGTTCCTTCCTCTTCACACTCACAGGTGGCCAGTGATCTACTGCAACAGGGGAGAGGGTATCCTCTCCTGCTTCCCTCTGTCAGTTCCCAGCAAGAAGGATCCCTTGAATGCTATCATATTTTCAAACGATCTTCTAATTTTGAAGAGCCTGAATTATGCTATTCTGTTGTGATATTTTTTTCTCTCACCCACAAGCATACATACACAAATACAGTGACCGACCGCTTTCAGGACTGAAAGAGAGCATAAATCGATTTTCGGTTTATGGTTCTGTGCATAAGAAGACTAGAAATTGCCACTCCATCCTAACAAGCAAAAAGCTAAAGAGACTGAAAAATCGACAACTCTTCTTTCATCCTTAAGAGAGGAAAGGACACAGGGCAAACGGCTGTGACAGACAAGCGAATATAGTTGAGTCTTGGTTCATAGGAGAAACTCACAAATGGAAACTGCTGCAGGAACCATGCTGGGGTATGAAAACTTGAACTATCATTGATAAATATCTAGACACTGCGTGGACAAACCTGAGATTTAAAAACTCCAGAGGAATTCCGTCATGGTTGCAGGGGGTAAGGCGGGAAGGGTGGCAAATGTGAGATTTACCTCCAGGAGCTGGACCAGATTACCAAGGGAAATACCTGAGAAAAATCTATTTAGGCTTTTCACAGAGAAATGGGAAATGGAACCATTCTGAAATATTCCAGGGCACTTTGTTCTTATCAAGCTCTGGCCTCAGGGAAAACTGGATAACCAGAACATAACCTTCTGGGGTTTTAACAGAGCCTAAGTGATGTGAGAAAAAGAAATACCCAACTCTAGCCTGCTTTACACATTCAGTTCCACCTATGGAGAAGAAAAAAAAAAGAAAAAAAAAAAACCTGAGAAATAAATGAAGTTTATAGTCCAGAGGCACAGGCTCACTAAAAGACTGAGATCTAATCATAGGACTACAGAAAGTTTCCTCTCCCCTTATACTTCACTATCACAATACTAAAAGCTTATTTACAGCAGTTCTTTTAATTTGGTATGTCATGTTTTGCTCCCAAGAAAAATTACAAGACGTACCAAAGGCAAAAAGCACAATTTGAAGAGCTAGATCAAGCATCAGAACCAAAGATGTCAGGGAAATTGAAATGATCAAACTGTGAATTTCAAATAACTACAATTAATATGCTAAAGGCTTTAATGGATAAAAGTAGACAACATGTATAAACAGATTAAAAAAATAAGCAGAGATAAAAATCCTAAGGGAAAGAAAAACTAGAGGTCAAAAGCATTGTAAGAGGAATGAAAGAAAGCCTTTGATGAGCTTATTAGTGGACTAGATATGTATGAGGAAAGAATCTCTAACCTAAAGGATTTATTATTAGAATCCCTGAAAACCGAAAAAGAAAGAGAACAAAGATTTAAAACAGACTATCTAAAAACTGTAAAAAACTAAAAAAAAAAAAAAGGTATAACATACATGTATTGAGAATAATAGAAGGAAAAAAAAAAAGAGAAAGGAACAGACAAAATATTTGAAGCAATAGAATTTCCCCAAATTAATGTCAGATACCAAACCACAGATCCAGGAGGCTCAGAAAACACCAAGCAGAATAAATGCCAAAATAAACCCCATTACACATCAGCATATCATTTTCAAATTACAGAAATCAAAGATAAAGAAAAAAATTCTGAAAGTAGCCAGAGGAATAAAAACACCTTATCTATAGTGGAGCAAAGACAACAATTATATTCAATTTCTCCTCAGATACCATGTGAGCAAGAAGGAAGTGAAATAAAGTATTTAAAGTATTATGGGTGGACAATTTTCCAGTAAGCCAGTATTAAATATTTACTTCTGATTCTGTTAACCAGGGTGTGGTAATCTGATCAAGGAGATGCTGTTAACCAGGGTAATCTGATCAAGGATATTCTAAGGGCCAACTGTTAACCAGGGTGCGGTGATCTGTTCAGGGATGCGCTGGTGGCTATATAAACTGCCTCTTCTGGGAGCTCAGGGCTGATCTCTTCTAACCCTGCGTGGTAGAGAGTCAGTCACCGGCCGGCTAATAAAGGCTTGCAATTCATCTCGATTGGCTCTGTGGGTCTTGGATTTGATCGCACCACAACATTTGGAGGCCCTAGCGAGATATCTCCAAGGGGGAGATCTTCTAAGACCCACGACCCTGGCCACCTTGGGTGAGGACCTGCCCCGTCTAGGGGACGGCCGCTGAAAGACATTCCTCAGCCCCAGACACCAGGCGGACTCGCCCAGGAGGGCAGGTGGACAAAAGGTACAATTCTGTAACAATTGGGCACGAGCCATCTGGAGCAGCTTCACCGGTGAGTCAGACTGCACTACAGGTATCCAGGTTTCTGGGTATCTGTCGGGGAACTAGTGGAAGGCTGGATGCAGCAAAACTTCCCTAGTTCGGTCAAGGTCTGAGACATCAGACTTGACTTCTGGTATTACAGGTATTCAGGTTTCTGAGTATCTGTTGTTGTGGCGTGGTCAAATCTAAGACCCACGAAACCAATCGAGATGAATTGTGAGCCTTTATTAGCCAGCCGGCGACTGACTCTCTACCATGCAGGGTTAGAAGAAATCAACCCCGAGCTCCCAGAAGAGGCAGTTTATATAGTCACCAGCACATCCCTGAGCAGATCACCACACCCTGGTTAACAGAATCAGAAGTAAATATTTAATACTGGCTTACTGGAAAATTGTCCACCCATAACACTGTCTATGAACTCTTGGGTACGTCTAAGTTTCGGTTTGGACCTGTCTGCCGGTAAGCCCTAGAGTTCATTTAAGTCTTGGCTTAGACCTGTCTGTGAGCCCTAGGGCACATCTAAGTTTCAGCTTACCCTGTCTGCTGGTAAGCCCTAGAGTTCATCTAAGCGTCAGTTTAGACCTGTTCCTGTCTGTGGGCCCTAAGAACTAGTGGAAGGCTGGACGCAGCACAACTTCCCTAGTACGGTCAGGTCTGAGACGTCAGATCCTGACCTAGTACCTGCCTGATGCACTAGCTTTTTGTGTAGTCTGTTTTGTCTGTCTGTATTGTGTCTGTCTGGACTGGACTACCTTAATCTGTTACTGTTCTTGTCTGTCTGTATTGTGTTTGTCTGTCTGAACTGGTCAAAATGCACTGTTACCTTCTTGTTGCCTTGGCTTTCATAAGCGTACTCCATATATCAATGTGTGGTATTTTAATTCTTTCCTTAGATCTGGCCTCCATGGCCCCATCTGATTGGACGCTAGGTCAGACTGATCCTAGTCCTGGCTTATTTGGCTTTTGTAGGGGTCTTGCCTGTTTTTATTAACATGAGTCAAACTTCTTTCTCGAATCATCCTACCCCCCTACAGTCCCTCCTTAATCATTTTAAGGATTTCAAGAGATGAGCCCACGCCTATGGAGCCAGTGTCACTCCCTTTGACCTCCAGAGGTTCTGCCAGTTGGATTGGCCCACATTTGGAACAGGGTGGCCATCAGAGGGGTCGCTCGACCTGCAAACAGCCTTTCTGGTGCGGAATATTATCTACGGAAATCCTGGCCACCCTGATCAGGCTCCATATATTGATGCGTGGATCAATATTGTTTCTGATACCCCCAAGTATCTGAAGGACTGCCGCAGCGGAAAAGAATCAAAGAGGACTCCCAAGTCTGTCCTTTTCTCTACACCAAAGGAGCAAAAAGAGAAACCGTCCTGACAAAGACCTAACCATCTTTACCCTGTCTTACAGGAACCTCCTGAGGACCCTGAGAGCACTAATCCTCCCCCTTATGCCCCTTAGGACCTGGTCCTATCTCCTTCTAACAGGGAGGCAGAACCCCTCCTGAGTCCTCCCCACACCCACAATGGCATCGTGTACCAACCCCCACAATACTCTGATACTGTCCCTGACTCGTCGAACCAGACAGCAGTCCTGACCCCACTCCGGCAATTGGCTCCCCTAGTTGGGGGAGAAACTCAGGCCATTCATGTCCCTTTTTCTATGTCCCTTTTTCCACCAGGGATCAGTACAATTGGAAACACCAGAACCCCTCATTCTCAGAGAAACCCCAGGGATTAACCTCTCTCCTAGAGACTATTTTCTTTACCCACCAGCTGACCTGGGATGACTGTCAGCAACTCCTCCAGGTCTTGTTTACCTCAGAGGAGCGGGAATGGATCCAGAGGGAGGCTGCAAAGGTTGTATTAGAGTCCAACGGGCAGCCTTACACCTACCTAACCCGCATCCAACATGTTCTCCTGAACACCGGTCCGCCTTAGGACCCCAACACCAATCAAGGTAAGGAGGCTCTCCAACAGTATCTCCAGCTTCTGCTCCAGGGCCTCCGGTCTGCCGGCCGATGACCCGCTAACTTACTTAAGGTAAGCGAGGTCATCCAAACTAAGGATGAGTCGCCGGCGGCATTCCTGGAATGACTCTTAGAGTCGTACTGGTTATATACCCCATTGACTTGGAGGACCCTAATAATAGGAGGGCTGTGAATTTAGCCTTTGTCAGTCAGTTGGCCCCAGATATTAAAAAGAAATTGCAGAGGATGGAAGGGTTTGAAGGAAAGAACCTAGCTGAGCTGGTTAAGATAGCCCAGTGAGTATTCAACAATAGAAATGAGGTAGATGATATAGCACAGACTAAGAGGATGACCAAGGTCCTGCTTGCAACCATGCAAGAAGCCCAGCCAAAGGGACTGCCAGGAAAAGGCAGAGGCCAAGAACAGGCACCCAGGGTGAACAATAGACCCAGAAGAGTCGGGTTAGAAAAGGACCAGTGCATATATTGCAAGAAAAAGGGACATTGGAAGAATGAGTGCCCTGAAAAAGGACAAGCCCCCCAAAAGAAGGCCTCCCTCATCCTTTTCGAGGATGCAGAATGAGGAGATCAGGGGTCTTACGTTATGAGCCCGCGGGAGCCAGGATAACTTTAAAGGGGTCCTGACACAGACCCTAGGGCCCCGGAAGCGACCAGTTGCATACCTATCCAAAAGATTGGACTACGTGGCAGCATGAAGGCCCAGCTGTTTGAGGGCAATTGCTGCCACTGCAATCCTCTCTAAGGAAGCCCTAAATTTGACACTAGGGCAGACTCTCCAGATTATTGCCCCAAATGCAGTTTCTTCACAGCCCACTGGACCGGTGGATTTCCAACACTCGGATCACCCAGTACAATTCCTGAAAACTACCGCACTCAACCTAGCTACCCTACTGCCTGATGATGCTGACCCTTGCATGACTGCCTTAAGGTCCTAGAGAACATCACCTGCACCAGACTGGACCTGACAGACAGCCCTTGGCCAAATCCAGATGCTACTCTATTTACGGATGAGAGTAGCTTCATCTCAGAAGGAGTCAGGTTTACCAGAGCACTCACTTGGGAGGAACCAAGTTAACCAAACTGTTAAAAAGAGACTATTACATTCCGGGGCTGCAACGAATGGCCAAGCAGATATCAGCCAGGTGCCACATCTGCACACAAGTGAATCCAGAGCCCTTCAAGGAAATACAACAAGGGACGAAACTTCATGAACAAGTACCAAGGGAACATTGGGAGCTGGATTTCACTGAGGTCAGCCCGGGAAACTTCAGATTCAAGTACTTGCTTGTGTTCATAGACACCAACTCAGGATGGACTGAAGCCTTCCCTACGAAGCAGGAGACCTCTCAGGTAGTAGCAAAGAAATCAGTCTCAGAAATAGTGCCTCGATTTGGCCTGTCCATAACACTGGGGTCTGACAATGGCCCAGCGTTCATCGCCCAGACCAGCCAATCTCTAGCAAAGGCGTTAGGGATCAATTGGAAATTGCGTTGCATTTATCTAGCCTCAGAGTTCAGGACAGATAGAAAGGATGAATAGGACCTTGAAAGAAACCTTAACTAAGTTCAAGCTGTAAACTGGCAAAAACTAGGTGAGTCTCCTCCCCTTTGCCCTTTTAAGGGCATAGTGCACACTCTATTTAAGGGCTTCAAGCCTTATGAAATAATGTTTGGAAGACCCCACCCCTCCTCCCCAAGTTAGGGGAAAATAAGCTAACAGAAATTCGTAATTTTTCACTGCTTAAATCTTTGCAAGCTCTCTCTCACATGACAGGAGACCCACCAACTGGTCTCTGCCACCAGAACAGCTGCTCGGCATCCAGTCCAGCCACACAACTATGCTCCAGGTGATTGGATCTGGGTGAGAAAGGTACAGCGTGCTTCTTTCGAGCCCCGTTGGGACGGACCTTTTCCTGTCATCCTCACAACACCCACAGCAGCCAAGGTAGCTGGACGCCATCATTGGATTAACCGTACCAGAATCAAGGCTGTGCATCCACCACAGACATCAGAACAATGGACTCTGCGTTGGACGGAGGACCCATTAAAATAAGACTGTCAAGGGTCCAGTCTGGACCATCTTGATTCTCTCTGTCCTAAAATGAGGGAGTCTTTGTATGGCTTTAGATGAGGCCTAGACCTACTGTTCAATGATTTGAATTCCCCTAGAGAACCAGTGGGGAATGTTATGGGTGGACAATTTTCCAGTAAGCTAGTGTTAAATATTTACTTCTGATTCTGTTAACCAGGGTGTGGTAATCTGGTCAAGGAGATGCACTGTTAACCAAGATAATCTGATCAAGGATATGCTAAAGGCCAACTGTTACCCAGGGTGTGGTGATCTGCTCAGGGATGTGCTGGTGGCTATATAAACTGCCTCTTCTGGGAGCTCGGTGCTGATTTCTTCTAACCCTGCGTGGTAGAGAGTCAGTCGCCGGCGGGTAATAAAGGCTCACAATTCATCTCGATTGGCTCTGTGGGTCTTGGATTTGATCGCACCACAACAAAAGTATTTAAATAAAACATTTAAAAAAGAAAAACAAACAAACAAAACAAAAAACAAAAGAAACGACCACTAACCTAAAACTAACTATATATCCTATGAAATTATCTTTCAAAAGTGCAAGAGAAATAAAAACTTTCTCAGACAAACAAAAATTGAAGAAATTTGTTGCCAGAATACTTGCTTCATAAGAAATGTTCAAAACAAAACAAAAAACAAAAAAACAAAACAACAACAACAAAACACTTCTGTTGAGAAAAAGAAAATAATACTGATCAGAAATTCAGATCCATGTAAAGAAAGAAAGCATGTTAAAGGAATAAGTGAAGATAAATAAAAACATTTTTCTTCATCTTCATTGATCTAACAGATAAGTTTTTTTAATTAATAGCAACAGTTTTTCAACTTTATGTTTATGTACACATCATATATATTTTCTATGCATGTTTGTATATAAGTGAAATGAAGGACAGTAATAATACAAAGAATGAGAGGAAGGAATTAGGATTGTTTTACATAGTGTTATTTGAGAGTGGACTTTAATTACTTGTAAACATATGTTGCAAATTCTGAGGCAACTACTTAAAAAAGTAAAAAATAAAGCATAATTGATATGCTAAGAGAGAAATGGAATAATATCAAATGATCCATGAAAACCACAAAAAGCAGAAAAGGAGTAGAAGATAAAAATAGGAGGAAGGAAAGGACAACATATAGAAACCAGGTTCAGTTATTGTCTTTCTCCTCCTACTTCATTTGTTAAGAAGCTGAGTTTTGGGACAGAGAAAAAAGATGCAGTTCAAGTATCTTAATGGTGCCTTTTAGTTTTGTTTTAATTTTAGTTGTCCTTCTCTAGTCCCTCTTTGTTTCTTACATATGTACTAACTAATATCCTTTCTGTCAGTCTTGTTTACTCTGTAGTTGGGCCTCCTATATGCCTGTAAAACTAAAGTTTTAGATTTTGAATTTATGGCTGTGACAGTCCTTCTAGAAGCATTGTCATCTCTCACCTGGTTCATTCAGTTTACTCCTAGTTTCAGCTGGCTAAAACAGACAATTATCAAGCATGCATCTTCTTGGCTTGGACAAAAGTTTACCTCATCCCACTATGGTAAGACTGCTTACAGACCTGGCGACTTCCAGTGTAGTGTCCCCACTATAGAACTATGGCAGGACCAAAAGAGAATGTCAGCCATATTTCTCCTATCATGCTATTCCGTCTTCTTTACTAGACTGGGCTACCTCATGTTAATACAGTTTGCAGAGTATAGTGGTTCAGCTGAAATGATCTCAACTGAAGGAGTCACAATCCTTGAAATTGGTACTCTCTTCAAATTATCTGATAGAGTTTTCTCACTCCTAGAACAAATTCAAAGGTAATACTGACACATAAGTCAGTCTCTCTCTATTCCCCGTCTCATTCTCTTTAGGGTCAAAGTAAAGTATCATTTCACATATCCCATTATCAACTTCCTTTTTATACAAAAACCTCAGGGGAACATGCCTGCTTTCTCTAACTAATGGAAAATACCTAGATTAGTCCTTTATATATTAAATAAATTTTTAAAAAAACAAAGAATCAAATCAATGTTTATTTTTCTCTATAATATTGAAATTTAAGATCTGTCTTGTAAAATATTACTAATATGCTAATTATTTTCATTTTTTAAAAATTTCTCCTGAAGCACACTTTAATCTTATCTCCCAGTAATGCTTATAGCCCTGGACCTCAGGTAAAACAGTATGATTGTATACACAGAAAAAAAAAAAAAAGTAAAGTTCACTTTCATATCATAACCCTCTTTGCCATTCTTATGTATCATCTCTTCTGAATTTAGATGCCTATTTCAACTTTCCATCTGAAAACTTCTACTAGGAAGTCCAATAAGCAGTGTGACATTTTAATGCAAGCCCTGAATTCCTTGTATTTCCCTCTACCCCTAAAACTCACCTGTAAGTCTCATTTATTGTTATCATTTCTTACTTGGTACCCTACTGCAGAAATCAGTCACTCTTAACTTGATTTCCTTTTGCTTATCCTCTTCTTCAATTAAGATATGTCTCAATACACCAACTCAAAGTAATCTTCCCAAAATTCTTAGGAAAATGACTAACCTCTCTAAATGTAAGCTCATTTTCTGTATTAACAATGATACTATTTTGTAGATTATAGGTTGTTGGGAGAATAAATGAGATATGAATGGATGCAAATTTCTTGTTAAATGGTACCAACCACTCTCCTTTCTCCTCTCACAAACTTCCATAGGCTTCTTTCATACTGGGACCTTCTGTATTACTTTTAAGCTGTTAACAAAATAATCGAGATTCTTCACTATTTACTATCATCTTTAACACCTTGAGCAGTCTGTGCTCAAACCACTCTGCGTTTTGCCTTGTTTTTCACAATTAGATGTGCTCTCCACTGTTTGTCTCATTGCTTAAAATGCACCATGCTCACTTTGCAACTTTGCCATTTACTCTCCCAGTAAACTTCAAAAAATGTCATAATTTATCTTGAGCTTAATTTCCTAAGTTCAAGGCTAGAAATAAAAATAAAACTGAACTCATGGGATCTTTCTGACGATTAAACAAATACTACATATTGATATTACAAATTGGCTGGCCTATTACAAGAGTCTATTATATGTTAGCCACTAAGTAAAGATTATATTATTAATTACTATTTCTTATCCTCATCATCATCATGATCATCACCAGCAGCAGTGATTTTCCAGAGAGTACTTACTTAACCTTCAAGAGATAGTTGAAATGTCAGCTCATCTGTAAAGACTGTTCAGGGAAATCTGTTCATTCACACTATTGTAGTGTCTTGTGCAATCTTGTGTCCATCTTCTACTAGTTTCTCAGCATCTTGAAGGCAGAGACTATGACAGTCATTTTCATATTTTCAGTATCTGGTCAATAATTGTATATATAGGGTGCTCAATAAATAGTCACCAAAGGAAGAAAAGCAAAAGCATAATAAAACTTATTGTGTTTTAGTGTATGACAAATTGTTCTAAGAGCTTCTATGGATTAAGTTGCTCAATTCTCCAATATCTTCACTACTCCTATTATCATCATTGCACAGGTAAGAAACAGAGATGGAGGTTAGGTAACTTGGTCAGAGCCAAGAACTAAGGTTATCTGGCTCAAGATTCTGTGTTTAATCTTAATGCTACATAACTTTTCTTGGGCAAAAAGGAAGACAGAAAGACAGAGAATGGAATTGTCCTCTAAAGTCCTTCCTGTTAAACATTCTGTGATCCTAGGCTTTCTCTTAGTATCCCTGAATCTAATATATGCAGAAATAATATAAAAGACATTATTTCTTCAGAAGTTTTATAAAAGATTCTAACTATTCATATTTATTCACTAGGCATATCTAGTTTGATAAAATGACTATGTTTCATATTAATTAACCACAGCATGCCTACTCATATTCTCACCTACTTATAATTTTATTCATTCATTTTCTTGAGATAAGTTGTTCTATTTTAAATGGAACCAATTAGGAGTCACCTTGAATCTGGAATTTTATAATTCTCAAAGTTTAAGCTCTAACTGCCTTTATCGCAAACAAAAATTTTACTGACTATGCTTGATTTATATTTAAAAGCACATTGCATGCAGTTAGGTGTTCTGGGAAGATTGTGGTGTATGGCAAGGGGTAGGCATTTCTCTTAGGGCTTTAACCAGATTCCTATATCCCTGAGATATTGAGACTAAGGGACACTTCGTGTTTGTTAATACAACTATTACAAATGTAATGAGAGTAGACAGACTATTACATTAAGAAAGCTGAATAAGATAGCATTCTATAGAAGGAAGAGATGCCAGTGAAGAAAGAATTACAACTGTTGACAGCTGGGCACGGCCCTGCTGGGTACCCTCAGAATTGTTTCTCTGAAGTCAGAATCTTTACCATAATTCCTGACCATTGTTATTGAGAGTTATACTTCCAGGAAACAATTTCACGAATGCCTCTGGCTTTCCCACCATTCCCTGAGCTGATAGATGGCTGACTTCAGGCTGTCATTCTCTTCTTCTAGGGTTTCCAATGCAAATTAAAAAAAAAAAAAAAAAAAAGCCAGCTAATTCCATGATCCTTAAGATCACT
This sequence comes from Rousettus aegyptiacus, assembly GCF_014176215.1. Lineage (NCBI taxonomy): Eukaryota > Metazoa > Chordata > Mammalia > Chiroptera > Pteropodidae > Rousettus > Rousettus aegyptiacus. Next base: position 77,595,508 of record NW_023416307.1, read on the forward strand.
ATTGTCCTCATTCAGTTCACATATTAGGGCTACTCCATAATCCATTATTTTCCCTCTCTCCTGCCCCTTATTGTATTCCAAAACAGGCGAGACTATGAGTGATCGTGATGCCAAAAGTGGAGCTTAAGGGGAGGACTTATGCAAAAGTAGTTTCTTTAAAATGAGATCCCTGGTAACAAACAGAGGAAGGAGTAAAGTGACAACAAGAAAGGAGGGAAAAAGTTTATTCTCACTGAGAATGACTGGGACTCAATCCCACTGTAGGCCTCACTCTAAAGAACTGTGCTGAATGAAACTCTGAGTGAAAAAAATAGAGCCTGAGACCTTTATCACCAACACCTGAGCTTCACTGATTGCTAGATTCGTCCATGGGCATTAATTCTGTATTTCTGGGCTGCTTTGCTGATACTGTCTGACTTCTTATAATAGAAAAGCAGAGAAATATAGCTGATGTTTAATGTGAAATGTAACTGTGATGGACTGTGTCTATGACAAATGTAGCTTGGATTAGAGTGGGCCAAGGGGATGTGGCATAGGGCACTAAAAAAAGCATTTCCTTTATACCCTTGATCTCATTTATACTCATGATATTCATTTTATACATGAGAAAATCTAAGTTGAGATTCTGAAATGATTTACCCAAGGTTACTCAGCAAATAAATGACAGAATGCAATGAAAGTTCATTAGCAATGAAGACTCTCCAGTCCCAACTCAGACCAACTGAATCAGAATCTGTTGTAACATAATTCCTGGGTGATATACATACATATTACACATACATATTTAGGTTTGCAAAGCACTGGCTTAAAAATGTATTTTTTAAAATTATTATTATTATTAAATGTCTATAATCATCAATCAAACAAGGAAATCTTATATATAATAACAAGTAATCTAAAATATATATTACTCTTCAGTCAAACCGAAGAGATTATCCTAAGTATTTCATTTTTCAAATCTTAATTAATTAAAATATTTTGCTGTGAGGAACCCATTACAGTTTTTAAAAATAAGCTTTTGCGGTTAGAGTTGAGTTGGGAAGTGATATAAGAAAATATATTATTGTATTAAGTAAGTAACACATCAGTCAGAGGTAAAGAGGCAATAATACACATGGGTATAATTCAAAGACAGCATATTTGAGAATGTATTAGTATTCTATTGCTGCTGTAGCAAATTACCAAAAACTATCGCTGCCCAGCCATTTGGCTATGATCAAGTGAAAATTACCAAAAACTTAGCTAAAACAACACAAATATCTTACAGTTTTGTTGACTTGACTAGTTTTTCTGCTCTGGGTTTCACCCTTTTTCTGTCTTAAATAATCTCAGATCCAGCAAGAGCATGTCAAATTTGCTCAAGCTTGGAATTTCTCTGACTTTCCCTTCTGTCACATATCCCTTACTTTGCTTTCTGCCATAGATTTCCTGCCTTCAGCCAGAAAAAAATTCTCTGCCTTTAAGGGTTTGCATGATTAAATTGAGCATACCTAGATAATGCAAGATACTCTCCAATTTTTAAAAGTGGGTAACCTTAATTATATCTGCAAAGGACTTTTTGCCATGTAACATAATATAGTTATAAGTTCCAAACAATTAGAAGATAGACATTTTGGGATAGCCATTCTTCCTACCACAGAGAGTTCATATGCTTTAAAAAGTAGTGGAGGAAGTTTGGAGATAGGTTTTAGAGGGCCGTAAATGAGAGAAATAAGTTTATTCTTTTAACAAATATTTATTGAGTAAATACTGCTTTCTAGTATTCTTATATAAGTTTTAGTTGTGGTCAATAGGGTGTCGAATAATATTAAGTAAAAAAAGTGGTAGAATAAAAAGTAAATCTGCTTATAAATGTTAAGTTGCTGTTACTAGGCTATGAGACCTACTTGACTGAAGTAGAAAGGGAACTGATGATTTCTCCCTTTTTAAGGGAGAAAGATAAGGGAATACTTTTTGAAGCTGGCAATGGGAAGAAAAAGGAAAGAATGACTTTGAGGAGCAGTACAAAAGAATAATTAACAGGACTTCTTGCTTGGCATAAAAGGGTTGAAGGAGACGAGAGCAATGCATGATGACTTGGAGAATTTGAGGAATAGCAAAATGATTGTTGCAATATCTCTGGTTCAAGAAGAATAAAGCAATGACTCAAAATCACTGAAATGGCACACGCTTGAACAGAAGTACCAGGTGAGCCAGCAGCAAAAGACAAAAGTAAAAACACCAATTTTCACATTCTCACTTTATTGTTTTTTTCACATGTTCAAGATGAACATTACCTGTCTTAGTGCATGTTCGATCACCCTGACTCACCCACCAGTAAATCTCAAAATAATTCAGCTATCAAAGTTTCATAACAATCTTATCTATTTGCAGGAACAGAATGTCATCTCAAAAAGTGTCTTTTCAACATATACATCAGCAGAGATTATAGTAAAGTAGGGGCCAAAAGTGCTAAAAAATGACTCAAGTTGAGAACACTTTAGAGACAATTAAAGAGTACAAATTATTGCTAAAGTAAGCCTACCACTAGAGAAAGATTGACATTTTTCTTACACACATTCAAATGTTGTCTCCTCTACTACATGAACCAGAATCATTATGAAGAAATAATGGAATAGACACAGAGTATGACACATTTTGTGGGCATTTGTTTGAACATCTCTGAGTGGGAGATTATTAAAAAAAAAGAAAGAAAGAAAGAAAGAAAGAAAGAAAGAAAGAAAGAAAGAAAGAAGAAAGAAAGAAATAAGGCATAATGTAACGGAAGGAATGTACGTGACGGACTGCCGTCATGCAGAGACAGAACTAAAGAACAAAGAATACAGCAACGCCAGAAGAAGAACCCAAAAGAAAGCAAGTAAAGAGAAAAGAAGAAAGAACTCAATAAACCCTTAAGAAATTCATTCAAATCTATACCTGGTTCAGGTTTTATTGATTCAGTTCTCCTAGTTAAAAATAGTGTCTATTTTAGATTAATTTAATAAACATAAACATAACAACTTCGAAGGTCATATTACAACCTGAAATTATCTCTAATGTTTTTGGTTTGGCTTCACAAAAAATGCATGGTACCCAATACTTTTTTTCCCTTAATTTTTAAAATTAAAAAAAAAATTAAATCGCCGCTGATATACAATATTATGTTAGTTTCAGCTGTATAATGCAAAGATTAGAGATTTATATAACTTACAGACTGACCACCCCAATAAGTCCAGCACCCATTTGACACCATACATAGTTATTACAATACTACTGACTATATTCCCCATGTTATTCTTTACATTTCTATGACTATTTTGTAACTACAAATTTGTATCTTCTAATTTCCTTCCTTCTTCATTCATTTCCCCAATTCCTCCTGCCCCAGTCCAGTAACCATCAAAATACTCTCTGTATCTATGAGTATATTTCTGTTTGTTTGTTTATCCTGTTTTCGAGATTCCACATATAAGTGAAATCATATGACATCTGTCTTTCTCTGTCTGACTTATTTCACTCAGCATAATACTCTCTAGGTCCATCCATGTTGTTGCAGATGGCAAGATTTCATTCTTTCTCATGGCTGAGCAATATTCCATCTTATATATGTACCACTTCTTCTTCATTCATTCATTAATAGACATCCAGATTGCTTCTATATCTTGACCGTTATAAATAATAAAGCAATAAACATATGAATGCACATGCTCTTCTAAGTAGTGTTTTTGGGTTTCTTCAGGTAAATACCTAGAAGCAAGATTACTGGGTCCTTCTTGGTCTCTTGTCATAGCCTTTGTTTTAATGTCTATTTTTTCTGGTGTAAGTATTAATATCCCAGCTATGGTTGTTGTTGTTCATTTGTTTCTGTTTTTAAGAAATATCTTTTGTACCCCTTTACTTTTGGTTTTTGTGTATCTTATCTAAAGTGAATGTCTTGAAGGCAGTATATGTAAGGGTTTTATTTTTTGATCCATTCACCCATCCTATGTCTTTTTATTAGAGCATTTAATCTATTTACATCTAAAGTAATTATTGATAGAAAAATGGAGAAAGGGAACATAAACAACTAATCAGAAGTAAAGAATACAAAAACCAAAAGGAAGAGTACATTAGCGGGAATCAATAATAAATTAGATGTAGAAGATCGAATCATCAGTTTAGAAGATCAATAGTAGAAAATACCCAATCAGAACAGCAACAAGAAAAAATAATAAAAAAAAAAAATGAAGATAGTTTAAGGGGCCTCTGAGACAACATCACGTATACCAACATTCGTATCAGAAGGAGAAAAGAGAGACCAAAGACTTGAAAACCTATTTCAAGAAATAATGACTGAAAACTTCATTAACCTGGTGTAGGAAATAAATATATAAGCCCAGGAAGTGCAGTGTCCCAAACAAGATGAACCCCAAAAGCCTATATCAAGACATATCATAATTAAAATGCCAAAGGTTAAAGACAGAGAGAATCTTAAAAGCAGCAAGAGAAAAGCTGGTTTCTCAACAGAAATTTTGCAGGATAGAAGGAATTGGCAGGATAAATTCAAAGCAATAAAAACCAAGAACCTGCTACCAAGATTACTCTACCTAGCAAAGCTATTATTTAGCATTGGAGCAATAAAGAGCTTCCCGGACAAGAAAAAGCTGAAGGAGTTCATCACCACCAAATCGGTAGTGCAAGAAATGTTAAATAAACTTCTTCAAGTAGAAGAAAAAGAAAAAAAAAAAAAGAAGAAAAAGAAGAAAAAAATGCTCCTTAATTTTTATGCATTTGTGTTTTTAAAAAATATATAATTCATGTTTCTTACAGATTTATACTTAACTCATCAATTTCTCTTGTGTAAGAGTGACTTGCAAATCAAAAAAACTTAAAAATTGTTTTAAAATTTTCTTGAAACTCTTTTTATTAGGAAACAAATAGCATATTTATTAGCATAGTTAATGTTAGATATTTAGGTGTTCAGTTTTTCAATATATTAAGTAACATTATCTAGAACATCTGTTTGTTTTTGTATTTTGCTTCCTAGCCTAAGATAATGGTAATCTTCATCATCTTTATCATTATCATCAATTGTAATACTATTATTATGTTAATGATTAGTAAATAATTATTTTTGTTATAATCTCTATAGTAATTTTAGCAGTATTATAAAAATATATTTTTATAAAATTTTCATTTATATAATGATCTTTATTTAAAAACTTGTATAGAAAAGGACTTTCAAGCTTCGTAGCACACTCGACTATTTCATTTTCTGATAGACTGTCAAACAGAGAATTTGTCAATTGCTTTACATCTTCCATAAAGCTTCTTTGCAGTCCATTTGCCTTATTTTATTTCCATGACTTCGAATGTGTTATTCATCTCCCTTAGCTATTTTAGCCTTTTCTCTTTGAATCATTGTACCATTGTGTCTGTTTTTATAATCTAATTTAAAACTCATATCTTTCCAAAAGATTTAATTGTTGAACTCAAACATTCTGTTCTACTGTTGTCATTTGTCTCTTTATGCTTCCAAACACTACATTGTTTTAATTTGCTTATTTTATGAATTATAGCCTATTATAGTGTATATAGAGAATAAAGAAGTGAGGACGTTTTGGACTTTACAAAATGGATTCCATAGGAGCCATGACAGTAATGTTGACTGGTAAACAATCGAGTCACATGATTGGAATGTTCTTCGGTTGTGACTGGAACACCTCAAACCACAGAAACATCAGCAACATCAGCTGTTGATAAGCCATGACTGCAAGAGCTGATAATCAAAAAGATTCCACTCTGTAAAGACCATATAAGCTGAACACCTCAGAAAGATGATGCTCAAGCGTGACCCAAAAGCATTACAGACCAGTATGCTGAGAGCCAAAGCCTCCGACCTGTGCTCACTGTAGCTGCAGACTTTGAACAGACATGAGACCACCAGGCAATAGAACTCACTCTGAAGACGCTAAGGACTTTCAGCCCTTTACTTTGTCCTGTAAGCCTCTGTATTTCCCCCTCTGTGTGCTGTGTGATAACCTGCATGGGTATCTGATTGGTTTATCTGGGAATGTTCTACTCCATAAACCTGGCATTGATTGTGGAAAGACACAAACAGGCCTAAGGGTGTTACTTCAGTAGCTACCTTCCTTGTTCACAACATATACATCTTTAGGTATTCCTAAATAATCTTGTAGAGATGTGCTCTGAAACCCAAGAGACCTCTAAACATCTTTTTAAGTAGTGTATTTTTTTTTCATGTTTTTTCATAGTGCTTAGTTTTAAGGGTGGAAAATTTTCCAGTAAGCCGGCATTAAGGATTTACTCTGATTCTGTTAACCAGGGTGTGGTAATCTGCTTACTTGTTATCCAGGGTGTGGTTCTAGGCTTTATTAACTGCTTCTAATGGAAGCTCAGGACTGATCTCTTCTAACCTTGCTTGGTAGAAAGTCGGTCACTTGCTGGCTAATAAAGGCTCACAATTCATCTCAATTGGCTCTGTGGGTCTTAGATTTGAGCGAACCACAACACTTAGTTCTGATTGCTACAGCTTATAATATCGGTAAGTATGGTTGGTTGGTTGTAAATTTTCACTTTATTATGTGGTATGTGTTATTTGTTTTCTCCATGAAAACAACACAGTAAATGCCAGCTAAAAGTAAATTTTTGCCTTTTTAAAAAAATTAGATTACATGTCTGTAATTTATTATAATGTGAGGCTTGGCCCTTCGAATACATGCATACATATTTATTTATTTAACTAGAGTCTTGAAAACAAAGTGTGCCCAAAAACAAGTATGTAAAAGATCTTAATCAAAACTTCCAATTGTAAAATAATGTTCCTCTGCAAAACAGGTAATGATGAACTACAAGTAGTAGGGTATTACTTAGGTTTTGTACTAGATGCTGTCAATGGAGAGAGGAAAGACACCTCTCCTCTCAGATTGTTTTTGGTCATAGATATAGACAATTTCAACACTGAAAAGTGATAGGACACAGGTAAAAGAGTAGAGGCCGGCATCTCAGTCTAGTTTCAGAAAAAGATACTTCTGGAGCTATCTCAAAGTTAGGCAAGTAGTGCAAGTTACACAATACAATAAGCAAAATGAAAAAACTTTATTTAATAGACACATAGCACTTGTGCCTGTTACAGATATTAACTTGTTCAAGCCTTATAACTTTATCTTAAATGAATCCTTGTAATCATTGAAATGGCAGGGTTTTATTTCAATGTCTGAAAGAATACTTGCTGGTAACATGGAGAGTGGGATATAAAATAGCTGAACTGAACATAGTAAAAAACTGGTGGGAGGTACTTGCAATAACACAGTGAAAAAAATGGTGGAGATATTGTCAAAGGGGAGGCGAAACTCCTCAGAATTATTCTGAAGGTAGACATTAGAGGGCATGGTAAGCTGTTGATGTTAAACAAAGAAGAGAAAGCCATGTCTGGAGTGAATCCTCTGAGTTTCTGATTAGGACAGTAGGGTAGATAGTGGCGACTATTGATATCGAAAAGAAAATATCAAACATTAGCAAATGTACATGACACAATGTAAAGAGAAAATAAGATGTGGAGTTCGAAACTACGTATTCTGAATAGTCCTTTAAAAAATATTTGTATAATATACACACTAAAGCTGTAGTGAAAAAAGAACACTATTCATCGTGAATGGTAAAATTTTTCAGCAGAATTTTTTATTTTATCATATTTTATAAATTTTCTGCAATAGACATAAATTAATTATATTTTCATTAAATTAAAAGTAAATGTTACTAAAAATATTTTATACAGTTATCTTATTTAGTGTTAACTAATACAATCATCCTTGAAAGCAAGAGAATACTTATCAAAAATAGATGCTTGATGAAATCTGCATCAGGAATTCTCCTCTTAGAAAGCTATTTTAAAGTACTACATTATTCTCATGTTTGTTTATAAATATATTTATTTTCATGCCATTTATAATATTAAAAAATTGCTATCCACAATAGAAGTTGTTGAAATAACTTATAATACACATATGTAAATGCATATTATCCACACATTGGAGAAATTACTTACAAAAATATTTTATCACCAGGGAAAATACTTATAATATATGAAAATAGCAGGCTTGAGTTCTTTTTTGCTGTTCAATTAGGATACCTCTAGGTAGAAGGTGATACTAATTTTCTTCTTTAACTTTTTGTATTTTTCAAAATCTATACAATATGCCTGCATATTTACTTAATAACATATGCTAATAAAAGAATGTTTAGTTTGTTTTCTGACAAGTATTACTGCTCTTTAATCATTTTAAATGGGCTTATATTTAAATTGTAAGTACACAGCCAACGAAAAGTGCGGAAATGACCTGGATTAAGAAGTAAATTATGACGGAAGAGGCAGTTGGTCAAAATCATGATTGTGAATAAAAATAAGTATGAAGAGTCAATCATTACATAGAAAAGTATGTTTTTCAGGAATATTTGAATATGATAGGAGCAATCATAGTTTTTAACTTAAAGAAACACTAAAATTTTGAACTTCAAGTACTGAGAAGATAAAAGAATACTTGTTGGAACATATCATCTTCTGGGGATTTCTGGAAAACAATATTCGGGGCTCACACATAGATGGCTGACTCTTTTATTTGTGTTATAGACAGGTATTGCTTATGTTATTGTGTTTATTTGCTTGTGTAAATTGACCAACATTCAGAAATGACAATGATATGACTTGACTTGTATGAAAAAGTAAATCTTGATGTGGCCATTTTTCTCCTCTGCCCCATGAAAAGTAACAGAATCTATAGAAAACTAATTCTTTATCTTTAAATTTTATCTGTTTTTGAACAGAGCAAATATTTTAGATTAATTTGACAAAGTTAAAAATCCTAGTGTGTTAAAATAATTTAAATTATTTTATCTACATGTAAATGTCTTTATTTCATGTAACCTGAGCATTTTATGCTAATCTTTAATATTAATAAAGCTAATATTTATTGAATGACTAGTGAATGACTACTATGTGCAAATACTTTAAATACATTATCTCACTTAATCCTCAAAAGATACAATAGCTAGAGATGGTTTAGAAATTGGGCTAAGAGTATTTAAATCAATTTCATTTTGTGGTCGCTCAGTTAGTAAGCAACAACCTCATTAAAGAGATAGATAGCATTATCTGCATTTGAAAGATGAGGGAATTTAGGCTGAGAGAGTATAAATAACTGGCCCAAAGTCAGTCACATAACTGGAATATAAGTGTTGGAATCAAGATTCAAGATTTGATTTGAGCCTCTATGCCCTAATGTTTCCAGTATTTCTAGAAAAAAAAATTAAAAAGTATAGCATTTCTCTTTTAAGAACATTCTTAAGAACTTGATGTTTTAATCATGAATATTTTCTTTATACAGATATCTGTTATATATTTCTTGTACTGCTTGTGTCTGTTCCTTTTGTTGTCCTACTTTTCATATACAGCTGTTGATGATTTAATTTTTATAGTAATTTTCAGTTTTATGTATCCGTGTAATGTTAAGATTAGATTTAGTCATTTTAGATTCAAGTAAGAGTTCTCTTCAGGAATTTAAAGGCATTTCCTTCCTTTCCTACATCTCTTCTTCTTTTCTTTTTTCTGTGTTTTTTATATTTTCCTTCCTTCTTGTCTATCTTTTTTTAAAAAAATTAGCTATGGATTTAAACCTTGTAAAGTTGGGATAGGGGAGGCTTGATATGTGGGTGGGTGTGATTTTTCATTCCATATGATTCTTTATCTTACCCAGAGTAGAAAAATAATAGCAGATTTTTTTGCTTCAATCATCTTAAGAAAATATTTATGCTAGAACTCATTGTTCTTCAGTTCACTTGTTCTTATGAAATAAAAATTATTGTCTTCATTTAGCAGATGAGTCAACTGAAACTCAGAGAGTCTAAATGTTGCATTTAAAACTATTCAGCAAGGGAGTATACTGGATGTAGATTTCAACCTGGATCTGCTCAGTGTCAATGCTCATGATTTTTTTCTACTCATTCTCTTCTTTTATTCTAAATTTAGAATCATGAAATTTCAGAGATGAAAAAGTATTTGAAATCACTACATCAATTTATGTTTTAGGAAATTGTAGCCCAGAAGAATTAAACCATTTATTTAAGGTTATATAACCAGTTACTACTGTACCAGCACTATGATTGTGGTTGCTTTCTTTTCATATTTCGGAAACTAACAAATTGGCCCAAATTCTTTGGCTTACTGAATTTAAGTAAAAAGTTAGATCCCCGAAGTGATTTGATGAATTAGAAAAGGATGCACCACCTGGAAAAATTATTATTTTGTATTAATAAAACTGCACCTCCACCTTGATGTCAGGTATCAGGGTACCAGGATTGGAAGTGGACTTTTTACTTCCAATCCATTTCAGCTGGACACCTTGGACTGTGTACCAATTATGACCATTTGTAGTAGCTCTTCCAGTAGAGACACTTCAAAGATATTTTTCTAGTTGCTTCTGACATGGCATCTACTTTAGTATATGTTACTTTGTTGTTATAGTCTCCATTTTGATGGGTTACTAAAACGGGGCACTGATTGTTGCTTTAATTATTGCTCTTAGAATCAGCTTGGTATTATGCTAATATCGAGTCCTTTTATTCTTAGAGTCTAAGCAGTCCCCATGAACTGCAGACTCCACTGTGATAAATCCTTTCTCAATAGACCCTTTAGGCTTATATTCAATCACCCTTTCACTCATAGGATTTTAACATGGTAGGCCAAAATTGGATGTCTCATTTTACTATTTATAAACATTTTTATATTCTGCAGTTAATTTTAACTCAGAACTAGAATTAGCAATACTTATGTTCCTAAACTAGTAGTTCTCAGAGTTTACTCATGAGTCAGAATCATTAGCATAATCTGATCAATTCTTAGAAATGAAAATTCTTGGGTTTACTACTGAATGATTCTGATGTGTGCTAAAGTTTGAGAACAGATCTCCTCAAATATTTTATACTTCAACTATATGTGATGACTCACTCATTTCCAGCCATAGCTTATACCTTTGTGCCTTTGCTTAAATGATTTCCTCTACTTTAGTCATCCATTCTCCCATTTTCAGATGTTCACTTATTCTTTCAAGTGTTATCAAAGGCCATTTGCTCCTAACTTTCTCCAGTCAGTATAATGTGCTCCTCACTTTGAGCATTTGAAGTATTTTTGGTTATATAGGGGGCTTATACAGCTAGCTATGTCATACCTTGTGTTGAGCTGTTTATGTTCCTAGTTGTTTCCCATAGTAGTAGACTGCAAGGTTTACTGAGTACAAGTTTTATGTCTTTCATGCTATACTTCTCTTTAGTCTCAGTTTTCTTCCATTTTTAATGAAGATGATATCTACCTTATGGGATTCTTTCTAAAATCAAAATATATAATAAATGAAACAGAATGATAGCTGATAATATTATTAGTATAAACTATGTAAGTGTTGAACCAAATGCAATTTTAGGTCTCTCATATATTCATATAAAGGTCAGTGTCCTTCTTATCACTAAAATAAAAATGAAAAAAAAAGAAAAAGAGAGAAAATGAAAGAAATCTGTGGAGAAGCTTTTTCTCTCATGAAAAAAACATGAGCCTTTTTTACTACATTTATACCATAATCTCAATATTAAGTTTGTTTAAAATAAGATCATTGGACATGGGAAATTACTATATACATAATATTTTATATATATACATATATATACACGCATGTATATCATCATACTTTTCAGCTATATTCAAGACTATGCAGACTAAGTGAAGAGTTGGGAATCTCTGAAAACAGACCTATACTACTCAAAGATGGCTCAATGACAACATGTTTCTTGTGCTAGATATTAGTTTTCCTTAGATATATTTAAGCACTGTTAATTACAGAAGTTATCATGTCTTTTATTTTAGAAAAAGATGGATCCAAAGGCTCATCTCAAGATGTGGGCTGAATCACAAAAGTTTATCAGAGATGAAATTGGCTCAGCGAAGAAATACTGGGTAGTGGGTTACATTGGAAATGGATTTTATTAAATTTAATAAAACATTCCCAAATTACTTATTTACTAGTAGTTCCTGGGCTATATTTGCAAGTAGACCATAATATTCTACTGTTTAGGAGCCAGGTCAAAAGCATATTTTCTCATGTTAATGTATAGGGCTAATATCCTCTAAAACAATAAGAATGTTGATATAATAGAGTTGACATTCTTTAAAATGTAAGATTGCATGCCTGTTTATTATTTATTTAATATATATTTAGAAACTGCTTATTAAAATTATTAACTTTATTTAATATATATTTAGAAACTGCTTATTAAAATTATTAACTGCTTATTAAAATTATTAAATAAAGTAAATATTATACCAAAGGAAGATGATGATGATGGAAGCAACAATGAAAATAATAATGTCATTTATCATTTTTCTGTTTTCCAGGCTCTATGTCAAGAACTTCACAAATGGTAAAATTGATCTTCACTTAATTTTATATACGACAGTAAGAATGAATCATTATTCTGTATTATTTAGAGAGGAAGAAACTGAAGATCAAAAATCATAAGTGACTAATCCCAAATCACACACTCAGTAAGTGATGTGGTCAGTATTCAAACTTAAGTACAACAGATTTGAAGTCTGTCAAGTGTTTTAATCACTTTGGAAGAGGGACAATAAACAACAATTTAAACATAACGTTTTTTTAAAGGCAGATTTAGGAGTACAATTGGACATTGTCTTGTTTGTTTGTTTGTTTGTTTGAAGCTTTAATGAACAATGAAAGCCAGTTTGGTATAGAGATTTAGTACATACATTCTAAGGCCTTCCTGCTTTTGATTTGAGATACTACCTCCAAAACTTGTTTGCTGTTTGATATTGGAAAAACTAATTAGATTTTTGGTGCCAGTATATTATTTGTGGACGTGAATTAATAATAATATTTACCTCATACTGGATCATAGTAAAGATATTCTCACTCAGTCTCTAGTCTCTCTTTGTTCTGTCTCTGTCTCTGTCTCTGTCTCTCTCTGTCTCTTTCTGTCTGTCTGTCTGTCTGTCTCTCTCTCTCTGTATATGTATACATGTACACATGCACACACATATATATGTAAAAATATGTGTCTAGAAGTTGATATAAACAAGGCCGATTTCATTTTTGTGTGCCCCCTAATTTTCTTCCAGTTTCCATACTGAGGACTAACTAGTCTCAGCCAACACCAAAGCCTCATAGTTAATGATTAACTGTGTCCTGTAAGCTTATACAATGTAACCATAGAGGTTCCTGTCAATAAACAGCCAGAATGACATAGCAACAAATATCAAACTAGGTGTTGGCATCAGGTCTAAGCAATTATCCTCATAAGACCACCAGGAAGTATGATTACTGGCTTGTACTGAATTTTTTGTCTCTTTGTCTTGTCAATCATCAGTAGTTCAGCTATACTACAAAATGTATACTGTAACCATTGTCTAGCAGCAGAGAATAATCTGCACAGACTGCTGGGTCATCTTTTCTGCTCTTATCCAATCTTCCTGTAAGTAAATTATTGAATAAAAAATTCTTTTATATTCAGTGGGCTTTCCTGCTTTGTTTTTAGGTTTTAAGACACCTTTACAGTTTGGTTGTCACTGTACCTCTGTTCTACCTTCAGACAACATATGTCATATCTATGTGTGTTTATATGTGTGTGTGTGTGTGTGTGTGTGTGTGTGTGTATTTACATGTGTCATATGTATGAAGTCATTTCATCCATCCATCCATCAATTTATCAATCCATGTATCTTAGAATAATTCTTGGCACTTAGTAAGTACTGTGTACATACTAGATATATCTATCATGATCATCGTCATTATCATCATTATATTTGATTTTTCCTGCATGTGTCGCTTATACCAATGAAGTCTTTCCATATTTTAGTTTAACATTATATGAATTACAATAGTGGGACGTAAATAAAATTGCTTCCACCTTATAGGAAAAACAAGCAATTGATATTTCTAAATATTTTAGCTCTGGATAATTTTTTCTTTTCTTTTCTCCAAAGGCCATCTGAAAAGTGAAATTTCCAAAAAAACTAAGTCATTAACAGCCTATGGCCTATGCAAAATGGTCACCAAAAAATAACTACATATATTAACTTATTTTAACCCCTCAAAAAACTTCTTCCTACGTTGCTAACCTAAAGATAGCCACCTCCACTACCCCAGCACCACCATATTGATATCAACTAGTCCAAAGGCTAAAAGCAAGCTCTCTAAATATTATTGGCTTGTGCCATTAAGACTGCACTTCTCTTTCCCAAATAACATGTGTAATGTAGAGAAACCTGAAGGCATGATGAAAAAAAATAATAATATGATGGGAATCATACCAAATGCATTTATTGGTTTCATAGCAAAAATCATTACTTGTGAAGTTTATAGAATAAAATACTGAAACATAATTTTTGGCATATTTTTAAATGTAAATTTTATTTTATTCTTCCTAGCATCAGAGAATAATATATATATCAGAGGTTTTAGCATATAGGTTCTGTGCTGAGTTATCATATTTGTTCATTTCATGTGGTTTATTTTAAAACGAAACCTTATAATCCCTTGGGTTAAATGTGCTGATTGAAGAAAGTATCATTAACTTATTTATACCATTACCCTCCAAAAGGAAAGTAAATATTTGAAATCGAGCAATAGATTAAAGCTAAAATCAGTTTACAAAAAAAAAAATGTATTTTTTTCTAAAAATTTTTTATTAAGTTTCTTTCATTTTCAGAGCCCTAATGTGCTCATTTTGGGTCTATTGAATATTGAGCTTTTAAAAATATAAAAAACTTTTACACCATTTCAACATAATAAGACACCGTGTTATAGTAACAGTAATGCATTACAACCACTGAAGCCCAATAGTATCTAAACACTGTCATTTCTCAATTTCTTAATAGAAAAAAAAAAAAGAGAGACCTTATCTATGTGGTAATCATAAGTTAGTTTCTTGCCATCTGTATTACTAAATTTTATTTTATTTTTTGATTTAAAGACTGACAGCTTTTGTAACAAAATATATAGTATATATTCATTTAGTTAACACTGGAAAGCAAAGTTATTTCTTTCTTTAGTATCACATTCTCTTTCTTTCTTGAATATCACATTTGCTTAATGAGAATTAGATTTTTTTTTTTTTTTTGCAGTGTTATCACTCTAGTATGTAAACAGTTTCGTGGTGTCTCTGAAGCCGAAATATCAGAGACAAAGTAAAAGTATTGAAATTCTCCTGTTCTTTCTTATGTAATCCTCAAATTCCTCATAGTACTTCACATTGTAACAATAGATATATGCCATTCATTAAGCACTGTTGTCCCATTTTGTCTAATTGGTCCCAATATTGTTGGTATCAGATATGCTTCCTTTTATTGCCATCTGATCCCATTTACAATGAGTGTCATTCATCATTTCTACATGATAACATAAAACATGTATCTTTTATGTTATGTCTTTTTTGACAAGCTAGTTATTTCTACTGTATGTCTTCCTGCTCTGCTGTCCAGAGGGAAACATAAATCTGCTTTCTTTGTGTGAAAGTTCTCCTCTAAGATATAGAGTATTGACTTAGAATAGTTTCTATATGAATTGGATTATCCAGGAGTTAAAATTTTGCATATTTTGTTGAAGAGATAATAAATACTTATTTTAAAGACTAAAATACAGACAAATATACATACACACAGACACATATGAGTGCATACACATACACACATATATAAGACTATTGATATCAATTTGGGTACATGAGACCGTAAGGCAATCTGGAATGATAGCTTTGGTTTAGTCATTTGATCTAATGACAGGTGCTCACTTCCTTATTTATCTCTATGAACTATAAACTCTGCAAGGAAATATTCCATTTGCTATTCTTAGGGTAGAAATGGAAAATTCCATAGGGTTAAAAGGAACAAATTATTTGGGGCTAGGATTCTATGTAAATAAGGCAAACTCCAGACAACTTTAAATTTTATATCAGTAAAAAATATATATATATTAGGCTCATTAGAGTTTGCAATGTTTTTTTTTGTTTATTTTTCAATTTTAGTGTTTTTTTTTTATTTTTTAGACAGTATCTTATATATTGATAATCATCACAAAGTTATGACTCAAGGAATATTATGATAGTCTCCAAGAGAAAAATATGTGATTAAATAAATAGCAACAGATCATGCAGCAATAAATAGCAGAACCAACAAGCACCTAGGCCTCTGACTCCTGAATCAACGATGTTTAAATTACACCATTAATAAACATCAATAATTAAAATAAGGGAAGGATTTTCTTTCTTTCATTACCTGTACTGTTCTGCTGGGTGTCCATGTTCTCTCACTATGGCCTAACTGGTTTGGCTTTTCCCATAAACAACTAAGATGGGCTTAGTTCACTCAATTATTCTCTAATTTATTCAACAAATACATAAATGGACAGAGCTATGAATTGATTATCTCTATACACAATTAGGGGAAAGCTTTCATCTAAATTTGTAAATTTGTATTGGCTTAAATAAATAAGTTACATATTTACTAACATGGTCAATTTATTTGTTCCTTTATAGTCTAAAGCAAAAATATGGATACTAAGACTATTATAATAGAATTAGGGTTTTATATTGACCTTCTAAATTAGTTGTTACATTTCCACAATTAACTTTTAAAATAACTTTTAAGTTATATAGTTATTTCTGTTGCTTTGAATATAATAATCACTCTGATGAAGTTTCAACTTTTAAAATAGAAGCAACTCATAAAAACAATGAAATGCAAAAGAAATATGAACATGTCCCTTCGCCTCTCTTTTTATGAACAACTATTTTATAGTGCTGCTGCTTTCAGCAAAAAACAATCTGTTCTATGGCCATGACGTGGCTCACTGATACACAAGCAACTAAGAGCATCCAAAAGGCATAACAGGAATACAATTACGGCTCTTAGAGAGCCTGTTCCAGCACTAGTCATATCTGAATCGTACCAATTAAAGAAGTAATAGGAGCATTTTTTTTTTCCTTTAGTAATTTAAATATATGTGTTTTCAACTCGTTTCTGGACAATAATGGTTTCAGGTTTATTCCTTAATTCAGTCTTTCTTATAGGATTATTAGTAGTATATTGACTTAAATTAACAGAACAGTATGAAAAAAAAAATAAAAGAAACTAGTCTTTACATGAAAAACACTAGAATGTCATAAACAACTAGACCTGTATCTAGGCATGACCATGTACGCATCTTGGGAAGCAGAAAAACAAAACAACTCAAAGTATTTACCATATGAAAAGCAAATCTGGTACTTAAAAATAAACTGATTTGTTTTTCAGGCTTTTATATTTCTGGACATATGTCCTTAAGAATGTTGAGAAGTAAAACTAAATACTATATATTTAAAAACATTAAAAAATTGTTTGTATTAAATTCTTAGAAAAATTGACATGTTCAGCTATGTACTTTTGCTTTTAGAATTAAAAGAACTAATTTGCTAAAGCAAAAACTGTAAATTAGAAATCAATTATTAAAATATGTATTAAAGCAATGAATGTGACACACATATTACAATGTCAACAAAAACAACTTTGCCAAAGACTATCGTATAGTGAAGACAATTTAGCCTGTATTTAGTCTAATAAGCTGGGGTAGATTCTTTCACATCTCTAGGCCTAGTTTAATAGTTATAATACCCATATCTTAAGGTTCTTGTGAGGTTTCTGTTTATAAAATAATTGTTCAATGGTATTTAATAGAGAGCATTGTTTCAAGAAACACTGTTTATAAGGCATCACACATAAAAACTATTAATGATATTTCAAAATATGGAAAAATTTAACATTTAAATTGACATTTCCACAGAGAGAACAACTGGAAGTACAAATTTAAGTTCTTTAAAATTTAACCAAAGACTTCCATAGTGCTTTCATTAAAAAGAAAACAGTGACGAAAGCTTTTGGCCCACTGGGGAACTGACATACCTATCAAAAATCCTTGGAGATTTGTGAAAGGAAAATATTTTCTGCTGTTTTCAATGAGTATATTCGTCGGTCTAACAGTTTTAAAAATAACCTCTAAGTGCTAAGCAGGAACAGTCAAGCACATTCAGCCATTTAGTCATTTTTCCATTCAACAAATATTTTTTAACTGCCTACTATGTGTCAGAAATTATGCTAGACTCAAGATGAAAAACATATGGTCCTCAACCTCAAAGAACTTTTAGTGTTCTCACAAAGCAAGCTCTGCTAAGATGATATCTAAAATTTTTCTTTTATATTCACATCTAGCATCAAATCTTTAAAGATATCCATAGAGGTTATAACTTTTATATTGTTGATTCACTTACCAATTGCTAAAGCTAAACAATGTCTGAAAAGGGCTGTTTGCTTAGATCATGAAAAGGACTTATTTGGGGATCTAATTATAACGTTTTCAAATAGAATTTTCTTCAATTTATATTTTAATAAATCTAAACCTCACATAGAGTAGAAAAATTACACGTGGTGTAATAGCAATTTAAAATGTGCTAGTCATTTTGCACACATTGGAAGGTGGCAAGCATTTTTTGCTGATGTGTTAAGCATTTAATCTGTTTAGCAAGTTTTAAGAAATAGCCATTTTGAAAACTTTTATCTTGATATTTTTGTCTTATTGTATTTAAGAAATATTTCCATGGTCCATAAGTACTAATGTAAAATTATTTTCATACCTATAAGTACTTTTAAAATCATCTTGGAAATTTTGCTATATCTCTAATATATGTTTGATATCTCCATGAGGTCAAAATTCACTTAAATACTATGACCAGTTGTACATATAAGATAAGTAATTATTGTTTTGACATCAGAATTTTACTTAACCATCTATGTTATTGAACTACAAAATCTATGAGATACTTCTACCTTTTAAAGATGTCACCACCCTCATACCCTTTTCTGGAATATCTTCATAAGCTCACTGAGGGTAGACTATTAATGTAGAAAAAAAAAATTCTAAAGTGTAATTTGATTCATTTTTTTCTTTTAGAAACTCCTTGGAACAAGGTAAACTTAAAAGAAAAAATATATTTTAAAATATAATAATAGTAATATTCCCCTAATGTATATTATAACATATATATACACATTTATATATAGTATATTCATTTTTATATATGTACATGTATGTTTATATACATTTCTATACACATTTCTGTCCAAATGGTAATCATGTATTGCATATGGGAAGTGATGAAGGAAGAGGAGTGTCCATCATCAAAAGAGGTTATAATTAGATATTCCTACATGGTCTAAGGTATTGAGTTCAGCATTAATAAAATTCATAGAACTGAAAACTTGAAAACTACATAATGACTCACACACACCAAGCAATTTAAAATAAATTGGTTCTGTTATAACTTATCTTAAGGTCTTTGGATCTTTACAAATATTTTCTTCCTAGATCTAATACAAAGAGAACAACATAACAGATAAAGACAAGACAAGCTAAACAGTCTGATTTCAAATCCTGATTCTACTATTTACTAGCTTTGTGAACCTCTCTGAGTCAGAGTCCCTATCTATAATTGGAGATGACTCTTTCTTCTCCTCTAAAAGTTTCTTCCTTTGGGGGTATCATGAAGATTAATACACAGAGTTAATACACAAAGAAGCACTTGGTAAGATTTACCTCAGCAAGAGTTAGCTCTATTTTTCAATGCTCATGGATAATCAGCTATAAAAATTACCTTTGGCTTCTAGAAAATAAAATTGGTGAATCTAAAGGAACATTCAGTACTGTGAGTATTTTCTATAAACTGCTCAGTGTTATGACTACTTCCTGTAAAAATTATTTGTTATCATCTCCAGACTTTTCTAATGCTAAAAGCCCAGAAAAAAAAAGGGAAAGAATTTGAAAGAAAACAAAAAGCTTAGTTAGGCTTTCTAATATTCTCAAAAATCTAGGCCTAGATATTTCTATAACAGTGACATCAAACCAGACAGATATTATTCTCATCTCCAGGTAATTATATGGCTAGACACTTAAATGTTGGGATACCATTTTTATCATGCTTTTCAAGAAAGGAATTAAAGTGGTTATTAATTAATTGCATGACTACTTTAAGACTGTGAATGCCAAAAGGGAAGTTGGCCAGCAGACCCACCCAATTCAAAGAGAACAGATTGTGATATGTTCCTTACTTCCTGGCCAAGGTCAAACTTTAGAGAGATATTTGAAAGAATGAGTGAGATGATCCATGAGACAACCGCAAGGATAGTGGAGAGTAGTTTCTTTTTTAATTTACTTCAACTGGCAGCCTCTTGGGCCAGTTTGAGTAAATTTTATAATTTTTTAATGAATAGTATGGTAGATTAAAGACAACCTCCAACTTTTTGACTCTTCTTTCATGAAGAAGTGGAGCCTCTGACACCTCCTTGAATCTGGGTGACTTCAGTGACTGTTTTGATCGATAATAAATAGCCACAATGATGCCGTGGGCAGGTGCTGGATCTGGACCTTAAGAGGCTAGGAGTACCTACTTGCTATTTCTTGAAACACTTTTTCAGGCAGCTCTGAGCCACCACATAAAAATAAATTCTGGCTACCCTGAGATTATATGAGCCTGACTGGCACATATAGACACCTTCCTTTGCAGCCCCCAGCCATGCTCAGCCTTTCAATCATCCCCACCAAAGCTCCAGATGTGTGAGTGTAGCCACCTTGAACCTTCCAGTGTTGTGGTGCAATCAAATCTAAGACCCACAGAACCAATTCAGATTAATTGTGAGCCTTTATTAGCCGGCCAGCAACTGACTCTCTACCACACAAGGTTAGAGGAGATGAGCCCCGAGCTCCCAAAAGAGGCAGTTTATACAGCCTTGAACCACTCTGGTTAACATAAAGTAAGCAGATCACAGAAGCAGAAATTGGCCCTTAGCGTATCTTTAGGCAGATTACCACACCCTGGTTAACATTAAACAAGCAAGCAGATTAGAGAAGCAGAAGTTGGCCCACTTGAAAATTTTCCACCCTTAACACCAGACCAGCCCATCTGCCTTTGAATACCAAGGTGGCTTTAGTCAAAACCAAATGGGACAGACTAGCCCAGCTGAACTTCGTCTGAATTCTTGACCCATAAGATCATAAGATATAATAAAGCTGGGTTCTAAATATCTTCCACTGCTTCATTTAAATTGTATTTTCTATATAAGTAAAAGACAATAAAAGCATTTCTGTATATCTCATCTATATATAGTTGAGAGATCTGATTTGGTTTCCCATGATAAATAGAATTCTTCTACTTATATCCTACATTTTTCCAGAAGCTTCAGTTCCTCCTCAACTTCAGAATAATAAAAATATTAAATAAGTCTTAAAAAAGTAGAATAAAAGATAGGAACCTGCTTAAATGTCACCTCCTCAGAGAGGCCTTCCCTGACTAACCTACTTGTACATTGTTCATTGATCTTATTCTGCTTATTTTTTTTTCATTACATTTATCACTACTGACATTACATTAATTATATACTGCCCATTCCCACTTTTATATATCACTGGAACAGTGACAAGAACATAAAAGCCTGAATAAATATTTGCTGAAGAAGTAAAATCTTTGTCTTCAGATATTTTACCTGAAAATAAATGTTGTTTTTACCTATAAAAATGTCACTCCAGTATTTTGAAGAAAGGTATTCTGACATTGTCTAAAGAAAGAAGTTTTAGTTTTCAAAAAATGATTAATATATGCTTTTTTAAATGCTTTTATTTTTAAAGATGATTACTAAAAATATTTACTTGGTATTTGGTTGTATAACCAAATACATTTAAAAATTAACTTTTAAATATTGTATGAAAGCTTGTATTTCTCTGTGGAGCTAATAATCAACTAAAATTTTTTCTTCATCTTCCCTTGATTTGTGTTTAATTTTTCATGACACTAAATTGTATGTGAAATACCAGCCCCATATTTCATGTGATTATCTGTATAATTTATGATCAAGAGAGTGTCAAGACATTTATTTTAGCACATGTGAGTTTACAATGGTATTGAAAGGTTATGTTGATAAAATTAATTGTTCTTTTTGACAAAGGGTGGAAAATATCTAGAAAGCTTTTAAGTAAAAAGTGAAATTGACTTTGAAATGGCAAAATATACAGTGGGTTGCCATTTGCTTTAAATGAACGCGCTATTATCAATCTATTCATAAAACCTCAGTGTGGTACCATTTCCCTATTAAAGCTTTATGTAGAGGGAGTGGAGTTATTTTGTATGCTTATCTTTTGTTCTTCTACCACTTTCTCTTTCCCATGTTTAAATTACAAGATAGAAATTAGGAAAATAAAAGAAGCTGACTGAGAAAGGCCACATGGAAGATTTGAGGCTTCAGGAGTAGGAGCAGGGAGCACCAATCCTCCAGGCATGTTGCTTGCATGGCTAACAATACATTTCACTTTAAAATTCAGTTAAACTGCGTGAGAAGCTACATTATTATTTTCCTGAATTAATTTCTCTTTCTCATTCAACAATGACTGTCCTTATCAACCACTCTCATAATGGGGAGTAAACAACAAACCACCTCAGCAACATATACTATTAAGATTCTTCCTTTTTCAGGCCAGCTGTCCCTACAATTATATTTTACAAATACAATTCTACAGAGCTCCTCTCAGTTGAACACAATAATGTAATTTTACTGAATGACTCTGCAGAAGGCCTAATTATTTCTTGAAGCAGGGCTCCTGATGTTATTTTACATTTAATTCACAACCACATGCTGAAGGTTATTATCTGTGCAGCAACCAATTGAAATGTTTTCTAAAAAGAATTTCGGGTACTTTTTAATCTGTGACTTTTAAAAACAATTGTACTTTGCTTCTCAAACACACCTGAAAGACTCAAATATAATAGAGAATTAAATTAAAAACTTTATATATGCTGATTAAATCCATTTAAATTTAAAAATATGTACTAATTCCAATATTATTTAAAGTGTACCTGTGTCATCCAATCAACTATTCTATAGTTTATTTTAATTAAAAAAGAAAAAAAACTTGCAAATCTCTGTTAGTGACTGGAAAAGGTGTTATTCATTCATGAAGTCTCTTTCGAAAACATCAATTAAAATTGATCTTGTTTTCTTGAAATATCTAGCATCTGTTTGGATTTTCTGTGACATCTGTAATATATTGTCTTAAACTGTGGTCTTTCTTTTTTCTTTCTTTTTTTAAAAGACACACATACTTATATACATATACTTATCTTCCATTTAAAAATCCATTGATATAAAAAAATACCACAATAAAAGTAATAGTTAACATATAGCAAGAGCTTACTATGTACCAAGAAAAATCACATTTTAGATATGTTATCTCCTTAAATCTTCATAATGATCCTAAGTAAAAATCCCATTTTACAGATAAGAATTTCAAAACTTGGAAAGATTTAGTAGCTTGAAAAAGGATAAACAGGTAGCAAATGGAGAACACAGGATTCTAGTCAAGAGATCTGCTATCACAAATCTAGCTCACAACACATCCTGCTGACACATATTTAGATAAGGGTTTTTTTCCAATTGCTGAGATTGTGTGTGTCTGTGTGTGTGTGTGTGTGTGTGTGTGATCTTTTGCAAAATCTGAAGATTTTTTTTGAAAGGAGAACAAAATTTAAAGGTAACAAAATTTTCCACATAGATGTTGGGTCTTTAAAAACAGCCCAAAACAACAGCAATAATATTAACAAAGTTCATTTCTAAATTCTAGAATAGATTTTATAATAAAATTTATCTTTCCTATATGATTTCTTTACCTTAGGAAATTAAAAGTAGTACATTATTTTCCTATGGATGACAATAAAAACTATTCACTCTCTGATGTTATAGTTAGTTACATTTGAGGGGAAAAACTGCTCTTCTCAAAACTGAAGATGAAAATGATATTTAGAGCTAGAAATAAAAAAAAACGATATTGATAATATAATAGCAAAGTTAAAATATAAACATATTTAATTGAAAAAAACAAAGGGTCTTTCACTTTCCAAATAGTTCTGGAACCCTTACAAACCATCTCCACAGTCTAGGCATATTCTATTTTTACAGAATACTTTTGTTGAAATGGTGTTTGTAGGTACAAACCTCACAAATTCTACCACAGAGGCTTGTCTGTGAAAATAATTACCTCTTAGGCAGAACTGTTTGCAAGAATATATTTATTTATATTACCCAGTAAGCATTTAATTCACATTGAGTTTGCTTTTGTTGTAACAAGTGTTAATTCTATATCAAGACAGAAAAATGTCTATGTTAATGAAGTTTACAGAGAAAATATTTTTCTGTTTCATAGAAATATCATGAGTCATTTTGTTAGTATGCAAATGATAGAAGCCAAATAGTTGTGACTTTTGTAATATTACACACAGATATGCTATTTAAATGTTTTAATTTATTAGTAAGAAATTTAGGAAATATTATTGATTATTGTCTATACTAAAATAGCAACCAAACTAAATAAAATTTTTCAATGAAATTACAATAACAGTGTAAAAATAAATCTTGAGGTCTTTTCTTCAAAATGAGAGTCAAAACAGAGGATATATGATTTCAGTAAATACCCTTCTACTGCAATGCTATTAACAATGTGATTAATATAGTTATTTCTATGCTTCATATTCACATAGATAAAATGATTAGTACAATTGATGTAGTTATAAAAACAGGAATATATAAAATGTACTTTATCCCAAGAAACTTATTTCACTGTTAAAGAGACACTGCACTGTAGGAAGAGGCATCCTGTGAATAAAATGTACCTGTCTTTTTAGATCTTAATACATTCTAAAGTATTTTTAAGTATTTTTTTATATTAGGCAGAAATAAATCAAATTCAGATATATAACTTTTAACACAAATGAACAATATGCAATTTATGATTAGAACATAGAGTGATTCTGGATGTTAGAAGTTAATATCTTGTCTATGTCACAATAAGGAAATCATAGATTAGTCTTCTAAGTCATTTGTATGGCTTAACAATGAATAAATTATTCAGATTATATTTTGGCAAATACAATTACTTGTATAGTAACAGATCATTAATTTGAATGAAAATATCATATTTCTATAAAAGAGATGATGCTATATATCATTTCTCAGTCATGTCTGGTGCAATAATCTTGTTACACACTAAAACTTTACCTCATCAAGTAACTGGTTTATTATTCTTAGAATAAAATAAAGTATTTGAGTAATCACTAGGTTAAATTAAAGGAGAAACATTAAACTTAGCAACAAAACACTGAGAATACAACTGTATTTTAAGAGTTTTGAAAGATTCCTCAAATTAAGTGAACTTAGATCACGTCACAAAGAAAATCTCAATGGATTTCTCAAAGAAGAAATTTTAGAGTACTTGTTCTTTAATTAAATAATAAAAACAAAGAAATTAAAAAAGGAAACACCTCAACAAGTTGAAAATAAACACAGAAAATGAACAAAGCAAAGCAAATCCCTGCTTAAAAGTATTATGTAAGATGAAAATAAATTATTATGTCTGATTATTTAGCAGTCAACATCTTTGTAAAACATATAAGATATGTTCAAAACTATAGTCAGAAGAACAAGAATAGTTTTGAAAATTTTAATAATTACAAAATAGTGAATGAAAATTAAACAGTCACATTAATAGCATCTACAAAGAACAACAAAGTATACCTAAAAGATATAGAAAAGTAATTTCAAGAGAATTAAGGCAAAAATTAATTTTCCAAAAGAAGTAAAATTAATGTTTTTAAAATAATTTTGGAATATATATAATATAGAAAAACTCTTCTAATCTAATCTAATATCTATTGTGAAATATTGATTTCTAAGATAAAACCTTTCAGACATCTCCAGTTCTGCTCCTAGATACCACCCTAGCAGTAATAGTTACATGTACTACTCTTACAGCTAGAGAATACATTTAAAATACAATCCTCCTAGATTCTAAGACACATAAAAATAAGATTGGATAAGTAAGTTAATAAAAATATTGCTTCAGAAGAATTAAATAATTTGAATTTATGATTATGTTTATAAGATCATCAGGTTTCCTTTTGCTCCATCAAAAATAAGCAAAACAACAAAAACATTTCAATGAAAAGTGTAACATTTAATATTTTGTATGCATTTTTCTCCTCTTTATGAAAAGTACAAAAAATAATTTTTATCTTGTTCATTGCTTTATCTGATATCTAAAGAAGTAAATCAAACCTTATAATAAATATTTTTCATAACTAAAAATGCTATTTTTATCTTACTAAATAAGCATATTTATAAGTAATGAATGCTCAACATTTGTATCAATATCTTTTTTATATCCCTTTTCATATCAATTTCTGATTAACAATAATTCAAGTTCTCAAGCCAAGTTTTCATTAATATTATGTATAACTCAGATAGATGACCTATTCAAATTCTTCCACCCTAT
Organism: Rousettus aegyptiacus; assembly: GCF_014176215.1. Lineage (NCBI taxonomy): Eukaryota > Metazoa > Chordata > Mammalia > Chiroptera > Pteropodidae > Rousettus > Rousettus aegyptiacus. The sequence goes on from NW_023416307.1 coordinate 77,621,940, forward strand.
TATTTTTGAGAAATGAAACACAATGTTTCACGTTGAAAATCTGAGCTTTTTTCCCATGGTTAAACAATGTAATCAGCTTTTATTCCCTTCTGAGTTATATCTTCTTTGTATTTGTGCTCATGAAATTACCCAATGGATACTTGGAACTGATGGGGCAAAGGGACTCTAAAATTATAGTGTAGGCTACACTAAAAACAACTCAGTGTTCTAAAAATTTCATGTGTCATCTACATTCCTCATGAAAATTAGCATTGAAAAGTTCATGTAAAAATAGATCTGATGACGTACTCAATATGCCCAAATTGGGTTTAAAGTCTATATGACTTTTCCTTCTTTCTTAACAAAGGCTGTGTGGAGCTTCATAGTCTTCAATGAATAATGATGTACAATTTGTACTACATACCCATTAATTGAATGTTTATTTATTTTTACTTTAGCAGTTTCTTTTAGAGCATAGCAATTATTATCTTGGGCTCTGGTTTTGGGCTAGCTGTGTGACCCTAGTTAGATTATTAAAACCTGTGACTCACTTTCCACTTTGTAAAACAGACATTAATATATCGCTTAATTCATTATTGCTATTTTGAAGATTAAGTGATATAATATATGTAAAAGTTTTGGAATATTTCCTGATGTATGTTTCTAATAACTATGAATATGGCAATGGATATATGCCTATTTTGAGATAATTTTCGATTTCTGCATATGCATGCATATTGTATTGGTCTGCCAGGGCTGTCACAACAAAATACCAAAGAACAGGAATTTATTTTTCACACTTTTACAACTGGAAGTTCAATGTTGAAGTGTCTGCAGGTTTGGGTTCTCTCAAACCCTTTCTCCTTGAATTGCAGATAGTCACCATCTTGGTATGTACTCATATGGTTTTTCCTCTGTGTGCAAGCATCCCTGGTATCTCTCCTGAGATTTTCTCTTCCTATAAGGATACAAGTTAAATTGTTTTAGGGTCCATCCTAAAGGGCTCATTTTAACTTAATCACTTCCTTTAAAGCCCTGTGTCCATGTATATTCACCACCTATGGTACAGGAAGTTCGAGCTTCAACATATGAGTTTTTGGGAAGGGGCACAATTCAGCCCCTGATACACATGTATAAATTTCTCCAGACATTGTCCTCTATTATGTCAAGCTTTTTATAATCTCTCTATTATTTAATTATTACAATAGTCCTATGAAAGATTTATCATTTGTTTATTCATGAAGATTCCAAGACAGAGATAAAGGTGATCTTACTTAGAGAAATGAAAAGAAAGATTTAGAATTCAGGTTGTGAATCACGACTTCTGTCTGACTCAAAGGTTAAGTTTTTGCCACCACATAGTGGTTTATCCTAAATTGATCAATTGTCTATTGTTGGTCAATTCGCTTGCCAGACAGTTTTTCAAACAACCATATTTTTTTGTAGATGTTTGCTTTTTAATCGTTTTCATTGGCTAAACGGTTTTATTAATTTGTAGATAGATGTAACCTTGTGGAATTTTATTTTCCTTTTTATTGGAGTAATTGACTTAAAAATTTTGAGTTTATAAATGATTATCAAAATAATAATCAATTATTCATTCTTATAATGTTTACCATTTCTGTATCAAACTCACTAGAGACAGGAATGTACCATTTCTATCTACGTGACCATTTTGGATGATGGGGAAATAATATTAAGATTGTTGGGAATTCTTGGAAAATGAGAATAAGTCATATAAGTTTATTGAAGATAAGGCTGAATAAGGCATAGAGTTTTGGATTCCATTGCCTTATCTTTATCATTGCTATCATCTCCTATTTATTCACACTTCTAAATTACACTAATTTATAAAGAGAATCAATATTATGGCCTTTTTTTTTTAAGTGTTTGCTTTGGAGATGAAAACAGGACTAATAAATTAGCCTATTCTTTTTTTTTTTAAATGGATTATGAAGTCAGTACTCATTTTCAAAACAGCATTGATTTTAGCAAGTAAATGTTGTCACACAATTGACTCATTTGGTGAGAACTGTTGACATTCCAGTCTGTGGTCTGATCTAAATCAGTGTTCTCCTAAAAATATAAATTTTGAAAAAAATTTTTCATGCTATTAAGCCTTTTATCTCTTCTGTGATAATACCACTGAGAGCAGTAAAAGACATTATAATTTATCACAATAACAGCATTTTTTAAAGAGAAGGTACAAAACTCTTTTTACTTCCGCACTGTTTTTTGTTCTTTTTTGTTCAAATTCCCTCTTCAGAGATCCTTTTTACAATGAAAATAAGACATTTTTTTCACTATATCTCTTCACTAGCAAATTGCTCCAGTTGTCAAAACTGGTGGTAATTTGCAATTTTGATAGTGCATGACATTACGTTATACAATCAGGTACAAATTACTTGAAACAGTTAGAAATAGCCCAGTTGACTAATCAGTATAAATATCTCAGCAAAATATTATTTTTATTTAAATTTTATCATTTATGACTTGCTGCAATGGTAGTGTTTGGGAATTTAGGAAATCACAGATATTTTCAATACTTGAACTATATTATATTTCATGAAGAAGTAACACTATGTCTGGAACATTATGTTATTCTCCTATAGAAATGTAGTAAGAATTCACTAATGTGCATGTACATATACAGAGGATATCTAGAAAGAGGAATGAATACAAATAGTTTTTGAAAAAATAAACATTATTTTACTTAAATAGTTTTATAATTCTGTCTGTATTTTTAATCTTGAGAAAATTTGCATATAAAATGAGAATATATTAATCACTGATACAGTTTAGAAATATATGTAACTCTAAAAAGTATGCTTGAATTTCATTTTTAAGGCTCAAAACTAAATTTGAGTTGGGTTAAAATTCAGATACCTCAAAGCTAAGTTTTCTATAAGACAAATAGTAAGTTACTTTTGAAGAAGTGCAACTGAGTTTTAACCTATGTACATTAACATTTTTCTGTAAAATATGCATTTCAATATTGATAACATCAATGATTTTTGAAGTTAAAGTATCAAAACATGTCTCAATAGTCTATTCTTTCCATCAATCATCATTTTAAAGCTATTTGAAAGTAGTCTTCATTTCATTCACTAGATCTTTTTCCTTAGGGAACAAAACAAACCAACTTTTGAAAATAGGTTGGAAATGTATGTATAGTGAATTTAGGTGTGCATTTTATATTTTGTTACATCATGTAGTGTACTAGATGTACTTTATAAAACAATACTACTTATCATACTGGTAAAATATGATTATCCAAGCAAATGTAATAATATTTTAAACTCAATTTGAGTTCTCAAAGCAAGCCAGTAAAAACACTTCTAAGTAGAGGACTATCTAAAGTACATACAGTGTCTCAATTCTCAAAAGTTCCTTACAATTGGACGTAAAGGGTAATTAATTGAAGTGCTGTTTACAAAATAATTTGCAGGGTACACAGATAAATTCAATCATCTATTTAAGTCTACAAGTACTTTTTCAATGTACAGTAACCATGGGTACAAATTGTCCCCTGAAACCAAGGCAATCATTTCCACTTTGAAAGATTAATGTGTTTGAGGAGGAAAAAATTTACTAGCACTACATGACTTCTATTTCCAGAAATTTATCTTAAATTTACAACTAGCACACAAATTTCACCATACTCCACCATTATCATCACCATCCTCATCATAATCATTATCATCATTATCTTCTATTGGTATTTATTTAATGATATCTATAAAACATTATATACTAGATGTTTGTTATCTATGGCATTGAAATTTCTCAGATTAAAGCCAATTTCATAGATCTAAATTAATCTTAGATTTTAGTGTACTAATTATAAAAGTTTTCTCTAGGTCGAAAGATATGTAGATATTAAAAATGTTCTGTATTCAATCAAAAACAGACTTTCTAACAGAGAATATAAAGTGCTTTTCATTTCTGTTGTGTTTGATGTTCTCTTTGAACTAAAATTCTATTACTAATAATTAAAATAAAATTGGGCAAGTACTCTAATTTATATGGGTTGCACCTGTGGACAAAGTTGTCAATGTAGTTAAAATTATTGTCTTTAGAATTAGCCAAATTGGAAGACTTACTTCTCAAACAACAAATCATATAAAAATGTATATTAAATTTCTAGAAATTTCTAAAATATAAAATGCATTTTTGAGGCAGAATTCAAACATTTATCAAACAAGTATGTTCTTTAAATAAGATCTATATAAATTTTCAAATCTCATTAAATCAAGTTTAACTAGTGAACCAGATGTTAAGCAAAAATAACGTAGCTATAACTTCTTGAAAAAAGAAGAGTGAGGAATGTATCCCTCTTATTGGAAGGTATATGTACTCTAAGACAGGACTGTTATGAACAGCTGTTAGCCACCATGCATAAATTGTGAATATCTGAAATAGTTCTCCATAGTAATAGGAAATTCACGGTTATTTTACACCTTTAGAGAAGCTTTAGTTCCAGCCTATCAAAGCTCATTCTTTCCTGGAGGAAGCTCAGAATTACACGCCTTCCACATCTGCAGAGCATGTTGTGCTTCTCAATCAACTAACTACGCTAAGATTGGCACAATAAGATCATTGTTTTCAGGCATTTTCTTAAACCATGTTAGCTTTCAGTAGGACAGGGGCAAGCAGGGCAGGAGAAACAAAAGTGCACTGCGAAGTCACAGGGTTAGAGTCTATTTTTCAGCCTATGAAGGCTGTTAGTTGAACCATGAACAAGAAACTTGGTTTTTACTTTCTTAACTAGCTTGACATATCAGAAAAGAAGTTCTCTGTCTACATTTTCCTATCATAATGACCTTCTCACTATTTTTTATGGTTATAACTTCCTTTAGATCTTTATGGAAGATCTATTCAGTAAGTAGCATGAAGTTCTGTTTTTATTATAAAATGCTAACATAAGTCAAGCTTTACTAAGAACATTTTGTAGAGAAAATTTTTATTAGCTTACTTACAGCTTTTCTTATTTGAATGTTTCTGAGTCAAAGTGTTAGAAAACAATGAATGATTCTTAAGAGATTTTGTAGTATTCTCAAGAATATCTATCAGGTATAAAAATTATTATATAAGAAAAATCATCAAAAGTCATGTTAAATATCTTTAAAAATAATGGTTTATCTGAATATTCTTTCTTGCAATTTCTGCAATAAGTTTTCATCTATTTATGATTAAAAGAAAACTAATAAAAGGACGTTAAAAAATCTATCACAAGGTACAAATAAGTTCTGGTTATTCTTCCAACCAAACTTTCAGAGGCAATTATCTTTTATTTCAGTAGTCACTGAAATTTTCTCCAGAAGATCAATTTTTTTTTTCCTTTGGTTAATTGGACTTCATCAAGTGAAATGAGCAGGAAAAAAAAACTGAAGTTATATTTACTATTTTCGACATACTTATCACCAGCTCCATATATTACTGAATAGGGGTATATTGGGAATTGGATGGACATGACTAACTCAAATTTTATGACTAATTAAATTTGGGTTTAGAAAATGACCTTTGAAAACCAACTGTAAGGTTAACCAAAATGGTATCCTATCTATCAAAAATTATTCTCCAAACATGTTTTGTGAGATATGCCTAACATTAACTCATTTATCTTTGAAACAAGTGGTTTTTGGTGTGTGTTTTTTTTTTTAACATATTGGATAAATCAAACTCAGAAATATTACAAAGAGGAAAATATAAAGAAATTTACAGTGAAGTTAAAAGATGGCAATGAGTAAAATTTATGTTCCAAGGTAAGAGTGCACAATTCTTATTTAATAAATCACTAGCAAACCATAATTTATTGAATAAGAATAGTTCATCTTTTTTAAGATTGTCTACATGATAGCCCTACTACAAAGGGAGGGAGCAGAAATGTTTTGTTTTCTTTTTAATGGTGATTTGGAGAGTATTAGAAAAACTCAAAACCATTTAATCAAAATCAGAATCTACTCATATTAAGATGGCAAGTTTCATTGTTTACTATTTCTTTGAGAACTTCAGTGGAAATGAGTTGACTGATGACAAAAGATTAACTTGCAAAACAAGATGTAAAGAATGGTTCTTTTGCCTTGGCAGGCTTCTTACTGTGCTAATCCTATGCAGTTACAGTTAGGGGTCTGGGCCCTCTTGAATCTAGACATTGGTATTCAATTCACATATATTTAATCCCTTTTTTGAGCTTGTAATTGTCTTTATTTCACTGATTAGTGCTTGCTTGTCTCTTAATAGTTTCATATGGCCCAATTTTGACCCCATGTCCTTACTAAACAATATCTTTTCTGTAGGTAGCAATTATATTTTTTTCTCTAAAATTCTCCATTTCATACTATCTCATAAAGATAGCATAAAGTGGGAGAAGTTCATAATTCTTGTCTGATTGACTGAACTTTGACTTTAGTTTAGCTAATGGGCTTTGATTTTTTGTGTTCCTCATAATTTCTTTCCTGTTCTCACCTCAACCCAACTCCATTATTATTTCTCTTAGATTTATTCTTAGATTTGCATCTCCATATTTCCACACCCAGATTTATAAACTCAGTTCCTCTCCTGAGCAGTCTGTTGGTTGGCTGTTTAACCCTAAGGAGTGGAGCCTTCAACGCTTGTTTACTGTGCCTTTATGTCTTAGAAGAACAAGTCCTTGTCCTCTGCCCAATTTCCTGTTATCATAAACTTTTGCATTTCCTCCCATGTTATTAAAAAAAAAAGTATTTAAGATAATCAATGGAAGTAAACATTATAAAAATGTAATAACCTATAAATTAATTTTAAAAACCACAATTTGCTCTCCACAGCCTATTTAAATTTGGGTTAATAAAAAGGTGTTTTCACAAATACCCTTTTTAATCTTGGAAATTATTTAGTTGCTGTGGCGAAGATGAAAATACTCCAAGATTTTGGAGAAAAATTTTAATGTTCGCAGCTCAAGTTATCAAAATCATTCATATGTTAAATGTTCTGTTCTAAGCATATACTACTTAAGATAAGATTATTTAAATAAAATCTGTATTAAAATTTCCCATTCGATTAATTAATTAAAAAGAACAAACTTTAATATATGTATCAAGAGAGCTGGGCAAATTCCCATGGTACTCACCTATATCACACATGTAAAAAACAAGAAGTCAAGCTATTTCACAAATCTAAATCTCTTGTTCCAGAATAAGACTAATGATACAACTCATTACATAGATCTGCCAGAGTTCATCGAGTTTCATATATCAGCTGCTTAGTGCAACCTGCCACACAGACCTGTTGTGCAATATAATCTGCCACATAGAAAAACCTGATACATAGACTCCAAAAAAAGCAATTGTTATATTCTATGGATATAATAATCTTGTTCAATGGGAAAGGAGTTATTTTTCCCACAATGCCACTGTTTCAATAACTTTATCTTTGTCTGTTTGAGCTGTTATAGCAAAATATCATAGACGAGGTAGATTATAAGCAACAGAAGTTTATTTCTCACAGTTCTATAGGCTAGGAAATACAGGTTCAAGGTTCTGGCAGATTCAGTGTGGTGTCTAGATAGCCATCTTTTCAATATAATTTCATGTGGAAGAAGGGGTCAGAAACTCTCTGAGGTCTTTTTTATAAGGGTATTATTCCATTAATAAGGGTTCTGTACTCACGAACTAATTATTCCCCAAGGCTCCATATCCAAACTCCATTTCACTGGGGACTAGATTTCAAATATTAATTAAGGGGAAGACACAAATATTCAATACATAGAACTGTTTAATTTCTTCAAAAACTGTTAAATGTTTGCTTAACACATACCAGACACTCTATTAGAGTATGTGGATGTAAAAGAGAATAAAATACCATTTCTGGCCTTAAACCTCAAAGATTGGTAAACATGACACACATGAAAGATATAATTGATTTTCAAGGTAACAGATATTTCTCTCATAGAGTTTCTCAGTATGTAGAGATATTCAGTGATAATAGAATTATTTCAGTAACAGGAGAAAATGTATAGTGGACTCATAATCTGGTCATGTCTGAAAGAGATATTTCCTATGTTTCTAAATTATCCTCTAGAGTTTTCCATTTACTCTGACAATGTTCACAAAAGATTGATATGTATACACATATTTTATGCATCAGTCTTTAAATATAATGTACATAAATAGGTATTATATCAATTTAATATATAAAATATATAGAGAAAAATATAATTATAAAAAGATTAGACACTTATATTCATTTATATTCTATGCAAGTTGTATTAAAGGCCAAATTATTAGACTATTCTTTTCGAACAGAGTCTCAGAACAAGAACAAGATACTATTGTTATTTGATCCTCTTCTGTATATGTCTAATTTGTTCATTTCCACAAAACCTGGTACACAAGACACTGATATTGTCCCAGCAGGATAAGTCTTCCATACAACCTCTATTGCTTGGCAAACACCATTCTAAGCATGTTGAAACATGTCCTCTGTCCATTGGCTTAGTATTCACTCATGTTCAAGAAACCATTAGGACTAAATTTAACCAAGGGTCAGAAATTATATTCCAGTTTCATTACTCTTAGATGAAACCTAGCTCTTCCTTGATACCATTTTCTCTGCATCTTTCAATTTTTAACTCACTTTTCCTGATGTTCAGGAAGTAAGATTATATTTCTTTCCTCTCCATTGCAGCTGTATGATGCTTATTGCATAACTTAATAAATTGTTCTTCTCTATTAAGATTCACATGATTTTATTCATTTATCTTTTGCATCTTCTTTTTCTTCTCCTGATCTCTAGGTCAATCCTTCTCATCCACTAAACAATTTGGCAGAGAGTGAATCACATTCCTTTCCACTTGAATTCCTTCTGGACTATTACCACTCTGAACTAATATCAACAATTCTATCAGTGTGGAATTTTAATAGTCCAGGAGTTATTGTGACTCTTTATTGTGACTTTGTATATTTCTGTAGCAATTCATTAAATGTTAATGTTTTAATTTAAATCTTTAAGGAGAATCTTATATTTATTATATTAGGTTCTTAGAGTTATTTCTCAATCTCCTCTATGTACAGCCTGTAAGTATTAGCTAAAGTGTTGTCAAGAATTGAGTGTCAGGTTTTCTGGGACATGAGTAATAGAAGAGTTAGCAAAGGCTTTATCAGCACTTAGTTTTAAAGGATCAGTAGGAGTTCACCATTCTGGTCAGACAACAAAAACGTTCTAAGAGAAAGCCACATTCAACAAAGACATAAAGTCATAAAAATAGAATGCTAGATCATGAAATGAATGTGAATATGTCAACTCATGGTCATTGGTTACAATTCAATGCCAACAGGAATCCCCAATTTGGGGTACGGTGAAGAAGAAAATTTCATTCAGTGCAAACAGCTCAATTGTGATAGAGTACAGTTCAATAAAAAAGCTGTGAGAACAGCTCAATAGCATTACAGTTCAATTAAGAGACAGCACAGCTGTGGAATAGCATGGCTTTGAGGTGGCCCTGGACAAAGTGACCCTGGGAGGGGGTTCTTTTCTAGCTAGACAATTCTGTACCACTCTGCCCTGCTCTGCTCTGCTCTTGTCTACTCTTCTCTCCTCTGGTCCTGCAAGACATCTCAGTGTGATGTTTTTGGTGTTTCCTCTTCAGCGTTTCAGTTGTAGCTGGGAAAATACAAGTCTTCAGTGTAAAGAGGAAGTATGCTCACTGAGTCAGAGCAGAGCTGACTAATACAGACAGAAGACCCTGCACCTGATCCTTGACTGGTACATCCTCACGTAAATGAGGACTTCAAATCCTTATACTTTGACTTCCAAAATGCACTATCCTGATTGGCCAAAATAGAGCATCTCTGATTGGTCGGTGAAGATGCAGATGGGAATATAGCTATGCAGATCTGATTAGATAGGAAAAGCCTCAGTCCTATTGGTTGAAATACAATTCCAGGAATTTCTTTATAAGCCCTGGCTCAGATGGCAGGAACACTGTGCAGGCAGGCAGTTTAGAGAAGGATTCTCCCTGAATCACAGTTTGTGAGAGAGGCCTCTGTAGAAACTGCTCTTAGGATCTGGTTTTTTTGTTTTTTGTTTTTTTTTCTGTATTTGTTTTTGAGCCCACTTAGCCACCAGGAGTGTTTTTAGTGGGCATCTTCTTTCTCAGGATTCATAAATTAATGGTTAGATATAAGAGTGGACATATAACCAGAGATTCCGGATTGATGCTCTCGCCCTTGGTTTCACCCACCTATCTGTGTAAGTAGAATAATCTTTTGATATGGCCTTCATTAGTAACCAATCTGCAACCGTCTTATATTACAACTGAATTCTTAAACTTTGCTCTATTTTTTTTCCTCTAAGTTATCTACCTTTTTTCCCTGACACTGAGTCAGTAATACTCCCATACTTTAGGCAAGCGTTGGGGCAGAATAAGGCAGTTGCCAAATAATGGAGGGCCTAGTGCATGCGAATTGTGCCTTATTATTTTAGCCAATGGGAAAGAAATCACTGAAGCGATTAGAAATCACATAGTATTAAGAAGAACTGGGCAGCTTGGGTGACTAAACAGATGGTGTTGACATAAACTTCACAATACCTCACTGACAGCATTAAAAACATAATTAATTTTAACTCTATGTGATTTTTATTTAAGTTAAGTAATTCTTAATATAAAGCTGTTCTGAAAAAGTATACCATAGCCAGGATAAGAGAAAACTGCTTTAATATACTCTTTCCATTCAGACTGCTGATCAGACATAATATACCTTTTTAGTTGAAAGAAACTTCTTCAAGAAAGTTCAGCCTTCTTCAGCTGACGTCATGACGCATCACATGTCTATTTTTTAACATACTTGAACACTATCTCCCTTTAAGGAGTCTGTACCAAAAACTTGAGCCTTTTCTCCTAATTCCTAACCAGCTGTTTAGGGATTAGATTTTATCTTTGGTATCTGACCTGTAGAGATCTACTCCTTCATGGTTTGACAGCTATAAAAAATAATGATCCTCCCACTTTCTTTCATTCTGGCAATCTTCAATTTGTTCTCTGTATCTGCGAGTTTGTTTCTGTTTCGTTTTGTGGGAGGATTGATAATAAAAATGAAGAAGATTAAGAAATACAAACTTCCAGTTATAAAATAAGTCACAGGGATGCAATGTACAGCATGGCAACTATAGTCAATAATATTGTAATAAAAATATATGGCAACAGATGGTTACTAGATTTTTCATGGTATTTCACCTTTTAAGATATATAAATGTCAAATCACTATGTTGTACACCTGGAATTAACATAACATTAATGTCAACTATAATTAAAAATAAAAATAAATAAAAAATTAAAAAATTAAAAATAACAAAAATCAAAAAAATAAATATTATGGAGAATAACTATGGAAATAGTCAATTATGATAAAATAAATAAATAAAGTACTATCATGAACTCAAAAAAATAAAAAAACAATAATGATCCATCTGTTACTTTAACAAAAAGGATTTTCGATTTTTGCTACCAGGAAACTTGGTAGAGGAAGTTTGCTGAATCATAGATCATCAGTCTGTTATCCAGGCCTCTCCAAGTAATTCTTTTTCTGACACTGACAAATGTTCTCCTGGGCCCTGCCCAATCTTCCAGAAACCAAAGATACTGATCTACCATTGAGATCTGATTGTTACTAATAGTTTTTTTATAGTTTCTGTAAAATGAGGGCTACTGCTCTAGTTGGTTCCTAGCTATCTGCTCAGCTGAGTATGGGATACAGTAATTGGAACAATAAAATAACAATGATTATATTTCATGAAATAATAATAATTTAAAAAAAAAGACCATTAGTTTTATGGCTTCAATATATTTGAAATATGAAAAACATTTAATGGCTTGTACTTCATAATATTTGTAGTTTTAGCTAATTCTCAAATTCTATGACATGAATTGTGCTTTAATTAACTTTACAAAGAAGACTCATCAATGTGAAATATAGACTTACCTAGGAAGAATGAATTTAAAGAGTCATATAATCCAGTTGCTCACAAACCCGTGGACCTCCAAGTGCTGGGGAAATAGTGCTGGGGGAATTCATATGCATTACTTCCAAATTCTGAGAATTGAGGACTCTTTTTGTCTGCATTCCCTAGGCAATATCCACAGAGGAAATAATATATCTCCACTACAGTTTTACAAACCTATGGAGATTTTTTTTATTATTATTGGATTCATTAAAAGTTTTCAGAAATAAATTCATGTAGCACATTCAAAACGTTATGAAAAAATATAAATGGAAACCTCAGAATCTTAACACAAAGCATGGTAGAACAGTATGCAAAATATATAATAAAAATTCTGAATCTTATTATAGAGCCAAAGATAACTAAAGATGATAAGATCTATTTTTCTAGAATAGGAAAATGCTGAAATTTGTCAATTCTTTCTAATTTAATCTATTAGTGCTATGTAATTAAGTTCATCAAATTATTAAATGGTTTTTGGTGAACATGAAAAATATGATGGAAAAGAAAATTTGTAGGAATAAATATAAGGAAATAGGGAAATAATAGCAAAAGTGAAAATATCGGGCCTCCTTTTACCAATAGTAAAGTTTTATAAATTAAAAGCAGTGTGAACATAGAAATAGATCAGTAGACTAGATTAGACTCAAGTATAGTGGAAAATTTGTGCTTTATAAATATTATATTTAAAATTAGTAAATATAAATGGGATTATTCAATAAATGATGTTAAAAATAAATATGGACTTTTTTTTTCTATTTACACAAAGTAAATAATAGATTTAAATGCAAAATATCAAATCATATAAGTATATGCAAAAATTCTTGATTTATAATTTTGGGGTAGAGAAAGGCTTTTAACCACAAATTAAACATATGTTAAAACAAGAATGCACTTAACATCTACATGCCCCAATACAAGGTAGAAATTCCGTAAGCTGACAATGGCAAAATATAGGTTATTTACAATATGAGAAATATGTTTCAATTTCTGTTAATAATTAGGAAAGAGTAGGATTATTCCCATTCACTATTGTTTGATCTAGCCTCACATTCTCATGGATATATGATGTTTGGCTAGGAACATGTTGGGCTTACAGTAGCCTTTTCTATTCCATTGAATTGAATATGGGAGGACAGCTTCTTTATATTTTTTTCCCATTGCAGTTTAAAAATAATAAAATTCTCAATATCCAACGCCATGCTCTTATGGTCCTTTTTTCCTATTTCTCTGTGTTGAGACACTCTTAAATTATCTATTTGGTATAGAATCAGCCCCCAAGTAAGACATAAACATGAAGGGGTATACTTTGTAGAAATGCTGAGCTACCTCACTGTCAGGTTTTTACTCTTCTGGGTCATTGTGACCCAATCTCTTGTAGTACAAGAACTGGAGAGCCAGTCAGCAATTAGAAACAGACGTTAACATCTATTGCTGATCAAGCAGAGGTTGAATGCAAGTGCAGTACAGAAGCCATATAAATCTCCTTGCTTAGTCAACTTGTGCCTGCCCACCTAAGCCCAAGGAAATTGATATGTGCTCTCTTGTCTTTTGACCCAGCACAGAAGATATGATTTATCTGCAGGGGCTGCTTTAGAGAGTACATTTGATATTAGAAATACAGAAAAACATTTTCAAATTTTTGAAACATCTCAGGGCAGCCTAATATAATTATAAGTATTAATATTTGACCATAGCCTGAATTATTACCTAACCTAGCATGTAAAAATGGCATGTATGTTCTTCAGTAAAATGGAGATTGGATACTATAATTGAATATTCTATCAAATACAGCAAATGAGACATTACCCTACTTTTTTTGCCACCTCTCCTCTAGTAATATTTTCCATAGATACAGGCTTATGTATCATGGCATCCACTGGGTGAAAACTGGAAAAGAAAGTTGGTTAATAAATTATTTTGTATATACAGTGCCAAACATCCCACCAGCCCCACTTTTCTGAACTTGCCTCCCCAAGGAGATTAAGCTGTCTGCTCATCTGCGTATAGTAGTGTGTTTTAAAGACAGCTGGCTTTCTCTACTAGAGTGAACTAGCATTATCCTGCTCACATAAGCAAACCTGACCATTAAAGAAAATATCCATGGGAAAATTTTCAAGCTCATTGTTTTGACTTACATAAAATGTTTATTTAAGTGAATTTGAAAAATTGAATTAGCTGAAAGTCATGCTGATTTTGTTCTTCTCCAAAGTCAATTCACAGTATGTGAAAAAAACCTCTATTTTAATGAAAGACATTATTTTACTTATTTCCTTTAACAAACACAAGTAGCACTTAACAGCTAAATATTCTTCTAAGGACTTTACAAATATAAACTTATTTAATTTTCTAACAGCCTGTCTTACTTAGTTTGGACTATTAAAACAAAAATACCATAGGCAGGGTAAGTTAAATAACAAACATTCGTTTTTCACAGTTCTGGTGGCTGAGACGTCCAAGACCAGGATGCCAGCATGGTCAGGTTTAGTGAGAGCCTTTTTCCTGGTTTCCTCACGTGGAAGAGAAAGAAATCTGTCTTATCTTCTTTTTCAAAATAAGAGCTAATCAATCTCATAAGGATAAGAGCTTTATCCTTATGACCTTATCTAATCCTAATTACCTCCCCATATCTCCACTTACAAATATCATACATTGAGGATTAATGTTTCAAAAAGTGAATTTTGAGAAGACACAAATATTTACTTTAAAATATGGCCTATAAAGAATATGGTCTATTGTATGTATAGGTGAGTAAATTGTGGAATGGAGAAATCAAGTTCTTTTCCCAAAGTAACACAACTTCTAATGACTAGAACCAGGATTCATCACAAGAAGCCTGACTCCAGTCTGAGCTTCACCCACACCCTGCATTGTAAGTCCAAAAAATTCTTCCAAAAATATAATATAGAGTTAAAAAACTGGAATTTGCTTTTGTAACATCTATTATTTGTAAGTTCCATTAATTTCTAAGGATTTAACACTTGAAGACAAAGATCATAAACATTAATTATTAACCCATTGTATTTTTATTATATCATGCAAAATTATCTTTTCAAACCTAATTTATTTCTCAGACATAACACATACCGTAAACTTGTTATCTAAGTTGTAAACTATCTACTACTAAATAGAGTCTGGGTACAGGATACTGTTACCTGGGAATAAATAATAGGGTGGTAATAGGCACCATCATTGTATGACAGTTAATTGTATATATCAACTTGGAGGATATTTTTTGGATGAGATTAATATTTAAATTGGTAAACTTTGAGTAAGCAGATTGTCCTTCCTATTGTGGGTGGGTCTTATTTAATCAGTTAAGAGCCTGAATAGGAAAAATATTGCAGCCTCCCCGAGTAAGGAAACTTCTCCAGAAGACTGTCAGGCTGCCTTTGGATGTCATTTGCATCATTGGCTTTCTTGTGGCTCCAGTCTACAGGTCTACACAGCAGTTTTTGGATTAATGAGCCTCCATAATTATGTGAGCCAGTTCTTATAATAAATAAATCTCTTTGTGCTCATGTGTTTTTGTGTGTACATAAACACATATATATATACACGCATACTATATATATGTATATACATAATATATATCCATACACACATAGTATATATACATACACATATATACACATATAAATACAATCAGCTATGTATTGGTTTGTTTAGAACCTTGATATACTTATTGAGATTCAGTTGGAAAAAAAATCAAATATAGCAAAAGAAAACCCAACATAGTAACTAAAAAAATATATATATATAAATATAATAATGGTATCGCTCTGTCTATGAATTTTACCCATAATTGAAAGATTTGAGCAAATGGTTGTGAAGATCAACTGAAAAAATAATGTTGGAAGGTTCAAAATGGGAATGTGAACACATGAAAAAGATTTAAAAATTTAAAGCCAGTTATAGATCAAGAGATATTGTTGATCAAATGGAGAATTGTGATTATGAGAAGACATAAATTGTATCACAACTTGAAGGAGGGGATGCAATTCACAAAGTAATGTAGAGAAATGCTTTTCCCTAAAGATGTGAGATGCAATATAGTATCTACAATGTCCAGGGCCATATTTGTTGAATTACAGCCTGAAAATAGAGTGTGTTGCAGCTCTGAGACTGACCTAGAAATGTTAAAACTAAGAAAACAATATAAAGAAATAATTGGTAAAATTTGGTGATCCAAATGTGAGAAATAGAGGATTGAGAATTCAAAAAGATAATAGATTATGGGCCTGAAGAACATGAAGAATATGGTTTGAACTCCCAAAAAATTTCAACTGGATTTTGAGACTCCATAATTTCCTAGGAAAACTATAATTGATTTTTTAAAAAATAAATGAAATGGTTTATATGTATTTTAGGCATAGTCCATTCTGCAATAATAGTAGATTATTAGATTTATTATTGTACGTAAGTGAGAAAATATTACTAGGAACAAATGTTGGGATTTCCATACTTTTTTATATTGATATTTCAAGTTCTAAACAAAATGTTAATTTTATACTCTTTAAGTCTGATATCTACTTCCCTGTTTTATAATTTTATTGCAACTGTTTTTTAGGTTTGACCTAAGAAGGTCAACCAAAGAATGGTGTTGCATTAATTTGAGAATTTATTAGGTTTGATTTTTGCAAGGGAAGTTTCAGTATAAAAAGATATATAGTGGAAAATTGATGAGAATAGTCATTAATAAATGCTCAATCCTAAATTATAGCTGTACTTTTTAAAATCAAATAAAGGTATATTTTGCCATAAGTTATTATATAAGAAATATACTAAGGAAGGAATATATGTAGGATCTCTTGCAAAGTTTTATTCAAAACACTATAGTAATTTAGAGTATACTTATTTACATAGCTTTCTGGTACTTCTAAAATAGTCTGTCATGGATCATGTCAAACAAATAAACAAATAACCTACCCTACTATATATTAATGGAAGTAGTGGGTTAGCAAACACCCCATTGTAGCATTGTCACTTCTCACATTTTCTGTGGCATTGTCCAGGACCCAAGACAACTATTCCTAAAGTTTTTTTTTTTTTTTTTTTTTTAAATCCTAATCATTATGCTTATGGAGACGAAGCTGCCATAGATATTAAACTCTAAGCTGGCTTCTTGATCCAGACTACAATCATACAGCATTGATTTCATAGCATGCATTCTAGATCCAAACTGCCTGTATTTATATTTTGACCTGCTGTTTGCTATTAACTTGAGTAAGTTAGTTAATTATATTATGTTTCGGTGTTCTTATGTGTACACTAGACAAAATCATAGTACCTACAAAAATGAAATGAGCACCTTAGTCCAGGTCTTCTAGAAAGCAGAGCATGAAAAAAAATTAAAAGGCTAACCCTTTATTTTAGTGGTTCCAGCTAAGAGTGGTAATAGTGAGTGAAAAATAAAACTGTGGTAACAAAGGAGGCAAAGTGATGTCATGTGATGTTTATCAGTCTGGGTATTATTTCACATTGAGTGGCCTAAAGACAAGACTGGTCTCTTGGCAGACACATTTATTTGGTACATGGGAACTACCTGGAAGGGTTGTAATAAGGAATGGCCATGGAAAAGAGAAGGGAGGGAGAAATTATCTTTAAGATTCCTCATCTGTTGTTTCCCATTGGTCAAAGTTCACTCCAGTGAAGAGCTGGCTCTCATATAATTTCAGGTTGTCATTTAGCCCTTGGTGTTTCCTCAAGAAGCTCTGCAGAAAGGTTCATCTGAGTCTTAAAGAGAAGGAAAGACCCAACACAAGTAGGGTTCTGTGAGAAGAGGCCACAAGGAAATCTGAGATGTCCAAGTGCTTAATACAATGAGTTAATATTTGTAGAGCACTTAAAAGAGTATACAACGATGGTAAATAATATGTGTTAGCTATTATTATTCTGAGACAGACTAAGGAAAATGAAAAATAAGAATGAAAATTTTAAGTAAATGGTTGCACTTGATAGTGATTTTAATGAGATTCTAATTGTCCCAAGATTGCCTCTGATATCATGAGTTTAATTGAGATATAATCACAACTCCCTTTTAATAGTTTAGAAATACAAAGATAGTTAGAAATGATCAGTTCTTCCAAGTTTTTTTTTTTTTTTCCAACAAAGGCAGAGAAATTTTAGAATAGGCTCATCTCTAATTTGAATGATGGCCAATGCACCCAGGGCTGCTGTTCATGGAAAAGAGTAAAATAATTCTGCCATGGTTTTGGAGTAGATGCCAGAACAATAAATGGTGAGCAGTATTTGAATTTCTCTCTGGAAGTCTCCATTTAGCAGTATCTCTTTCTGGCTCCAAAGCTTGTGAGCTGCTGGAATACATTACTGAAAAAAAAAAAAAAAAATGTATTCATGGAATATGCCATGAATAGACAAATAGCTATAACTTTGAGGGAGCAAAACATAGAAAGTTTCTGGTAAATAGAGTTCATCTCAGAATCACTAAGGCTGGATTAGATTTGTGTCCTTGTGGCAAGGATTATCAGGTGAAAGCTACAATTTTTTTAAAAAGCATGAAAATACTTGTTTACTCGTAGAACCTCTTCTTTTTCCTATCCTCATCCTACATTCAAGGTCTCAGGTTAAGAATTTCTTAAAGATTTTATTACACTATTACAGTATAGTATTTTCAAGTTATCCGTAATGTCAGATATTGACATTCTGTAACTATGCAATGTAATTTCAAACTTACTGTGAACATGAGTCATCTAGATGCCGACGTAATAAAATTTCTTTTCCTATAATTTTAACTTTTTCAGAAAAAAATATTTTTAAAAGGATGTTGTTTTGTTTCATTCTAATTAATATCATTAAAATGGAAAGACATCAAATGTATCAGGCTTGGTCGTTTGCATGTTAAGTGGGATTCCCTCCTTGAAGAAATTTTTGCATAGTCAGGGGATTAAACTGGCAGCTGTCAGGCTGTTCTCATACAGACCACAGAATTTGTCCCTTCTTCTTTGTGTCTGATGGAGATTTATGCCAGATGCTCAAAAGAAAAGACTGGATTTCACAACTTTACAGTCAGCATAAGGGGAGAGTGAGTTACAGGAGGGAAAAAAATGCATTCGTACAGCATTAAAAAGTATGTGAACACTTCGGAACGTGTGTTGTTAGCATATAATTTATCTAACACATAAGATATAACCACCATCAAATTAAAGGTTTCGAATGCTTATTTGGTCAGAGTGGGTTTCTTCCTAGTCACATTGTTTTCTTGACTTAAGGAAAATGTAGATTGATTTTGAGATGCTTGCTACAAAAATTCCAATTTTTCTTTTTTATGATTGCTTTAGTGAAATAAGCATAGATGAGATTACAATGAAATAATCATTGCTCAGAGCTTAGAGTCTACACTCTGTAATTCCTATGTGTATGTGTTTTTTAAAACATATGGATGATGTAATGAAAAACTGCTGTGAAGAACATTTTTATTGTTCTTTTTTAAAATCTAAAATAGTGCTATTCACCATATTTTTTGTCACTTAGCAACAAATAGTAAGTGAATAGATTTTTTTGTTTATGGGTTTACATTTTATCATTTTGAATCTATGATTTAACTATTTATACCAAGATTAATTAAAAATAAATTAATCTTTGAAAAGATCTCAGTAACATGTTTTATTTTATAGTCATACTCTTTGCAACATTTTATTAACTTTATCCAGTCTACATCTTTTTTTGCTAAAATTATAAAACTTTTTCTCCACACTACCAGACCCTAGGGGTAAACATATTTATTTTTAAAATATAAAGCTTTACTCTTGGCATAATTAAACTTGAAATTAGATTGCCAAAATTAGAGTTTGCCTTGCATGACAGCTTGAACCAACCATTTGATTCTGTCAGTTATCTAGAAATGTTCATTATTGCCTGTTTCCCCAGTAATAATCATATTTCTTCAAATTCTACTTAATCCTTTCTAACAATGTTGTAAGCCTCAATTAAGCAATATATTGTAGATAAATTTCAACACAATAAAAGTTTAAATATATATATCTCTAAATAAGTTTTTAAATATTGCAGAAATGCATTACCACATTTTCAGGGAATGTTAAGAGCAGTTTTAAAAATAACATAATGCTGAAGAGTTTCAAAACTGCTATTTGTATTAAAGGAGAGAGTTGTAGGATTGTTACTCTTAGACTAAATCTCTTTAAATGCACACATTCACACACATTAACTTTTGATTTAAGAAGAAAAAAGGCTGCAAGGATATTTTCTGTAATAGTTACTATTAAAAAATATTGATAACATGATAAACTCAAGTCACCCCACTCTAACCTTTAAAATTATGTTTTTGTTTGTTTGTTTTACTCCACAGAAATAGCACATAATTTTAAATTTCCTGTTAGAATGTAATCCTAGGATATGTGTATTCCCAGTGTGTAAGACACTGAATTTAGAGGTTTAGATTATCTCCAACCAAAATCAATCTATCCATCTATCTATCTAACTTTCTATTTGTATGTGATACACATTACACACACACACACGCACATATATATGTGTGTATATATATATATGCATGTACATGTATATATACAAATTCATATTCTTATTTGAAAATAATTAAGCTGTAGCAGTTATTAACTTTTTTACTGAAGATTTTGTTTTTCCTTTTTTTGTACACATAGAAAATTTGCCCTTTAGTTTTTGAAATTGGACATGGCCACATGAATTGCTTTGACCAATAAAATGTGAGCAGCAGCATTTAAGAGCTAGGGTACAGTTTACTTCATCCTTCCTCCAGACAGTGAAGCTGGATTCCTTAATGAAGATGGCATGAGAAACTCTCTTTCTTAATTTGTGGTGGGCATTTTCTATTAACAAAAAATAAACCTTTCTTATTTAAACCCCTAAAATTTGTTACCACAGCTGATTGTAGGCTTTCTCAATTGTCTCACTCTCCTTATACTTTTATTTCTCTCTCTCTCTGCTTTTCTCTTCCTCATTTTTTTCCACCTAAATGTTTACAATTAATGGTATAAAATGAAAACAGGAGACCATAGCTAATCGAATTCCGATTAGAAAGAAAATACATAAAAATCCGCTACCCCACTAAGTGCTACCCCTTTTAACTCTCCTCTCTCTAAAATGATCTACACTCAATCAATGCCTTCTTCTCAGTGCCATTTAATTGAGCTATTTAAGTAGAACCCGAGCATGAGAAGCAGATTAAGAGAGAAGCACACACAAAAAAAGAGTCACAGAGAAAACTTGGTATAGAAAAAGACTGTAAAAATATGAAATGGCTTTAGTCAGTATTATAGTCTGTTACCAGTTCTGTTACCAAATAATGAGGTAAATCAAGATATTATTTCTAATTTGTCACCATCTATCGAAATCGATGGTCCAGTCTATATTTTAAGATTAGAGTTAGTAGAGTTGCATTTCTAATTTATAATGCTTCCCAAGCCACAGCTAAAGTTAGAATCTCTCAGAGGCAGCTGGGCAATATTTGGGGTTAGGGTCGGGGTGATAACTGTTTAGATAAAAATATATTTTGACATTATTCCTATTATAGCATCAGTAATGAGAAGGTCAATGGCAATCATAGACTTCAAATGTAAAAAAAAAAAAAGTTTGAAGGCTTATACAATGTCTTGTTTTTTATTTATTTTTTTTTAAGAGTCGTTTCTGTTATTCAGTAATTTCAAGTGGCCTTAGAAACACCTAGGTACCCCAAATGAACTTAAGAGTTAAAAAGGATGACACAGCGCAAAGGTGTCCATGAATTTCACTATAGGATCGCTTTTGTTAGGTCACATAATGATAATTGTGAAAAGTGTTCCAGTGGCAGGAAAAGGCTGGTTTTGTTCTGTTTTGGGGAGAGATCTCCCCACTCTGTCTCTATTCTTGTTATGCTTTTATTTTCTATTTATTGTCTTGATTTCCAGATGGACTAACTAACATAAACAATTTTAATTACTTGCTTTTGAAAATGTTTTTGAAGTGAAATTTATACTATCTTCTGTGTTGCAGCAAATTGGTTACTTAGGACCAGCTGCTGCCTGCTTTGGGCATGCCGAGAGTGTCAAGGTATGCTACCCATTTGGATCTGAAGTTCTCAGACTATAGGTCAGAGAGTTCCTGCCATCAGGGTTTCACTTGTTTTGTTTTCTTTCAGCTCATATTTCATCTTAACTCTATCTCCATTTTTCTCCTTGAAAGAGTAGAGATACACTGTAATTCCAATTTCTATTGGCAAAAATAACTTTCATTTTAATTGAAATATTTGGTTTTGAGTTGTATATTCACTGTAGGATTTTTTTTTTTAATTTTATCCATTTCCAGATCATATCTTCATGGAATTATTACCCTCATGGGTAAAATTGTTTGTTTGTGTGTGTGCGTGTGTGTATAATGACATTTCACTATTGATTTTTATAGACTGTGGAAATGTCTCTTCATATTAATTAACTTGAATGATATGGTCACAGAATTGATTATGACTAAAATAATTTAATTTTTTTAAGTATGTAACCTTTTAAAAATGATGTACTAAAATTATTTCAAATATAAAAGATAAAGGTATTAGGAAAAATTGTATTGGTTTTCCAGAAAACAGACTCAGAAGAAATTGAGCATGTAGAATGTTTATTACAAAGCACTCCTACCTAGACCAATACTGTGGAAAGGAGGGAAAGGAAGCAGAATTGGGCAGGGGAGAAAGCCTCATTGGTAATTGGAGACTTAACTCTAAACACCTGTGGAAAGGAAGGAAGGGGCAGGTTTGGGCAGAGAAAGCAAAGCTGCAGGGCAGACCTGACACAACTTGGCTCACTCCACAAGTTGTTTTAGAACTTAAATGTCTTTCAGAATTGCTCTCAGTGAGGTCACAATAGCAACACCTTTCAATTTCCACATCTTCCAGTCATTAGTAATGTGCGCCACTCAGGAGAAAAACATAACCTCAAGGAAAGGTGATCTTAAGCAGTAGTGCTTTGCTTCTGATGAGATCTCTGAAAAGCATGATGAAGACTGGCTCTGGGCATACCTCCAGCAGCTGATATAGTAAGCCTTCTTTTGAAGAACTATCTGGATGCTGCATCCTTGGGTAAGTACGTATGTGTTTCATATAGTATATATGTATAAATGTATGTTTATCTTGATGTGAATGAAGATATCCTAATAGATGCTATTGAAAAATTTTCTAAAATTTATTACTTTGCTGTCCAATTGTGCCACTGTAATATTCTAATTGACAGGTTACTCAATTTCCTATTTTGTCCTTTTATATAATTTCAAAAGTAATAACTATCATTTGTTATTTTTACAACAAATAATTATCATTTTATTATAATAATATATCATTTCAAATGAAAATTATTAGAATGAAAAAAATCAGAAAAATATTTTAAATCGGAAAGATAAACTATAGCCAAACCAGAGTTATGCACAAATAACTTCGCTTTATTAAATTAAAATGGTCTTGTTTAATGGCTAAATATTAGCTAACATTGTCATTGGCTGGTAAATATAAACTGAAAGATATGATAACTCTTAAAAACTGACAAAATAACACAAATTCTGATCTAATGACAAATCTCGGGCTTATTGCCATATAGTCATTATTTTTTTCAGGAATGTTGGAGGAGATGAGGTGAGAGAGAATTAAAATAAAATTTTGTACTTGTTTAAACCTTAGAGCCAAAAGAATATTTAGAAGAAGTTTGAATACTTGTAGGTGGAAAGAGGAACAGAACATCAAGGTGTATTTTAAAATATTCTGAATCATCTTCCTCCATTTTAAGTTCTGTGAGTGATTTTCTTTCCAAGAGAGGGGAAGAGTTAACAGAACTAATAGCCAAAGGAAAGGTAGTGGGGAAGAAAGAAAAAAAAAGAAAGCTAGGGAATAAGAGTATGGGAAAGATGGAAATATGAAATAAGAGAATAGAAGAACCCATTAACAAAATAAAAAAAGAAAAAAGTGAAGGAGCAAATGAGAGAAAATATCAGAGAATGATCATGTGACTATAATATCTTCAAGGCAGTTTTTACAGGTACACATCCTTTCACCAAAAAGCAGTCTGGCAACTGGCCCAGCTCTTTCATTTGTCCTTTACATTATTTGTATGGATGTCCTTTCCATTGGAAAAAAGTGAAGGATATAGGGATATTGTATGCTTAAAAGAAGTGTTGAAATAGGTGTCGCTAGGCTTTAAAGTTTTTCTGGTCTTTTAGCGTAACACAAATCTCTGCCTCTAATTTCAATTCAAAAGTAAACTACAGGTGCAATAGTGGAAGTGTCTATAGCTTAACAATAGCATATAATAACTTTAACTGTTGACTATAAACTTAAATAAAATAAGGACCCTGAGGGACTCGTATTTTATGCTTAGCATCTTCCTTAGAAATAGGTAAGCGTACAATTACTGGAGACAATACATGGGATGAAATCAAGCTTCTTGACTTACTGGCTGCAGAGATCTTGATACAAATATTTAATCTTAATTTCTTAATTGTTGATTTCCTCATCTATTTAGCTGGCATAGTCATTTTCATTTGTATGGTTATTTTGAAATTAAATCAGGTAATGTTTTTAAAGGATTAATGTAATGCCTGGCACATAGTACTTTGTCAATTGATTTTATCAGTTAAAATTATTACATTATAGATTTTAAAATAGATTTTAAAATTTAACATTCGAGTTTATTGATTTTAGCTATTGTCACTATTATCTATTCATTCTCAGTACTTGTCATAAAAATGCTACCCTCAAGATATCTTGTCATTGTGCTAACAGTTCTAAAGGTGCTTTAAATATCTAACTTTGGGGAGTACTGCCTATAAAAGTAGACATTACAACTTCACACAAAAGGGTAAAAGCTATAGATAATTGTACCCCAGTGACTTTGATTTTGTAAAGGAAGGCCTTCTGGAAAAGTATGTACAGAGCTTCACATATTTTCCATTGTATATTAAAGTTCAGTGAAAATACAGGCACAGTGGAAGGTGGTGGCTTCTTCCAGGGATTTTCTGCCCCAAATAGAAAATGGGAACCTAGACCTAGAGTCCAGATATAGTCCCAAAAGTCCTTGGAATATGACATGTTAATTTTTAAAAGTGATAGTTCAGGCTTCAACATAGTATATGGCAACAGTGTGTAAGAATTTCAAATTTCACTCAAAATGTTGCTTTTTATCCGTAAGGGGGAAAAACACTTACTTGAATTGCCTTGGCTTAAGGTAACACTTATGTTAAACATGAATAAGTGTTAAATTCCCAGACACACAGACACTACATTTTCTATTTAAAAAAAAAAAAAAGTCAAGGGCAACTTTTTAAAGAATGCTTGTAGTTTTTGCCAATATAATGTTTAAAGAAAAATACGCCTATTAAAATTCTATTCTTCCCAAGGTGTCAATCCACCCACATTCATTACATTGATGAAAAGTCGCAATAATCATATGAAATAATTGTGATAGTACCACTTAAATTCTGAGTTTCTCTACGAAAGTGCTTCTTTTCCCTCTTAATTAAATCTTTAGTATCATCTCCTATTGTTCCATCCTGAAATGTCCGATACATTTCAGGTGCCATTCTAGGTACTAAATGTTAAAAGATAAAATGAATCCAAATTTATGATATCTCCTTTTAAGAAACTTATAGTCCTACATATGTGTGAATTTATTTTGACATTAGGAACCTATTTTTATTGTAGTAAAATATACGTCACATGAAATTTAGCATTTTAACAGTTTTTATGTGTGCAGTTCAGTGGCATTAAGTGAAAACACATTGTTGTACTACTATCCTGCCACATCTTCAGAATGTTTTTCATATTTCAAAATTAAAATTCCATACCCATTAAACATGAACTCTGCACTCTCCCCTCCCCTCCCCTCCCCTGTGGCAGCCACCATTCTAGTTTCTGCCTCTATGAATTTGACTACTCTAGAAAAGTCCTTTTGTGATTGGTTTATTTCACTTATAATATCTTCAAGGTTTAGCCACATTACTGTATTTGTCAAAATTTCCTTTTTAAGGCTGAATGATATTATGCTGTATGTTTGACATTAGGTATCTTTTATATTTTCATGATTGACAGTGGCTTCCTTTTAAAAAATTCTATCTATATTTTAAGGTGTATGTCATAAAATCTTTTATTTAAAAAAATAAACCTTTTATTTTAGAATAGTTTTAGATTTACAAAAAAAAAATTGCTGAGTACAGTGTTCTATACGCCCCACAATTTTTCCTATTAACATCTTATATTAGTATGGTTCATTTGTTAAAACTAATGAACCAACATTAATACATTATTATTAACAAAAGTATGTGTTTTATTTAGGTTTCCTTAATATTTACCTAATTTCTTTTTTCAGTTCCAGGATTCTATTTAGGATACCACAATGCTTTTAGTTGTCATGTCTCCTTAGGCTCTTCTAGATTGTGACTCTCAGACTTTCCTTGTTGTTAAAGACCTTGTCAGTTATTAGGAGTATGTTTAGATAGTTATTTTTTTAGAATTGTCTGATGTTTGTCTCATGGTTAGACTAGGGTTATGGATTTTTGGGGGGAAAACCACAGAAGTAAAGTGCCAGTCTCATCATGCTGAATCAAAGGTACAGACTATCAACATATCTTATCATTGATGATGTTGACCCTAAACACCTGGCTTGAGGTGGTGTTTGCCAGGCTTTCTTCACTGTAAAGCTACTTCCCTCCTCTTTCCACATGTTATTCCTTCAAAATAAGTCCTTAAGTGTAACAAATTCAGTGGGTAGAGAGTGATGCTCACTTCCTTGGAGAAAGATTATCTATATCATTTACTTGCGATTATTTTGTGCAAGAGATTTATCAATTCTCCTACTTTTATTTACTTTTTTTTGCAATCATGTATTTATATCACTATGGATGAAGTTATTTTTAGGGAAGAAAATAACATCATTTAGTATTTACTATGTCCCATGACCTTGTGTTAAGTATCATACCCATTCATGTAATCCTAGCCATAAACCTGTTGGAACATGCACATATTATTTTCTTCACATGATTGATGAATAGACTAAATCTCCACTTTAGTAATTTCAGTTCTACAAGAAACATTATACATCTAATGATTTTGGCTATGTAACTGAGATTTTAAGTTATTCTATGACTAAGAAATGAATGAAATTTTGGAATTAGTCATTTTGCTTTTAGTAACCTCTATGCTAAACTCTTTAAACATGAGCCTTATGGAATCCTTGAAAACAACCTAACAAGGTAGAGGTAATTTCAGTTGTGGACCCAAGTAGCTTTGCTGATTGGCTCAGCCAATAAATGTCTGATGCATGGTAAAAGCACGAATCTGTCTAATCCCAACCTCCGCCTTTTATACCCAGAGCTTCCAGTGGCCTCGGTGCTATATCAATCTATATAATTTATAGTTTGTTTAAGTACTGTGTTTATAGAGAAGTTAAAACTGTAGGCCTGGATCCCTTGGCTAGCTGAGAGCCTTGAGAAAATAGCTTATTCATTCAAAACTTTTGATTCTGTATTTATAAATTAAAACAGAGGGTGACAATAATAATAATAATAACATCTATTGTAAGTGTTAAATAAAGTAACTGATGATTGATGAAAGTTCTTTGCATGGTGTCTAGTATAGAGTAGGTACTGTCTTTGTGTTAGCGTCATTATCGATATCTTTATTATGTTCTTTACTTTCATATTTGTTGATATGAGATAATCCTATATTTTAGATTGGCTTTCCTAGAAGATGAGGCAGAGACAGATTAATCTGCAAGTGATTAGAACTTAAGGCAGGCAGGACGGGGAAGAGAAGGTGAGCCAGGTGTAGTCAGTTGAAGCTGAATCTCAGCCTGATCTCATGAAAAGTTCTGGAATGCAAGTTGCCTAGCAAGTTGTTCCACCTGATGTTTATAGAGCTGAACTTGTATTGGTCAATCATTGGCTATGGGCTGTGGAGGGAAGGGTGGATGAAGGGTGTAAAATCTCAGACACAACCAGGAAGTCCACTAACTAGCCTCTAAAGAGAGCTGTCTCAGGTGCAAGGCATCATGAGCAAAGTAGTGCAAAACCAGTAAGAGGCACAGGAAGAGAAGTGGAACTGACACCAAAAGTGGCCATTGTAGTTTTTTCTCCCCAACTATGTAGTGAACACTTTATAAGATTTAGTAGAATTACAGATACTTCTTAAACTCCACAGATTAGAGCAAAAAAAGGCAAGGGGGGTGGATTGTTTGCTTGCTTGAAAACTTTTCCGTTAACAAAATAAATCAGTTTTTGTTGTGGCTATTGCATTTTTTACATGATTGTTTTGTTCACATTCGTCAGTGGTAGAGATGGCTTAGTTCTCTTCCTGGAAACTAAAATATTTATCAAGAACTATTCATGGAAGCACATGAATAGAACTATCATTTCTAGAAAAAAAAAAATCAAAGGTTATATGGCTGTGGTTCTCTAGCTCATGGTACATTACAATCTCCCCCACCACCTCTTTTGTTTAGTACCTCTCTTTTGTCCCCAAACATAGACACTCTAATTCATTAGGTGTGGAGTGAGGCCTGCCTTCTAATTTGCTTTCAAAGCTCCCCAGCCAAGATTGAGAACAACCAGATTGCTGTAAAAATTAGCCAGTTGGAAAATTTCAAATTGCCTAACTTCTACATGCAAGCAAAAAAAAAAAAAAAAAAAAAAAAAAAAAAAAAATTGTCTCATCTTGAAATTGTTGTATTGGAAAATGTTCAAAAGGTGTATAATGACATTTTTAAAATATTAGTAAGAAAAATATAGGTTATTTTAGTATGCAACAAAGTGCTCATTCATAATGACTCAGATCCTGGGTCTAAAAGAATATTAGTTAAGTCATTTTCAGTGAACTGACACATTAACTTAGACATGCTGATAATGTGGTTGAAATGTTAAACCAGGTATACAAATAAACATAACCAAAGTAAAATTTTAGTATACAGTATATGTAAAAAATTAAGTAATTAAGTACCAATAACTAAATACAAATGCTTGAGAGATTCAAGCTGCTATTATTTAGTTGGTATAGTTAAACCAGCTCTAATATAATTTCAGTCAAATGAAAAGGCAGTAAAATGCATGTCATAATATTTTCCTTTTTGTGGAATTAACATCAAATGTTTTAATAGCATATTTAAAAATGAAAGGAAGTGAAACAGTTTTAATTATTTTATTGGCTATTAAAGGAATGGCTATGTTTTAATTAGTTTCTAAATAATTTTTAATTTTCCTCCAGTGTGTTTTCTGTTAATAATATCTTAAGTAATAGCTGCACTTATAAAAAAATAGAATTCATAAAGTTATCAAAGATGAAAACAATACATGTTACATGCCCTGTGATTATTTGAAAAAAAAAAAAAACATTGGGCTCTAGCTTTTTTAGGGAATAAGAACATTGGTGATTGATAATACTAGAAAAGAAAAAAAATTAAATATAGAATCCCCCCAAAATATTATAGTCCTCACTTTAAAAAAAAAATCAACTCTGATTGCCATTATTATGCTATGAAGATTACATTTCAAAAATGCCAGTTTTGTTTTTCCTGGCCACAAAAAGTTGGAAGAAAAAAAAAAAAAAAAGCGCTACCGGTAGGTTTCTGCTGGCTTTCTAAAGTTTGCCAGATAAATGTCTCAATTGAAAGCTGTAACTGTGATTTACTGGGCTTGAAATATGAAGCATATCTTTCATGTTGGAATTTTAAAAATCTTATTAAGCAATGGTAAGGTCTATTCAGTACTTAATCAGAACAAACCACAAAACAAGTATGTGTGGTACTTCACCCTCTCTCAGGAACCACCCACTAATGGAGATGGAGGAAGGAAATATTGTCACATCCTCTAATTGCCTTATTTCTCTTTCCAGCAGTGTTTCTAAAACTATTGTCTCTCCAGATTTACACACCTGGCAAACATTTAGATTTATGTAAATAGATATGTTTACAATAGCAACTTTTAGTGCACAATACATACATTATAAAATATATCTGACAAAGTAGCCTATGATTGTCATCAATAAAATGAGAGTGAGTCTCAGTTACTTCAAGGGGGATGTCAAAATGCAGATAGCGTATGTTAACTCAATTTTTACTAATGTTTCAAAAGGTATTTTTCAAATCTTGTAAAAGGAAAAATGTTTGCATGCTTCTGAAAAAATTCTTCATGGATATTTTCAATGTTTGGGAAACATCACTTGTACTTTTTAAATAAAATCTGATTTAAAAATACATATTCCACTTCTAATTTTCCTTTTTGATTTTTTTTTCTCTGTGATGGCAATGGTGTTAAATGGTGTGAGGGGAAATGAATTTTATGATGGTATTTAAACGTAATCTGTTGAAAGAAAATGGACAACTAAGGAAACATGATAGTAACATCATTATAATATTAACAAATATTATAAAGTGAAAACTCTTTGCAACATACTGAAATATGAATGGTACTGAATAAAAATGGATGTTCTGTTCAAAAAAGCCATGAGCAACCCTGGAATGATAAGTACAGAATTATACTCACCTTTACGTGAATTAGAGTTTAACTATGACTGGCTACTTAATTGGTCTGGTTGTAACACTGCTGTTACCTCCCTCAGGAAGTGCAGAATTGGATAAATGGAAATTCAGAGCTTTTATTAAATTTTAATTGTATTTTATTAAGGCACAGAAAAAAAAGACATTTTTGTGGTTTTTTTTTATTATCATGCTAATTGCCAAAGAAGAACGTCAATGGTTTAAATACTAATTATTCAAAGATAGATTAAGCTCTATGGAAAATAAAAATGGTAGCTCAGAGAGTTGGACACACTGAGGAATAAAAAAGAACATTTGTTGCAACAACCCATGCTGATCCTTTTAAAAGGAAAACAGTTGGATTAAGAAAAATCTGCATTTCATGAAAAGCCAAAGGAATAAATAAAACCATAACAAAGTCAAATTGATATTCATTCATTCACTCAGAAATATTTATTAATTACCTGTTTTGCGTACCAGTTACTTTTAATCACTGGCTATACAAACTCAAATTCACATGGTCCTTCCATAGTGAGAGGCTGAGAGATGTGAACAACATTGATGTGGGTTAGTGCTATAAAGGCTTGGTGTTCTGTAAAATTTCAGAGTTACATGTAAGAGTGTAGTCGGAGAACGGTGGTTGTTCCAAAAGCTATTATATTTACACTGACTTTCTAGGCAATAGGAGATAGTTAATATAAAAGGGTCAAGGGCAGTCTGGGTGCAATATAGTAAAGCAGAGACTTGGCAGGAACTGGAGAAGTAGGAGAGGTAACAAAAGATTCTATTCGCTCGGATAAGGAGTTTGAACTTTACCCTAAAATTTACGAAAAGCCACTGAGAAGTGTTTTTCCCCCACTTAAATTTAGGTGAAATTTACATATTGTGAAATATATTCACTGGAGGCTTCTTACTAGCCCAAGAATACAGTGAGATTTGCATTTTAGAAAGATGACTTTGGCATCAGTATAAAGAATAAACCATTTACCACCTGTCTTTATAGCAATCATATTGAATACACCAGGTGTCTCAGAGACATTTGTTGCTCACCAAATATTTATGGACTCTTATACTGGTCCTACCCCTTTTAGTTAGGCAAGGTCATGTGATTAGTTTTGACCTATGTGCTAAGCCAAAGGATAATAAGACTTAGCAAAGGCTCCTCCAGCTTTCATTCTGCCCATTTGATGCAAATGTATAACCCTGTGTTCTGTGTGGTACAGCTATTGTTAGCCTGACTCCCTGAGTGACTCTGTGGAACAGGGACCACTTAATCACTTCTCTACCCTTCAAATACAATGTTAGTTACAAATTAGTTACAATGTTAGTTAAAAAAAAATTGTTCTTGTCACTGTTCTTGTAATACCTGACCAATACATTCTGGTCACTTACTTTTATTCTTTGAAAAGTTCAGTTTTTGTCACTTTCCAACCTATGCTGATGGCACTTTCAATATTCTAACTGTTCTGTTACTTGTCTTTGGCTTGCCAAAATAATCTTGTCTGCCACTCAATTTCAGCCATTCACTCCCATGATTGTACATTACTTCTGTATAATTATCAAAAATTTCTAATGTGAACATCTTTTCACTCTTCTGTCTTTCTAGCCAATTCCATTTAATGCCACAACTATACTACTCTTCAACTTCATTGAGATTTAAAATCTATTGATCTGAATTTTTTTTATTATCTCTCACCTGCCTCATGTCCTCACTTTCTTTTTAGATCCTAAATCCATCGTTATGATTACTTCCTTGAAAATTTCACTAACTCATATGTCCTTTTTTTGATTTTTAATTCTTCTTTGTAAAAACTTCAAATCTAATTGAATTCAACTCTGCCATCTCTGCATCTGAAGCTTTGCAAATGAATGTGGCCAGAAACACAAAAACAAACAAAAAACAGACTAACATGGTAACTGCTCTCACTTTAAATTTATGACAGCTAAGTCTATGTTTCCCTTGCTCATTGATTCTCCTGCAGCTTTTAGTATTTTAAGCTTCATCCTCTGTTCTTAATCTCTACCACCATATCAGTAAACTCACTCATAGATGACTACCTTTCTTCCTATTTTTTTAGGAAAATTGATTTGCAGTCAGAAAAGACCTTTCTCAAGCTATAACCAGATGTACTACTTACTTGTGTGTCATACTCTCTGTCTTCCATCCTATAACTGTAAGTAAGCCATCTGTAATTCTTCTGCTAACTTTTCCATTTTAGCCCTTCTTGCCTATTCATGGTTATGGTCCAGAAATTCTTCCACTTCTATGGAATAATCAATTTTTCCCCATCCACTGAGCCATTCTTGCCAACATGCAAAGATACTATGTCAACTTTCAGTACTTTTTTTTGACACTATATATCTTTACTGTTACTACCTGCACCTCTGCTCTCCTTGACAGAAAATCTCAAAAGTTTCTACTCTTTCTCTCTAATTACTCTCTTCTCATCCTTTAATTCATTTCAATTACCTTTTTAACATCACTTTGCTGAAACCCTTCTTATCAATATCTCCGATAATATTCATGTTGCTAAACATGACACGATTCTAAGGTTTCAGATGTCCTGAACCCTTTCAAGTCATATATCTGTCTCTCTTTCTCTCAATCTGTCTCTCTCTCTCTATTTCTATCCATCTATATCTATCTGTCTTTCTATCTATCATCTATCTATCATCCATCTATCTATCTATCTATCTATCTATCTATCTATCTATCTATCTATCATCTATCATTTTCTATAGCCTGGATTGGTTTTCTTAACTCCAGACTTAAAAAATCAAATTGTCCTCTCATTTTTTTTGACACAACACATTAATTTGTGTGTGTGTATTTTTTTCCTTTCTATCTCTACCATCACCCATTGCTATATTGTTGAATTTCCTAACTTCTATCTTTAATTTAGTGCTTTGACCCCTTTATTTATTCTTAAAATAGAAGTCAGAATGCTTTTTGAAACTCAAGTAAATCATATCACTATTCAAAACATTCCAATGGGTTCCCATCTTTTTCGGAATAAAATTCTTAAAATGGTCTCTAAAGCCCTGTATTTTCTGGTCTCGAACATCTTTCTGATTTTATCTTTTTTTTTTTTTTTTTTTGTCTAGTCTAGTCTCCTATGGACACTATAACATGCCAGGAAAACTCTCACAGCTTTCGTACTTGCTACTTTCTTCTATCTTGAATATCTTTTCCCAGGATATCTGAAGATCTGGTTCCTTTCTTCTGTGCCTTTGGATACCTGCTCAAACATTTCCTTCTAAGTGAGGTCATCTCGACCTAAATAAACATCTTTATTCTCTTGGCAATATCGTGAATTATATATTATTACTCCGTATTAAAATTGAAGAAAAAGGTTATAAGTTTTTTCATATCCATATTACCAGTTATCATATCCATATTAAAAAGGAGGAAACAAAGGCTCACAGAACACTATCTACAGAGTTACTCTGTACCAAGGATTCTAAGCTCTTTACA
Source organism: Rousettus aegyptiacus (assembly GCF_014176215.1). Classification (NCBI taxonomy): domain Eukaryota; kingdom Metazoa; phylum Chordata; class Mammalia; order Chiroptera; family Pteropodidae; genus Rousettus; species Rousettus aegyptiacus. The sequence continues at coordinate 77,655,864 of NW_023416307.1, forward strand.
TATATTAACTCCTTTAATCATCATAAGAACTTCATTATTATCCGCAGATGCAATAAAATGTCCAGAATAACACAGTCACTAAGCTTCATAGATAGCTAATACAGATTCTTTGAATCAATACTCTTTCCTTTGTATTCTACAGGCTCTTGGGATTATCAATCAATCATGCAAAAATTACATTATTGGTCATAAATAGGTACTTAGGAATAGGATATATAACATACATATTTCCAGTTAAATATCTCCTTCAATTTATACTAATTAAAATTTTTTAAACAGTAAAAATATTAAAATCCAGTGTCACTATTAATTTTGAGTTGTTGCCATCTCCATATGGGCTGCTTTTGCTGTACTTCAGTCTTTATCGTAAATGTTTATCACAATCCTGGTCTCCCCAACAGTGTATTTCTTACATCAACACAGAATAATTTTATAAATGTCAAGATATGACTTCTAGAAAATACCAAGTATCTCAGAATTTTGCATATTTAGATATCTTTTGAAATGTTATTTGTGCATCCAGTTTACTATCACAACATTAATAGTGCCTAAAAAACAATAGCTGGAATTTCACAAAACTATAAACTATTTAAGACTAAAGAAATGCAAAGATGCTAAATAAGGGATCGGTAAATCTTTCTAACCTGATTATAGGAATGGCTACATAATCTTCATAAGCAGGTATAAGTGTATATTTATATTAAAAATTTGTCTCAAATTTGCAATAATTTTAAGCCTCATTTGGCTGCTCAAATTACATTTTGTTTGTAAATTATCTATTAAAACTTTCCCATGCTATTGCCCATTACATATAAAGACATAATTTTATATAATAAACAGAAAGTTGAGATCATTATATTACTCATTAGAGTGTGCAGACTTCATCTCCTTCACACCTATTTTCCCTTCACACCTAATCTCTACTTTCTTTATCATGCAGTTGAAACCCATTCTATTGTATTTTATATGTCTTTAAACATTCATGTGATCTTAGAAAATATGTAGAAGTATTTGTATATGTGTTTTTAATTTTCACATATAGTTATAAATCTTAGGTTATAAGTCTTCTTTTGATTTTTATCATTTTTCACTCAACACAACATTTAAGAGCTATTTTTTGTATATATATCTAATTGTTTCTAAATGGTGCATAATATTTCACAAGTGTGTGTGCACATTTTACTTACCCACTCTTCCAGTCACCTGTGGTTTCTTACCTTTACAAAGAAAACCATAGTATAAATATCTACCAACTTGCTCTCATATGAACCATATAAGAATTTCTCTGAGATGTGCATCCAGAACTGTGACCCCCTAGATTAAAGGGCCTACTCTTACTTAATGTTATTAAGTACTACTGCCTGTTACTTCCAGAATGCCTGGGTCAGTCTATATTCTAAGCAATAACTCATGTCTCTCACTTTTTCCATCTGCTTTCATATGCTTTTTTTTTTTTAACTTGGCCATCTCTACTTTTCCTATTTATATCTAATATCTCATATATGTTATTGACATTTGTTAATAGAATGATTGAGATCTAGTTTAGATCACGTCTCTCTTATGAGTAATACAGAGTAAAAGTAATTTGTGAGATAAATCTGTCTCTCTCAATCATTTTTTCCATTGTCTTATACTTATTTGTGCATTTGTTTTAGGTCTTGTAATTATGAGCTTCTTAAAACCAAGAACCAGCCCATAGATATTCTAATAGTCATGAACACATTCATTTATTGAGAAAAAAATTTTATTAAATGCTTCTCTCATGCCAGTAGTTTTCTATATACTAATAGTATAAGAATTAATAAGACGCAGTTCCTGTCCTAAGCAGCTCAAGTGGAGAAAAACAGAGAAATAAATTACAAACATGCAATTTAGTAACTGTCGTCATAGAAGTACATGTATATATGTAGGGAATTGCTTTTATATTTTGTTTGTGCTTCTCTGGTTTTAGAGCATGAGAGAGTAGAGGAGGCTGCAAGTTTTTATTTTTCTTTGCTTCCTCTTTACCTAGCTAATTCCTTATTATTGCAGAACAAGTACTCAGATAAGAAAACAAGCAAAACAGCCTCTTCAATGTGAGTCAAAATTGAACTTAAGAACGTTTTTTCTGAACTTGGACCTAAATATTGGCTTTGTAACCAAGTTAAAAGAGTTGAACAAATAATAGCTAAATATTTCTCATCAGAAGTCCTGATAGTTAATAATGGAAAATAAACACCCACTTTCCGTATAACAAGTTTGGTGAAGAACCTTTGTGAATCACACCTTGCTTCCGATATGGGAATTGGTCAGTAAATAAGACTGCTTAGTAAATGACCATTTGTAAAGAAGGTATCTTAAATCTTAAATTGTTAACTTCTGAAATTTCTTAAAATTAATTATTTTGGCAGAGACTAAGTAGAATCAAGTCATGTTTTGAAAATGGTCTATCTGTTGGCAAGCTATATTCATTTTAAGGTGAAGACCCAGGAAATGAGACAAAGAAGGGTAATGATAGATATCACTACTTTCTTCAATCAACTTGAAAAAAAGAACTTTTTCCCCTTTTTTTCTTGTTCTCATTTTGGTCAATACATATAGGTAGAATAAGGTAACTAGGAATGAGCTGTTGAAAATTCTAGAACAGTAAGAAACAATGATCTAGAAGATAGAGGAAAAAACATTGCCAGAGTTCTATCTTGGAATCAGGGAGGTTTATCAGGTAAATGAGGGAGAGATGGACATTTCTGATAGAAAGACTAATAATATCTCCAATGGCACAGAGGCATGAAACAGCATACGATGTTCAGGAAGTTAAAAATATTTCATTAATGCAGGAACATAGCGAAGGGTTAAGGGCTAGTAAGGCAGAGTTGTGTGAAATAACCCTTGAGGGGCAGGTCTCCTGAGCGGGGTTAAAATATATATAGTTTATTTTAGAGCAATGGGAATTCTATGAAATTCTTCTTTTTTTTTTTAAATGAGAAAACCTGTATGTACTTATAAAAAATTTGGAAAAACAGAAAAATAAACAAGATTAAAACAAATATACTCACTATCTATATTCTTGAGGTACTACTATTAACATTCCTTTCTGTATCACCAGTCTCATCCATATATCCATCTAGCTATATTTTTAGTGTATTACTATTATTTTAGCTTACTCTTTAGTTTATATATTTTAATTTATATTTTTTATTTACTAAAGATTGCAATGTTTTGCAATTTGGTATTTTTACTTAATATAAGGATTATCCCTATAATTATATTCCTATAGCACATCACATTCAGAATAAATCTCATTTTATTTAAAAGTTAAATTTTAAAAATGAAATAATAAAATACTATGTTAATGAGTATATTTATTTGAAAGGAGAGTCACAATATCATTGTGATCTAGTTATTTCTGAGTTGTGATAATATGGATTATTTCTATTTTCTTGTCTTATCTGATTTTCTTCCCATAAATTTATCAGTAGATTTCATGGTAAACATTGTCTGAGGATCTTTAGTCTTGCTATCTTAGTTCCTATGACCATTTTATGGAGAGGTCCAAAAGTACACTAATGTCAATGACATTTTTCCTATTCTCTTTTGAAAGCACTCCAATTATTACCTTCCTTTCACAGTACATACAAAATTGCACTCTTGTAAAGATTTCTAAACTCCTCTCTATTGCTAAATACAATATAAAATTCTTAGTTATCTATACCTTTGACCTATAAGAATTATTTGACATAGTTGATCAATGTTTCCTCTTTGAAACACTGGTTTTCACTTGGCTATCAGAATACCTACTCCTGTGATTTTCCTTCTCTGCCTATTCCTTTCTAGTCTTCCTTGCTGGTTCCCTATCTCTTGGCTTCTGAACTTTGTGTCAATGTAAGAACATCCAAACTAGTGGAGAATTTTTTTAAAAATGTATTTGAGCCAAATAGAAGATATGCCTGGAAAACAAGATCTCAACAGACTGAGAAAAAATGCTTTATTAGAATGACAGTTTGCAGCTTTTTTTATGCATTTGGAATTGAGGAGGGAACAGAAGGAGGTAGGAGAAAGCAAGGCCAGGATTGGGTTACAGGATCATTAACAAGATTATGTGCTCTTTTGAGAGTGGTTTTACTTGAAGGGTCTGAAAAGAGGCATTTCAAAGGTGTGTTAACCTAGATGCAATGAATACAGTGCATCTACAGAAACAATGAATACAGCTTGCTTAAGGCAAAGATAAACCTTTTACTAAAGACATTATATGCCTGGGAAGTGACTATCACAATCACCTGCCCAGTTAGGAACTTATAATCAGATCACCCTGTGAGGTTACTTTCTACAGAACCTCTTTTTCCCCCCCTACAATTGGAATTTACCAGGGCTCAGTCATTGAATTTCATATATATTCTAGGTGATTTCATTTTTTTTTAGTCTTTGGACTTCGTATATCAGCTATATAGTTTATATCATATATAAACTCCCAAATATATTAGCCCAACATTTTTCCATGAACATTAGCTTTATATAGTTCTTTGTTTATATTATATTTCTAATTATCTAATAGCACGTATAACAGAACATGTCTAAAATCAATTTCTTTATCCATCAAAACTATTCCTCACAAAGTTGTCCAGTCTCAGTTAATGACAGCTCTGTCCTTTCTCTTGCTCCGGTAAAGCGTCCTGAGAGAAATACTTGGCTCCTCAGACTCCATGAACAATATATCAACTGTGATATTGACTGTAATTTAAAATTATATCCAGAATTGGACATTTCTTACCAATTTCACTTCTATGACCTTTAAGTCACCACCATCTCAATCTATAATATTGCACATTTATTAACTCGTCTCCCTGCTTCAGGCTTTGTACTTATCATCCAGTTTATTTACCACACAGAGATAGGTATAAAACATATATTGGATCATTTCATTCCTTTGCTCAAAACTCTAATGACTTTCCAGGTCATTCAGAGTAAAGTTTAAAGTTTACAGAATGTTCTACAAACCCTTACATTAACCTGACTGCCTTCATATCCTTGACCTTATTCTCTAGTCTTTCTTCACCTTTGTTATTTTAGCTATACCCTTACTCTTCTGGAAATAAGCCAGACATACTCTTGCCTCAGGGACTTTTACATGCTCTTCCCTATAATGAATATGCCTTCTACCCAACATCTACATGACTCAGTCTCTTATGTAACTCTTTTTTTTTTTTTTTTAATGTTACCTTTTCAAAGAAGGTGACAGTCTTCTCAGGCTTTCCTGTTTAAAATCACTGTCTCCTTTTATGCATTAATTTACTTATTACTATCCACCAATCATATAACTTATTAATTTGTCAATATCTCTTTGTACTGAAATGTAAGCTCCATGAGGGCAGACACGTTTTTTCTTTTTGATTTTTACAGTCTCCACAATAATAAAACACTATCATATCGTTGTATTTTTGCTGAGTAAATGATTGAATAAAACATTTACATAAATTTGGCATTCAAAATATTGTATAAAGATAGTTTGTGACACATAATTTTATAATTGCCTATCTTAATATGTTTTTCTACCTTAATGTGTTATCTCTAAAATGAATAATGTTAAATTCTTTATTCAAGTCACAAATTCGTTGTGCTTATAATGATGAAATCATAAAATTTTATGGTCAGTACAGCATTAGAGTTGAATTTTGTTTTATTTATACAAAAAGCATAAGATTCTCATTTTCCTCAGATGATTATGCCTTATGTGACAAAATGATACTCCTATGCCTTATGTGATAAAATGATACTCCAATCACAATAATGAATTTTTTTTTGCAGTATTTCTTGATGTCAATCACATATTTTGTTCCAAGTCATGTGGGATTGAGAGGTAAAAGAGAAGACAATATAAAGATCAAAGTTGTTTGAAAATTTCAAAATATTTAATTAAAATTATTATATTGAAAGTGATGAGGTTCAAAACACCCTACCCCCAAACAAGGTAACTTGGCATATTGGATATTTTAAGCTGACAAAACTTGAGAAATGCAGATGCAGGACGGGCTCTCTGATTCCCGCCTGCTTTTCTTTTCTGAGGCAGGTCATAAGACCTTCACGTGAGGTGCCCTCCTTATATTCAGAGAAAGAAGCATCATTATCCCCGAAGATAGAGACATGCCAAGAGAAATCTGAAAAAACAGGCATTGTGGTTTCCTCTAGTTTATACCCTTAACTCATACCTTTTTGTTATATATTTTTTTCATGACTTTCCAGTCTTCATCAAACCTAGTATAAAAGCATTCAGACTTAATCATTTCCTTAGGTTCCATTTCTTTATAAAATCTCCGTGTCATATAAAACCTTGATTAAATAAATTTATATGCTTTTCTTTTGTTAATCTGTTTTTTGACAGTCTAATTTATAGGTCCCCAGCCAGAAAACCTAGGAAGATAATAGAAAAAAATAATTATTTTCTCCCTAAAAAAGTATTAATTTTTTTTCTTATCTTAAAGCAGACTAAGATGTTTTATATAATTTTCTTATGAGAAAACATAAAAAGAAAATATTTTATTTTGTATATGTGTATAAATATATAACATATATATCAATTTAAATATATAAATATATGTTTATATATAGCTAGTTCATTGGAAAGAAAAAAGTAGATGTTTTAAATTTGAGACTTAGGTTTTAGCTGACATATATTTCAATTTTTTATATTCACTTAGTACATATTTCTGTATATCAAGACATACCAATTGCTTCCTTCAGACTGTACATAACTCAATCCTTTTTTTTTTTTTTAAGTTAAGAAGTTCAATTGTGTTTTAGTTTTGGCTTTTAGTCTTGACTGAAATACAGGCTCTGGATCAAAGGGCTCAAAATCTCATCATCTTAAAGCCAGTAAGTGACAGAAAGGCTTTTCAATAACTCTATAGAAACCATTACATCAAGTAAATTATATGCCACAGTAAAACATTTTTCAGAAATCTTTAGACAACATAATGGGCATGGGGATTCCATCAATTGGTTTCTTCATTCAGGAAAATTCTGTAATATAATTTCTGTGCTAATGTTTTACATAAGCCTCAGATTTTATTACACTGTAAGATTTGAAGTGAAACATAGATTATAGTCAAACAACAAATTCTGGAATTCTAAGTCACAGTAATTATGCATCAAACAAGTAAAAAACAAACAAAAAAAATACTATTTGAAAGTGGAAAACAGGTGAATCTGTCAGCTTACCGCCAGAGAAGTTTTTTAATAAAAATATAGTTGACATCCTATATTATATAAATTTCAGGTATATAACATAGTTATTTAACATTTATATACCTTAGAAAATGATCACTGAAATAAATCTAATAAACATCTGTCACCTTACAAAGTTATTTTGATACTATTGACTATATTCTGTAAGCCGTACATTACATCCCTGTGATTTATTGATAACTGAAAGTTTGCACCTCTTATTATCTTTCATCATTTTCACTCATCTCCTCCAGCCTCTTCCCTCTGGCAACCATCAATTTGTTCTCTGTACCTTTGAGCCTGTTTCTGTATTTTTTAGTGCTTTATTTATTTATTTTTTTAAGATTTCACCTATAAGTGAAATCATAAAATATCTGTCATGCTCTGTCTGACGTATTTCACTCAGCATAATACATTCTAGGTCCATTCGTGTTATTGCAAATGGCAAGATTTTATTGTTCTTATGGCTGAGTAATACGCGCGCACGCGTGTGCGCACACACACACACACACACAAACATGAGTGTTTGTATAAAATCTTACATTTTTTTTTAACCATTCATCTGCCAATGGATACTTAGGTTTTCCCACATTGTTAATTATTGTAAAATGAACATAGGGGTGCATACATCTTTTCAAATTAGTGTTTTAATTTTCTTTGGATGGATATCCAGAAGTATAATTGCTCGGACATATGGTAGTTCTATTTTTAGGTTTTTTTTTGAGAAAGCTCTATACTGTTTTCCATGGTGGCCACACCAGTTTGTAATCCCACCAGTTGTAAGGAGGGTTAACTTTTTTCCACATCCTCACAACACTTGTTATCTGTTGCCTTTTTGATAGTAACCAATCTGACAAGTGTGAGATAATATCTCATTGTGGTTTGGATTGACATTTCACTGATTAGTGATGTTGAGCCATGTGTCTGTTGGCCATCAGTATATCTGCTTTGGAAATATGTCTATTTAGGTCTTCTGCTCAGTTTTTAATTGGATCATTTGTGTTTTGATGTTGAGTTGTATGAATTATTTATATACTTTGGATATTAACTGCCAGAGAAATAGTAATTCCACTCAGCCAGCTTATTGGCTTTAATAAATAAGAAATAACAGCTGTAATGAGAAGTCAAAAAGTTTAAATTAGAACATTTTGGGCATAATAAAACAATTTTTAAATTAGACCTCATTCTACTGATATCAAATTGAAAATGTATAGTACTTAAGCTTTCTACTTCATATAAAAAGTAATGTAAGATGAAATTTTATGTTAAGAATGTTAAGAATGTTTACATTCTAATAGCCATACTATCACAGCATTTTACCTTCAGTGATCCTAATCCACTTCTGTTTCTCATATAATGATCTCTTCGTAACCCTACATACATAGCTCTGTGACATCTGCATTGGGAGAGTAAAAATCCTAGCTCTTCCAAAAATGACAATAGTCGGTCGATGTAGGAAGGAATGGGGACATTTCAAAGCATTAAACAGATGTAAAAATCTCCTTGTCCTGCTTCCCAACAGCTGTCAATCACAGGCTACCCACAACAAGACACCTCTAAGAACAAAAGTGAGCCATCTCTTTATGTTTGTCATCTTCATGGAGGATTCACAGCAGGCAGAATAGCAAGATGGCTACCTGGGAAATCTAAGCTTGGGGATATACATGAATAAGAATGGCATTAAACAAATGAACAAGCATGATAGAGCAGTTTTCACTGGATGCCTTTTTAGCACACATGCCTCCAGGGACTAGGAAAATAATGGTGATCCCCAGAGAATTAGCTACTAGCTTGTATCAAATCTTCAGTTTTAGTTAAGGCATGTGATGTTTGCTTTTTATTGTCAAAAACACCCAAAGGCTGGGCATTGTTCTTCACAGATAAAGACAATGCCTTATTCTTTTTTTTTTTTTTTTCACAAATGAGATTACAGTACTATTTGCTGTCTTGCTTAAAAAACACTTTTTTGATGTTCTTGTTTTTACTTTTAAATGCTTGATTGACAGTACCCTGGGAGATGTCATGTACCAATCACTGTAGTATCTGAAGTAACAGAGACGCTGGCAAGACTCTCTCCCAGGTGTTTTGTCAATGAATCAGAAAGATGGCTTCTTGTAGGGCTCACTTGTTCAATGTTCTAACATCGACTGATGTCTATCTGAAGAGCAGATAAGAAAAAAGACATTCAATGGCGCAGAGGATAAAAAAGATGAAGACTAAGTTTATTAAGGTCTTCCATCTGAAAGCAGCATGTGTGGAATGTCGATTTAATAATAGAATTGACAGCTCTCCTCTGGTGTCACTCTGTCACAATGGCTTCTTTCACAATTTATAAAATAGACTCTTTGTAAATGTCAGTGAGTGGCACTCCATACATTTGTGAATGCCTTGCATAACTAACATTCTCCCTTATGCCACATTTCCAGAATCCATCCCAAGAATCTTTTCAAACTGACCCTGGGAACTGGTTTATGAAGACTCAGTGTACCTATCCTAATCTAAATACAGTACATAATGTTAGAAACCCATCATCATCAGGTCATAGATCAAAATGTTAATTAATTTGAAAAATATTCTTTGGTTAGCACATATTTTGAATTATATTACACTACCAACATTAATACAAAATGAATCTAATCACTTATTAACATTGTGAGGAGCTTAATATAAGCTGATTTTATACTTTCAGGCTACGTTTGGCCTTTCGATATATAGATAGACCATTCTTATGAATTGAGTCAATCAGTACTGTGTACAATTAGAGATGAGAATTTTTAAAACCTTGAATGGCACTGACTATAAAAATTAAAGAATAGTGTAGAAAGCAATAAAAAATCCTCAATGCTCAAGCCGTAGCTTGTATTACTTAGGCTATATTTTGTTGCTTAAACAATTTTTTTCTGACCTATGAGAATTAAGTTGTTAGGAGAACAAAGTTAAAAAAATACAAAGTGGATTTCTGAAATGTTCAAGGTAAATTTCTTATTAAATTTCAGTCATTTACTCTATATATTGAGAAGGTATTTATTTTATTTTCTCATTTTAGCTGTGTTATTATAAATAGTTATTCCTAAATGAGCAGATACATACAAAGCATTTGAATAAAGGTAACAAATATATAAACTTTATTTTAGTATCATAAAAAGTTGATTTGACCAAATCAATATCATTTTTTCACTGAGTTAAAACTAAAATTACAAAATATATAAATTGTATTTTCATATTTTCATGATAAGAATATCGAGCACTGATTTTTAGTCACAGGCGGAAGGAAAATATGTATATTACACTTTTTTCAAAGGACCATTCATGGATTCATTGATCCTTTCAACCATATTTGATTTATTTGAAGAATAGTCTTACAGCATCTCAAATAGCTATGTTATAATAACATGATATGAATTTTATCTGTAAATAATAGATACAAAGTAGAAAATATTGAACTTGCTTATAACTACATTATTTTTGTTGTACTAATATGTTCTGTTTATTTAACCTGTTATTCACTTTATTCAGTAATATTCAACATTTCACTATGTGTAAGATTCATTTTAATTTTTGGTGGAAAGAAGAGAGGCATAAAATAATTTTACTTTTAATTTATAAAGTTCTAGAGCTAGAAGAAAAGTGAAAAATCTATGAATTTAACTTTAGCTGTTTAACCGTGAGGTAGCAAGTCACAAAGTTAACTCACTTCCTGAATTTTGGGATATTTCTGTGAGTGATCACAATACAGAACATGATAATTGGATATTGTCAAATAATTTTTTAAAAGTTTTAATAACAGTATAAAAAGTCATCCCCATAATACATTGCCAGTTTGCCCTAGATATGTGAACTTTGAGCAGTCTGCAACAAAATGGACACGTAAAAATTTTCCATTAAATCAAATGCAACACAGTTAACTAACCATCATTTACTCTACTCTCAATACTGATTCATCTTAACAGTTAACTAAACTGACTATAATAAAGTATTACCTTAAGGATATACAAAAAGAATTAAGAGTACATTCAGTTTATGATTAACATGTAATATTAATTATTAAATAAGGCAAACTATGACATAGGAGGACATATTTGCAAATCACATGTCTGATAAGTGGTAAAAATCCAAAATATATAAGGAACTCATATAACTCAAGCAAAAAAGAAAAGATATTTGAAGACGATTGGAACTATTTAGTTGTCTGCACTAATAAGAGTGACTACACTTTTGGAAAATTAAATTCTGATTGCACAATAGATTTGTATGTTTAGATAACTTTGTATGAAGACTGCTTGCTCCACGGTTATATTGGTGAGCACATTAAGACTGATAATAACACATAATGTCCTTTGTACATTGCTTTACTTTATTTTACTGGATTATGTACATCTAAATATTAAATAAATAATGAAATTAAAAGCGATGGCTAGAGCATGCTTATAATCTTAAGAGAAGCAACATAAATATAGCTTACAAGCATTTTAGTATGTAAAAATATAAATCAATCACTGTTAGTATCAATCACTGTTAATGATACTTGAAATACACATTTATTATTATAGCAGGATAGATTTTTAGAAGCAAGAAACAGAAACTGATTTTCATTAACTTAAACTGAAAAATGAACAAAAACTTTATTGAGAGGGCTTGGAGTGGCTGCAAAAATCTTGGGGAAGCCCAGAGAACAGGCTGAAGTTTATCTGCCCATCCATCATTCAGAGATCGTTCTTGACACCAGTCATTGCCATTGGTTTCTGGACACTGCCACTCACATTGCCTACTATGGGTCCCAGGTCTGGCTGTGATCCAGGCTTGTGGCTAGAGATAGAACTCTGGATACAAAATGTTACATTAATGTAGGAAGGTGCCTGTGCCTAACTTGTGCAAGTATGACTCACCTTACTGTTTATCACGCATGTGTGCCAGAATGCCGCTATTGTTCTCTGACATATGTAAAGTCCATGCAGTCTCCTAGTGCAGAAGCCCGCGCTCCCTGCAATAAAGTTGGTGCCTGCTCTTTCATTCTCATGTTGGCTCCTCATGCGTTCTTTCAAATGGGCATCTCACCACCGAAGCCTTCCCTTCTTGATCAGCTCAGTGCTGGCACCTACCTCGCCAGCTTCAGACAAGGGTGTTCAGCCTGTTACTACTATTGACTTTGGTAACCGATTAACTGCTGACACTGCCACCGCCAAACAGGATCCTGTGTGGATCCTGAATCTCTTTGTTATTGTTTCAAGTTCAAAGTCTGAGATGGAGCCATCTGATTGGCAAAATCTAGATCATGTGCCTGTATCTTCACAGCAGAAAAGTCTGAGAATGACATTTTTTTTTTTTTTTGACAACTTCAAATTCTATTGTGTGGAGTGAATATCCCAATGCTAAAAAAAAAGGTTAAGAAGCTTGAGTGACCAATAAAGTAAGAGATGTCTTACTTTATATTATCATTATAAAACAAATGTAATACTATAAAAGAAAGCAATCTTGAAAAAATTATAAATAAATTTACCTCAGAGAAAATATTTAACAACATTGATATTATTAACTATATCCATATTTAAGAGATTCTCCTACATTGCAGTATGATCTCAAATGATTTATCACCAGTGAATATTAAACAGTATTCAAAGAAGTAAGCCATATTTCTTAATGTTAGGGAATATAAATCCTACTTGATCCCAAATAGCTTCAAACTAAAATTCTAAAATTTACATGAAAAATACTATCTTTAAAAAATATATAAGTTTTGAGTTTATATTTGTGATGGATAAATATAGTTTATTCTATACTCTCCTTATACAATTTTTTATAGTATTTAAATTTTTTGCAGAATTATTTCAACACTTTTAGAATTATTGAAGTTTCCACATATATTTATGTGAGCAACTGACTATGACTAAATTCAACCTGTGACGGTGTAATAGTGCAATCGAGTTTGTCTTTTATAATGTTGGTATAACTTAAGCATTCTTTTTAAATCCCCTTTTAAGGTATCATGTTTGATCTTCTCCCCACTCCCAAGATAAAATGACAAGGCAAAATTTACAAGATCCTGGATCACAGAAGTTAGTGCAAAAACTCTTGATTGCCATTCAGTTAGATGACCTCACTGTATCTAATAATTCCTGAATGATGATATGATGATAAAAGTTGAATCTATGCAAAGATCTCTTTATAAAGGTATTAAAAACAGTATAAATAAATACTGTAAAGCTTTCGACTGCATTATGGAAAATCAGAAAGTAAATTGAGTGAAGAGGCAGAGATCATTTACTCATTCATTCAACAAACAATTATTGAATGCCTATTATGTACCTTAGGCATTTGGTATGCATAAGTAAACAAAACAGATTTTCCTTTGAAAAAAACAAAATAGAAAGCTGCCCTTATGGAGCTTACAATTCAGTAGGACAATGTGGATTATAAAAAGCAAATACACTTTTTTGAAGTATATAGTGATAGATACTAAGAATGAAAAAGAATAGGAAAGAGGGTGTTGGGAGTGGGGAAGTGGAGGGTGGGAAGTAGGGTATGTTGCAAAGTTTAAATAAGGTTATTAAACCTTGGAGAAGGTAATATCTGAGCAAGGATTCTGAGGAGGAGATAAGGCCGTTCACTGTGCCAGTGTTGGGGAAGGAGAATTTAAGGCAGAAAGGAAGCCAGTGAAAAGGCAGGACCATGTCTGTTGTGCTTAAAGAACAGTTTGAAGGCCAACATGGCTGAAGTGTAGTGAACAAAAGAATGGAGTGTAGTAGGCAGTGAGGGCACGGTGGTAAAAGAGGCAGATTGCAGAGGACTTTCAAGATCAGTGTACATGGATAGGCCAGCTCTGAGAAACATGGGGAGCTATTGGAAGATTTGGAGCAGAGGACTGACCTGGCCAGATTTAGATTTTAAAAGGATCTCTATATTGTAATAGTAAGATTAAGTTATAGAAGAATAAAGGTAGATCCCTAAAATCTTTTAGAAGGTTATTGCCTAAATTTAGCTGAGTCGATTTATGTGTCTCTTTCTATCCTCTGTAGGGTCACCTGATGATGGCTCCAAACATTAGAGCCCCAAACTGGAGTATGACCCCTTGAGTTCCAAATTGACTGTATTACATAGTACCTTGGGCATAATATGTAACATCACTACACCTTTTAGACCACATCTATAAAATAGATAAAACACATGTATGTGAAGTTTGTACATAATACATTAAGAGTATGATAAATGTAAGTTAGCTATCACCATTAGTGGCAAATGTGTTGTTGCTAGTAAGACTAGAGCACTTTACAAATCTCATCAAAGACTTAAAGTGATTCCAATGAGAGGAACGCTTCCTGTGGGTACAGGCAAAGGATAGATATATACATGGGGCTTAATATTGTGATTTTATATTTATGAAATATGTATTTTGAAAATTTAACTTTAGAGAAATTAAAACTTTAAAATAGCATTGTGGCTACTGAAGGCATGTTTTGTGACTAAAAGCTGGGGAGTAGAGATGGAATTTTACCCGTCAGTGTCTTTGAAGGCAAACGGAGCATGAGAATTTTATAATCTATAATGGGGCATAGTAAGTATTAGATTTAAAAAACTGCTTAAGCTTTCTTTGAAATCTCTTGTTAGCGAGAATAATATAAAACTAACATGATATAAGCTATGAATTAATTATAACCCCGTACATTTAAAAGTTAGTATATCAATGTAGAAAAATATTCTTGGAATCTAGAACATGAAAAATAACCAGAGTTGTTTACACAATGTTATTCAAGAAAGTGTTAGGATATTCTCATGGTGGAGATAGACATGCCAAGCCATCAGGTGTACCGATACTTGATGTTGAGATAAAACAGTTTAATTTTGTTTTATGTGTAGTAGTAGTTGAGAAAGCAACAGACAGAGATTTAAATTAACTGGTGTATGAACCGGACAATTCAACATACAGAAGTAAATGTTTCAATTACTTACATCGTCATCATGATCACAAATCTGTATTTTAATAACTTTTTCTTTGAGAAAAGGTATTTAAAAATTATACTAAGTCCATGCTTTGCTCAGCAAATTATTTATTACAAGTGATTTAAATCTGTTTCAATGTCAAGCTCTTACATAGTTCATTCTCATTCAAATCTTGATTAACTCTGAATGGACTATTTACTTGGTTATTTATAAAAAAAATCAGTGACCTCAAATATTCAATGGCGATGTTGGTTACTCAGGCCTTGCTTGATATTCTGGGTTCAATAACTTTGGACTTTCATTTTCTCCATGTAGAGAATTAGACCAGAAATACTTGAAGGGTCCTTGTCAGTGAAAGGGCCTCTTCTGTGTTCACTAAAACATTCTTATCTTATGCATTAGATTCCCCTTTCAAGCACTCCATCATTTAGAGATGAGCTTTTTCTAAGTAGTCAATTTAATTATTGCAGATTGGAAGGTAGCACATTTCTCAGTGTACATTAATTCACTGATACTAATTTATAAACCACTGCCCCATCAGTTTATTTACTAAGAAATAATTCCCCCAAATATAGGTACTTTAGATGAACTAAAACAAAATTGAGTTTTTACAACACAAAAAGCAAGTGTATCAATGGAATAACTGAACTCTCTTTAAATTTAGGCTATAGGCTATACCATAGTATTTCCAGTTAAAAAAAAAAATACTTTATTAAATGATAGTTTTCTAAAACATATAAATTTGCCAGAAGCAATTGGTCGTTTCACTTGTTTTTGAATTTCATCAGTGTAAGGAGTAAGTAATAAGAGTACAAGTGGTATTTCAATGTCCTGGAGAAAACACTTTTATGTGTTTGTACATATTGTTGAGAATGTGTCATGTAAAATATTAACTTCATTACAGTCTCCAAGCAGGAATGAAATGGATCAAGAACTGTATATAACTAGTAAGCCAGCCAAGTCAAGCATATGTGAAGATAGAAAATCCTACACAAATGCGATATACAACATTAACTATAAATGTAACAGTGGCCTCCCATTTCATTGATGATTCAATACTCTTCTCAAGTGTTAATGCAAGTATAATCCATCAAAAATTCTGACAGAAAAAACAAATGACAGATAAATCTTCTTTATCAAAATCCTCACGAGAGGCACTGCTTTACTACAATTTAAAAGCAGCAGTCCATTAAGTTAGAAGGCAGATTTAATGCAAATAAATTGACCAAGTGGTCAGCCATGCTACTCCACATATTCTTATATAATTGTGAAAGATGTTCAATCTCAGTACTTCTATAGAAATAGTATATATGTTAAAACTATTCTTATTTAAAAAAAATATATTCGTCCAATTCAATAAAAAGAAAAAGTAATAATTAAACTAATTTTAGTCACCAAATGAATAAAACGATCATTTAATTAAATTTTTTTTTAGTTCTCAGTAAAGATATGATATACAATCACTGATGAAAGCACAATTTCGGCATAGGATGGTATAAAAAATTCAATTGAAACATGCTATTGAAAGAATAAGTAGTTTGAATCAATAATTATTATGACCTTATTGTGATATTTTTGACATATGTACTATATAAATTCTTTCTATATTATTTTATAGTGCTATGTCTGGATTCTACTCAAAATAACAAGATGCAACTTTTAACATTACACAGATTCAAGTCAGTAAAGGCAGAAGTTTGAAAAAAGAGCATGTATTAGTGTTCTCATTGTTTTTATTGCTGCTATAACCAATTACCACAAAAGTAGTGGCTTAAAACAACACATTTATTATCTTTAAGTTTTATCATTCAGAAGCTTTACAAAGGTCTCATTGTGCTAAAATCAAAGTGTGGGCCGACTGTGTTTTTTCTAGAGGCTCTAGGGAAGACTCCATTTCCTTCTTTTTTTCAAATTCTATAGCCTATCTGCATTCTTGGCTCATAGCCCCTTTCCTCCATCTAAAAAGCCTGGAACTTCACATCTCTCTGATTTTTCTTCAGTTGTCCCATTTCTTTCTCTGTTCCAGCCTAGAAAGTTTCTCTGCTTTTAAAATCTCATGATTAAATTGGGCCAACCAGGATGACCCAGGATGATGTTCCCATTTTAAGGCACAAAATGCCTTTTATTATGAAAGTAGCATATTCATACTTTCTAGGGATTGAGGTTTAGACATCTTTGGGCAGTCATTAATTTGGCTAACTCATAGCAGTAAGGCAGGACAAGATTAAAGCATATTAGACTGAAATTACACTTGATTGCAGTTAACATCTTTCTCCAATTCCTCTCAGCATTATTGATTGTGTCTTTACTTTCATGTTTATTCACTTAATTCAGAAACTTAAAAAGTTCTGAGTCAAAATTCTGGCATCCAACATAGGGTGTGGAAATAACTTGTTGCCCTTCAGTTCTCAAAAAGTCTACAGAATTTTCCAGTTGGTTCTGTACAGCCAGCAGTTTGGGGGATGCTCTCTGAAATACACAAGAACTTCTGAAACTAAGAGGATTTTGAATGCTTTTCGCACTTGGAAAGATCTTTAGTTTTGCACTTAGACAAGCCTCTTTCTTTTAAAATAATTTAAAATTGTTATATTGTATGGTTAGTTTATTGAAAAGAGTAATGAATCTTTAGTAAGAACACTTAGTTGTAATGTTTTTATATTTTTTCTGAGCTTAGACAATTCACTAGATCTCTCTCATGCTTTGGTTTCTTATTTATATGTGTATTCTTACCATATCGTGTAGATGTGAAGGTCAAATGTACTGATGTTAGATTTGTAAGCAATCAGATGCTATACACATATTATTAATAGTTTATTCTCTTAGCACAGACTTGAATACAATATTATTTTCATTTTAATTAAAATGGCCTATTATGCATGCACACACACAGAAAAGATAAATGACTCTTAACAAGATAGTTCAAGAAGTAGTTCTAGAACCTCCACATTTGCTCTTTTCCTCTTTTTTTTTTTTTTTTTTCTCTCTTTATATGGAACCACATTTTAAAAACCAAATACTTTCTTGGGAAGGGGCATAGGTTTTGGGCATGACCAGAAGTTAACTTACCCTAGAGTAGCATAAATTAAGCTCCTGAGGCCTTTTGGAGTTGATAAATCATGGTTCTTACTTCACCTTTACTTTGAAAAAACTGTTTCAGAATAAAGTATCTTACAGCAAATTACAGGCACTAAAAGTGACAGGTCTGTAGTCAAGAAAGTGAACTTGTCTTCACAGTTTTCTTCTAAGCAAGGTGTAGGGAAGTGGGACTAGCTAAACATCCGCAGTCTTTGTTTTCTTCCTGATTTTTGCTTATCTACGCTCAATTCGGTTAATGTTTTTAACTGTCAAAGTAATTTCTGCTAAGACTTCTTTGTGTAGAAGAAATACAACTGGAATTTTGATAAGTTCTAAAAGAAATGTCACATGGTTGGATTTTTATAGCACCTTTCCTTTGAGGGCTCAGGGCACCTGCTCCATTTCAGGTTCATGTGATCCATCCCTCAGAAGCACATAATACTTTCCAAAAGATCCCTCTGCCAGGGGGCTTCACAATAAATTCCTCCTCAGCTAGACAAGTTGGCCTTTATTTTTTTGCATTGCTCTAGGCATCTCACATGACATTCCCAAATAAGGTATTGTACTACAAGCCTGCTATGATTGCTAGTAATGACTTAACTGCAAAGGAATTATAACAGTATGAATAACAGTGGTTTGCACTGTGAATGTCCTAGCTACTCTAAAAATGCCAGAGCAACAAATATAAAATGCTTCTCATTTGCCAGTTTGAAAGGAGTAAAAGTCAGAGGACTTCAACTGCTGCTAATCTGTAAACACTGATTGTTCATTCAACAGCAGGAAGCAAAACAAATGTAAAACAAGTGATGGCATTAGACATTCTGCTGTGTGCAAAGGCAATTACATTATGGGACTGAAAATAAAATAAAAATTATATTCAAATACAAGACATTTGGGCAGAAAAAGGTTTTCACCTGCAACTTGTTAAACAGAAAATTTGTGTGCATTTTGACTTTGGTTTTCAGAATGATCACGTAACCATTGTCACAGGGCTTATGTTATTTTTCCCCACACATTCATATCTGACATTATAGATTGATGACATAGATGTATAAAATAAATGTATGGTCTTAATTATATGGTTATATCTCTTTGTTTACTTCCAAAAATAATTTGAGTTAGTTTATGAAATTAATACAGCATCATTTTTTTAAAAATGGAAAACTTGTTAAAAAGACCAAATAATAAAGTATATTATTTATTGTATGGCATATGAGGATGATTATGAATTTTCCCAATCAAGGTACAGTAAATATTTTTATAACATATGTGCACTTCCAATGGTAATTTATTTATTGAACTCATTTTTAAACTCTAGAATTGCAGTCTACAGTTCAGATCATAGATTAGATGCAAACTTTGCGTATAGCATTATAATTTAAGGAAGTGAATTTAGCAGACATTTACTTTGCAAGATAGAAAACTGAAAAAGACTTCTGAGTCTAGAGACTACATTTATGCTTCTTAGCTGTTATGACCTTAAAACTGACAATATCTTCAAATACAGGAATTTACATTCTGTAACTAATAATTTTAATTCATAACTATGAATGAATGCTGTATTCCATTATTAAAAGGTGAACACATTTTGCTCTGACAGCTTATTTTTAAGCATTTTTGGTCTCTAAAATAGAACAGACTTATGGGCTCTCCAAAATATTTCATAAATCCTCCTACTCAAACATTCCTCTTACCCAGGTAACCTTTTCACTGGAAATGATTTTAATCTGATTTAATTGCTTCCTTTCATGACCTCATGGGGGTGTTCACTTGTCTAAACATCTAAACTACTTCTATATCATACACCTCAACCCGGGCATTGTGAAGTCTCGGTGAGCGAGATGAATGAAACTAGGAAGGTATCTCAGAATGTTATGGATGTCTTTCACAATTGCAGTTACCCATAGATATTTATTAGCACCCCATCTATCAGATGGGCTATGGCTTCAGAGATTTACTTCTTCAGCAGTTAGAACTGTGCTTTTTCACCCACCCCTCTTGCTCTCTAGGTTTGAATACTTGGTTGTGTCCCCATGGGACAAAAAAAAAATGGCTTACACTTGGGATTCTTGAATGATTGCCAGAAAGGAATTGACTCTGAGAATTGCCATTTTCCAGGTTCCCATAACGTACATTAAACCCAATTATCCAAGCTGGGAATGAGAGACTGGCTTGATAGGAACACAAGAGTAAAGATCTAGATGATAGTCATAACTAATTACACAGTTATCTTCTAACAGGTGGGGGTAGAAGGAACTACCATTTTGACATTCTTTTGAGAAAATTAATATTAATATTCACATTAGCAGCCCTAGGTCACTGAAATCACTTAAAGGCTATGCCGTAACACATGCCACTCAATATTATGTGTTAGTCACAAAATATTTCCTGAGTATTATATCATTTTTTTGCATGAGGTCAGTAGTTGACAAACTGGCCTGCTCTCTGTCTTCTGTAGGCCCAAAGGCTGTTGAAAAGAATTTTAAAAATAAATAAAATAAAATAACATGGCATGTAAAAATTATATGAAATTCAAATTTTAGTTTCCATAAATAAATATGCATTGGAACACAGCCATACTTATTTCTTTCTGTATTGTTCATGACTGCTTTTGTACTACAGCTGCAGATTTGAGTAGCTGCAACAAAGACTGTATGGCTGACACCCCCTCGAATAATTAAAAAAAGAAAACTTGCTCACCCACTCCTATAGTGGATTACTTACTCTTTAGGGTCAGAGACTATATTATGTACATTTCTAACATCCTTCAGATTAAAGAAAATAGGAGATACCCAACAACAATTCGCTGTTGCTTGCTTAAATATTACTGCTAAGTCAAAATCGGCATAAGCTATGCTTGTTAACAGAATATTGTGGCCTAAGGGATTTTGTAGCATATGAGCAGTACTCCTGGAATTCAGGACAGAGTGGTTGCACATTGAATAAATGCTCTGTATAATTAATTATTCTAATTACCTTTATTTTTTCTATGGAGAGAATTTAAGCATATTATCGAAGAGAGAATACAAAAAGAAAAAGAAAAAAGAAACACACAACACAATAGAAAACAAAGGCAAAGAAATGGAAACAGTACTCATTTATAGTATAACATTATCATGTACTGTGTGACCAGCACGTATTACGATCTATTAATTTTTCTTTTTTCTTTTAATGCTTACAACAATTCTTTGATGTGGCTACATTATTTACCATATTGAGTTAAAAAGACAATCAGAAAGATATGGTATCACAGGAATTTAGAGAAAAAGTTTATGAAGGAGAGGATAGACAACTGTGGAATGGGTTTAAGAATAGATATTATAACATGAAGATCACTACAGACATTTTATAAACAATGTCAGTCTATCAAAAAGAAAGAATAAACAACTATGTAATGAATTTATTTAGATTAGATATTGCAACATGAATATCATTAGAGACATTTAAAAAATAATTTTAGTAAAATGGAAAAGAGATTGAAACCAACTTGGACTGGTTTGAGGAAAGCACCAAGTAAGAGAAAAGGTTCAATAAGTATAGAAAAATCTTCTGATGTGTTTTAGCAGAAAGGGAGCAGAGAAAATGAACAGAAGCTGGTGGCTGGTAGGAAATGCGAGGATTAATTTTTTAAGGATGGAGTGATATTAAGTCATCATTATTGTTACTTGTTTGTTTTGCTGTTGAAAATAATTTAGGAGTGAGAAAAATTAGATGATGCAGAAAGAAAGGGACTAATATTACACATAATTGTAAAAAGCAAAGCCAATAAGTGCACAAGGGCAAATAGGGATCTTTAGACTACACATGTGAAGAAATTGGCCTTAGATAAAAGCAAAGCTATGTCTCTCTGTAGCAGGAGCAAAGAGACTATGTGAATACAAATAAGCTAAATGAATACATTTAGCTATAGGAAGATAAGATCCATTCTTATGATAATAAATTATTTTCAATGACATTTGATATATCTTCAGTGTAGAGTGAGAGAGAGTGGTATGTTTGGAGAGAGAAAAGTTATGAACTAGCAACTTAAGAGTTTGGGGAAATGTAGTGGCATTGCTCTATGTATATTGAGTGTCCATTTGAGATTTGTAAAACATGCATTTAAAGTGAGATCAGTTCATGCAAAAGGATTTTTTTTTTTCCTCCAGCCATACATAGCTACTGAGGAGCCCAGTTGCTGAATGGTCAGATTTAACCGCAGTTTGGGGTTTGCCAGCAAGTAGGTCAGAGGGAGAGGAGAACAGGTGTTTTAGCAAGTCATGGGTCATCTTGCTGCAGTCATCCAAGGCATCTAAAGAATCTCAGTTAGGAAAAAAGAGCAGTGAAGACTAGGGTGTGGAGGGAGCTAAAGAAAAAGATAGAGAGTGAAAAGGTTGAGTAAGTGCTGGAGGTTTATGAGAAGTGGAAACTGAGCTGGAGTGCAATTTCTTTAGTACCCGAACGAGAAAGTTGAAGTGTGGTAGTGAAATGGGATAACCAGAATGCAGATTTTTGAAGTAGGATTGATAGAGATGCAGAAAAGATCCAGGGGAGAATGAGCTTAGAAGTTGAAGAGGTCAAAGATTTCTGATGGGTCAACATGGAACTCCCAAGAATGATAACTGGAGTACTGAAGGAGAAATCAGTGAGCCAAATACTAAAGATGATAATGAACGAGGTGTGTTGCTGTGCATTTTTACTCATAATCTTAGAGGGTGAGAGATTCTTTATGTCTTAAAAAGTACTGTCTTTTTTCTGCCTTTCTAGAAACTGCGAACTAATGACCTAGTTTTTAGGAATGAATAAATTTCCATTTTTTACACCACTAAACAGTACACATGAACCATTAATGGAGAGTGACTTCGTATGTGATATCAGAATGCCTAAAAAATGCTTTTGGTAAAATCTGAAAATTTCTGGTACTTAATTTTTGGTTTACTTAATAAAATCATGTTTCTCAGAAATAATCTAGTATTTGCATGTTATTTTAAAAAATTCTAATTTGTAACAGAAGTTCAAGCTGCAGTTTTAAAAATTAGAATTATTTTAGTCTAAAATATAAAGTTCTAAATAGATATTTTTAAAAAGTAGACAATAAGTTAAGAAATAGCTCTATAATATAGTTGATTTAGTTATATCAAGAAAGTTGAGAAAGCATATTGGAACACATCTTACATGGAGAAGTAAATTCCAATCACTTAATTAATAGTTTATTCTTTGGTCTAAAATATATATAGCAGAGTATACAAAGGGGGAGAAATGTTATAAAAAGGTATATCATGAAGGATCAAATGTGTAGAACTATATTGTCTATGTCGTCATATAGCTTCCCCCTTTAAAGGAATATCGAAGATGTATATAGATTATATTTAGAAGAAATTTTCACTTATCTGGCATAAATTTTAATTTGATTATAACGTATTTCTGTAATCACTGACAGTTGATTAATATTTTAAGCAACCAATGAAGAAACTTACATAGGTCTTTTATAAAACATAACTTGTTTAAAAATAATAGCATATTTTTAAGTTCTAATAAATGGAGCCTTTCTGTAGGTAACCAGAAATCATAAAACTATAAATCATAAACCTATAAGCAGTAAGTGTGCCATCTATTGGTGAAACAAGCACAGTGTAAGAATACCAGAAACATCACTATCTAAAGGAAAGTGATACAGACATCTTTGCATATTGCCGTAAAGTGACATTTCATTATACCTAGCTATTTTGATTCACCCACAGGAAAAGTAGGCTCGTTGCATCTTTGCTCTTAGCCTGGTAACAGGAAGGGCATCAGGTCAGAAGTCAGGATGTCATGATTTTGGCCCAGCTTCTATAATGTGTGCAGCGTCACCTTGTACATATTTCGCTTCCCTGGGTCCCAACTTCCTTCTACATAAAAATAAATTATGAGAGAGCTAGCAGTGATCCATCAGTTCCTTTAAGTTCTAATGTTTCACAAATTTTATGACTTGCATGTATGAGTAACATTGTCCCATTTAAGAGTTTACCATGCTTTTAATTTATTCAGAGACATATAGATTCCTCTGATACAAAATGTAGAAGCCATTGTACATAAGATCTTACTTTTAGAAGCATAGAAGTTACTCAATATATTCTGATTGAATCCATAAATAAATAGGCAAACTACAAAATAAATTTTAAAAATTATAATTCTGTATCTTATTAAGTTGTGCAATCATTAACTTTTATTAACTTGTGGCACAGGGTTTACTGATTCATCATGTTGAAAAGCTTTCCATTTTGCAGTAGATATAAAAGTAAAAATTAAGAATTTATTTTAATTAAAGAAAATGTAGAAATTGTTTAAATTTTTATTTAAAGAAATTAGAGTGATTAGATGTATTTCTGACTTCTGTTGTCATTTTTTTTAAGTGACATAAAGATTTAGATTTCTCTTTGAACAACATCACAAAAACAATGTTACCATTTCCTCAATCCCTTTTAAATCAATATATTTAAGAAGTGATGATGCCTTGTGATGAAGACTACAGGAAAGCTATGGCAGGGCAGTTGGTATACAACTTTGGGACATTGTTAACATGCTTTAATTCAATAATTTTTCTTCTGGGATTTAATTCTTAAGACATAGTCAGGAATTCATGGGCAGAATTATATACATATATGTTCAGTGTTTAATATTGAATATGTATTAAAAATTAAATTAAAAATAGATATGTGGTTAATTAATAGTAGTTATAGCTCCAATAATATAGAAAGAATATATAAATTCAGACAACATGGTCATAACATTTATGGTACATTTGCAGTCATCATAATTGACAACTTTATTAGCAAAAAAAAAACTATGTCAGTACCTCCATAGTAGAAATCAAAATGGAAAAGCTAAATTAAAATAAAGCAATCTATAATTTCATATTTGAATATTCTTAATATAACATATTGTTATGCTATTAAATTTTATTTTTAATTAGGAAGGTAATATTTATTAACACTTTATTACACTTTTATCCCAAAGTTGTAACTCTTAGACCTTGAGATTTGTACCACTCCTGTTCTGAAAGGTGAAATTTCTCTAGGAAATAGTACTCACTTATTAAAGTTAAATAACACGCAGACACGGGCAAGAAATGCTGAGCTTTGTTTCTCTTAAAGAAAAATTCTAACATATCTCAAAAAAAAAAGAAGCATCGCTATTGCAGAGTTTTTTTCTTTTTTACTTTAGCATTGATATTTTATTACTTTAATGTTTTAACCATCAAAATGTTAACTGGTTAACAATGAGAAGCATTATAATACATTTTTCTTCGAGGACAAGGAGATACAGTTTATGAGGTGGATGTGACAACATTTACAAGACTCTTGAGTCTTCACACATGTTTTAGTAATCAAACTAAGCCTGAGGCATAAACAAGTTTAATCTTTGAGTCCATATTTCCTATTTATTCTTTTATGTCGAAAATCATTTCATCACAAATTTTGGACAGTTTATGATGATATAAAACTAGAACTTCACGTATATGTTTACACTATCAATTTAAGTCTATTTTGTAATGAGAAGGAAATAACAGGTGAAAGAGCAATACAACCTTAGCAGTTGGGTTTTTCCCAAGACCCCACTTATGCTGTGTAAGTATCTAACCTTGGATCTGAGGTCTGGAAATTCACTTATTTCTTCAGCAAGAGCCATTTACTTGGCACCTATTTGCAATGTTAAATTGATTGTTTTATTTTCCATTCAGCTCACTACTCATATTGTTTTAGCATATGCGAACATATGAAGGAATAGATAGCAATGAGTTAAAGAACAATTATCTGTTTTCCACAATCAATGGAAATATAAGTATTGCCGTGCATTTGTAAAGGGTGTCAAGTAAAGATAAAATTTCCCTATGAAGTTATACTAGACTAATTTTACAATATTTTGAAATTTTAAATTATTTGTACAACCAGAAACTTACTTCTTCATGAATGATAACAGAGAATGAAAATGTTTACTGAGACACACATATGGAATGGGTCATCTTCAAAATTGATCAAAATAAGAAAAAAAAACATTTAAAAATTCACCGCAGAGACTTACAATATTTTCATTCCTGCCACCTAGTAAATACACTGGGAAAATTATACCAACCAGGGAATTGGAAAGGACATGTACACAGATGACACATGTCAAAATGCTGCTTTGGAGGAACGAGAGTCATATGCAGTTATAAAGAGATGAGACATTTTTTCTATATATCCATTTATTTGAACAAAATTTATAATTAACTAGGTATCTCTCTGTTTTCTCACAATACTCTATATATTTAAGAAGTACTTGTTATTTGAATTCCCTGATGTCAAGTATTCTGTAATCTTTAAATAAACTAACTTTTGAGTCAAAAATATGATGCTGTTTTCAGTCTGAATTTTTTAAAGTTTGATAGAAGTAGTTTGGCTGCCTTTCAGTTATTCAAGCATGAAAGAGCCACATTTTTCATACTTTCAGACATATTTGGAAAGATTTTCCACCTTGGGTTAACTCACTTATGTGCAGAATGACAAGCTGATATCTGTCTACTTACTCCTTCAGCTGTCAACCTATTACTAGGTTGACATTGATCTCAAGGGACTGAGGATGAAGTATAAAATGAGGGTAGTGTGAATATAAATTAATGCTAGGAGAGAAAAAAAGAAAGCAACAAGACAATGAAACTTGGAATGCATTAGAAGAGATTCCTAATCTCTCATTTTTATCTTCTCATATGAGACATAGAAAAAGTATAATATCATAGGTGAAGGATTCTGAGAGCAAATTTATCAAGTTAATTTTCAAATACAATTTTGGAGAAAAAGGGGTGGGAGTTAGTAGAAAGGGGAGTTTGGGTAAAGTGGAAACAGTAAAATGTTTGTTTTAGATCCAAGGTTTCAATTTATTACAATCCTCAATAGAAAAGACAAAATTCATGAAAAATAGAAAAGCAGCATATGTTCTTTCTCTCTTTAATAAATAATAAAAAAATATATGATTTAACCTGAACAATTTAACTTGGATTCCTTGGAAGATCATGAACTCATTCAATAATAAATTTGATATTCCCTAGAACAAGGGGAAACACGAAGATAATGTAAACAGCTAGGCTCTGTGAGGAATAAATTGGACCTAATTAACTTTATTCTCTCTGTAACAGAATGACAAGCTTCAAGATAAGAGGAAAAATAATAAGAGCGATATCTTTGAATTTCATAAAAGATCTATTTTCCACCCAGGATGCCATTCTATCACAAGTAAAAACTAAAAATTCACCTGCAGGACACATATGTTCCATGAGTTTTAGTTTAGAGTCATTGCTACTTCATGAATAGTCTGATTAAATCATATATCTATTATTTTATGCTTAAATGTTTAAAGGAACTGACTACCTTAAGAATACCTGTCTATCAGAAATAAAATGTTTAAAGAAATATTTACAACAGTTCAGAACATTAGTTAGGAGACTGTGCCATCAGCTAAAGAAGTTTTGATTCCATTAATCATTGAGGAAAAAAAACAGGTGTGAAAGTTGTGTGCGGGCTTCATTTATATCAATTAGAATAAAAAGGAGAACAAAGAAATGTTTTCTCTGTGAAAAACAGTTTGCCCTAAGAGCTCTAATGTTGTTAGACTGAGAACTGTATGGAACACCGAAATGGTCCCAGTTTTAACACACTTACCTTTCTCCTCTCTGTTCATTGAATGTTTAAGTCATTTTTATTAAAATGAACATGGCTTTGAATCCCTTTCTCCAGATACTCAGATTCAGAGTGTGATCATATCCACTGTTTAACTTATCTTAGATGCTTTTCCCTGTTAAATAAAGGGAATGGACTGTAATCATTCCCAAGGTTCTTTGTACCTCTATAAAGAATATGATTCTCTTTATTTCTGGAAAATCACCCAGGCTAATTAAAAAATGATCAATAATAATATTGGAGGCTTAATTTGAACATTGTAACAGTAATTTTTAGAAATTTATATTTGCTGAAACCTTCCTCCATTTAATTTTGTATATATGTTTCAAATGTAGAAATTTATAATGTTAATGGAAAACAATCAATTTAAGTATAATAATGATTCTCAGAGCCTTTAATGCCTTTTCCACTCTAAAGACAATTGAATAAAATAATTGGAATCCTTTAATGGTAATGATCACTTAGAAGAGGGAGATACTGGTGTTTATTACTTGGAGGCAGGGATGCTAAATATTCTTAAATGAATAGGACAGCCTCTTGCCACAAATATTTATCCTTCCCAAAATCCAGTAGTGCCCTCAAAAAAGACTGAAGAGCTGTCCTAATTTCATATTCAAGATTTGCAGGCCTTTTTTTTTTTTTTTTAAGGCAGATGTTGGAAGAATTACTATATGTATAAAGACTAGAAAGTTTCTTGAAGGCCAGTCTTTCACTGCCAATCTTATTAAGTAACGACACATATCATAATCTGATAACAAATAGATGCATTTACTTCATGTGTAAGTGTGATGCTCAGCTTGAGGTTAGCAATACTTTCTACTTTTTGCCTTTAGTGTTCTTTACTGAAGGGGAAGGCAATTCAAAAAACTGTTGACCAATGTGTCCAGAAGCTGTTTTCCTAGGGGCATATACTGATCCTCTTCGGAAAACACTCTGTGCTGATTATGTAGTCTGCTACATATTCATTGGACAGAAGCCATAGCAACTCAACAAGTGAAGAAAACTTAGCAGAAAATAAGAAAAAGGAGGAAATAATTTTGTTCTGTTTAGATATTATATAAATGGTTGAACTCTAAAATTCTTACAGATGAGGACATTGTCCTATAGCTCCTTCATGTTCCCTTCAACATATGTAAGAATTATAAGCAGATTGGCAATATTTCATAAGACTTAGGTAACTCCCAGATTGATAAATTATCAAAATAGGATTAAATATTTAAGCCATTTTGATACTCTGTGTGTGTTTTAATAAGCGGACAGCACCATCTGGTTAGCACTACAACTATCTTAGCTTTCAATGGAGTTTGGAATTTTCTTGAAAGTCGAGAGATATGAAATATCAATAAACATGTAAAGTTTAATAAAGAAATAAAAGACAAGATATTCAGGAACAGTATCAACCATATTTACTGTATATAAAATGAGACTCAAGTGAGGAGTCAAATGTGGGACAGTCTATTATGAATGACTTTGAGAACATCCTGGGCCATGACCGGTATGTTTCTTAATAATGGCTTGTGCTGTGAGAAAGGGAATATTTTAATAGAAAATATGAAATGTGAAAAAAAAATGTTTCTTTATTCCAAACATTTGTTAGAGTCTTAGGAAATCCTTGTATATAGTTCATTCTTATTATGAGTAGATGTAGAAAGTTCAGAGAACATCAAATAAAACTTTACAGGTTGAACATAGTAAGATAATAATAACTGATAAGAACATAATAACTGATATTAAGAATATACTTTTTCAATTTGATAGTGCTGTTAACACAAAACAGAGTAGGAAGTTTCTCAAATAGAAGAACTTTTTACATGGTGAGTTTGTAGTTGCTAAATTTCTTCTAACTTCAAACACAACAGAGTAGGTATGTATTTTAAGTTCAGCAGAATGGTAATAAAAACTAGTGTCTTTAGTTGGTGATGTTTCTTTCTACATAATTCAAATCTCTCAACATTCGCTAGGAAAAACAAAAAATATTCACAGAAAGTTGTGATTTTTTTTCTTATTAAAGTGATATTGTGGACAGATCTTTTAGGAAAAGATTAACTAGATTATATCTACGGTTTTTCCTACCAAAAGCTCTTCCTTTGAGATGAAAGAATGAGTGGGGAATTTCTTCAGCTGTTGGTAAATTGATATGCAGTAAGGATTATTTTCCTAAAATGATTACAGGAGTAATCTAAACACATTCAGGAAGCAAATCCAAGATATTAGGAAAAATAGTTTACATAGCAGAAGTTACTAAATCATGAAATAATATGAGGTTTTCTGCTTCTGTCTTTTCAATGAAACAGAGAAGATCTGCTTTTTTTAGCCTGGAACCCAAAAGAAAAATATTTGTGCATCAGAGTTGTTGATAATTTCAGCCTAGAAATGACACAGTGAGAAAAATGTTTGTTGTTGAGCTTTTTGAGGTTATCTTAGCAAAGTCTAGCAGAAAGCTGTAACATCCCTTTAAGCTCCTCAGATAGTGTTTGATCTATTATAAGAGATCAATCTATGTCGGTAAAGTTGTTGTCATCATCATTTTTGTTGTTATTCATAATCGCTGAATTGCTACATATCCTGCATTGTAAGAAATAAAATTTTTGGACCCTAGAACTCAATTTATTAAGAAAGTAATTATACAGATATGGGAAACCTGTGCTTATATTGAATAGAACAAGGGAGGAAACAATCCCTGCGGGGAATGAATGAATAGACTGTGTTTTTTTAAAGGTGCAGTTTGGCAGGCATAAATAAAAAATATGGATCTTGCTTTTCATTTTAGGGGCTAGGTAAGAAAATTCTTATTAAGCCTGGAAATCAGAGGACACTGAAATAACCTATAGGTGATCTTTTTGATCCAATTGGTGTCTTTTAGTCTAAGAATAAATGACAGAAATTGCTGAAAGTCAAAATAGAAGCCCCAAGAATCTCTGAAAATCATGGAAGAGATTGAGGGCTCAAGTCAGATGACCCCAATGTGACCATGGACTCTCATTTGTGGTTATCCACAGTGTTAAATCAGAAAATAAACTGTTGACGTATCTCAAACGTTATCTATGCAAAACGATACTTAAAGGGCAAAAAAAAAAAAATAGTAAGTGATAAGATACAAAATACTAAAAAACAGAAGCTTCTGAGGTTAGATAAAACATTTGGTTAGAAAATAGAAATTATTATATTTTCTAAAGGATTCATCAGAAGCATTTTTTTGAGGCTATAAAATAAGGTAATCAATTCATACAAATTATTAAATGCCTCTTTGATAAGGATGTCTAAAAATTAAAAATGTCTCAGATGCTACCCCAGCCAGTAATAGCTTAAACTCTCATTGGATGAGAAAATGCTTCTAAAATACTTATTTTTAACACATTACTAGCAATGTCAAAGGCATATAACATAGCTGACAAGAACTATAAGACTTTGGAACATTGCCTCTATACTGTGTGCTATTATGATTGAAACATGTTTCAGTTTTGTAAGCATAGGTATAAAAATTATTTATCTACTTGAAATGAGCATATTATTTTCAGAATCAAGGACTTAGAGTCATGTTCATTAACTTGCTTATCTTGAAATTACAGATATTTGAGCAAATAATAATCTATTTTTAGAAAATTTTTAGAGATGGCCTCCAAATTTCTGCTTAGCAACTCAGTTAGTTAGAATCTTCCTTATAATTAGCCTAATTTACTTATGTTAAATTGTAAGTCAATAAGCTCAAATTTTCTTTATTCTTAAAGAGAAAAACAGAAAACCCCTTCCCCCAACTGATTGTAAAATCATAACTTTCTGATTTATCTAATCTCTGTATTCCAAGTCACCCATCCAAACAATAAGAATAATAGAGAGGGACTGAAGGAAGATCAGCGATAAGTGATAAGAATGGAAAGGAGCAGTAAGAAAGGAAAAGACCAATCAGTCAAGATGGAATGTAAGGATTCTGTAAAAGTTAAAACTTAAAGTAAACAAGTAAGGGCAGGATAGTCTACAATTGACTCACAACACGACTTCATCTAAGCTTTTCTAAAAACTGGCAATTAAAAAAAAAACACTCAGAAATTAATGAAGTCATTTTTTTTTCCTCTTCCGTGAGAACTTTTGCTCACCAGAAGTCCACCTATTTATTTATTGGCATCTAGACGATTAAAGATCACAGAGCATATCAGTTGTGGAGACAAAACTGTATTCAAAGTTTACTAACTCAATCTGTTGATTTTCCTAATTTACTTTTTAGACAAAATTTGACACTTTTGTTAAATAAAGAATTATCAGAGAGAATATCCTATTATTTTACCAAATTCTTATAATATGGAAGAAGGAATATTCCTTCAATATCAGTAGCTGTTTGGAATTTTTGATGAATCAATAGCCCTATGTAAATACTAATCAAAAGAATTTAGGAGTCATCTATGAGTAGTAAATTTTATTTTTTGGTAATTTTATATTTTATATTTTGGTAATTTAAGATGATAAAATATAGAGTTAAATGCATTCATATGTATCTAATAATTTAATATGAAAGTTCGGCATTAGAGTTTATGAATATAATCATAGTTAATATTGAAATATTCCTCATTAGAAAGATAAAAGTTTAAATTAGTATAGAATTTAAGCACAAGAGAACATGTGAATATATGTAAGGTGTCAGAGGTCAGTTTATATCTTGCTCTTTTCTTAAATATTATCCTATATAAGATACACAACTTGCCAGTATACACACACATACATACACACACCTAGTGTATTAGAAATGTATTATATACGTCGCATGTGTGCATACATACACCAACCAAATAAAGTATGAAAATATCCATATTAAAAGATACATTTGATAAAAATTTGAAAAGCATTTTTTGATAATTAAAAATAATGAAATCATATTTTTACATATTTATGTAATTCAAATAAAACTTCAGTACTCTATACATGCATTTTACTGTATGAGTCTATAATAAAAATTTTCTTATGTTTTTCTGCCATCTAGTGGTATATTTAAAAGTTTGTCTTTTTTTAGAAGGCCAATGAAAACCTTTTATTGAATTGGAATAACAAATTTAGGTCATTTCATAAGTATAAAGTTGTGAATGAACAAAAATAGAAATTCAAAGTACGCATTACATGGTATTTCTATATTATCTAGTCAATTGCAAGATTTTTAATTTTTTAAATTTATTTTTAAAATTAAATTTATTGAGACAACATTGGTTAATACAATTAAATGATTTTCAGGTGTACATTATATTTTGACATCTATGTATTCTATTGTGTGTTTACCACTCAAAGTCCAGTTTTCTTCATCTATCATATATTTGATCTCCTTTACCCACTTCACCCTCCCCCTATCAACTGCAAGGTTTTTAAGACTTCTCTTGCTTCTTACAAAATGTAAAACTTCAGGATTGGAACAAACTTGATATGGCTATTTCTCTAAAGTCATAATCTCCCAAATGAAGCACCAGGGAACTAAATGTAAAATATTGTAATGTGATGTTTTAAAATTTTAGCTAGCTTTCACATATAGTTTCAGTATGCATAATTGTATAGCATTTACTATGTGGCAGTTTTCTTTAAGCAGTTTTACACACACTGGTTCTTTATTGTACATATCTTAAATAATAATGTATATGGCAATACTGAATATTCATTGTCTTAACACTAACATTGAAATTAATTTTCTCTAAAAGGAGAAAAAATATTTGAAGTGATTTAGAAGCCTGTAACTTAGGATAGAAATACTATTGGCTGCCCATTCAATCTCTTCTGTCTAAGATAGAGTCTGCCTTCTTTCATGAAACTGCAAGTAAGGCAAGTTTAAGTGGTTTCAATATATAAATGATGTAAACAGAGAACTCCATACATTTCTAAAATTAAAGACATCAAAATAAAAAGTTCATTAGTGTTTACTGCTTAAAATGCTCATCATATTTAAGAATAATATTGACAAGTTAATATATTTCCTTTGAAATGTTTGCCTAGTGAAAAGTTCTTATTATCAAACACACACTGCCCTGATCAATATGTCATCTTTTGTGAGCAAAGGTCGGTGTATATGAAAAACTCACTGGGTCTTCACTGTCATATGTAGGAGGAACTTTTCTCAATATAATGAGAATTGACTCATACAAATATTAACATTTCTGGAATGTGGAGAGAATTGGTAGCACATATAAATGAAAGGAATTCACTATAAAATGGTCATAAATGCATGGTTTCTTTGTTTTAATATTAATAGAAAAGAGAAACAAAGATATAGATTATTATGTATTTGTTTGAGAATGTTCAGTTTACTTATTTGAGTCTGTTTCTCTATATTTAGTTTGGAAAATGATCTTATACATAATTAACACTAATATAATTTTTACATTATTAAATGGCATTCTGAAAGAAAAGCACAATCTATATAAAACTATATAAAAATGGATGAAATGCTCATATTGATAGAAGATAATGTATTCAACGTTTTCTGTGGAACGCTCTACTGGTGCTTATACAAATCCCAAAAGTGAAACCACAGATAGATTGTTAAAAAGTGTGTAATTTTTTCCTAAGAACATTGCACAAATAATTATAATCATTAATAAGTTCAAAATGGAAAATGAAAGCACTGATTTGCCATGTTCCGCTTCATGCTTAAAGCTTAAAATCTTATTCACAGGCATTAGCTTTGGTTTGCACCAATTTGAAGTAGATTGTATGAGCAGATTTTAATTTATATTGGAAAAGTCTAATATATGGTTATAATTATGCATAGAAATTACTGTCATTAAATGTCACATATTTATTTGAAATAATAACTGTCAGGTACTTAAAATACAACAGGTGTTTTTAAAGGTCTTTTGCAGAAATGATTTTTGAAATTATATTGTTAATTTGTGTATTATGTACTTAGTATCTTACTTATTTTTATGGTACCTTTATTTCAAAGTTTTAGCAATTGTCACATCATTTGAAAAGTAAAAAAGAATGATTATACATGCAGAATTGTTCTATGTTATGTTAAAACTTGTTAATAAATACAAACTTAGTCATATTGCAAAGGGAAAACAAGTGAATCCTCTTCAGCCCAGATAATGCATATCTGTCTATTTTCAAACCCTTTAAAGCAAAACATCATTTTGTCAGGCATCAGACTTGTTAGTGAACACCCCAAACAATGTCATCTACTCCTCAGGAAGCAGCCCTTAATCATTTCTGCTATAATAGTCATTCTTATAAATATGTTTTGCCAAGGCAAAGTTACCAATCTTGACATTTTGGGTAAAGCAATAAATTATTGTATGCAATGTACTTTCTAGTAGCAAAATTTCTAAATTGAAAAAATATATATACATATCAACACTATTTTCTTTCATTTAAAGCATATAATTTACCTCATTACATATAACATACAATTATTTAAAAGTATATTTAGCTTTAAAAATAGAATGATGGCTTACAAATCTATGAAATATGACATTTTTAGTGAAGGCTATTATAAAAAAAAGATATAACTTCATGTTTTTTATTACAGTATCTATTTTTGCTGTATAAATGCGTATATACAAAGAGCTAAAAATAACATTTAAAAATACATGAATTACTATCATATGTATATATAGCATATAGTTTTGTATATTCAAACCATATATATGTATTTATGTAGCCATATATAACTATATTCATATATAATCATATCATAATTAAGTTTTTAACTGGATGTTCTATCAAAAACAATCTTTACACCACTTTTTTTGCTTCAAAATTATTTTATTGGATACAAAATATACAGTTTCATTTTTAAACTTTAGGTAACCAACTCAATGTTGAATTTCCCCTATTTAAATTAATAAATAACTTCTAATATTTTAGCTTATATTTTTAAATTATTATTACAAATGCTTAATAGTCAAGTTAAATAACACAAGCATTGTACAAATTTTTATATGTATTTCATATTGCCATCCAAAAAGCCAATAGAAACTCTGAGAAATAATTTCCAAGTAGGTGTCAAAGCCTTAATATTTTATGTTTCTTGACTATGTATTTCCACTCCTGAAAATCTGTCCAAAGGAAATGATCCAAAATTTATGCAGCATTTTAAGCTTGAAATGTATTTCACTGTTATTTATTATTTGAAATATTGGAAACTATGTAAATACTGAAAATTTCTATAATGTCAAAATGAACTATGATAAGACTATTCTTTATAAGATATAATGTGATTATTACCATTATAATAACAGACAATATGATAATGAGAAATATGGACAGTATGTTATTTAGTAAAAAATAAATATGTATATTAACCTTTCAAAAATACAAGATTAGAAAATCTACACAAGTAACAACAGTCATCACTGAGTGGTGGGGATATTGGCCACCTCTAATTTTTTCTGCTTATAACTTTTATAAATACATATATATTAGTATATCAAGGAAAATATATCATTAATTTTATTAAAACATTAGTCATGCAAATCTGACTTTCCCAAAACAGAATCATTTGTCTCCAGAATTATGGTGTCTTTTAGCAAAATAAAAATCTAAAAATTGATGTTTGTGATTAATAACCACTGACCGTTTTCTTTTAATAATTTCTCCTGAATTTAAGAGAATACACAAATGAACACATCTCAGAACATGTTTTTTTGAATGTGTTATATGAACATTGCATAGCTACAACTGGTTGTCGATATTAGGAAACAGTAAATATTTTTATTTGGTGCAGAAATAGTGAAGGAAACTACTTACTAAACTGCAATCAGAGGAACCCCAAGAAAGACAGTTTTTTATTAAACTCAGTGGATCCATAGCTGTGCTAAATATCTATGGATAAAATATATATTTCATATACTATGCAATGTAATTGTAAACTCAATGAAGAGATCAGTACAGGCATTACAGAAGTATGAATAAATGAATGAATGAAAGTTTTATGACAAATTAACATTAAAATTTTACTTGAATATGTACATTTCTTATATATTTTTTCAACTAATGAAGAATTATAGCCATTATCACTAAGAGGTCTAAAATTATACTTAATATTATAATGCGATTTTACGGTAAAATCCATGATTCTCAAACTGTAGTGTTCTTAGGGGCCATGTGGAGTGTTCACAATAAAGATTTCACTGCCTAATCCCAGAGCTTGTGAAATGAAAGTTTAAGAAAAAAATGCATTGATATAGAGGATTCTGACACATGTGATCTTTGGACTTTGCTTTTGGAAACAACACTTAAATTCTGGGAACAACTAGATACTTATGATATATAATGATATTTTTGTCTTAAGATACTTTTAGTCCAATGATAAGCATTCCCAGCCTATTAGTAAGATAATATTCAAAACAGGAAGTTATCACCAAAAACTATAAAAAAGTCTTATTTAATTTAGCAATAAGAACTAGTGTCCAGAGGGTAAATATCATTTATAAAAACAAGCTTTGTGTATATGTATGTACATGCATACACTCACATGTATGCATAAGAAATTGTCCTTGTAGTTCTTAAAAATAAATTATTACTGGTTTTGCTTATTTTATTGTCAACAAGATGACATTAACCACACTGTCTACAAACTTTGGGTGTCTCTGTTCTTAATTTACTATGAGAGGTAAATAAATATTGAGAACTGAGTGATTAGTGTTTTAGAAAATTCTTGAAATTTTTAAATACAGCCATTTCTATAAAACTGCTCAAATAAAATCTTAGACAAATAAAGGATCTGGTTATAATTAAATGTCGGCAACCTCTCTAGTAAATTTAAATGCTACAAACATATAACACTTTTTTTTTGTGGTGGTTGTTTTTGAGGGTTCTGTTGTTTATTTTCTGCCCTCATGTCTTCTCTATTTTCTTCTCATACTTACTTGTAGCTAGCAGGAGACACTCTCAAGCAATGTTGCGATTTGCCCTTGACCTTTACTGCGACTGTGGATTTTGTAATCTAAGTCAATTTCACTCACAGCAGGGGCCAAACGTAAAGTATTTCCATTCCAAAGAGCAAATTGGTTAAACTCTTCAGTTTAGAATGTCCAAGGGATATCCATGGACAATTGACTTCTATAAATCCAAACAAAAGGCTTCTAGCCCCAGTATGACAAATACATACTTTATATTCTCAGCTGAAATGCAGTAATACTTATAATTTTTAGACTCAAATATATTCAGATATTGGTTACTGTATCACTTTTATTATTATTTATAATCACAGAAATGTTTTACATAAATATAAACTTCCTATTCTTGAAGAAGCTAAATTATATCATGCCATAAAATATGGTCCCCATGATATTGTACAAATTCAAATTAGTGGCACTGCAAACTGTAATTAGGTAGGCAAATCAAGTATAAACTGATTCATGTCTAAATGAAACTTAGACTCAAACTTAATCTAAATTCTTGGATTAAAATAACTCAGATTTCACAGAAAAATGTTTTAAATGAGAAGTAGGATAGTTTATGTAGCACATGGACTAGAAATTCAAATACTGATAGGGATTCCTAAAGAATAGAATTGTATGATTTGAGCTATATGTAACACAACAGGAAATGGTGGGGCCACTGACAAATTGGTTAACACATGATTCTCCTAAAGGAATTTTAATTCAACTAACATAATTAGTATACTCACATAATGCTGTGATTACAAAGAAAACATATATGTAGGTTTAATTTGGTCTATAAGATAGACCCTTATGTAATCTCTCATTAGAATTAGATTCAGGAACTACTCCTTCCTGTCTTCAGTTTTCCTTTTTCTGAAAGCCTTTGATGACTATTCAGTCTTCCAACCCAGGGACACTGTGTGCAGCTCTGTAACCCTTTTTAGGTAAGTATGCTATTCTGATTGGAAACTGTTGTCCAACACATAAAATTAAATTTGAATGATTTAAACTCAAAAGGACACTGAATGAGTACTCCTTGATCCCTGATATCTTAGAAAGGAGCTGATAGGCTGCAGACTTTTTTATTAATTCTAAAAGAAAGTATGTGATTTCTCCTTATTATAACAGATAACAATTTTCTCTTGAGAAGACCCTGATATTTTAGGTTCGGAAGTCTGTACATCCCAGCCTGCGAGGCTTCTGTACAATGTCTTCCACCAAGTTTTCTGAGTTTTTACAAAGTTTTACCCAGTAATCTAAATTCTTAGTGAACAAAATGGAGGTGAGAGTTCTAATTGTGCCGAGCTTTTAAAGCTAGTTGCAGTATATTTATGTGAAATGTCCATTCTTTGGCTATGACACAAAAGGTTTGTGGTCTCCTGGAATCTAAACCTTACTTCATGGTTGCATGAAACAAGCTTTATACTTAAAAAAATTGGATTAAATATTTCATCACCCTCGTTAAAGTAGACCTTAATAAATAGAGTTTTTTCAGGAAAGAAAGTGTTTTTGATATTTAATTTGAATTGTGGTTAAAGTTCAAGCCAATAAAATGAATTGATCATAGATTAGCAAAGATATTTTGTTTTATTTACATTGCTTAATTTGTTTATACCTACAGAAAAAATAGTTTCTTTTCGCACATTTAAACCACATTTATATGCTTTAATAACAGATATTTTTAATGGCCTTATAGACAAGAAGGGGATATCTGTAACTAGAATCAATAGTTCCTAAGGGCCACTCTACAAATTCATAAAGTAAAAAGACTCAAAATTATAAGCAGAAGTGTGAATTCTCTGTATGTAAAGACATAACTCTCTTTCATATAAGAGTGAAATGTATTCTTTTTTTTTCTTTTCCCCAAAGGGCTGGAACTAGTGTAGCTAATTATAATATAAAACAAATTCTAGACATAGAGGCTTTTTCTCACTTGTATATTTTAAACATGTAATTCAAAGAGATTGTTCCATCCCATCTCCTCCACATTGATTTCTATTTTATTTTCTCCATAGGTTTTAAATTATGAATTCCCAATATCCAGGTGGAATAAATTTAGGCATAACTGCATTTTCCCCCCATCGTTGTAACCAGCACAGTGTCTGGTACATACTTGTTGCTCAACAAATATATGTGGAATTAATGTCAGAAGAGAACAACCTCTTTACACATGCACCATAAGTAGAGGTGAAACACTCAACAAGATTAGTCAAATGCATTGATTAACTTTCCCTGAAAATTTCCCATTAAATAGAATTAAAATGTTTGGCAATTGACCTAATTATATAGGTCTGTTGGTAGGGTGCCTACTATGGACAACATACATAATTTTATTACACAAAAACATTTTCAATTTTGTATGTAGTTAAACAAAAAGTATGACTTTTGAAAAGTAGATTAAATAGACTTCAAAATTATTCTCTGCTTTGTTAATTATTTCTCTACTTAAGAGAGAAAGAAAAAATAACTGATTCATACATAGGTTCAGAAAATTTATTTATTACATTTTAAATTTGTGACCATATTTGTGAAACACATTTCCTAAGTTTTTTTTTTTTAAACTAAATGTTACAATGGTTAAACTGAAAGATTATTTTTTAAAAAGATTCTAATATTATCTTTATGGAAGGTGATGATTTATTAATTAATGTATTTTTTCTCAGTTATCTGTGAGTTAAGAAGAGCCTGTAATATTTTACAAAGTTATATCCATTTTAAATATGTTGTTGATTTCTTATTTACATAAAATAAGTCAAGGGAATGTAGAAAATATACTGATAGCTGTTCTTTAGATTTTTATGTTATAAAATATTAATAAAATTGACCTGAAGGTCAAAATTTTTTTTTTAATTTCCAAAACTTTCTAGAGCTGTCCACACTTTTCATTTGGAAAAAGAAACAATATATGGAAAATATTTAGCTGTTTGGGAAAAACAATTGCCTCGTAATATATCAGTTACCACACAACTGTCATCCAATACACTGAAGTGGTTACCAAAACAACATGGTTTAATTTTGGGTTTTATTTGTACATAAATATTTTCCACATGAATAATCTCAAAATATCTTCTGATTCAAGCAGAAACTCACAAACACTGTTTCTTCTCCATAAAAATTTTAACATGTAAGATTTATTGATAAGTTCCTGCTGAAACATGAAAGTTAAGGGAAAGTCTATGAAATCATTGCTCAGGAAAAAGTTCACAATTTGAAATACTACATTTATAATAATTCTGCTTAGGAATACTTGCTTTTTAAAAATGTTTGAATTAAGATATACAAGTATAAACTGAAAAGGAGTTATAAGATTCTAGTGTTTGGAAAGGCAACTGAAAAAAAAAAATTGAGTTCTTAACACGTTAATTTTGACTAAGAAATAATGTATAGTTACTTTGAAAAAATATTTCTTCCCTTCTTATTCAAAGATAACCTACAATCATCATATATGGTGAGATGTTTCTAAAATGGTTACCTCCTATTAGATTTACGAAGAGCTGATCACAATCTCCTATCTTTTTCTTAAACATCAACCAGCACTTCTATTTGTGTTCTAAAGGTGGCTAGTGAGAATTTCTGATTTATATTATAATTTTCAAAATCAAGCTCATAGTTTTTGGTATCATTAGAACCATACTCTAGAAATTGAAATGTAGCAAAGGTAAATATCAATAAAATCTCTCAGTGATTATGAAATCAACTTTTTGATTTGCTTTTGTTAACTTATGGCTTGGTTTTGAAGTTAAAGATTATGCATCTCTTGACAAAATAGAAATGTACTTAAAAACAACTTTTTATTATATGTTGATCTCATGTCATCTCTTTATATAATCAAGTACTCTTTTGCAACATCACTGGAATCTGAAAGTTTATTTAGAATATATTTCCATTCATCTGATAACTTTTCTATAAGAAAGCAATGGTTGATATGTTATAGAAAATACTAAAGGTAGAAGCAAAGCTACAGTTGTTTTTAAAATTCTTAGAAGAAAATCATTTTACATTTAGAAGAACTAGTATAAAAGATCCCTTCAGTGTCCTGAGCAATAATATAGGCAGTATTTGTAGCAGAAACAAAATAAATATATTTTCTAGCCTGAATTACAGTTGTAGTATCAAGACTTTAAGTATTGTCCTCATGGACAGTAATTTTTTTGGGTTTAGTGTTAACATTTGAAACTCCTGTGTTTTTCTACATGTAACTAAACCAAACTAAGATCAAAAGATCATTTCTTATTGAATATTTGCCTACTGGTCTTTTAAGTATATAATTTATTGATGTGTAAATTTATAATACGTAAAATGAGAAATGTAAATAGTATATGTTCATCTCTGTTCCTAGGGAGTTTTATGAATAAATTTCCATTAATCTAGTGGCAAACGTACCCTGAAGTTATATAATTCATACTCTTTCTGGATGAGTTTAATAAGAAATTATCTGTTATTTTTCATTTTCTTTCCTCTCTCTGCTCCAATTGCACTTCTATAGAAGTCTTAAATGTTTATATATATATATATATATATATATATATATATATATATTCGGTTATGCACATTATAAACATCTGTTAACTCAGTAAAATTTATTGCAGGGTAGTCTTATTTGAAAGAAAACTAAATTCATTTCAATGAAAATGAAGCTAAAACTGCTTCAAGATTAAAGAAATGCCAAGTCTGAAATTTGTTTTTTTACTTCATTGACTTGACAAGGATACCACTGGAGAAAAATAATTTATACTTTTTCACTTTTACAAATCTCTTTAAAATATGATGTGTGTGTGTGTGTGTGTGTGTGTATCCATGATTGTATGTATAGGAAAAACATCATTAATAAACTTTATACCTAGGTTCTAAGGATCAACCAGATGTGATAGAGATCTTTTCTACATAGTTTATATATGGTGTCTTGACTATGCAAGTATCATGGATGCCAAGTAAAGGTGTACTGTTTCTCTTCAAAGATGAATGAAATTGCAACTAGTAGGCTGTTGAAAGAGGCAAAAAATAGAATATATTAGCCAAATATGACAGCAAAGTATTTTCCAATGGGCAATTGAATGATATTTGTTATTTTAATAATGTTTGGAATTAGATGGGATTTATAGGAAGTATAATACAACTAAAATAATTTATAGTCATATACCATTCATTTTGATTTTATTTTAATTGAACTATTGAAGGGAAAAAGACATTGGACTAATTGTCCCTTCCTTAGGAGGCTTTATATCCTGGGTTATAATTTGATGGCTCGCTTGCTTATTTATTTATTTATTTATTTATTTATTTATTTACTTTTATGTTTTATTTATTTTTTATTATTTTAATTAAGATTATTGAGGTAACATTGGTTAATACAATTATATATTTTTTAGGTATACATTATAATTTCACATCTGTATATTCTATTGTATGTTTACCACCCAAAGTCCAGTTTCCTTCAGCTACCATATATTTGATCCCCTTTACCCACTTCACCCTCCCCCTACCCCCTATATTTGACCCCCTTTACCCCCATCCTCCACCACACCCTACCCACTGGTAACCACTAGTCTATAGTCCATGTCCATGAGTCTCTGTTTGTTTGTCCAGTTCATTTGTAGCTTTAAGGTTTATATCCCATATATAAGTGATTATGTAGTTTTCAACTTTTTCTTTCTGGCTTATTTTGCTTAGTATGATTATTTCGAAGTCCATCCATGTTATTGCAAATGGCAGTATTTCATCTCTTATTATGACTGAGTAATATTCCATTATATATACGTACCACTGCTTCTTTACCCAATCATCTATCCTAGGACACTTTGGTTACTTCTATGTCCTGGCCACTGTGAATAATGCTGCTGTGAACATCGGTGTGCAAATATCTTTTTGAATATGAATTTTCAAGTCTCTGGAGTAAATACCCAGTAGAGGGATTGCTGAATCATATGGTAAATTAATTCTTAGTTTTTTGAGAAACTTCCATACTGCTTTCCATAGTGGCCGTACCAATTTGCAGTCCTACTTGCAGTGTATGAGGGTTCCTATTTCTCCACAACTTGTCCAACACTTGTTATTACTTGTCCTGTTGATTATAGCCATTCTAACAGATGTGAGATGGTATCTCATTGTGGTTTTGATTTGCATTTCTCTAATTGCTAGAGATGTTGAGCATATTTTCATATAGTTGTTGGTCATTTGTATGTCCTAGAGGGACAAGTGTCTGTTCAGGTCCTCTGCTCATTTTTTGATTGGATCATTTGATTTTTTTGTTGTTGTTATTGAATTGTATGAGTTCTTTGTATATTTTGTATATTAGGCTCTTATTGGAGGTATTGCTTGCAAATATATTTTCCCATTTGGATGGTTGTCTCTTTACTTTGTTGATGATTTCTTTTGCTGAGCAGAAGCTTTTTAGTTTGATGTAGTCCCATTCATTTATTTTTGCTCTTACTTCCCTTGCCATTGAGATCAAATTCATAAAATCCCCTTTAAGCCCAAGGTCCTTGAGTTTAGTTCGTATGTTTTCTTCTTTGCATCTTATTGTTTCAGATCTTATATTCAGGTCCTTAATTCATTTTGAGTTAATTTGGGTGTGTGATGATAGACAACAGTCTGGTTTCATTCTTTTGCAGGTGACTTCCCAGTTTTCCCAGCACCACTTATTGAAGAGGCTTTCTTTTCTCCACTGTATGTATTTGTCTTATTTTGCCAAAAATTAGTTGCTCATATAAATTTGGGTTTATTTCCAGACTCTCGATCTGTTCCACTGGTTCATGTGTCTATTTTTCTTCCAATACTACGCCGTTTTGATTACTGTCACTTTGTAGTATAATTTCAAGTCAGGCAGAATGATGCCTCTAGCCTTGTTCTTCATTCTCAGATGGCTTTGGCAATTTAAGGTCTTTTGTGCTTCCATACAAATCTGATGATATTTTTGTTCTATTTCTTTAAAAAATGTCGATGGGATTTTGATGGGGATTGTGTTAAATCTGCATAATGCTTTAGGTTATATGGTCATTTTAACTGTGTTGATTCTTCCAATCCAAGAACACAAGATACCTTTCCATTTCTTTGTATCTTCTTC
The DNA here is from genome assembly GCF_014176215.1 of Rousettus aegyptiacus. Lineage (NCBI taxonomy): Eukaryota > Metazoa > Chordata > Mammalia > Chiroptera > Pteropodidae > Rousettus > Rousettus aegyptiacus. Next base: position 77,700,665 of record NW_023416307.1, read on the forward strand.
AGTTCCTTTTAATAGCATCTTATAGTTTTCATTATATAGGTCCTTCACATGTTTTGTTAAATTTATTTCTAGGTATTTTTTTTTGTTGTTGTTGCAATTGCAAAAGGAATTATTATTTCCACTTTTTCTGACACTTCATTACTCGAGTATAGGAATGTTATGGATTTTTGAATGTCGATTTTGCATCCAGAGACTTTATTGTATTTGCTTACTGTTTCTAGTAGTGTTCTTGTGGAGTGTTTAGGGTTTTCTATATAGAGAATCCTGTCATCTGCAAATACCGACTGTTTGATTTCTTCATTTTCTATTTGGATGCCTTTTATATCTTTCTCTTGCCTGATTGCACTCACTAGTACCTCCAATGTTAAATTGAATAACAATGGCAATAGTGGATAGCCTTGCCTTGTTCCTGATCTTGGAGGGTTGGTTTTTAGTTTTTCACCATTAAATATAATTGTTGACTGAGGTCTTGTCATATATGGTCTTTATTATATTAAGTTACTTTCCTTCTGTACCAATCTTGTTAAGTGTTTTGATCATAAATGGATGCTGTATCATGTTGAAGGCTTTTTCTGCATTTATTGATATAATCATATTATTATTTTTTAATTTGTTTATGTGGTGTATAACATTAATCAATTTGCATATGTAGAACCATCCCTGTGTCCCTGGGATGAAGCCCACTTGATCGTGGTGTATAATCTTCTTAATATGTTGCTGTATTTGGTTTGCTAGTATCTTATTTAGGATTTTTACATCTGTGTTCATGAAAGATATTGGTCTGTAGTTTTCTTTTTTTTTGTGGTATGTTTACCAGGTTTTGGTATCAAGGTAATATTGAATGCATAAAATGCATTGGGAAGTATTGCCTCCTCTTCAATTTTTTGGAAGAGTTTGAGGAGAATAGGTATTAAATATTTTTTGAACATTTGGTAGAATTCACTGGTGAAGCCATCTGGTCCTGGACTTTTACATTATGGTAGGTTTTTGATGATAATTTCCAGTCAATTTATATTTTCCAGTTTTCTTGATTCAGTCTAGGACAATTGTATTTTTCTAAGTACTGGTCCATTTCTTCTGGGTTATTGAATTTGGTGTCATATGCTTTTTCATAGTATTTTTGTATGATCCTTTGTATTTCTGATGTGTCTGTCCTTATTTCCCCTCTTTCATTCTTGATTTTGTTTATTTGTGTCCTTTCTACCTTTTTTTTTTTTTTTGTAGTGAGTCTAGCCAGCAGTTTATCAGTTTTATGAACCTTTTTAAAGAACCAGCTCCTTGTTGCATTTATTTTTTCTATTGTTTTTTGTTTGTTTATTTGTTTTTGATTTCATTTATTTCTGCTCTAATTTTGATGATTTCTTTTCTTCTGCCGACTTTAGACCTCATTTGTTCTTTGTTTTCTAGTGTTTTAAAGATGAAGCATTAGATTGTTTACTTGGACTTGTTCTTGTTTTTGGAGATAGGCCTGTTTTCCTTTTATGCCTTCTTTTGCTGTGTCTCAAAAGTTTTAATATGTTGTACTCTCATCATTCGTTTCTATGTATCTCTTGACTCCTTTTATTTCTTCTTTGACCCAGTTATTCTTCAGTAGTATTTTGTTTAATCACCATTTATTTGTGGTTCTTTCCACTTTCTTTTTATAGTTGATCTCTAATTTCAAAGCATTATGATCAGAGAATATGGTTAGTATGATTTCAACCCTCTTGTATTTGTTGAGGCTATGTCTGTGTCCCGGTATGTGGTCAATCCTTGAGAATGTTCCATGTGCACTAGAGAAGAAGGTATAAGCAGCTGTCTTGAGATAGAAGGCTCTATAAATGTTAATCATATACAATTGGTCTAATGTATCATTTAAGGATGTTATTTTCTTATTGATTTTCTATTTGGATGATCTGTCAATATCTGATAGTTGGGTATTTAAGTCCCCTACTATGATAGTGTTTTGGTCTCTTTCTCCCTTTAGTTCCGTTAGTAATTACTTTACATATTTCGGGGCTCCCTGATTGGGATCATAGATATTAATAAGGGTTATGTCTTATTGGTGTATGATTCCCTTTATCATAATGGAGTGTACCTCTGTTTCTCTCTTTACCTTTTTTTATTTTGAAGTCTATTTTGTTCAATATTAGTACCACTACTCCTGCTTTTCTCTGAATGCTATTTGCTTGAAATATCATTTTTGTTTTGAGTCTATATTTGTCTTTGCAGCTGAGATGTGTCTCCTGGAGGCAGCATCTGGTTGGGTTTTGTTTTTTGATCCATTCTGCAACTCTGTGCCTTTTTATTGTTGAGTTCAGTCCATTTACATTTAGGGTGATAACTGAAATATGAGGTCTCCTTATAGCCATTTTATCTTTTGCTTTCTGGTAGCTCGGTATTTCCATTATTTCCTTGTCCTTGTGTTTCTGTCTTCTTTATTTTGGTTGTTTTTTGTAGTTTTTCTCTCTGGTCCTTCTTGTTTTATGTTATATACTTCGATTCTAAATCTTTAACCTGTGGTTATTATTACAAATATAAAAAGGATAGTTTTATATATAATAGTAGTCCCTTTTATTCTGTGAGTGCCTTATCTCCATTCCCCTTTGCGAATTTGAATCTTTAAATCTTTCCCTTTTCAGTCATTGTTGTCTCAATTTGCCCCTATGTATGCTGAATGTTCATTACTATTTTTCTGTAGCAAATCTCTTCTTATTTTAAGATTATAATGCCCTGTTCCTAGTAAGAGTTGCACTCCTCTGCTTTTATCCACCTGCTAGTCACCTTACTCCTAATTATGCTTTTTTTTTTTTTTTTGTCATTCTGTTTCAGGTGAGCTGATCTCTTTCAGAATTTCCTTTAGTGCAGGCCTCAATGGGAAATCCCTCAATTTTTGTATGTCTGGGAAAGTCTTTTTTTCTCTTTCGTATCTAAAGGAGAGGTTAGTTGGATACATTATTCTTGGCTGGTAGTTTCTTTCATTTAACAGTTTGAGTATTTGATTCCACTCCTTTCTGGCTTGTAAGATTTGTGCTGAGAAGTCTGATGATAATATAATGGGTTTTCCTTAATAGGTTACCATCTTCTTTTCCCTGGCTGCCCTGAGAATTCTGTCTTTGTCATTGATTTCTGATAATTTTAACATGATGTGTCTTGGTGAAGGCTTTTTTGGGTTGAGATAATTGGGTGTTCTGTTGAGTTCTTGAATTCTAAGATCCAGTTCATTCCTTAAATTTGGGAAATTCTCATCAGTTATTTGAAAATGATTTCTAGTCCCTGCTCCTTTTCCTTGCCTTCAATAATGCCCATTATTTTTATGTTTCCTATCCTGATGGTATCAACTAATTCTTGTATTTCTCTTTCATTATTTTTCATTCTTCGTTTTCTCTCTTTTCCCTTCTGATATGTCTTGATTTCTGTCTTTGACATCACTGATACTTTCCTTCATTTGGCCAACTCTATTTCCCAAGCTCGTCGTTTCATTTTTCAACTCCTGCAGTGTGCTCCTTATCTCCAGAAGGTCATCTATTTGGTTCTTTTTGAGACTTTTGATCTCCTTGCTAAAAAACTCATTCTGCTCATCTATTTGTTTTTCAATTCCTGAAATTGTTCATATGATTTGTTTTGGATCTCACTGAGTTTTTTCAGAATTCTCTGTCATTTAAGTCACATTTCTGCCTCTAAGTTTATTTTCTGGAGACTTTTCTCTTCCTTTCTGAGATACCTTGTCACCTTGGTTGTTTATGGTGTTTAATGGACTCTTTCTCCATCTGGGCATTCATGGAAGTGTGTTCTACTTTTTTTCTTTTTTCCAGAAAGAATATTTATTATATAATGGTGTCTAACCTGTTGCAAATAAGACATTTTTCTTTTGATTTCTAGTAGGTGGCATCTAAGCTTCTTGGATATCTACTTTATATAAATTGTTAATAATGTCTTTTTTTTTTTTTTTTTTTTTTCCTTAGAGATGTTTACTCATGCTTGCTACCCTCAATTTCAGGTCCTGTCAGTGTTAGTGACAGTTTTGGTAATGTTTGCTCAGATTCCCCTGGGGCTCCGCAGCATTCCATCTCTGAGGATATGGTGGGAGGAGCCCTCTGGGTTGGGAGTTGGAGGCTGTGGCTCGGCCTTGGTTTTGCAACCACAGCTGGTAAAAATCAACAGTTGTTTCTCTGCCATCTCTGCTTTTCTGCTGTCCCTGATGATTGGGCACTGCCGCCGGCCATGTGGAGCTTACAGCATTCTCAGGCAGGGCTCTTCAGGGAATTCTTCAGACCTTCTCCCCTGCCCCTCTTCCTACAGGGAGCTCCAGCTACTGCAGAGGCAGTTTCTTTGTTTCTCCCAGTCCACCACCCGACACCCAGGGTTCCAACCTGTGGTAGCACGTATATGCAGATCCCACACTCAGACATGCTGGCGGTGTTCAGTTTGGGTGTTTTGTTGTTGTTGTTGTTGTTGAGTTTTAGATGTTCAGCTTATTGTTGTTTCTAGGGGATCAATCTGGGGACCTCTCGCATTCCCCTATATTTCCAATATCAGAACCACATTTACATTTTTGTTTTCAAAATTAGCTATTTATCCTTTTGAATTTACAGTTGACATTTATGGTGTATACATAATTTAAATAATTAGAACTCTAGTCTATTTTGCAGATATTGAACTTTAAATGTTTCACTTGATGTAGAGATAGTCACAAAGATTGAAAGCTGAAAAATAAGAATAGGGTTTCTAATTAACAGTTTGATGTTATTACACATTGCTAAACTTGGGCTCTAACTAGAGTTTTTCCTTTTTTTTTTTTTTCAGAAAGAACATGTATTTTTCCTTCATTGAGAATCTTATGCTTCATAGCATGAGTTTTATATTAATACAAATACAAATCTTAGTCTTTAACATAGTGGAGGAGGAGAACGAGGTAGGGAAAAATCATTTATTTAAACATTTGATGTTAGATTAGTGGAAAAACAAAACGACCTACAAAAAGAACTTTACTTTTACTGATTGAACTGTTAGGCAAAGATATTATTTTTAAAAAGTCAAGAGTCTGTCCAATGTAGTGCTCCACTCTACATTTTTTGTATGTAGACATTTACAAGGCTTTCTTCATCTACTCACTACAGATTTGATTTTTATGAGTCTCGAATTTTCTTTGTATTGAACTTCTGTCACATTATAATCACAAAATAAGATTTATTATGGTTCAAGTCTTTCAATAAGTGGGGGCTAAGCCTGTGAAATGACTTTTGACAGCACACTTGAGGAATGATGAAATTTTAGACAGATAAATTTTTTTTATATTAACTTCTAAAAGTCCTAACAGGGAACTTTCATTTATGAATAATAATTCAATGATCAATAAATGCTGCATGAGGAAAGGGTGAATTAATTTAACAAAATAAGAAATTTAAGGGCAATACCATTTATTTGGCCTATCACAAAGTGTTATTATTTTAAAAAAAATATAAACAAAAAATGGAATTGTAAAGATGTTTTACAACAAAAAATATAAAAAGAACTACAACATTAGATTTACTTTTTAGCTTATGTTAAAATTATACAAATGGGTCATATTTAATATGACTTACTGGTTATGTATTATAAATTCACAATTCAAAGACAAAGAATAACTAATTCTAGTTGATCTATATGTGTGCCTATTCCCCATGTGGACTGTTGGACAATTTTTTACCTGACACAGCATAAAATTTTATTTATTTATTTTTATTCATTTATTTTACACAAATTATCCAGAATAACTTATTAAGTCCTCATTGCATATTTTTTAAGTGTAAAACAGGCTATAAACCTTCCCAGAAGACAAGTGGTCTAATTTCTGGCCAACTTAAATTGTATTTTTCTCACTAGTTTTCTCATAGTCTCTGTTTCCTTAGTCACAAACAAATTATACCAAATGTCGGTGTCCAGCCCTCACTTTTCTTTCTTGCCTTTTGTTATTAGTTAGGAGCCCTTGTAACTATGTAACAAACTGTGAAGGACTGAATTGAGGGAAAAAAATCAGTGATCTCTCTGGTAAAAGACTGTAGGAGCTTCATCTTGATTCTACAGCTGTTACTGCAATAAATCCTACAATTATTATACAGGCAGTATCTCTATTAAAAGTATTTTAATAATGCTAGATATTTAGCAAAATGAGAATGGTGTTTAACCCTGGAGATCAGTCATCAAAATACAAAACACAGGGAACAGGCACAACGAAATTTATAGACATACGATTTAATGCAAAATCACTGATCTCTTTATGTAAAAGTATGTAGAAATAGATGAAGAGATACATATTATATAATTGAATAGTCAATATCCAGGAGATATGTTAAAAACAGCCACCAAAACTCAAAACCATATATCTTATGTGGCAGTATCTGAACCTATATACCTTTATTTTATATGAATTAATAAATAGCCACATTACTTTAATCCAGCTCATAACATTCATTATTTACTGAAATATCCTTTTCCTTTATGTTTATTTTCTGTTTTTCTAGATCCTTTCCCAATCATGTAAGCTTCTTATGTAATGCTGTCTGCCTTGGTCATCGCTATATTTCCAACTGTTGAAAAAGTACCTGGCCCACTGTTTAATACTGGGGCCTACCTGATAGTGACTTTCTAGTATACCCTATTTCTAATAGAACATCATTGATGCTAATCTTTTCTTTGTGTGGCACTTCAGAAAAACTTTTTATACATTATATTTTTAAAGCCTCCAATGGGACTAGAAGGATTAAGATATTCATTGTTTTACTCTAACATTTGGAATGAGAAAAGTGTAGTCTAAAGATTCATAACTAGAATTGAATCTAAGTTGTCTCTCTAAAGAGCTGTGTTCTTTCACATATGACATTATTTTAGGATGCTCAAGCTTTAATGTTTTAGTTTTTATTTTAAAATGATCAAATACTAAATACATTCATAGGATAAACTATGACAACAAAACAAATGTGAAAATAAACTAATGCAGTATGTGATTATATTCTAAAATAAATAAAATGTTAAACTCTTCTGAGAAGTTACCAACAGTATTTCAAAAAGCAGTTTTGAACTAATACCAAGATATATTCAAATGGTAATAATAATTTATTACTAAGTAGTTTTATATATGACTAAGCCATTGTTTAGAATTTAAAGAATTAAATTGGACTTTAATTTTTGTGAAAAACTAATAACCAGAAGCTAACAATAAACTGTTTACTCTGACCTATGGGAAACTATTTTTAATTTCAATGCTTAATAGGAATCTAAAGAAAAGTATGATTTCCAATTGTAATTTTTTTTTTTCTACAATTTAAGTGGGTATGTGTTTTGCCTGGCAGGCCAGTATGGGCAGGGGTGGGGATATAAGGATTTGAAAATATAAAAACAAAGCAATTTAAATGTGGATTTCATATAAGATTCAATGATCTGGTTATGGAATTAATTTAGTAATGTGAAGGGTTTGCTAGTTCATATGTCTAAAAACAATAATGTGGTGTTTGTTTCACTGTTCTGTGAGAGATTTATTAGTATAAAATTTTACTATTTCCTGCTTTATATATAAAGTGTCACAATAGCTGAAAAGTTAGATAATAATCTTAAACATCAATATTTATTTTTCCCCCTAATTTATCTAGTATGGTTCCTAACTATGAAAAAAAATTAATAAGAAAAATAAGCTATGTTTGATACTAAATTAATCTGTGCTACTTTCTACACCTTGAACATAGTGCGGAAAAAAATATATGATAAATGTGCTCTTTTAACATTTTTGAGGGGCATTAAAATATAAACATTTTAAAACAAATCATATCTTTGGAATCCAAATTTAGAGCCTAGATAAAATAAAGCCTTGGTAATTCAAGACAAGAATGCTTTGTGTTTGTATGTCATAAATTCGTGTTCATGTAAAGATTTTACTAAGTTTTGTCACTCATTTTCATTTTCAGTTCAGGATTTGGCCACTTTCTATTTTCTATTCTATTATTTATCCCAATACCCAGCCGGGATGGTTTCATGAGAGGATGTCTCGGTAGTTTTCTAAGTGTAGTAATGTTATCAGTTAAGATTTATCTGATCTTGTATCTAAACTTATCTTCATAAACTCTTTAATAGCTTATTTTATTTTGTTTTCTGGTATCTTGAGGAGGAAATGACATTAAAAAGGAATTAGTTTGACTCTGTCAAAAGAATTATTATCCATACTGATGAGAATCATATGTGCAAAGAAATCTGTCCTGTATATTTTAAATCATACACTTCAAGAGGTTATTTATTCATCTTTTTAATCCAATTACTTTTCTCCTGACTCACTGCAAAATATTTTGAGAAAATGAACATTTTAATGGGGGTCATGAGTAGCTAAGGGAAGGAGCAGTCCTTTCAGAAAATGGAGCACATCATAGAAAATCACACCTGGGTTTGGAAATGTGTGGTTAATTATTGAAAGGAGTACCAGAAAAAAAAAAAAAAAAAAAAAAAAAAGAGAGAGAGAGAAAAGAAAATGAGAAAAAAACTTTACATTTATCAAAAATTTTGCTGAAGGCTGCTCCTAGGCGATTTTCTGATTTCAGGACTCAGCCTCATTTAAATCTACTTTAAAAATGAGTGTGAACTATAGTGTAAGAAGCTTAAAGGATTTTTTCTCCCTACACACTCATAAACAAAAATCATATGTAGAATGTCTTAAGTATTTTAGACATAGTCTGTGTGATTTTATTGGTAATGGTAATAGCATGTGTGGAGTAAGGAAACTAAAAATATACAGTCTAATTCCTCCTGACCTCATAAAATGTTCCAATACTTTAAATAGGTTTTAGCAATCTTTCCAGAGGAAAGAAATCTGTTGCTGCCAGTGGGTTTAATTAATATAAAATAATATCCACATAATATTAACCAGCTATAGTTAAGAAAATATTTTTTTTGAATTAAGAAATACATGTTTTTTCATATCTTTAGGCCAGCAGTACTGTTGTATCGTGTTTTTGAAGGTCAATTTCAGCAGTTTATGTGGGAGAAGCAAAATTTTGTCATGTTAATTTTTTCATTTTAATGCTGTTCTCCCAGGCAGATTCTCTCAAGTAGGTTTTAACACATTATACTTGTTTTCCAATGTCATATATCCTGCACCTTTCAGGTGCAAATTTTACTACTGCTACTAATATAAAGAGAAAGATATGAATGATGATTGAAATTTGAGTAATGAGCTCTATCTGCAAGACCTGCATATGAGTCTATAGCCAATGCTCCATGTACAACCTTAATCATACAATAATGATCAGTTCTTTACAGGTTTGTTGCAGAAGTTGTAATTCAACCACACTGATTTTTATACAACTGAATCCTTTTATGGGTTCCAGTAGAAATTTCTGGGGAATTAAAATAATTCCATTCAATGACAGAATATTATTTAATATATCTAGCCAGAGCTGCATTCTCTGGCCAGATAAATTGCAGTTAGTTATATTCTTGAGTAGAAATAGAAAATTTTTGTTCCATAAATTTCTACTGCTTAAGTTATAGGTTGTTTATTCTTCGATTATACTTAAGGCATAAATAACCCTTAGCTAACACAGTACTCAGCAGTTATACAAATAAATATTAAGAGGAGCACAGAAAATACATGTAGAGCTTTCTGATTGTCTATTTATGGGCCCTAAACTACTCATAAACAGTGTCCGCTTCAAATATACAAAACAAGGAATAAAACAGAGTTATTTCTCTAAATATTTTTTGAGAAAAGTTTTTTACAATTATAGAAACATATGACAAACTATGACTTCATATCTGTGTTTTTAACATTATGTCTATAATGTCTAATAAAAATCCATAACATTGTTTTTAGCAGAAATTATTCCAAGCAAACTCTATATACGTCAATCAAATTCAGTAATTCTAAGGAAGGTTCAGTGGGCCTTGTAAAATGCTCATGCATTTATTAAACACTTAAGTCATACACCTCTATACCTGTTAGTTTGGCCAGCTGTGTAGCTGTTTATCCTCTTGTGCTGAATTCCTGAGAGGACAGGAATATTCTCATTGACATCCCTTAAACTGCTGCTGCTCCATAGGGGTTCAAAGCAATGAAGTGAGAAATTGAGTTGAGGGAGTGTAAAGGACCCTTGACAATATCAGCAACAAACTGTTTTGTGCGAATCATCAGGCATGGCCTTAGAGTATTCTAGGTCCTAACTATGTCTCTTTTGATGTCTCTGTTAACCTGATGGGATTGGTCAGAATGTATTCAAACAAATTCGCAATTGTCAATTAAAAAGTACTGATAAAAATTAATTTAATTTTATATCATAAGTATCACATAAGAAAACAGGCATTTTGCCTCTTTTTCAATAAACCTATTGGCTGGAAATCAAGTAAACATAGATGTGTGCAGAATGGAAGTATTGTCTTCAAAAATGAACGTCCTAGACTGTAAAATCAGATAAACGAATAGTAGGGAGCCTCATATATAAATATATAGTTAAGAAAAAAGATACATCATTATAATATCAAAGGATTTGTTTACATTTATTATCTTTATGTAATTATTTATTCATGCTACTTAAAAAAAATAACAAAGTGATAAATTCTCCAATAGATTCTATAAGATACAATGAAGGGTAAATCAAGATTCCTGACTTCATGGAGCTTATAATCTAATAAAATAATAGGCATTAAAAGCAATAAATGCTGAATACACAAATAGTGAAAACAATAAAGGCAAATGGCTGACTTGTGGAGACACTGAAGAATCACATTTAAATTAGATTTAAATTAACAGGGCCTATATTTTTAAAATTAGTCTATCCCTATGGAAAGGTACATAGAGGAGTATTTTACTTCTTAATAGTTCTACTTTGAAAAAAGAGTGTATTAATATATGAAAACAGGTTGTCTATTTTCCCAAGTGGGATTATTACATGCAAATGGAAAGCCCGTTTCAATGCTCTCATCTCTTCTGATGCTCTATTTTCAAAGCGGCTTAAGATTCATTGTAGAAAGATAAGTAACTGATGACTTTATAAAGAATAATTTATAGAGTGTAGACAGATGTCTATACAATGGTTATCTTTCTGGATGCATCTGTTCCGTGTGTGTTTTATGTTTCCAACAAAAAGGTGTCATTTTAGGCTGTAATTCTGTCATCTAATCACATGGAAATCTGCCAATTCTTATTAACTTCTTGACATCTTATTGCTCTAAACTTATCATAAGTTCTTCTAATGTACGATGGGTTTAAATTCATGGATTTAAGCTTTTTGTTATGTATCCATTAAATGTCTGATCCTTTGCTCCTTACATCAGCAAAACTTTCAGTCAAGTAAATCAGCTGTTAGACAGAATACCAATTATAGATTAGGTCCTGAAAGGTTAACAGTTAGCTCTTTGGAATAAAATTGAAAAGCTAGAGAGAACAAAAAAGAATAAATGTGTGTTAAACTCTTTCATATTAACTGCTACACAATGTAACTGACATGTCAAACTCCTTATATTTAGACATTACCCAGAAGAGATGCAATAGATTCTTATTACCACAATATAGTCCTTCTGTTGTTTAACAAAAGGTATTAACCTTTCAATTGCTACAAAATTAAAAGTTTAGCCTAGAAATCTATCTCTAGACTAAAAGAAAAACCATTACCTGAGGTTGTAACAAGGCTCATCAAAAGACTGAAAATTCTCCAGAGATACTCTCAGGTGCATCAGAATATAGTATAAGGAAAATGTCACCATAATAGTTTATCTGTGTTACAAATGATTTGAGAACTATGAACTATTTCCTAATCCAACATGTAGTAGGCATTCGAATGCACATCAATGGATTTACAAGATGTTACCTATCTCAAGGGCCATCAGAATCGTCTCTGGAAAGAACTGTAATTTCTTAATTTCTTAATAATTTGTATTAATGTTAACTTGGATAATTTAAAATGATATGCTAAATGCAATATAGCACACTTTATTACATATTTGTGTTAGAGACAAATTCATTTTTGAGATAAAGTTAACAATTACTACTTATTCGTAAATCATGGCAATGGAACCCATTTGCAGCAGGGGTTCAGAGATATTAGAGACTATAGTACATTTTATAAAGTACAAACTGACATATTTATAAAGCTTTAGTAGCATTTTTTCTGTTAAGGTGGGCTTTTTGGAAGTGGGTGTCGGATAGATTTCAAACTGGTATTCAGGTATATTTTGCAGTTGGTTGCAAGGGAGCAGTTGAGGACACTTCAAAAGAAAAAAAATTGTTCATTGTTGTAAAGGAGCATTTTCTGTGGCCGACAATTTTTTGTATCTAGTTGGGGCTCAATGCGAGTGTTTTCGGGAAGTCACGCTCTTATACTGATTTCTATAGGAGGAAGTATGACTACCATGTCAGGCAGTTTCTTACTTGTTAAAATTAGTTGGATTTTTCAAGTATGCAGTGAATAATTTGAAATTAGGAATAGATGCCTATGTCTCTCCAAACCTGTTGATGACAAGGAAAATGCATTCTGCAATTAAGTCAAACACAGAAAATCCTCTTAAAGTATACAACTGAAAGGTATGAAACATATTTTGGTCATAAAAGAAAAAAGAAAACTGTGGCTTTAAAGTGTTTAACTACTTTCATTACTGTAAACTGAAACTAGAAATATATTTTGTCATGTAGAAACAAACTTTATATCTACGTATCATTAACATAAGAAATATACACCATTGAATCACTGTAGAGAAAATGAAATATAATCAACTCGTTACAAACAATTTTTCAAGCTTTCATATCCTCCTCCCTTTTCCTCAGCAAATAAAAGTTGTTTTTCTAAGTCAGGAAGTTAATCGGTAGATAAACACGTACTTAATGTCAAGGTACTTTAGTATGTAATGTGAAAAATGGGAGTGGTCCTTGATAGTTAGGTGCTTATAATTAACCTTAAGAGAAGACATACATGCGCATGCATGCATACACATACATGTGAGAGAGAGAGAGAGGGAGAAGGAGAGGAAGAGGGAGAGGGAGGGGGAGAGGGAGAGAGAAAGAAAGAAAAGAAAAGAAAAGAAAAAAGAAAAGAAAAGAAAAGAAAAGAAGGAAGGAAGAAAGGAAGGAGAAGGAAGAAGAGAGACAGAACAGACAAGAGGAAGGAAGAAGGCGAGGTGGCTCTCCTCGCCCTCCTCCCTCGACAGAAAGAACAATAATCCGCCCCCTCCCTGCCTTCCCTCCTCCCTCCGTCCTTCCTTCCTTCCTTCCTTCCTTCCGTCTTCTTCCTGCCTCCCTCCTTCCTTCCCCTTCCTTCTCCTTCCCTTCGTGCTGTTCTTCCTTCCCTTCCCTTCACGTCCCTTCCCTTCCCTTCTTCCCTTCCCTTCCCTTCCTCCCTTCCCTCTCCCCCCCTCCCCCCTCCCCTCCCCCTTCCCCTCCCTCCCCCCTCCTTCCTTCCTCCCTCCTTCCTTGCCTGACTCCTCCTTCCTCCTTCCTCCGTCCTTACGCTTCCAGGACGACGTCCTACAGATAGGGTTAAAATGCAGAATGGAATTAAGCATTTCTTGAGTTTTACGGCAAGTAAAGATGAGTTCATAGTCAATGGTAACCCTAAACATGAGTTACTGTGAGGTTGAAAGAGACATTATTGAATTTAAGTCTTGAAGGGACTGTGTGAATTGGACTATGAGGAGCCTAGTGACACATCTATGGAATGCCCTCAATAAGATTTCCTTTAATAAATGGATGTCTAAATAAAAATGTAAATAAATAAATGTATTGCTACCTGAGAGAATGGTAGAATTCCAAGAAGATATAGCAGAATGATAAGGCAAGTGTTAAAAATATGACATTTTTGTTTGAGATTAGTCTGGCTTATATTACATCTGTGATTAAAAACTAGTTAGATGAAGTTGAAAAAGTTAATTGGGGCAATACTGCAGATCCTTAAATAGATGAGATTTTAACCAGGAGTTAAGACTTATCTATGGAATGATCATATTTCTTAGAGCCTCACCTCCTCTTCTCTCACACTACTCTCCTTTGATGATTTCTTCCTCTATTGCCCAAAGTTCAATTATTCATTATTCTATGCTCATAAGCTGTAAATTATTAGTTATTCTAGGCTCACAGGCTGGTAACATTTTCTTAATACTTAGATCTATATGTAAAAGTACATATTAGACAGTTCCATCTGAAAGTCTTATAAATGTTTCAAACCCAACATATCTAAGGTATACATATTGTGCTTTTCTGTATACTTACTCCTCTTGTTTCCTATATCAGTAAATGACACCTCCTAGCTTTTGAGGTTTGCTGTGTCCTCTCTCTTCAGTCCAATGCATTACAAAGTTCCATCAATTGTATCTCCAACGTATTTTTCAAAACCATTATTTTTTCACCTGTCTCTCTGCCATAAATTTATAAAAAGCTCTATACATCTCTTGTGTTGTTGACTTTATCAGCCTCTGAACTGTGTCCTCTGCCTTCAATCTTGTCCCCTTCCCAATTCTTTTTCACACAAAAGCTAGGATGATTTCCAAAAATGCATATATCATCATATGTATGAATTAATATCTGACAATAAGAAATATAAAATTTCCATAAACAAATTAAGTATGAATAAAGTTAAGCATAGGTATACAGAATTTTCCAAAACAGCCCACAATAAATATGAATTTGTAATTTTCCTTTAAGTCTGCTTTCTTTCATACTTGTTTAATATTCTTTACCTGTACTGCCTTTTTCTATAAAATATACTTGTCAAATATTCTCCTTTTTCATTGGGGTTTTTAATAATAATAACATTTTAAAAATCACAATAATAACATCACATTCAATTTGATATGCTCATTTACAATCTTCAAATGCTTCCTCAGAATATAATCTTCTAAATTAGGGAAGACATCATGAGCAATGCGGATGATATCACATCTCAGAAAAATTTAGGTTTCTGTTCAAGGCCACACTGCTAAATGGTCACTCCTTCTGTTTTCTCACTCCTCACTATCTAGAGCTCTCTCTAGAGCTCTCTCATTCCAAAGCTCATGGAATTTTTTTATCTAAAGTTTTATGGGACTCAATAATAAAATCCCTTACATTTCACACATTGCCTTCCTGTTTGCAAAATAATTTTCTCATGCTAATTTCTCATTTCTCTTTTTTGTACATATTTTATGTTAAAATAGTTTTAGATTTAAAGAAAATTGCAAAGACAGTGCAGTCTCTTTCTGCACCATGCCCAGTTCCCTTTATCATTAATATTTTACATTCATATGATATAGTTTTCACAATAGTGAACAAAAATTTATACATTATTATTAATGAAATATTTTCTTATTTTTTTTAATCCCTTAGATTTTAACTTGATGTCTTTTTTTGGTTCTATGATCCAATCCAGGATACCATGTGACATTTAGTCCTAATTTCTCTTTAGACTCCTTACAGCTGTGATAGTTTTTCAGACTTCTCTTTTTGATGATCTTGACGGTTTTGAGGAATGATGATTTGGCATTTAACAGAATGTCCTTCCTTCAGTTGTGTTTTGTCTAATGTTTTTCTTGTGATTATTCTTGGGTTATGATTTTTTGGAAGAAAACCACAGAGATAAAATGCCATTCTCATCACATCACAGCAAGAGTACATACTGTCATTGTGACTTATCACCGTTGATGTTAATCTTGATTGCTTGACTGAGTTTTTGTCATTATTTCTTAAGTAGCTGTAAAATTGCTGTTTTCCCTTTCCTCTCATTCTTCTTTGGACGGAAGTCACTATGTAAATCCCACATTTAAGAAGTGGGAGTTATGCTCCACCTGCTCAAGGGCAGAGCAACTACATAAATTATTTGGAATTCCTCGGCATGGGAGATTTGTTTATTGTTTCCCATTGACTTATTTATTTATTTAATCACTTATTTATGTCAGTATGGACTTATGAATATTTATTTTGTACTTTGAATTTTAATCCATACTACTTTTCTTCTAAAATTGTCTCAGCTTTTGCCATTGGGAGATCTTTCTCTCATTTCTCTTTGATTCTTACAACTTCTTACAGAAGCTATATCATTCTTTCCTTTAGGATACCGTTGCTCCTCCCTTATTTTGTGTAATGTAAAAAAAAACATAAACTACTTAATAAGTTAAACCTTCTTCATCTGCTACCCTATCCTCTCGTGTGTTAATCTCCAAATACAAAGAAAATGAATATGAATTAATCTAATCCCTCACGGCTCAGGTGTGGCATTAGTTTTTGTAATGTACTTTCAATATTTCTTTTTTCTTTCCCCATAAGCAATCTGAGTATACAATATGCATTTGATTCCCTGTGAACATTTATTGATGCATTAGGAAAGAGAAATAAATGGTAATACTGAGAAGAAAATGAGACCCTTAATGAACTTTGCTGCATTGAACTAGTTTAGAGACCATATCAATTCATTTCTCAACAATATAGAGTAATTCAGTGATTCTCAGACTTTAATATGTGTCAGAATCATTTGGTAATCTTGATAAAATAAAAATAGCTGGACCTCAACTCTAGAATTTTTTATTTGATAGGTTTCGCATGGGCCTAACAATTTGCTTTTCTAACATGTTCTCAGATATATTAGTTTGCTAGGGCTGCCACTATGAAATACCACAGACTGGGTGGCTTCAACAACAGAAAATTATTTTCCCACAGTTCTAGAGTCTGAACGTCCAGGATTAAATAAGGCATTAGCAATGTTAGTTTCTTCTGAGGCTTCTCTTCCTGGCTTTTAGATGGCTGCCTTTTTGCTGCCCCCTCACATAGTCTTGCCTCTGTACACACCTGTTTTATGTCCCTTATCTTCATTTCTTATAAGGATACCAGTCAGATTGAATGCAGGTCCACTCTTATGGCTTCATTTTAATTTAATCACCTCTTTAAAGGCCCGATCTCTAAATGCAGTCACATTCTGAAATATTTATACTAAAGCTCTAAATATTGGGGCACACAATTCAGCCAAAAACAAGATTAATTGATGCTAATGTTGAGAATTACTAGCTTAAGTCATCAAGTAAAGCCAAGAATTTGCTAACAAAAACTGAAAATAATCTAGAAAATAATCTGGATTACGATGACAATGCTGGTGAAAAGAAGACAGAAGATGACACCTGGATAGAATGGAACCTCTTTCCCAACACTGATAGAAAGACAATCAAATACCAGAGATTTAGAAAAAAAGAAGCCAAGTTATAAGGAAACACTTTGTTTCTCATCTTCCCAGATTCTGAATCAATAAGAGTTTATCCATGTGAGGGATTTTCAAAAGCACTAGAAACTCTCAGCCTTTTTATGTAATTTGCCTATCCACTGCCTAATGTGGTGTTTTCTGTTTTCTGCTTATGGTATGGCTTTTTTTGTAGATTATTCTTAAAGGTGTTTATGAGCAGAAGACCCTGGGCTTTCCAGACTTAATCACTGTGTCATTCAAGTTGAAAGGAATATGGGTATCATGCCAATCAAGCATTGATTGCTTCATAGAGTTTTTCAGTATAATTATATCAGAAGGTTTTCCAGAGAGGTAAGCAAGTATCTTTGCCAATTCTTAATAGGCTCAGGATTTTTTTTTTTTTCAATTTACCCCCTAAAGTTATCAGCTTTTGAAAATTCATGCCAAATATAGGGGTCTCCAATTTAGTATTCTATTCTGCTTAGGGTTTAAGTTTTGTAAACTCTCCTCCACAAATGAGCAAGGCAAGGCCTATTAGAGTTCATTCTCCAGGTCACTCAGAATCAACAAATGTCACTATTGCAAATTCTGGTTTTTGTTCTGACTCTTAAGGGTTTCTCTTAATTTCTCAGATGTCCATTATACAGTTAAAGAAGATGTCTGTGAACATGTGTGTCCCCTTACTTTCTTTATGTTACTTTTATTATGGTCAGGTTTTTTGAAAGTAGTGCCTATGCTCTCTGTCTTCCCTTTTAATCATTTTTTATTTGATTCAGCCTTAAGTCAGTATGGAAGGGACCTTAGTGGCTATGTATTTTAAACTATACTTATGATAAGAGTTAGATAATGGCAGAAAACCCAGCATCGTTGAGGCCAGAATGAAAGAGGTATTCCAGAAGAAGGATTTGAGAAATTTTTACAAGTGTCAAATATAAATAGATGAAAACAAATTTTTTACCTTTTCAAATTTTCTATTTCAAATGTGTATGTGTGTATCTGCATGCATTCACATTAGTAGATGGAAGGAGAGGGGTGATACATGACCTAGACAGAAAACTTCAGAGGCACTGCAGATTCTTGTTTTTTTTTTTTTTTCCAAGTTCCAGATCCAGCCAATTACAAAATGTTAAAATTCAAGCTTCTAATAGATTCTGAATCCAATCCGATTCATTGCCATAATTATATCTAACTCTCCAGCAGCTATTACCATATTTCCGGTTTTTAGCTTTATCCCTTAGATCAACGGTCAGCATAATATCCTTAATTTTTACCTCTTTTTTCCTCCACAGAGCTTAAAATATTTACTATCTGGTCCCGTAATAAAAAGATTGCAGACATCTGCCCTAGATTAATATGCTGGTCCTTAAACTGTATTTCTGGCATCCTATTCTCTATACTTTCAACTATTCAGTTTGTTGCCTACTACATAAATACTGAATTCAAAGCTATTTATCATGGCCCATGATACCATCATTTGTAGCTACCAACATTTCATCATCTCATACTTCTCTTTTATGATTATCCTATACCTTAGTAATTCTAAACAATTTGGAGTTCTGGAAATTGATCGTGCTCTACTGTACGCTTACTAATCTCTCAGTCTAGAAGGTGCTTCATCTTTTATTCAAAATGAAACTTGGTTTTCAAAAATTACCTCAAGCATTGTGTCGTTTCTAAAGTCTTATTCATTCATTCATTCATTCATTCATTCATTTATTTTCTACAAAGACAGTAAAGTAAAGTGGTTAAGAGCATGGATTCAGAGCCACATGGTTCCTGGGTTTGATTCCTGGCTTTACAATTCACTAGTTGTATTATCTTGGGCAAGTAATTTAAAAGCTCTAGTTTACAGTCTCCTTTTTCTTTTTCCTTTTCTTTTTCTTTTTATGCAAAATAAGAATAGTCTAGATAAGGTAAACTAAGACAGGCATTTGGTTTTAATTTATACTCTCTCTTTGCTGTCAAATTCAACTCATACAGAAAATGAGATCACTGCATTAACAAAACTACATAAAAAATAAATATACGTATCTTTGTAAAACTACAATAAAGATAAAGATAAAGAAACATGATAAAATATAATTTTTTTTAATGTGACAATATATAGGTAGATTTAGATCACGTAGGGAAGTCAATTATATCAAGTGAAATAGCTGTCTGAGCCATTACTTTCACAGGTATGTGCTCAGCTTTCCATTAGAATAGTTGATCTTTCATTAACTTTCAAGCCTTGTGCTACATTTATACTACTATCTTCTCACATTTTTTCTGACTACATTTAGATTCAAAATGTTCACAATCAGATGATGAATTTAGTAGACAGTTGAATTGCTTTTACTGTAGCATAGTTACTGTGATTTTACTGAAGCATAGTAACAAATATAAATCAGTAAGCATATTTTTAATTCTAATATAATTAAGGGATTATTTAAGAGTTGGAGCCAGGTTAACGGAATATCTATCCATTCGTCTATTGTCTATCTATCATCTATCAACTATCATCTATCATCATCATCTGTGTGTGTGTCTATGTATATATGTGTGCTGTGTACTCTGATAATAAATGCTCAGATCAATTTCGTTAATTGTTTTTATGTGGGCTAAGGGGTACCTAGTTGTTCTTTGTCTCTCATCTTTTTTCCAAAGAATTTTTTTTCTCAACTGTTAAAAAAAGTAAAATATATCTACATGTACACGTAAAATTGCACATATACACCTATACATGTATACACATTTTGACATTCATTAGAAGACACTATCTCTGCCTTTATCATGCAAAATAGTAATTTTGTTCCTTAATGCACTTGATTATGGGCTATGTCTAGTTGCTAAGCATTCTTTTTATTTAAAGAATATAATTCTTTTGTTGTCTTCATTTAAACTTTATTTTAAAATGATGTAGCATTATTAGTATTACATAAATTATATTTTCTTATGTGTGTATAAATTCTACTTTTCTTTCTATTGTTCTATTTTAGGCTAGCATAATAATTCATAATAGTTTTTTTCCCCTTTAAACTGATGAAAAAAAAATAGAGCTCCAACTCAGAAACATAAAAATCAATGAGAAGAAAGAGAGGAGCTATTTAGGATGTGATATTACAAACAAATTTGGCAGAATCTTAAGGAGTTATTTGGGTTAGTGGTTTAAAAACCACTAACTTCTGTGGGAAACTAAGGGAATACATCAGTTAAAAAAAAAAAAAAGCTAACTACAAAGCTTTTCTAATTTTAAATAAAAATAAAGTAAAATGTATCATAACAGACAAAGTACTTTATCCTGTTCTTTTTTGCTGATACAGAGGACTCCAGCGAAAATATTCATTAATCATCAGACTGTTAAATGCCACAATATCACTTAGCAGGTTTTCATTGGCTGCCTCCAGTTGTTTTATTCTCACCATTGCTAACTCTTTCTACTTTATTATGAATGACCTATTGGAAAGGGTGGCTAAATGAAATTTTTTGGGAAACTTGTAGTAAGAATGAAAAATTACATGATGTTTCTTTGATTGAGAGTAGCTGTAATAGGGCCATGCATAGACAAAAGTCCTTTTGACGAAACAGACCCAAACTTGTATATAATTGGCCAAAGAATAAATCTAGATTCTCCAGGTAACAAGGAAAAATTAAGATAAAAAGAAGAGGAAAATTTTTCTTCACATATTTGTTAGATACAATCTGAATTATATTAGGTCTTTCCTGTTACATTTGTCTTAAAATAAATAAATAAATTAGAATAATAATTGTGAGGCCACACTTTGGTTCAAAATAGATTTTCTCCAACTGCATGTTCTTGAAAAAATTTAACATTTTGAGTTTCAGCCTCATCTGCCAAATAAGTTAATAATGTATATATTAAGAATTTGCTGTAATGTTTGGTAAAAATGCTAAATATTCAGTGAGTGGTACATAAAATGCTCTCAGAATGACAAGTATAATAATGAATACTGCTGTAGATAATTAAATACAAGCAGTTGATAGTGTACATACATTTTATAATTTGGCAAATTTTACAATAAAGAAAACATTTAGTGGAATTAGCCAAGTTATCAGTACTCTTCTTTCCCTATGTTCAAATGACCTTGACATCTACACATTCTTCTAATACGAATTTGGCCTCTCCTTCAAATTCTTCCCCAGAAGCTTAACTTCCAGCAAAACTCATTCAGATTAGTTTAACTCTGGATAAAATTGGAAGAGCCTTCAATAACAGTTTTGTGGGGAGGTATATAAGTCTGTTCAGGCTGCCACAACAAAATACCACAGATTGGGTGACTCAAACAACAGAAATATATTTTTTCACAATTCTGAATGCTGAAAGTCCAAGATCAAGGTATCATGAGGTTTGGTTTCTGGTGAGGCCTCTCTTACTGGCTTGCAGATGACTGCCTTCTAGCTGTTTCCTCACATGGCCTCTTCTCTCTGTGTGCTCTCTGTGTGCTAGCAGGGAGAGATAGCTTCCTATAAAGGTAGAGCCCCATCCTTACTAACCTTATTTAACCTTAATTACCTCTCTACGGGTTCTAACTTCCAATATGGTCATATCGTTCATATTGGGAGTTAGGGCTTCAATATATGGATTTGAGGGGAGACACTCAATTCAGCTCATAGCAACAGATAATGAAGATTATTTTAAACTTTGCAAATCATTTATGTTATTTCACATAATGACAAGATATAAAAGCATACATACATTTTAATTTTTTAAATCATCTTTAACATTAAACTGAAATGATTCTAGTTTTCTTTCTGTTCCTACAGAGTACATATAAAAATCTGCTTGTTGTATATTTGTTTTTTTAATAAAATAAATTTTAAATATTTTAGAACAATTATGAGACTTTTATAAAAATCCTTTAAAATAAAGGAAAATATTATTTTACAGTGTTTTGTTTTTTTTGTGCTGTTATGTTTGGTCTTGGAGACTGAATAAAAGCTCAGTTTGGTATTACATCTAAGATTTTTCTTTTCCATGGAAGTGGAGAACTGTAAAATAAACATGGAATTTAAAAATATACATATTTTTGTTTATTTCTCAAAATAACTTATCCAATTTATAAATGTGGGCTAATCCATTCTGGTTGCTTACATAAAAAATGGAAACACATCATTTTACAAACATTTCTAACCTTTATTTGCAACACCTAACAAAAGTCATGCTCGAAAATTTGGTAACATTTGATAAGCCCATATAGGTTTACTACAGTATTCAACATTTCTCATGGAATTAAAAATAAGACAGTCATGTTAAAGAACTTGGGATTGATTTTCTTTTAAAGGTGGTAGAAAATATTGTTAAAGGCTAGAATTAGAATTTGGCAATTTTCATTCATAAATTCACTCAGCCATGTTTTCAAAGCCTGCCAGGAATATTAAGAGCACAAGTCAAGAAATAAAGGAAATGAATATAATTCAAATGAACTTCTAATTGGAACACTGGGGAGTAAAAAGAAATGTATTGTTTATTGAATTCTTCTCACATTAAAAAAAAAAAAAAAAGAGAGAGAGAAGAAAAAAAATTAACCTGGATAAATACCAGACATTAGTTTGGACAAGAATCATGTGCATTCCTTAAATCTGTGCCAGCTGAGTCTGGATCGTGATTCAGAGAACAAGTGTCTGTGTTGCTTCTATGTTTATTATGATTCAGCTTGCAACCAGTAAAAGAAAAAATACAGGATTAAGTCAATATGACCTACTTTTGAAATTTTTCTCATTTTAAAAATATTTTCTTCAATTCTTGAAGAAAACCTAGGCCAATTATACATACTCAGTAACAGTTTATGTTAGATGATTTTCTAGAAACTGAAAAACATATACTTTAAAAAGCTGACTATATTAAAGATAAAATAAATCACAGTCTTTTTCTTTTTGATGAGAATGCAAATTTTATATTCTGCTAGAAAATCTCAGTGAACATGAAGAATTTCAATACCTTTATACAGGCATCGTTTTAATACGTTTTCAAACTGTTCTTATTTATTGATAAGCATAGTGGTTCAAATTAATTCTATTGTAGGGATATCAATTTAAAAGATAAATATATAGTTTGTAGATAAAACTAGCAAATATTAAATGATACTTGAATCAATAGCAAAACATGACAGTGACTAGAGACATAACTCATGATTACTATGTAAATCAACTTTTTATTCCTCAAACCAAAGACACTATGATCTTAAAAAATGAAAGTTTTTGAGTTTAGTTTTTCTAATTAGAGAAATATAAGAGAATAAAAATAATTAGTTTAATAGTTTGAAGACTGTTAAATGATTCTATTTTGAGTTAAAAATTTCCAACTAAATTTCCTTCTGGAAGAGAGTTAGAAATATAATTGTAGTAAGAATTTGAATTCTATTTCATATTAAACTGTAAGAATAGAAAATCTATTATCTAGATTACCTAATCATTAGGTGGCTCAGCAATGCTGGTCATTAACAAAAATCGTGACTCTATAACCTAATGATTGAAATTTAAATATTTTAAATTTAGCTAGTTTTTTAGATCCATTTATTCAGATATCCATTCAACAAATATTTATTCACTATTGCTTTTCGAGATGGTATAATTGATGTTATACCAAACATCTAAAATAAAAGTTGTGGACTCTCATGCCTACAGGGGCTGTCCATAAATGAGTAAAGTGGGCCTGTGTGAAATGAGGTTTCCTGAATTGCAAGTACCCTCCAGAAAAAGGATAGCCTGTTTTCTGCTCCAATATGGTTATACACAAACAGTATTTTTAGATTTGCCTTTTATATATATATATATAGGAGACTAAAAATATGAAATTTTACTTACAATCTCTTGATTTTTAAGTCTCAACAACTAGTTCAGTTAAAAATAATATCCATGTGCAAACTCCAAAAATATGTTTATAGGCTTGTTTTAGCCTGCCTGCTTCAAGTTTTGCCTACTGATATATAAAGATTTATAAATACCATTGCAAACTTTGACTTTCTATTCAAAATTTTGGCAATCGATAAACAAATTATCAAGTTTATTGTTGATCCAAAGACAGTTGCACAATTCGATTATCCATTCTGATTCATTGATACTTAATATTTGTATCAGTCCTTGGATGGTGATGTTCATCAGGTCATCTTTAAGGTTGCCTGATGATAGCCATCTAAAAAAAAAAAAGAATGTTACACTATTTAACATAGATCAGACTTGAAAAAGAAAGTATTCTAAGAAAATAAAACAAATATTATTATTTGATAAAAATTTTACTTTATGTGTACACAATATATAAATACATGTGCACACACATGCAAAATAGAAAAGGTTCATGGGGATTGGACCAATGATTATCAAACTTTACATTTACAAGAATCATTTTGAGTACCTACAAAAATTTTATACGTGGCTCTACTCCACAAGATGTAGATTCTATAGTTTGGAGGCAGGGCCCAGGGCCATGACTTTTAAACAAGTCTCCATGTGATTTGAAGCTCATGTTGTAAGGCTAACATTTTAAACACTATGACGGACTAAAAAAGTACTAAAGAATGAAACATCATTCCTATTTTCATTGCAGCATAAATGTTCATTATAATAACCAAGATATGGAAGCAATCTAAATACATGATTGGATAGAGGAGGGATGGTACAGTAATAATAAAATATTAGTCATAAAAAAGAATGAAATCTTATCACTTAAAACAGCATGAATAGACCGAGAGGGTATTATACTAAGTAAATAAGTCAGACAAAGACAAGTACTATTTGATTTCACTTATATGTGGAATCTAAAGAACAAAATAAATAAAATATAAATACAACTGATGGTTGCCAGATGGAAGAGGGGTATGGAGGCTAGGCGAAAAAAGATGAAAGAATTAAGAAGCATATGGAAAATAGTCAAGAATATTGTAATACCTATGTATAATGTCGGGTGGGTACTAGACTTATCAGGAGGATCACTTCATAAGTTCTATAAAAGTCTAACCACTATCCTATACACCTGAAACTACTATAATATTGAATGTCAATTGTAATTGGAAAAAATAATTAAAAAAAAAAAAGAATCAAACACTGATCTGTTACAAGTTTAGCCATGTTTCAAATGCAGGTGGTTAAGGTGCCACCATTTTAGTTTTCCCTTGTAAAAGAATAGTTATTGACTATTGAACCATTCCCATTAGAGTAAGTGTTCTATAAGGTGAAAGATTAAATAATCACTTATTTCACATTTGTGAAGCAGAAGGCTGTGTCCATTATATGAAAAGTTTAAATAACAATAAAAATATCAGGGGTGGGGGAGGGAGTAACTGTTAACACTAGGAACAGCAACCCAAACATATTTTCTATTGTCATTCTAATTTTGCAGATAGAGAATAAGAGGGACTTGCCAGTCATTGTTAGTGAAACAACTTGCCTAATATCAATACCTAATAAGTAATTGGTTCCTAGAAAGAGAAAAAAGATCTTCACATTGGAAAGAGAAAGATGATAATGCAGTTATTGCCCTAAGCACCAATCTCCCGTGCCACATTTAATTGCTGTTCTAAGCAGAGAGTGGCCAGCATACAATAAGCAGGGTCCTCATCTAACAACTTTATATAAGATTGTTGTAAGTGCTCAATTATTATATATGATTATATATGATTAAATTTATGTTGTATGTTATACTTATTGTATGTCATTATAATTATCAGCAACAATGAAAAGCTGGAAGACTTTTTACTAATGCATACATAGGACTATGGAATGTGAGATTCCCTACTCACAGATATCATTTTACATTATGAATTAAAATGTAGATACTGAGTTCCGATATTTAAAAAGAAGAAAAGGAAGAAGTAAAGAGAGAGGAGGAGAAAGAAAATATGATTGTGGATTTTAAATATTGCTAAATAATAGAATTATTGAAACAATAAACATGCAATATCAAGATCCCAGTTCCAGGCATTCTGGTTCAGTAGGTCTGTGATTAGGCCCAGAAACATGCACTTATAGAAATAATTTTAGATCTTCACATCCATAAAAAATTTATCACAAAAATAGAATCATCATTGTTTTCCTCATTCTCTGTTGTAATTAAAGAAGGAATAAAATTGAGCTACTTATAAGGTATTTGGCTTTAGCTATTAGAAAGAAAAAACATCTGACAGTAAAGATTATAAATATTAAAATTAGGTAGTAGATACCTGTGGCTATGGAATATTCTTCTTTACATATCTTTCAAAATGTTGGATGAATTTTATTATTTTAGTCATAGGTTAGGAGACGAAGTGTCAAGATCATTTTTTAGGTAAGAGAACTAATATTTAACT
Source organism: Rousettus aegyptiacus (assembly GCF_014176215.1). Classification (NCBI taxonomy): domain Eukaryota; kingdom Metazoa; phylum Chordata; class Mammalia; order Chiroptera; family Pteropodidae; genus Rousettus; species Rousettus aegyptiacus. The sequence continues at coordinate 77,727,072 of NW_023416307.1, forward strand.
ATCCTGGCATGTACACATTAACTTCCTTTGTATAATTCTCACACCATCCATCACCATTTTGTACCTGAGGATGCAAGGCTGAGAAGCACTAAGGGCTTGCCCAAGGTTATATTACTAGTCAGCTATTCAATCAATCTGCAAACTCAAGACTCCCAACTCTGAACCCCGCTATTTTCTTCTGCACTGCTTTCTTCCAGACTAAAATATTCCACAACAAACTTGGTTCTCCTCATCCAATTTCTTTCCACAGCATCACAGCTATTCATCTAGAACTGCAGATATAGGTGATTCACCATTTCTAAAATTTGTAGTAACTTCCCACTTCTTAAATGATTAATTCAAAAATTCTTCGCAGAACATAGAAGATCTTAAGCAACTTATCCCCAATCTATTTCTTAAGCCTCACCTTGACCTCTTTCAAACCTCCTGTTTTACAGATTTACCTTCCTAGAATTACAAAATGCCTTCATCACAGAGTTCTCTATGCCTAAAATAACTTTAATAGTCTTATCTCTCTAGCTCATTTTTTTCTGTTTGAGGCCTGCCATAAATACTCTCTTTCTGACACCTACAACAACTAATATTCTCTCCTTTGTGATCCCACAATATGTCCCATTTACTTATCCCCTGTAATCTAACCATTTGTTTCATGGCAATACTCATGATTGAAATATATACCACTTGAAGCAAAATTCTAGTTTTATTCATCTTTGTGTCCTCAGTACCCAGTTGATTGGGGCCCATGATGTTTACTTGGATAAACTAAAGTGTGATCATAAAATAGTTAATACTACTTTTTGCTTTCTTTAGTAATAAATTTCAATCCACCATGAATGTGTCCTACAATCAAAATATGAACTCTTAAATATACTTAAAAGGATAAAATTATAGTTCACTTATATTTTTATTAGCATGTCCACATATTTTCTTGATGAATAATTTTAAAAGATTTTTTAAAAAATTCTCATTATCAAAGGCCAAGAGATTACCTACCATTAGGTAAATATGGGTTTGGTTGATATTTAAAATAAATAGCAGGTATATTGGCATAATTAATATGCAGGCATTTATAAACAAAGAAATACATTACATCATGCACCTATAAAAATTTCTCCTAAATTGTATTAAAATATACCTACATAAATATCTATAGATTATACTTATTTTCTATTACTAGCAAAATATAAAGGATAAGAAAGAGTCACAACTGAAAGACCCAAGCATTAGTAGAATAAGTACCCTTGAGGCTTTATGGAATTAATAGAAAGATACTTAATAAACTTGAATTTTTCTTTTATTGTCAAATCTGAAAGCCAATTCAAAATGTATGCTCTGAGCTATGTTATCACATCTTGTACACTTCTGCATTTTTTTTTTTTTCCTGGAGACATGCATGGGGACTAACTTAAATTTTTCAAAACCCCAAAATCTGCACTTATTATATGAGTTATTATCTCCACCTGGGTGATGTGAAATCTGGCGTGGCTCCAGCAGCGTGGGGGAGGAGGAGGTGAACAGTGGATAGTGGACAGTGATGTTGTGTGTTGTCCCGCGGTCTTTCCCCACCGTTGCAATAAAGAATTACAGGTTGGTGAGATTGAGAAAAAGTAAGATCTACCGAAAGTACATTTTAGAAGGAGACAGGCCATGTCAAGGAAGGCTGCATCCCTGTGGAATTTAGGATGTGAAGACATAAGATAATACACCCCAAAGAGAGGAGTGGGTTTCCAGCCAAGAACGCAGTAACAATGCAGAGATGGGAATGTCTGTTTATATTTGGGCCATGATGGGAGGTCCTAGATGATCGTGTGTGAGGTCACCTTGACTGACAGTTGGCTGCTATGTAACTCTTTGCCTACTATGTGTGTGCTTACCCAGAATTCAGTCTGTTATAATTAGATTAATGAACTTCCAGGCATAGTCATGAGATTATCATGACGGTATAATAAGGCCGAAGTTGTGGGCAGTACTTTCCACGCATGTGTTTGTAGCTGGTTTAGCCAGCAGAGTTTATGGCCTTTGTGCTCTAGGATTTGAGGTAATTTATAACTCTAAAAGGGAGATGTTTCTGGGAGGTGCTTAAGGAAGGTCTTAGAGGGAAGTGTCTATGGTTACAGAGTTGGGACTTGGTTCCTGTCACTCATTCCTGACTGATACCTAACAGTTATGATGACTGATGCTCATTTTTGACATGCTCGGAGAACTGGTAGTAAGTATTCTATTTCCAGGATTAGTATATCTGCATTTCATGAGCAGATACTGCAGAACTTCTAGCACATTCTTAGTTCCATTAATTGCATTTTATTTATTTATTTTAGATTCTAAATATACTTAAAACTAGACCATTCCTCTTTCACATATAGATTTCCAAAACTCTCAACCCAGTTCTCTCCTCTACTCTGTTTTCGAGTCTTAGCGTAGTAAATCTAACTGATTTCATGCCAACCAGAATTTTTTCTTATCCTAGTCCACATGGGTTTTAGGTTTCTATGTAACACCGGAAAATTACCTTATAGAGAACTGTATCACTAATAAAACCAGGTGAAGTGGTTTACTGAGTCAATGCATTATTTGTAATCTATCATTATGTGTCAAGACAAAAGCTTGATTGATGCTGCTGAAGTTACATCTACTAAGGCCATTGATAGCTACACGTTGGAAGTGATGTATTTCTTAAAGATCCTGATGATGCCAAGAGCAGAGCCTGGGTTTGCCTGGCTTTGATAATTGTTACACAAACATTTGTATTATTGGACTTCAGCAATACAACATTCTGCAAAAATTGGGGAAACAAAACAATTTTAGAAGATAGCTCTACATACTTTCAGAAAATGCTGGACCTTCCAGGTCATTTCAAATAGCGTCTCACTAATGAAAACATCTCATTCATTAAAATCCACAAATAATGTATTGCTTTATGTGCAAAATAATTGGAAAAGCCTAAAAATGCTGACATAACACTACAATGGAAGAAAGTTAATCTTCAAAAAAAAATGGAGTAAGAAAACTCAAATGTATATTTTCAATTTTATTTAAAAATATTTTATTAATATGCTTCAATAATAAGGTTTTTAGCACTTTAATTAACTATATTTAATATAGCCCTTTCTTTACTCTTTTACTAAAAGTGAAAAACTAAAAGCAATTCTAACTCATCCTTTGCATGTGTAGGTTGTAGTGATGTTATCCATGGGTTAAGGGTTCTGACATTCTCTGCTATTCATTATTTCACCTAAACTATCTAGCACTGAAGCCAGAGATATTGATTTCTCTTCCTTCATTACCACTGGCCTTGTATATACCTTTTGTCCCTAAGTGAAAATTCCTCTGCAAGTCCAGAGCTGGAAACACACTGACTCTCATCATAAAGGAGAAACTATATCATTCTGCCTTCATTTACCATAGCTGTGAAGTGTCCTGCAGCTAACCTATATTCTCCATTGTTTTCTGCTTCAATTTTTTTCTAGATAAAACATTTCCTTTCTTATCATATGATTCTTATATTTTCATCCAAATTTTAAGAGTTTTACTCTTGAAAACATTTCACGTGAATCATCTTAAATCATTTTTTTAAAGTATACTTATTATAAACAATGTAATAAGAAATGAAGAAAAATAGATGTAAGCTAACCTATGTTGAAATATTGGAGAGTTTCAAATACTCATCTACCCCTAAGTATACTCCTTGGAGGCAACCCAAATTCTGCCATTATGAAATGAATGGTCACAAAAAAGAGAATAACAACACATTCTTTCCTCAGCCATTCTAGGTACAGAGTTCATCAGATAAAATTCTTTAAGTGACTGAAAGGACCAGGCAGCCAAGAAGGTAAATGTCTTTCTGGGTAGGATAAAAGGCAAAACCATACCAAATCAAAGCAAAACAAAACAAACAAAACCTGAAGTAGTGAGCTCTGCAAAGAGAGGAAAACTGAGAGCAGAAAGACACACTCCCTACTTTCTTTTCTAAACTTGATTCTTTGCTACTATGTAGTATTTTTTAGGAAGTACAGAAACAATAACTTACTGATATAAGAAAAACTCATACTCTGTAGGACAAGTAGAAGGAAGATCACAAAATAGCACTATATTGAAACTTCTACATCATCTTTGCTTATCTTCATGGAGGCAGATTCTTCAACCTTCAGCCTCCATGTTGCATTATAGAAAACTATTTTAGACAAGTAAGTCAATATGCTAATAATTTTTATTGATTGTAGAAGCTCTTTAAGTTTTTTTTTTTTTTTTTTTTTTTTTTTTTTTTTAAGAAGCCCATGTACATATTTATTTCAGTATTCAAAAATGCTGGCTATGGTGAAAGTTTAAAAATTTTGATAGTTCAATGTACGATAACCCTTTGATGATCATTCCTAAGTTTATTTATTCTTTATCATTTGTTCACTGTACAATATTACATTTTTACTATTGACCTTGGAAAATTTTATTTATTTAATAGGGTTATTGTCTCATGTGACAAAATGTTTCTCCCAGATTGACAGTTGACTATAGTTTGCTCTTTTCTTTTGAGCTGCTTTAGCAGTGGAGTTATGTATCCAAAATTTATAAGTAAAATCAGAATATTTGATGAATTTTCATTTCTCTAGTAAAATTCGACCCTGTTCATTTGCAATTAATAATAATGCAGCAGGCTTTTCCTTAGGCTAGGTAGTGTAGAGGACAAACTCAATCTCTAGAGTATCATTGCACACAATGAAACACTCACTTGGCTTGATGCCCTCGTGACTTGAAGAATTAATACATTTCTTCAATGCCAAATTTAATCCCAGATATTAGGTCATGTTTTGAGAGAATGTACTTCAAAAAAATAAAATAAAAATAAGAAGTCTTAGTATTAGGACATAATAGGAAAATAACAAGTTTATGAAAAACAGAAATAAAGTGTACCCCTCTAAGCAAAGTATTTCTTTTTTGCAAGGGATATTTTCTTGAATTTGTGACAAATTTGTCAATCATGATGGCCTCTAGGGCTAGTTTCATACTTACTGTTAAAATACTTCTCATAAGCTACAATTGAAAAAAAAATGTAATATGCAATTTTAGTGTAACAAGACAGTTAAAATAAACTAGTGCCTATTACTCAAACCCTCTGTGCTGCACACCAGCATAGAAGCTGGCAAGCACTTCTCTCACTTCTTCAGAACAAATGCAGTGCTACTGTTATCAGAAAGTGAAGACTTTGCACAATGTGAAGGGAATAATCTCATAAGTAAATTTTAGAAGAAAAGAGTATAAATCCAAAACAGTTCTGTAATCCCTTCATAATATAAAATATCTCTCTTAGTATTATCTCTACTTAAAAACACTAAAACATGAAATATTGAAGCATATAACAATAAGATTTGTTCATCAATACAAAACAATTGGTTAAATATTTTTTACTGATTTCTATCAACTGCATATATATAGTTGAAAATTAAAAACTATACTCTAGATAATTTATAGAATTTTCACTTTAATAAAGACTTCCATATTATTTTTATGCAATATTTCATGTACTTGATATGTAATCAAGATTATTATTAATCCTACAGGTTTTATTTGAATTTTACATGAAAAAACATCCATCTGAAGCTTCAAAATATGACATAATGACATTGCATAATATTTAAACACATGCATAATATTTGCCAAGTAAGAATATTGAAACAAGAGCTAATTAAGTGTCTACTAGCACTTTAAAGTTGAAGGGGCATCCAAGGAGTTGAAAGGAGAAATCTTATCCTGGATGACATCTAGTGGACTACCACAGAATGCCAACTTTTTAAAAGTTGAAGTTGCTACAGTTGTAACAACCTTAGCTATTTATCATATCATATGTTACATTTGGTAAGAATTATAAATGTCTATTGAAAAAAAAAAAGCCTTTACATAAAGGTAAAATTATTATTCTTTTTAAATAATGAAAATTACAGAGGACTTAGAAAAGTCTGTAATCCTGGAAAACAGAAATATCTTAATTAAAAAGATAATTTATAAATATAATGTTAATGCAACCATATGACATTATTAAAAAAGTTTTTTCAGGACTTTTAAGAGACATGAATAGTTGTGGCTCTCAGTTTTATGTAAATATAAAAATATAGACATTTTTCTTTTGGTCAGAAATATTGATTCTCACTGAATATTTTCTATTTCTTTATGATTATTTAAGTCACAAAGACACACTGTTTTTTTGTCTTCGTTGTTGTTGTTAATAGTACTTAAGAGAACCTTGAAGTATTTTCTCATTGCTTCCTGACCATCATTTTTTAATAATATGGAAAAATATGCCTATTACTTATGACTTTTCTGCTGCTTTATTTCTAATTAGCTCCTTTGCCTTTGAGAGTGCAGTGATCTTGTATTGTTATTGGTTTCCCTTCTCCTCTCAAATCATAGCAAAGCTATTGGTAAAACATTATTTGGTGCTTGACCTTCAATTTGTCCTACTGTCTCTTTGTATGAGCTTCTTTTAATTCTGCTCTTTGTATGCCTTCTGTAACCCTATTCATCACATCAGAATTTTCCTTTTGATGTCATCTATTTTATGTTTCTTTTCTGTATTGTAAATTGCCTTGCATTGTTCTTACCACTTTAATCTTCTTTATATTTTTTAATGTTCACCACTAATCTTAAGCATTCTTACTAGAGAGAACAATTTTATAACCTCTAATTATTTTCCTTAATAAATCCTTTGTCTCTCTATTCGAACATTGTTTACTCATTTCCCATATTCACTTTCCTACTATTTCTAAGGTTATAATTAAGTAGTCCAAAAATGAAATTTAATACCTCACTTTTAGAATATTGGTATTCACTTTTAAGGCAATTTCCCTAATTAGCTGCTATTATTATTATTATTATTATTATTATTATTACTATTTGAAATCAGTGAGCATTTACTGAACTTCTATATATTTGGTTTTAGCTCAAGTTTTTTGGGGTTGCTGAAGAAAAATTGCTTGTATTTTATGTCCTTAAATCATTAGTCTAATGAGAATATCATATGTGCAACAACAAAAAATAAAGCAATACATTTAATCAAGTGCTAAGTGTTATGATATTAGTTGCCCTATGTGCAACAAAATGAGGGAAGGTGAAGAGCGGTAAGGGTCTTGAAAAGAACAGAACTTATTTTAAATAATTTTAATATAAACTCAAAGCATATTATATAATTTCTGTTATTAAATCTCCATCATTAACTATATTATTTTATAAATAAATTGTTTCTCCAATAAACTGTTTAGTGGTATTGATTTTTATGTTTTTATAATCAGTTAAATAAATTTATGTTTAGAATTATTAAAAGTAAAATTGATTAAGGAAGGATTTGGTGTGATACCTTTAAGGTTTCTTGCTCTAGACTATTTAAACCAATAATATAAATTCTAGATTTGTTAATGATCAGGCTCTCACTTTAAAAAGTTGAATATGTTTTCATAATGAGTGGACAAAAGGGAAGAAACAATGAGCTCATAGTATTTAGAAAAAGTGTGATAGTAAGATGAGAAAAAGTAGATCATGGCTCGAGGAAAGGTGTAGCAATGAAATTAATAAAATTCAGAAAAATATACTAGAGAGTTAAAAAGTCATGAACATACTTGAAATTATGAAAATTTTAGTATTGGGGAAAATTATGTAGTAGAAAATATGCCTTGCATTTATTGTTTTCTACAAGGAGATATTGATAGTTATTGAGAGGTTGAATAACTTGATCAAAGTCCTGTTAAAATGCGATAAATCCGATCATGGTATGTATTGGAGAAAAGAAAACCAATAGACTGAGAGATCATTATGGAGTGTTACATAGTAGCCCTCTGAAATCCAGGTGGGCCTTAACTAAAATGATGAGTAGTAGGATTAGAGAGCAGGGATGGAAAACAGGGACCTTTCAAGAGGAAATAAAGCCTAATACTGTTTTGAAGCCAATTAACAAAGGTTTTATTTGAAACCACAAAACACAATTCTAGCTGATTAATTAGCAGTTAATTAAACTGCTATTGTGTAGCTCACAAAATTGTTTGGAGGACTGAAGAATTAAACCCAAGTCAAACTCTACAGAGCAAAATCTTAAATCGGGACTTCGAGGAATCCATCCCTCTTGCTGCTGATCTCCAGCAAAATGGATCCATTAATGAGAGAGACACCAAGACAGAGAGGCAGAGAAATTGACACAGAGGTATCCTCAGTATTTGAAGAGATAATGGGTAAAAACTTTGCAAAATTATCTAAAAGCATTGACAGTTCTAATGAGCCGGTTTGATCTCTTAAAGTGTCCCAAGAAAGTAGCAACCAACTTAAAAAATAGTTTTCAAAAATTTTTTAAATATAGTAAATTTATAATAGAAAAGAATTACAAATCTGAGGAGTTTTTAACCAGTTGATAAACACTAAAGAAAATGATACTTAAAGTTCTTTTATTATTTATTTATTTTTTATTGAGGTAACATTGGTTAATAACATTACATACATTTCAGATATACAACTTTATAATTTAATATCTGTATTATACTCTATTTCACATGTGAAGTTCTTTAGGCAGAAGGAAAATTATCTCATAGCAAAATAGAATTTACAGAAATAAATGCAAAGCAATAGAGTAAATAGGAGAGTAAAGACAAAGAATGTTAACCAGATATTGATTCTAAAGAATAATATTAATGTCTTATGTTGTTCAAAAAACATTGAATAATAAGCTACTACATTATTTTTAAGAGTCATTTTACCATTTTATAGCTCTATGATCAGTGTGTGAGTGATTCAGTTTCTCTCCACCCTTGTCAGCATTTATTAACATTATTTTTGCCTTTATCTTAAGTATATAGTAATAATTTATTGTGGCTTTTTTTCTATTTCCCTAATTATTAATGTTTTTGAATATTTTTTCACATGTTTATTTGCCATCTTTGTATCTTATTCACTGATATATCTGTTCATGTAATTTGTTATTTTCTAATTAGATTACTTCTTTACTATTGCATTTTGAGAGTTCTTTATAACTTCTAATACAAGATCTTTGTCAACTATGTAGTTTGTAAATATTTTATCCCAGTCTTTTCATTCTCTTAACAAAGTCTTTTGTTTAGCAAAAATTTAAAATTTTTAGTGATGACCAAATTATCTTTTTATTTTTCTTTTATGGATCATAACTTTGCTGTCAAGTCTAACATCTCTTCAATTAGCCTGAGTGCCTGAAAATGTTCTGTATATCCTTCTTTCTCAAAGTTATATAGTTTGACATTTTATATTTGTGATAAATTCTGAGTTAATCTTTATGTAATATGTGAAAGTACTATCAATACATATAATGACCTCATCAATCTCAACGGCATTATGCAGAATAAAAAAAAAGACAGAATTTTTAAAGGTCACATATTGTGCAATTCCATTAATGTAACATTCCTGAACTGACAAAATTATAGAGATGCTAAGAAGATTAGTGGTTGCCACAAAGTAAAGGCCAACAGGTGGAGAAAGAGAAAGATAGAGCTATTGAAAAGGATTCTTGTGGTAATGGAATAGTTCTGTAAACTGACTCTACCGCTGATCAATTTATATAGAAATAAATGCACACATACACATTCACATACACACACATGCACATACAAATGAATACATGTAAATAAATTCGATGGAATCCATATAAATTAATGGATTAGGAAAACATCAGTTTCTAAGTTTTAATATCATGCTGCTGTTTGGAAGCTGTTACTACTAGAGAAAATTGAGTGGAGATGATATTCTAGTAGTATACAAAAAGAAATGTTTTGGGGATTGTTGAATCTTAGCCCTAAGATAAGAGCTGAAGCCTGCTTTCTACATCAGATGATAGAAAGAAAGGAGAGAGAGAGAGAGAGAGAAGGAGAAGGAGAAGGAGAAGGAGAAGGAGAAGGAGAAGGAGAAGGAGAAAAGAAAGAAAAAGAAAGAAAGAAAGAAAGAAAGAAAGAAAGAAAGAAAGAAAGAAAGAAAGAAAGAAAGAAAGAAAGAACGAACGAACAAAAGAAAGAAGAAGAAAGAAAGGAGGGAGAGAGGGAGGGAGGGAGGGAGGAAGGGAGGAAGGAAGGAAGGAAGAAAAGAAAAATGGAAAGAAAGAAAGGAGAGGAAAATTATTTTTTTAGATTCTGTCATAGTCCATTTGGAATGCTATAACAGAATAACAGACTGGGTGGCTAGGAGGAGGAGGAGGAGGAGGGGGAGGAGGAGGGGAGGAGGAGGAGGAGGAGGAGAAATTTCTCACAGTTTTGGAGGCTGAGAAGTCCGAGATCAAGTTGATGGCATATTTAATGCCTGATGAGGGCCCATTTCCTAGTTCGTACACTACACCCTCACATGATGGAAGGATGAAGGAACTCTCTGATATCTCTTTTTATAAAGACACTAATCTCATTTATGAGGGTTCCACCTTTATAACTTACCTCTCAAAGGGTCTGCCTCCAAATACCATCACATTGGGGATTGTTTCAACATATAAATTATGAGAAAACATAAAAGTTCAATCTATAGCAGAATTCTTATTTTAGGGCAGAAAAATAAATTTAGCAAAGAAAAGATTTCTTAATCAAATTAAAAGTGAAACAATAATTAATTACTCCTTAATTGTAAGTTAATAACCAACTAGTGAAGTTGAAGTTAAAGAGATTTCACTGGAATGTGAGATACGTACATTGAAAGGTAACTGATAATAGCAGTCCTGTGTTCTACATACCTAATAACTGGTTCTGGCAGTGAGTTTTAGAGAAGATACATACTAAGTCTTTTTGATTACAGAAGAATTGGAAAAGACTGACTTGAAAAGAATACTATGAAAAATATAAGAAATACAAGATTATGTAAATGAAGTTGTGCAAAATTATATTTGAGGTGCAGTAATTGCTGTAGTCTTATTAAGTGAACTTAGCTCAATATGAGAGGGGTGGGAAATTAAGCTTGCATAGGATCATTGAAAACATGCTGGGCTGTACTATTTTTTTTAGCAATTCTCTTTTACAAGCCTTATTTTAGGCAAAGTCTCAACAACTCGACAGTGGTGGCATGATGAAACCTATCTGTGCAAAAAGTTTATTTTTTTTTTAATGTAAAACGGAAATGTTAATTCACTGTATCACTTTTCTATATCGCGTCAGATATAATTCATCTCACTAGACTCTCATAGATCTTATCTATCATCAGGGTATATTAAGAGAGGATGGAATAGAAGAAAGTAAAGGGAAATACCACCCTTTTTTTTTATAACTTTCATGCTCCTAGGACTAACTTCTCTTTTCTGTAGAAAGTCTGCTTTCATTGAAGGGATTAGAGTGAATCTTTCATCTTCCAGAGCTCCATGGGCTGCATCCTGTGCTTTCATGGCCTTAATATTATTGATGTCTGTTGTATTCTGGTCACTGGTTGTATTTGTCCCAATCTCTACCAAGAGTCGGTAGTTTTTCAATGGATTTTTCATTTTATTCTCAACTATCCCCACCTACTCATTTTAAAAAAATCTCTTATCAAGGTTATTTTTAAATGTCTTCCTTTTCCATTATCCCTGGACTTCTAACTGAAAGATCACAGTACAAAAGGGCCTTCAGGCTTGTCTTACATTTTTTTCCCCAACTTCTTCCCGAACCCCTACTCACCTCTAGCCCCTTTGTAAATAAGATTGTCTAAAATAATTTCAGCAGATGGATCCTGAAAGCTTTGTAAGTTTATTATTTTTTGTTTGCTTATTTTATTTGCCATGTAAAAAAAAAAAAAAGGACAGAAGGAAAGAGCATGTGTCTGAATCTAATACCCACAATGGGCATTTTATTTCTAAAAAGTGAGAGTCTACTTAATAAAACATATTCTATGGTGTGACTCTAGAACCTTGCTAACATGCAAAAAGTTTTCTGCTGTACCCTATACTATATTTGATTCCAAAAATTAGATCAAATAGCTATAATTTAAATTATAGCCCTCAAAATATGCATGTTGAACAGATCCAAACTGCAACAACCACCCTTGTACACAAACAAGCATAAATGTAGATGCCAAACAGGAGTCAGTTTTTATTTTTGAGCTCATTATTATTATTGTTTAATACAACCAATAGTAGTTTGGATGAAGAAAGCCTACTCATTAAATTCAGGATGATGTTATATTGTAAACAAATGGAAAACAATAGATATTTTAACAAAAACAACAGAGATGGTTTAATCAAATTAAATTCAGTAAATGAGCTATGTTTCAAAAATGTAAATGTTACTTAGAAAGATAAATTTAAATCAATGCACATGAAAAAGAGAAGGAATCAGAAGATGGGAATCAGTAGATATCACAAGGTATGCTACATAGAAGGCTCAGGAAGAATACTGGGTTTTTTTGTTTGTTTTTGTTTTTTCTTTATTCAGTTATGTAGTGGGAGGAAAGATTTCAAAAAGTATATTGAGGCTTGCTTCTCAGAGTCAGATGTTCTAGATTCAATTCTACCATTTTCTAGCTTTGAAAACTTTGGCTAGTTACTTAATGTTTCTCTGATTTAGTTATTGCATTTGTAAAATGTTACTAATGTTTTATCTCACACAGTTATTATAAGGATAAATTAACATGTAGAAATCTCCAACTCCTAGTATTGGCTTTGTCTATATTACCCTGCCGACACCACTGTCTATAAGGTCACTAACAACATCCTAACTAAAACCACTGGGCCTTATTATTTCTGCTCATTTTTCCACCAAACTGTTAGCTACCATTACCTTACAATTGGCTGGTTTTTCTATCTCTGTCTTTTTCTTCATAGGCTCTTATATTTTTTACTAAAATTGCATGTTTATTGAATACTTATTGTGACCTGGGCTTTGTAATATCTATACTCATAAAGATCCCAGTTTCCATCCACAGGAGGCTGCTTTGAAATAAATGGAGAAATAAAGTCAAGAAAGAACACCTAGCACAAACTGGGGGATGGGTAGAAAAACAAGAAGAATGGAGAAAGTAATGGGTCCATGGGAAGGGACATATACTAAGAGAAAAATATTAGTTGTTAAGGTAAGGAGGGTGGTGAAGAGTTGTTCTAATTTGAAAAAAGGAATGTATAGAAGTTTTTATTAAGTGTGGATGGGAATAGCAAAAATAAGCAAATAAGATTATATAAGTAACTAAGTACCAAGTCATTCAGAATTAGTTTTCCTATTTTAAGGCATTTATATTTTCTGCTGAAAACAATATGAAAAAAATTGGAGTTTTAAGTATCATCGCTGTCACTGACTTGGATTTTTGCAATCATTTTCTAACTCACTTTCCTGCTTCCTGTCAGGCCAGAGTGATAAATTTAAAAATTCAATTATAACCGAGTTGCTTTAATTTCACATAGTTTTTAGTAGACCTTTATAGAGTCTAAATTCTCTGTGCACCCTTCTATGAAAACTTCACATAATAATTATCTTGGCACATGTCTTTCCCATTCAAGACCATGAACCCCTTAAGGAGGATTATTAACCAGTATATAATCGACATCCAGTTTGATGTCTAACATTTGGTAATTGTTCAAGTTTAATAATGAATTCACCATCAGAGATGGTTAAAATTTGAATTAGATAAACAGATTAAATACCTTTAAGATTTTTTCAAAGCCATGGTTACACAACAAAATATTTATAACCAAAGTGCATCCCTAGACCAGTAGCATCAGCATCACCTAAGATTTTGCTAGAAAGGCAAATATTGGACCCTCTTCCAGAACTACTGAGTCAGAAATTCTAAGGGAGTGCCCATGATCTGTGTTTTAATAAGCTCTCCAAGTGATTCCGATGCCCTTGAAGGTTCAAGAACCACTATTTACACCAATGGTACATCTGTGGGGAGAGTGTTTTGTGACATAAATGGGCCACAATTCTAACACTTCTGTGCATAATTGATAGGATACTTTTTTTCCCACTATTATTCTGGTTCCAGTTTTAGGGTATGAAGCTTCCACTGTTGCTAATTGTGATGTTTTTTGTGGATTTAATAAGAAAGTAAACTATTTTAAATTTGTAGGTTGAGTTTATTTTCTTCCTTCTGTTATTATTCTTTACAAAACCTCAAACTGAGTTAAACAGTTGATAAAGATTCAGAGTATGTCACCTTAAGTCAGTTATTTATCAACTTATCTGTGCAAAAGAATGAAGAAATTTGTCATACAACAGTTTGAGAGCTGTTAATTAACAAAAAAATTCAGATAAGGAATTGGAAATGATTCTTTGGGACCATGAAAGTAGAAGAAAAATGGTCTATCTTATTGACTCACACATTCCTTAGACATCTGGATTTCAGACATACCCCAAGCCATAACAATTATTTTATTTTTCGATAATTAATTAGCAGTATTTCTGGGTTTTAGTTGCTGACTTTGCTGACTTTTTTTTTTTCACTCATGAGTATGTTAAGACTTTTTGTCCTCTGGATTGCTTTTTGAACATTGTTTAGGAAGGTAAATACCTTATATGAAAGGATAGTATCATTTTGAATCCAATGGTATATATCCTGTTCCAAATTTCTACTCCACAGTGATCATTTCTACTTTGAGACCTTTTCAAAATGTAATCATAATCACCTGAGATCCACAGTTTACATAATGGTTCATTGCTGGTGTTGTACTTTCTATGGGTTCGAACAAGTGCATATTAACACATATACATTTCTTTATGGTGTCATACAAAGTATTTTCACTGCCCTAAAAATCCCATGTTTCACCCCCTTTACCCCAACCTTTGGCAACCACTGATCTTTTGACTGTCTCCATTGTTTTTCCTTTTCCAGAATGTCATACAGTATGTGGCCTTTTCAGGTTGGATTCTTTCATTTAGTAATATACATTTATGATATCTTCATGTCTATTCATAGCTTGATAGCTCATCTCTCTTTAGCACTGAATAATATACAATAGTATTCATGTATCACAGTTTATCTATTTACCTACTGATGGACATCTTGGTTGCTTCCAAGTTTTTGCAATTGTGAAGAAGTTACTAATATAATAATATAAACATCCATGTGCAGTGTGTGTGTGTGTGTGTGTGTGTGTGTGTGTGTGAGCATAAGTTTTCGACAACTTTTGCTAAATGCCATGAGAGTCATTGCTGTATTACAGGGTAAGAGTCAATTTTGTTGTTGATGACTTTCTGCAGTGTTGTTTTGTATATTTCTTGTATATCTTATATAGATTTTTGTTTTGTGCTTACCATATGTTTCATAAATACCAAGCTATGTTTATAATACTCTGTTTTACATTGATAGTTGCTTAGGTTCGAACACATTTTAAAATCATTACCATTTTTACCCCTCCATGTTTATGTTTTTATCATATATTTTTACTTCTTTTGTGTATGTATATCCCTTAATTTATTGTTGGAATTGCATATGATCATCCCACTTTTGCCTTTTAATCTTTGTACTATCTTTAGTGTTGGTGGATCCATTGCTTTTATTATGTGTTTGCTTTCTACAGTGAGAGATTTCTATTCTTTGTGATATTTTCTTATTCATATTTTTATTTTTTTCTTCTTCTTCTTAAAGAAGTCCCTTTACCATTTCTTGTAATACAGTTTGGTGGTGATGAACTCCTTCAGTTTTTTCTTGTCTTGGAACTCTTTATTTCTCCTTTGATTCTAAATGATAGCTTTGCTGGGTACAGTAATCTTGGTTATAGATCCTTGCTTTATATCACTTTGACTGTTTTACGCCTGCAAAGTTTTACGATCTGCAAAGTTTCTGTTAAGAAATCAGCTGACAGTCTTATGGAAGCTCCCTTGTAGGTAACTGTTTTTTTCTGCTGCTTTTAAGATTCTTTCTTTGTCTTTAACCTTCAACATTTTAATCATGATGTATCTTGGTGTGGTCTTCTTAGGTTCACGTTGTTTGGACTCTATGCTTCCTGGGCTTATATGTCTATTTCATCAGGTTCATAAAGTTTTCCATAATTATTTCTTCAAATAGGTTTTTAATTCTTTGTTCCCCTTCTTCTTTCTCACACCTCTTTGAAGAAAATGTTGTTATGCTAGATCATTCCAGAGTTCTCTTACATGATGCTTATATTTGTTTCTATTTTCTTCTTTTTGCTGTTCCGACTGGCTGTTTTCTGCTACCTTATCTTCTAAATTACTGATCTGATTTTCTGCTTTATCTAATCTACTGTTGATTGCCTCTAATGTAGTCTTCATTTCAGTTACTGCCTTCTTCATTTCTGACTTGTTCTTTTTTATGTTTTCTATCTCCATTTTTATGTTTCTTATCTCTTTGTTAAAGTTGTCGCTGAGATCATCTATTTTTCTCCCATAATTATTGAGCATCCTTGTAATCAGTGTTTCAAACTCTGCATCTGGTAGATTATTTACCTTCATTTTGTTTAGATAGGTAGAATTATTTATTTATTTATTTATTTATTTATTTATTTCCTTACTTATTTAATTTTATTTTTATCATATTCCTTCATTTGTAACATGTTTCTTTGTCACCCACCAAACATAAGCTGGTTCCCTACGTTCGTTTCTGTGTATTAGGTAGAACTGCTGTGTCTCTTCAGTTTAATAAACTGGCCTTCTATAGTAGGTGTCCTGTAGGGCCCAGTGGCATAGTCTCCCTCTTTACCTGCACCAGGTGCTCCAAGAATGTCACTTGTGTGTCACTCTTATTGTAGTTGAGCTTGATTACTTTTTGTGCATAAATGGATAGAATTAACCCTCAGGCTGTCTGGCTGTGAGGACTGGCCATGACTATAGCAGTTAAGCTATTGTGCAGGAGCAGCTCCCACACAGTGGGATTCTGGTGACTGCCAAGTCAAACTTCGAGTGTGTTGTTTGTGTTGCTAATTGGATGCTGCTCTTGTGTGGTTTGAAGCTGGCCACCAGATATATTGGTTCTGGGGTCTCTTGAGGGGTTTCAATGTAGGCCAAGATCCACTGATACCATAAACTGAGGCCAGCTGCTGTTAGTTCTGATCTTAGGGTCACTTAGCAAGAGATACCAGGCACACCAAGACTGGACACTGTATGGGGTTTGTGGACCTTTGAGAAATTTTAGGAAAATCTTCAGTGTGGGCCCAGGACTGCCAATGTGTGGATTAGCCTCTGAAAAAGGTTTGGGCCTGGCAAGTGAATTGAGTGAAGCGGGGTCTCAGAGAATCACCAGAGTGGGGCAAGAGTGGTGTTAGCCAGGTTGACTCAGGTTTGCCTCCCTGAAGGCTGTGCGGTAGGGAGGGTTCAACAAAGGAATAATGGCACCTGCCAGAACTTTAGTTCTGGAGAGAATTGCCCCTCCAGCTCTTGCCTGAAGCCAGACATTCAGTCCTTTTCCATACATCCCTGATGGTTTTTGAGCTCCTGCCCCTTCTCTGGAGCTTAGAGTAAGTGTGAGCAAGTGAGTCTGTGCTCAGGCCCTTTAAGAATATGCTTAGCTCTATAGCAGCCTTCCATCTTATCTGGACAGAGTCCCTGCTGATTTTCACAGCCAAGTCTGTGGGGACTCTTCTTCCTGGCACTGGTACTCCAGGTTGGGAATCTGGGTATGGGCCGGGGTGCCTCATCCTTCAGTGGGGACCTCCAAAACAGAGATATCCCTCTCAATTCTTCAGGTATTTTTTTTTTTTAGAAACCACCAAAATGTTTTTCAAAATGGCTATACCAGTTTGCATTCCCACCAGCAGTGAATTAGAGTTCTTGTTATTCCACATCCTTGCCAGAATTTTATATTGTCAGTGTTCTAGATTTGGGCCATTCTAACAGTTATGTACAGTATCATATTGTTGTTTTTATTGGTGTTTTCCCGATGACATAAGATGAGGAGGATCTTTTCATATGCTTATTTGCCATCTGTATATCTTCTTTTGTGATTGTCTATTAAGGTCTTTGGTTCCTTTTTAAATCAGATCATCTCATTGCTGAGTTATTAAAGTTCCTTATAAATTTTAGATAACAGTGGTTTATCAAATATATAGTTTTTGAAAAAATTATTGGGGTGACATTAACAAAATCTAATGTTTCAAATATTCATTGAACAATAAGTCATATATATATAATATGTGACCCCTTTTATCCTTATCTCCCCTACTATACCCTCTTCCCTCTGGCAACCACTATTCCATATCCAGGAGTTTCTGTTTATTTGTCATATTTGTTTGTTGTTTTCGGTTTTATATCCTACATATGAGGATATAGTGTGGTTTTAACTTTTTTCATCTGACTTATTTTGCTTAGCATGATTATCTCAAGATCCATTCATGTTGTTGCAATAATAGTATTTCATCTTTTCTTTTGGCTGAGTGATATTCCATTGTACATATGTACCAAATTTTCTTTATCCAATTTTCTATCTAGGGACACTTATTTGCTTCCATGTCTTCGCTGCTGTGAATAATGTTGCTATGAACATCAGGTGCATATATCTTTGTGGATAAATGTTTTCAAGTATTTTGGGTAAATATTCATAAGATTGCTGGGTCATGTGGTAATTCAATTCTTAGATTTTTGAGGAAACTCCATACTGCTTTCTGCAGTGATTGTACCAATTTGTAGATTCACCATCAGTGTATGGGGGTTCTTTTTCCCCACAGTCTCTCCAACACTTGTTATTACTAGTTCCATTGATAACAGCCATTCTAACAGGTGTGAGATGGTATCTCATTTTTAGTTTTGATTTGCATTTTCCTAAAAAGAAAGAAAAGAAGAGGAAGAGGGATTAGTATGAAGCAGTAATTTCTGACTGGCCCTTTTCCTTCCACGCTATGATTAGTGCAAGCATTAGGCTGCTCCTGCAATTTATCCTTTTGCCTGCTCTGATACAGAAGTGTTTTTTTTTCCTTTCGCAGAATCCTTTGCTAAAATTGCAATTGTTTCAAAACAGAAAGACCAGGTTTGGATATGCATATGCAAGTTATATAAGATAACTATTCTTCTAATTAATTTTAAAGAGCTGGCAGTGAAAATGAGAACAAGAAACCTACAACTAAAAACAGTTTGAATTGAATCTTGTGTGACACATGCTCAGCTCACTGAATGATTTGATCGCAAGTTAGCCTACTGAAATTCTTAATTACAATCACTTTTAATGAAACATGGTCATTTGAGCTTACATATATTCCATCAATTAGAAAAGAATGGAAAGAATATAAACACCATATAGGTTATGTAAATTTTTAATTTTTCTATATTTATATTTTTGCATGAATTACAATGAAGATACCCGTAAATTGATCTAAAATAGAGCAAAGCCATTCAATAAACCAATTCTTTAAGCAGCAAAGCTTTAGAGAGACTCATCAACAAGAATTCCATCAAATCATCCTTGAAAGAATAAACTACTTAATGAGAATTAAAAGTTCCAACAATACCCATTAGGGTATTCTACTGCACCATTGATTCTACTAGTATCAATTGCTTTCAGTTAGCTGAACTTGAGTGTTTATTGGAAAAGACTAATAAACCACAATCAATTTTCTTTTTAACCTCACAAGGGTAGCTTGAATGAATTAAATGTGTTCTCTCCCTCCAGACTCCCACTCACTGCTTTCCATTTTTGACACATAACCATTTGGGATATCTTCAACATTTACTTTTATAACCCTTTTCTTCTAAAAATAAAAACAAGAAAATGCATAGATGTATGTTCTGTCTATGATGAAACATTTACTCCTCCTCCCCATACTTTAGATCATTATTTTACCTATGAAACATGAAGGATGTTCTTCCCTTTGTTTCAGGTACAAAATAACAACAGGATCAGGCATTCAAGTTCATTTGGTGCTTTCCATTAATAAATTCAATTTGCTGCAGTTATATTGAAGTGCCATTCTGTACAATTTAAAAATATATATATAAATGGGTTATGTGCCCCAGATCAATGCTCTCAGATGTCTAGTAATACAAAGTAATATTGTTTTAAACTGATGTTCTTAATCCATTAATCTTTTGTACAATGCAAACCATGTCAAAGGACTGATCTATTGTCTCTGTATTTAAAGATAAAATTAAAATATGTTTATGAAATACAATAAAATATTTGACCAAAAATTATAAGAAGAGATATTTAGATATTATAAGAAATTTTTGTGTTTTGATTTTTCAATTCTAATTTGTTTAAAAATGAAAAAAATGTAGCTTTTTAAGTGTTAAATACAATGTTAAAGACATATTTTTAGAAAATATTGAAGAGATTTACAACAGAATTAGCTGAACATTTGTATTATGTCTTGAATGATTTATTTTGCTTGAAGAATGTAGCTGGTATTAGAACGTTAAATATTCTTTGCTGACTTCCAAGTGATGATGTTTTATTAAATTCTAGGTTGAGCTTTTCCAGATTTACCTGGAAAGCTTTCTATGAAAGGCTATTTTAAAACATCTTAAGACACTATTTCTATATGGGTAACTATAAAATAAAACATTTTTATTATTGATTGACAAATAGAAAATACTGGCTTATTACCATCAAACCAAGTTTTAATCTTCAGTCAAAATCCTAGCTGCCAGCACATATTTCTAGAAAGGGAGATATTAGTTTTATACATCATTGTTGGGATCGGAGTAGATCAATTTTCACTCAGCTTTCTGAATTTAGAGATCTTACTCTTTACCAAATATATGCCTGGTGAATTTATTAGAATACTGAAGTAAACTGAAGTTGTTCACTAAACTGTCAAATGCTTGTGAATAAGTACAAAATTTTGTGTTTCTGAGGCCTAGACTATGTCTGGTGCATAAAAAATTTCCTATTAGTTGTCATTGGCTTAGAACCTTCAAAAAAAAGTAGTTATCAATGACATTTAAGAATTCTGAAGAATTACGTGGTTTGAAATGGCACATTTAAAATAATTTGTAACAAAATATGACATAATCTAATAAACATAATAAAGAGTGATTCTCAACTTGAGAACTCTCTTCAACAGGGCACACTCAATGATGTACTAACAAATTTTTAGCAACTACCTCCCCTACTTACCTCTTCCCTCAAACCACCTGTTTCATACTCAGGGTATATATATGTATATGTATGTATATATATACATATATATATATATCAAACAAGAATAAAATATCAAATGTAAATATCAACATGAACGTATGTTAACATGACATGCATACATACTTATATGTAAATTGAGCTTTCTTTAATTATTTTAAATAATTAATATAAATTTTTATAATAATCTCTAAAGTATAATTGCATGAAATTAATATAATTTACCAAATATGTTAACAATTAATTCCATAAAATCCTTTCAAGGACTTTAAACATGCAGGACAAGGTTTACCACTGAGAATTTACTCATTGAAATTGAGAAACTTCCTACACTTTCCATAAATAAATATCACTATGGTGACAGACAGAAAAGTAAATTTCTATCCATACTGAATAATAAGACTTTAAGAAAACTGTCATTTAGTAAAATGTCAAACAGTTCATTTAAAGTGAACACAGTCTATAAGGTGGTGATTTTATAGATGTTGTTAACAATTTCTTAACAGATGAATTTATCAGACTTTGTCCTCCCTAAAGCTTTCTTGTCCTCCTTAGTCCACACACTGCTTCTGCCCTTAGGAAAGAATATTAAGATGGCTTTGGCATCTTGAACTTTACAAGGAATAGCTATTATAATAAATGAAAGCAGAGTGTTAGCCCCTCTCAGTTTATGTGCAGGAGGATAGAATCATAGCTATTACAAAGTAATTATTCTGCCTCACTTTGTTTCAGACCATGCCCTGAATACGCTCCTTTTTAATCTGGAGAGGCTATCAACTCAGGAACCACTGTGGCATCAGATAATTTTGCTCAGTCTCTGTTGAGTTGCTCAGTCTGTGTTGAAATGGGGTAATAGCAATAGTAACTAATGGTGCATTTAGTATCTCTAAACAAAAGAAAAATAGAGCTGAATATTTTATCTATCCCCAAATCCATTTGACTAAAGCTTGGATTCAGATAAAGTTATTTTAATGTGTGTATATGTGGGTATGTGTGTGCACACACACATGCACACACATTTATGCCCTGTGTGTAACTGCTGGCATTTTTAAAAACTACAAACTTTTTAAAACAAACATCTCACAATAAATACCTCTGCTTCCCTACCTGTTTATCTTGATTTCTCCACCTTACACACTATAGACCCATGCACATTTTCCCTGCCTATTACTTAAAGTAGAAAATTAAAATCATAGACATCCTTCCTATTGTTATCAAGACAGTAATAACATTGGTCTTGAAAATCATCCTAGAAGATGTGCTGAAAATATCAGTTTGGTCAGTTAAAACAGTCTGCAGCATGTAAATTTTTAAGGGAAGGGGTCTGAAATAAGCATTTTGCTTCATCAACCAAGGAGTAGGTGACTCTTGGTCTTTGTGCCTGAATTTAAACACATTAACAAACTGTCACCACTGTAAATCACTCATGATTGTTTCATGAAATGTGTTCATATTTTATATCAATAGATTAGATGTATTATAAGTAATACACAAACACATAATTTGCTCATGTGTATTTTGTTTATTAATATATATTATATATTTGTATTTCCATTCATTTCACAAATATATAATATCTATAAGCTGTGAGACCTGGTAATAGGCCAAAAGGTTGCCCATAAGACCCATTACACTGTCTGATGTATCAAGATGTATAAAGGAAATATACAGGCCATTGTAGGGTGTGCTAGCGGAGAGTATCCCAAAAAAAGTATATGGAAGTGTCAGGAGTGATGGTCAAAGAAGACATCATAGATAAAGTAGCATTAGAGCTGAGGTTTTAAAGCTTGCTTAATAGAACTCCATGTGGTCAAGTAAAGAAACTAGAACATTCATGGCACATTCAGAAACTGTAATCAGTCACTGGACCATGGGTTGAGAAAGATAGAACAATCTGGAAAGAGATCATAGTAAATCCAAATATGATCTACATTTTGGAGTTAATACTATCTATGGTCACTGGAGTACTACTAGCAAATGGTTTTAATCAGGAAATTTCTATAATTAATCTTTTTTTATTATTATTATAGAAAGATATTTTGCATATGGAAGCAAGATTCTAAAGGCAGAAAGAGTAGTTAGGATGTTATTTTGATAGACCAGGAAGAAGATGATGTAGACAGAATTCATGAATGTGAAGAGTTTAGTTAAGAAGTAAAAACACTGGACTATGAAAGAAGTTGTTAGATTGTAGCAATTGTCAGCTTGCTTTCATTAGCAAGTAGAAATTGAAAACCTCAATCCAAACACGCGCGCGTGCACACACACACACACATATCAACATGCCAAAAAATGAAGACATTTGAAAATTTGAGCAACAAATAGATTCTTGTTCCATTTTTCTCTCTAAACAATATGGCCTTTTGTTCTAAAGGTGGATTCAAGCATATAAAAGTATTTATGTTATATCTGTGCACAGCTCTATTCTCTGTGTTAGGATTTAGATTTAGAAACAGAATCCCTGGCCAGTCTGGAGTTTGCATCCTAGTAGGATGTCACTGACATCGTTTCACTTTAAGCTAAAAGATAAATCAATGGAGGATACTTAATTTAGAAAGTTTTGCTCTGTAATAAGCTATATGGGACTTTTCCCCAAAAGGGTAGTGATTTCTTGGAAATTATAAAATAAAAAATACCCTCAAATTCACTGTTTCATAGAAAAGACCTGGGAAGCAAAATATATTAATGTTAGACAAAATAAAAACATAAATAATAATGTCATGATATTATTTTATAAATAAAAATTTAAATAAAAATTTATTTAAAATTTTTATTTATTAGGAAAGGCAATTGTAAAGAAAACTATCCTAGATTTTTTTTCACAATCCAGATTGAAAGTCATCCAGAAAATAAAACACTTAAATTTAATGATTCTATTGTTCATATTCTAATTAAGGGCAACTACACTAAAAATATGTAAACAAAATTCTAATCTTTCAGTACTACATGAATTAAATATGAATAATTCTATGTCCATACATAGTTTTATTTGATATATCAATATATGCACATTTAGATATACATATAATTTTTCTGATCTTACCTTTCTGTTCAATTTTTGTCAAACAAAGGGGAAAAAAATCATTTTTACAAACCTCAGGCCAGTGACCCGGATGAAAAGAGAAATGAAACGAACTTCCTTGATGGAAGAGTATGAGCTTTCTTATTATTCTTGGTCACACTCTGAGTCTTTTATAAGAAATGATTTATTTTCTAAGGAAAAAAAAATCCCAATTACTCAGTGGAGAAAACACAATTGGGAAACCGGAATTTGGAAAGACACCCAGAGTTCTTTCGAATCATTAGACGTGACATGTCTAGATGCTAAGAAATTGCAGAAAATTCTAAAGAGTATATAGAATTCCTGTGAGTGCCCTTTATTTTTCAATTCTTTACACTGGGGAAATATATCTTTTTGAACCTTGTAGCTGAG
The DNA here is from genome assembly GCF_014176215.1 of Rousettus aegyptiacus. NCBI lineage: Eukaryota > Metazoa > Chordata > Mammalia > Chiroptera > Pteropodidae > Rousettus > Rousettus aegyptiacus. The sequence continues at coordinate 77,751,457 of NW_023416307.1, forward strand.
TAAGATTTTTTTTTTTTTAACAACAAACTGTCAATGAGTATTTCTGTAAAACACTAAATGGCCTGTATAATATCTCAACCTGTTTACCACCTGAATTATTGAATCTTTAATAATTAATGGGTTTGTTCATAGTTGTTTACCCATTCACTTGTCTTTTATCTAACATGTTCAAAGCTCACCCCCATTCTCTGAAGAATACTTACTTGTTTGCCACTTCTGTTCTCAGGTTTCCAGATGAGTTAACTGCCAATACTTAATCTAGCAGGATTTATTTATGTTGAAATGGGGTAAACCCTGAACTGACCTCCCAGGGGACCACATGGAGTAGGCTAATAAGATGTCATGACAGCAGAATTTATAAAATTCTTAGGTTAAAAATAATATTGGAATAGTATTGTTAAGGGTGGAAAATTTTCAAATGACCACCTTCTGCTTCTATTGTTTAATGTTAAACAGGGTGTAGTTCTAGGAGATATACTGTGCAAAGATATGCTAATATTAAGGGTGTAGTTATCCTGTGTTAAGATATGTTAATGGCCAGCCTCTGCTTCTGTAAACCTGCTTGCTTGCTAGAGGGGGTTTTGGGGCTTTTTAAACTATTCCTTCTATAGGCTCCAGGCTGATTCTCTTATGGGGAGAGTCAGTTGCTGGCTGGCTAATAAAGGCTCATAATTAATCTCAATTGGCTCTGTGGGTCTCAAATTTAACCGTGCCACAACAGTATGTTGTCTCTATTTTACACATATTCATTAGATTATAAAGTAAGAGAAAGCAAAACATTGTGTAATTGATGTACAAGTAAATGTTTTCAGAACACATACAATGGAGAGTAGGGGTCACACTTAAAAATAATTAGGATCCTATCTATGCTTTTCCAGTTTTCCCCTCAGTCTTTCTTGATTCTACTGTCACTTAAATTAGTTTTCTCCAACTGAGTTTCAAAGTAAAACATGAAAAATGAGCACAGACATTTTGTGGTCCATTGAATAGATTTTCAGATTAGTTTTGGATGAATGCTTTTTAACATGAATACTATATTTAGGTGCTCAGTACAAAAGGTCATTCCATAAATGCTGCCTGATACAGTGATTTGTGTAACTTTTAGAGAATTCAGAATTCCCTTGCTATCTCAAATGACTTAAATCTGCCGGGAAATTCTACTGTTAGACAAAAGGAAATTATACCCTTCTTATTATATCTTTAAGAGTTTAAAATTCACCACAGTCATGTTTTGTTCTATTTTATTTAACGCCTGTGTAGTTCAAATGTAACCATTCATTATAATTTTAGTTAGCATTATGCATATTTTTATAATTCATGCAATGCCAATAATAATGAGTGATAAGAAACCTACATTGGGATCAAAGTGTTTTCCTTTTTTTTAAAATTGATTTTAAATCCTACAAAAGAAACAATGTTGACAACACAAGCTTTGAAATGAATTGTATAAGGATCAATCAAAATAGAATAAAGTTAGCAAGAGCGTTTGAATAAAAATAAAAGATAGCATTTAAGTTTCATAAAAGGAGTTATAAGACTAATATGTCACCATGTCATTTAAATCTTTTGTCTGAGCTTGCTTTTGCTGCGATTTGGAAGAGGCTGGAACAACACAAAGGCAAAAAGTTAAAGTGCTTTTTAAGTCCGAGGAGTTAAAAAAGAACAAGCTTCTTGAATTTACAAGAAAAGCACTACAGAATTTATGGCCATTATTAAATTGGCTATTTGGAACTAGACTGCAGCAAATCTCTAATTCACACATATCTATGTCTCTTTCAAGTTTTACTGGATGATCTTCTCAACTGAGTAAATGAGTAGTCATTGACACAAGCTGGTTTGGGATAGGTGGTATTTGTTTTTCATGTATGTGTTCTCCATACTGTTTCACAAAATACCTTGCAGTTAGTAAATAGTCAATGAATTTCTGATTAATCAAATTATGAATCAGAATGTTTTTTCCTATTATTAAATGCTGATCAAATCACATGCGGACTTTTATTTTGTTCAATAAATTCACACTTGTAGTAGTGACCAGTGAACACTTAATGTATAGCATCAATAACGATGACAGATTTTCTGATATGCAGTATTGATAATTTCACCAAAATTTAAACCTATATAATTATTTTAAATGATAGAGGGATTAATGTTTTACTTCCTTTAAGAATCATTTTATCTACTTCTCCTAGGAGTTTGAGTAAGTCTGATTTTTTTCCCCATCATATACACTATGAATATTCATGCTAAAATGAGAACTATTAAAACAAAGCATGAATTATTTACTGCTGCCCAGAGCTGCATTAACTTCATAGAGTATTTTTAATACATCGAGATTTTAAACATCTACCTGAGGTCAGTTAAGCATTTATAATACATGACTCTAAAAATAACATTCTCTAAAGTGTGTAATTTTCACTTGAAAAAGTCAATACAAATATACCTGTAGAAAATTGTAAGATTACATCTGGGTCAGAAAAAAGTATTTCTTTTCTCTCTGCAGGTTAGGAATAAAATGGTGACTTCTAGACACAACTCTTGTGGAAGGAACTAGGTAATTGTTCCCAGGACACTATGATGTTTCACAGCAATTGTGAAAGGTAGGGTTTATTTTCCATGGGGACATTTGATAGAACGAGTGTCATGTTACAACATAGTAGGGAAACCCAGTGGGGTAGGGGTAGAGAGCGTTGCAAAACACAAGTAAGGACATTTCTTTGTTCTTGTTTTTCGGCTGGGAAAAAAATTTGTGACTGTGTTAGAAATCTTCTCTTCCCTTTAGAGTTAGTGTGGTGTAGTGGAAAGAACACAGATCTAAAGCAGACTCATTTATGTAATTTTGTACAAATTAATGAATGTCTCCAAGTTCTTAGTTTTATCTGTAATATACCTATATCCCAGGAATCATAGATGTATTAAATGAATTAATATATATTAATCACTTAATATAGTTCCTGATGAGCTAGTGTGAATTTAAAGAAATCAGATGTTTGCATTCAAATCATCAGTCTGCTTCTTGTGCTTTTTGGTAATTTAGGGATTAATCTCTTTCAACTCCAGTTTCCTAGGCTGTGAAATGAGGTTAATAATAGTATCATTTAATGTGGTATTTTGTAGTGTGGATTAAGATATGCGTGTGTGTGTGTGTGTGTGTGTGTGTGTGTGTGTGTTTAGCACAGTAAATAGCATACCGTAATGCTCAATTCAGGTTAGCTTTTATTGTATAATCAGTGTTAGTAGGTTATTTTCATTCATATTATTTATCTGATAATAACGAGATTAAATGACTGGATTGGCAGCTAACATTTAAGTTTTATGGTGAGGAAAGTAGTTCTCTTCTATGATAAGTTAATAATGATTATTGAGGGGATGCACAACGAACATTTAGGATGAATACTTTAAATTTCACATTACAATTACTTTAAAGTAGTAGTTACAACTTTTTATAGGACTTAATGGTATAAGAAGAGCCAATGACAAATGGCATTCATTGCTAATTCCTTAGCTAATTTCAATTTTTACTAAAAAAAATAAAATAAAAATTTTATATGTAGCCCTTTTGTGGCAGAATTACCAAATTAACTGTAGGTATGCATTCAGAAGAATGAGGCATAAAATTCAATTTACTTATTCATTGATTCTACAACTACTTATTGAATGATTATTGTGTCAGATACTTTTCTAAACTCTGAACATATAACACTGAACAAAATAAACAAAAATGTTTGCCCTGAGGTATTTTTCTTAAAGAAAAAAATAAAAAATAATAATTACATATAGTATAGGGTGGATAGATTTAAGTGATTAGTAGACAAATACAACAAGGGTGGTTGATAGCATGTGACATTGCAAGGTGTAGGGGCAAAATTTTAGATGGGAGTTCTGGGGAAACCTCCTGAGAAGGAGAAATTTGAACAGAGACATAAAGGAGGTGAGGGAGGGAGAGATCCGAATCTCAGAATGTGCTCTAGGAAGAGAAAGCTGCAAATGCTATATAAAGGTTCAGGGAGAATGAGCCTTATGTATTGGGATGATTACTAAAGAATGCCCTTAGGTCTTCAGGCTTTGTAGGAGGAGTGCAGAAGCTGCCAGTCTTTGCTAGCTGCCTACCTTAATGGATAGTTGGTCACTGGTATTGGAAGCTTCAGTTTGGATTTTACAGTAAGCCAGGAGAGGTAACCTGCCAAGACCTAAGCTCACACAGGTGCGCTTCCTTTTCTTCAGCAGCCCCCGGGGATTTCTGGATTTGTTTGTTTGTTTGTTTGTTTGTTTGTTCATTTTAGTTGTTGTTGTTAACTTTCCTATAAGCTTACAAAGGTCCTACTACCAAAAATAGATAAGATATCTTGATCGTGATATTCTCGTATTGCTTGTATGATCTTCCTTTTTACATATAGAGAATAGTAACTTTTTATTAGAGAAGCAGAGAAAATAAATAGAAATTGCTGGCAGGTGTCAAGGGAATAAGATTGTTTGAAGGTTGTTTGTACTTGTTATTATTATAGTGACGTAAAGTCTATTCAATATAATCTTATGTGGCTTCATCATAAAAGAAGAAAAAAAGTGGTGGACATTTTATCGTATATAGAGTAAAATAGCTCACAAAATTGCAAAGCAATAAAGAATTATTATCAGTTCTGGGAGCTACCTTATAGGTAAGATGACTTATTAAAAAATCCTGGTATTATTATAATTAGTACCTTATTTAATATGTTCCAAAATTCCTATACTTTATGAAATATACTAAGTTATCTGCATAATACAGCATTTAAAATATATTTCTTTAAATAAACAAAAGTTCAGGCTGAAAAATGACATTTGGTTAAAAGCTTTAAAAGGATAGAAATAAAATAAAAACTGTTGTGGCTATCTCTGAGTGGTGAGATTAGGCATGATTTTTTTTTCTTTGTGTTTTTCTGCTTGTCAAATTTCTCTACAATAAATATTTTTTTAAAGCATGAAAACATAATTCAAAAAGCTTTATGTCAGAAGCACGAATACTTAAGTTTCAAGTATAAAAAAAATCTGCATTATTCTAGTCTAGATGGCATTCAGCTTGTGTTTTCTGTGCACAGCCTTTGAAAGATATGACTTTTAACATAAAATAATGATGATAATAATACTTGTAATAACAACAGCAGTCTCAGGAGTTCTACCTGACTCCAGCAGGGTTACTTGAAAGCTAATGAAAGCCATGCCTAGCTTGTGCAATTTAACCGGTAAGTTCAGGAACCATTGTTACCGCTGCAACAAGCAGATGTCACTGTAGACTGTGTGAAATGTAAGAGAAAAATGAAGCAAATCCAAGTAGTAGTAGAAATGAAATCTCACCCTTAAAGTATATTCTTTCCCACCCTGACTATTGTCAGTTTGAAGATTCTTTTGTTCATTTGCAGGATTTACTCTGACTGGAATTCCTGGTCTGAAAATATTTTCATTTATCTCGACCTCGAATCGCAGCTCCGCCTCTTAGGCTCATTAGGCTATGAGGGGTTTCACTGAAGCACAGGAAATGGAGAGTCTCAAAAAGGAGCTTGATGCAGGCTCAGGTGCTGAAGGGGCTACAGAGAGAGAGAGGCTGGGAGTGGGGCAAAAGCAGGGGACGTTACTAAGTTGCGGAACTGAGTAAGACATATCAATTTTCTGGATAGATGGGTGGAGTCATGCCTGTGGTGATCTTAGCTCTGCAAAAATAAAGTACTTTTAGTTCGATCTGGTTTTCACCACCACTACACACAAGGCTTCTAAGGATTTTTTTCATTAAAAAGTAAAAGCAAACCGTCTCTGAGCTTAAACTTGGAATTTGAGAGTGCAATCCTGTAACATCAGACACTTCATAACAAAGGAGTGGAATCCTCTTTCTGGGACTAGTTATCTATCCACTCAGGAGGGTATTTGTTTCCACAGAGAAATACTCTTACCTGGAGACAGAATCCTATTTTTTCCTTCAAGTAAAATGAGCTTAATAAAATATCCTTGCGATACAAATTCTTCAAATTATAATTTTAAACTAAAACCAATTAATAATATAAGCATGTATCAGTGATGTTAGCTTATTTTTTTTTATCAATAATTAACTCAATTCTTAAAATATAATTTAGGCATACTTGTAATCATAATACCTGCATGTACCATATCTGTTAATTTATGTTATAACTGTGATCAAGTTTTGATAGTGCTAAAAATGTCATAAACCATAACTCTAAAGTGAAAGTGAAATGAAACCTGAGGACAGGTAAAATACAAAACTATAGTAAACTGAGGCAATTTTAGCATTTATAAAAGGTGAAGATATAGAAATTTGAAAGTGATTCATTTCCTTACCATAAAACCACTTCATAATGTTGTAAGAAATCGATTAATTATTGATGCAATTTTGTAAAAGCTACTCTCAGACTATTTCAGAGCAGTAGATCCAGAAAGAAAAACCAGTGAAAAGCACTGGACTTGGACTGTCAGTCTATAATGCCCAGTTTGGGTTCTTAGGCCAGTTGTCTAACTTCTCAGTATCCTCTTCTGCAGAATGTAGCATAAGACACTTGGGAGAACATCTCTGATCGTAGGCTCATTGCAATTTGTAAACTGTTGACACTTTAAAAATGGAAGGTACAAACTTACTGTACAATCTTACGAAATTACTATATGTTAAATCTTCACCCCACTGAAGAAGAGAATAAATCTGTGTCCTAGCAGTTGTGTATCAGAGGAGAGAATGTATGACTAGGCCTACCTATGGCAATCAGAGTGCTGGCTCAAATTTTGTGGACCTCAAAGCTATGAAGAAGCTGGGTAACCAACCCTGTGTCACCTCCCAACGCTGGAGCATCCTTCTCTTACTAGTATCAGAATTGCCTGCCTGTTGAATTAAAAAAAAAAAAAAAAAAAAAGGCAAGGATTTTCTATTTATAGCAACCAAGAAAGATAAGTCTGATTTTATAATTAAGGGCTCTGACTGGCTTAGGTTCACTAAGACAAAGAATCTGAGTTGGGAGAAAGAAATGACTTCTCTCTTATAATTAGGAAACCTCTTCCCCAGAAAGGAGAGCAAAATAGGAATAAACATTTCTGATTCCTCAGTTTTTTCATCTTCCTTGCCTCCTCTAACTTATAAATTAGCAGATTTGCATACATAAAATATACCTCAAAAAAGAAAAAAACTCAATAGAAGCATGGTTTAAAAATATGCAGCTAATTATATGAGAATGTTCATCTCTCTTCCCTATAAGGCAAATGAATATTTATCAAGTTAAATTCCGAGATACTTATTATCTCGTTTGCATTTTGAATATAATTACATTGGAAGGCAATTGTTCTGATGGGTGTAGACAGAGATTAAAAGATTTGTATGCACTTTTTAAAAATGCAAAATAATCATAGTTTTTTTAATCATTAACAAAGTAGCTCAACCCTTTCCTTCAGCTGGAAAATAAGTTAGTGGTAGAACTTAAAGACATCACACAATAGGGCTATTATATAATAGATGAAAATGATCTACTAAAAACTAGATTGCAATTATTTTTTGTAACCTAAACTTATAAAACCTAGAAAAAAATGCCTGATATATTTAAAGGACCTGTATAATCTGCTATTTTTACACTAGATTTAAAAATAACTGCCCTTAAATTATTCCACTAATGTGTAATCTAGGTAAATAATATTAAAGTGAATAAAATTTATGAAATAGCAAATAAGTCATAATTGTCTTTAAATTAATGAAATTTAATTATGCCAAAGCAAATAATCTGTATTGCATATAACTTCTATAACATAGAAGGTCTTTTCTCATAAGAAAACATGGATTATGTATTATATTTATTTTATTAATCAAAAACTATCAAAAATATATTGCAGCTAATTGGTATCCAATAAATATGCTAGCCATAAAAAAATAGAATTGAATATTTGAAAAGTTATAGCAAAAATTATGTAGAAGAGTAGATTTAATTATACTGCAGCATAGCTGCTCTATTATGTATCCCTCATTATAAACAAAATCTCTTTTCTTATTATATTTTTGCTTTCCCATGTACTTGCCTGCTGTAATGAGTATTGTTAGTGTCTTTTCAGATTAAACATAGGACCTAAAAAATAACAAAAACAGCTCAACTTCAAGCATACTAACCCTAGTTTTATGTTTGACCAAAACACTTTAATAATTCTAAGGAGCAAACCTAAAATGTTGGGTAGTATTATAGACAAAAACTCATACAAAAACTGCCACTGAAATGTGAAACATTTAAAACCTAAAAAAGACTAAATAAATTTTAACTGAAATTGACTCCGAAGAATTTTATGGCCAAATAGGAATAGAAACACATTACTGCTTAGAAATGAATTATGCATTTTTATTTTAAAAAATGTTATATGTACATGTGATATGGTTTGAAAGCAGGGAAAAGAAAACAATCTCTTGGACTCTAAAGTCTTTTTATGAAATTTCTAATTAATTTTGATAAATCCCTTTTAATATGGCAAGGAGTTCCACTTGGGCTTATCAATTTAAGAGTTATACTTGCACTCAGTGGACTAGAATATGCCCTAAGCTAGTTATGCATAACACCTGCTAAGTTAATAGACGTTCCACATGAGTAGCTGATTTTGCCAGAGAGTCATGTGAAATTAACTAATAATGAAATTTGGCTGACAATATCTTTAAGTTTTTTATTTAAAGAGCATTTATTACCTTCCATGGCCTCCTTACATAATTAACTATTTTTGATGTATGCTCACCATATTTCATATGTCATCATTTTTTTGCTCTGATGCTATATAATCATGCAAAAAATATTCTTTAAAGTTGTATCTCCTAATACTCATTACAAATGATGCAGTGGCATATTAATATATGCAGAGAGTATATGTTTAAGAAAACTTATAAATGTACAATATATTATTTTTGAAAATTTCTATAGAATCTGAATGATCTGCCCTATTTAAAAGAAATATCATTATTGATTTAATGATAAAAGTACTAAAATTTCAAAAAAAGTTATTCTTGATAAAAAAAAATTGATACACAGAATGGCAGGAGTATGTACTTTTTGTTAATTTAGTCACTCTTCCCATACTAGCTTCCTGTTCTGTGTTCATATTCCCATCCACTTTGCTTATCTCTCTTAGAAGATCCTTTCCTCACTTTTTGTCACACAGAATCTTTAGAGTTTAGGTACTGCCTTACATTCTCAGTGAAGTCTTTTATCTAACCGGCAGAGATTATTCTTTTTATTAAATTGTTATCTTAGTATGTGTACTTCTCTCATCACGAGCTAAGTAAGATGACAGCCCATGTTCGGGTGCCTTGTTTTCTTATTTGGTCTGAAAGCTTCTGAAGCACCAGATGAGTTTTAAGATGTAGGTTTTTTTCCCAAGCCCTAATGCTATGACTTGTACAGCTTAGTACATGTTTAGAGATGAAATAATAAAAAGTAATATTTTATATTGATGCAAAATGTATTTGGTTCTCAGATAAGATATTGGCATGATGGACCTGTTGTGGCCATCAATTCTCAGTACCACTTTTCTATGTAATCCCTATAAGGTTAAGAGTACAGCCAGGGATGTTCCTAATGTAGCATCAGTTTACTGAAAAACAAAACTAGCTACTGAGAGATATATTTATGTTATCTCTACTACTAAAGTCCAATGATTTCAAATGGAAATTTACCCAATATTAATGTGTTTGTACCTCTTAGCATCCATGTTTGTGTAATTTTATTTTACAGTCATCAGTATTTATTTTAAATAATATTCTATATATTCAACACATTAAAGGTTAGAAAGAAATAGAGTTATAACTCTTTTCACAGGGATTCTAAACATGTTTTTTAAGATAGAAAATTTAATGTCTAAGAAAATATTACAATTATTTAAAGCACAAATATAATTATTGTTCATGGGTCTACCAGTAGTTTAGGGGAATTATGTTATTTGTCAACACAGAAACGAATATTTTTAAAAAGGCATATTAGATTTCACGTGCAGACGAGTGATCTGAATAGAAACATCCTAGGCAGATGTTACATAGCCTCTGAAGAGGGGATTATAGCAAGGGAGATAGAAATCAGAGAGTCATTGGCATATTGGTGGTAGTTAAATCCACTTGAGTATACATAGAACCAGAATGAATGTAGTTAAAGAAGATTAGAGAGTCAAGCACTGAAAGTTGTAGGACAACCATTTTCAACAAGAAAGACAGGATTTAAGAAAAAGAAATATAAACCAAGAGAAACAGGAGAGAACAGAAACCCAGAAATTGATAGACAATTTCAAAGAAATTCATCAGTAGATATTCTCCAGGTTTATCAACACCCCTCTTCCACTTTTTCTGTGTGATCTCTTTAACTTTTGTGCCTTCACCCACCACACATATATTATCTTTATTTCTTCTCACTTCTGGACCTGCATGTTCAGTCTCCTTCAGGAAATCTTATGCTAGACTTCCAAAAGATGTCAAACTCCAGTGAACTTATTACCTGGCTCAAAGAAACTAGTTGTCCCTTGTTGCTCAGTAACAAAATTTTCAAAATATTTCTGGGTTTGTAACCAACAAGAATAAAGTCTACATTCCTCAGTCCGTCTTGCAGGATATGGTGGCCTGTGAACTAAAAGTGGCCAATTGCACAGAAGCAGAAATTGTGTTCGATTTCCTGGAAATGTTTCTAAACAGCATAGGCAAGCTTTATTCTACCTTTTTATTTTTCTTCCAGCTAGCAGGAATACATATTCCACAGCTGGACCTAGAGCTAGATAAAATCTACCAGATTATGAGATCACTCTGGAAACTAAGTCCACGCAAACAGAGCAACAAGACCAAAGAGGTCTTGGTCTCTGACACTGTGAAGAACTTAGCCAGCTAAGGGTATATAATTATATTTTATGTGAGACAAGCTTTTATGATAGTTAAATCATTGTTACGTGGAGTCTTCTTCCATCACTACCTAAGGGAAAATAATTCTAATTAATACAGTGTATCGATTAAATCTCTTTTCACTCATATTTTCTGTTTTGTGAGTGGAAACATTAGCAATCCATGGAGACATGCAAAACAGAACCTTTTCTTTCTCCCTCACCCCTCATGACTCCAACACAGGTGCATTTCCTCTTCCATTGCTTCAGTCATGCCATTGTCATTTCTTGCCAGGAGTATTACATAGCATTATTTTCAATAACAGTTTTTTCTATATAAATAAAGTAAAAAAAATATAGACCTTGATGATATTCTAATCACTATATTATGAAACCATGATGATTAGATTGAGAATTTAAGAAATCCAAATAAATGCACGTACATAGGTACTTATCTCAGTCCTTTTAAACTGCTCAATCTAATACTTATTCTTTCTCCAGATTTGAGGAGAATATAGCCTTTTAATTTAGCTTGAATATTTCCTTAGCATTAAAAAGCATTTGGGGTTATATAAAAAGAGTGAGTGTCAAGTGATGGTAGAGGTTTTTCTTGTATGGTAAAAAATCTTTTTTGTTATGGTCTTACATTCACATCTCCTTATATGAATCCAGCCTTGGTCTTGAGGGCATTTGGTGTCAAGAGCCACTTAAAAACCTTCTATTTAGCCTTTAATCTTTTCTCTGGATGGAGTGACTTGACTACTTTTAACTTAATAAGAATGTTGGATTTGGTTTACTTTATAGTTCTTCCAATTAGCCTTCTGAGTGCTTCTTTGGAAGCTTTAATCTTGTCTAAACTTGTGGGAAAGTAGAGAGAGAGAGAAAGAAAAAGAGCACTCTTACTTAAAAAAACATATTACAATTAACTGTCAGTACACTCGACTTAAATCATCTTATACATTATCTGGAACTTAGTTTAATTATATGATAGATACCATGGTTTCTAAATGAACACTTTTATTAAAAATTGGATAGAGTTTAAAACTGAAGGAAAGTTCTATAATAAGACCAATTGGGGAAAATGTTGTTATAGTCAATATCAAATACAACATATGTGTTTTAATATTTCTAAAGCTCCCCTAGAATTAATGCAGATTTAAGGCAATTTCACGGTATCTCTTTCAGGCCTACATGTAGATACATGAATGTGCACATATTTATGTATTTCTTTTAAAGGAATAAGATTGGAGTTAGAATTTACATTTCTTCTTGTTATCAGAAAATTAGAGTATTCTGATGCCTAAGTCACCTGAGTGTTCCCAGTTCCTATGGCAATATCATTAACTATTTACAACTTCTAACATGTAGAGTACTCCACTTTTCTGGAAATAGTAAAGCAAATTTCACTATATGTTACAGAACTGGGTCGATACAGAAAAGATTTATATTATTGAGGATTTGCCTCCAAGGACATCAAAATACAGTTAATATATCATATGTAAGTCATGACTTTAAGAAAACAACTACTATTTTTTCTTGAGTTAGTTAACTCTTCCTTAAAATGTTTATAATAATAATACATAAATAAAACTCCAGCTTAATTATCGGACATTTAAACTACCGGCAATAGCTCAAAAATTATATAAATTAATTAAAAAAAGAACCAGGAGAATTAGCAACAAGGTGATAGTATCTACTGTAAACTGGTCCCTTTGTGAACATATATAAATGCCTAATCATTTATGAAGAAAAATCTAAATCAACATTTAAATACATTTTTAATTAAAGAAAATAATTGAAAACATGCAGCTTTCAAAACAAACAAATAAGAAAAATGAAATCAATACCAGAGAATGTTTATCTCTACAGAATTGAGGATAATGAAACCATTTGAAAAACACTACAACATAGATATGATTTAGATTCAAGAGATAAAATAACATATACAATCAAGAAAAAGAATAGGAGAACATTAAATAAGAACAAGTAAGTTCGAAAAGAACTATGTGGAAGCTAGACTGTATTTTAGAAATAGTGTCATTCTCATTCAAAACCCAGTGATTTAATTATAGTGAAAAAAAAAATTGTATCTTCCATGGCCATATTACCAAGAATGAAATACAGGGAGATATAGATGTGAAAAATAAAAACAAAAATAAAAATAAAAATACAATGAACGAAGAAGAAAAAAAAGTTTTACTATGTGTTTATTAGAACTTCTAGGCAGAGACAAAGGGAGAGAGGAGATAATATTCAAATGATTGAAGAAAGAAACTGGCTTCAGTTGTAAGTAGCTCCAAAATATTTAAATAAGAACCAGTCTACATCTTGTCATATAAGGAAGAATTTCAAATATAAAAGCACACTGTTAAAAGCAATATTAGAAAAAAGATGGATTATCTAAGAAAGGATTGAAAGTCTGACTTAAAGCAGACATCTTAAACAACAAATGACAAAAGAAAATAGAATATTACCAGATGAAAAAAAAGCATCAATCTACAATAAGAAATTTTATCAATCATTCAAGAATGAAGGTGAAAAAGGCATTTTCAAAAAACACACAGGTTGATACAGTTTGAATTTTAAGAGACTAAAGCGAGCAACTTGCTTCCATAATCAAGTAGAGTGTATGTTTTCTTTATTATGAAATATTTGAGCTTAGAAATTGCTTATTAATTTATCTCTAGAGTGCTCAATAAATCCTGAATGAATAAATAAATGAATGAATGCTTACAAAGCAAGTAGATAGATGTTATGGCAAAACTATATGCCTAACAGTAATTAGTATGATTCCTTATATTGGATTATTTTTAATGGATTTATCTTTAATCCATTTCATTAGCTCCCTTAATTTCTGGTCTTTATGTTTTGACTTTTAAAATTGGTTTCATTCTTAGTTTATCAAATTCATAAATGTACTCATTAAATATTCCCTTGGGCAATATCTTTGAATTTATAATCTACCTTTTGACTCAAACATCACTTTTGTTTCATGACACAATTTTAAAAACATTTAAAAGAGTTTTAAAATCTTTCAATAAAAAAATATAGTGTGGTTAACCCACAGTAAATACTTGATAAAAAATTCAATTCTACTTTGCTAGATAAAATTTCCACCTAAAACCACTACATGATTGTTTTTCTAAAACTGCTCTGAAGATAAAAAGGCTAGAACATAACTAGATCTAATGTATCACACTACTTTTATCATAACTCTCCAGGAGGTACACCCATGTACCCACTCACAGAAATCCGGAGTCATAAACTCAAAAATCTCTAAGGCGTAAACAGGTCCTGTATATGAATGATGCATGTCGGATGTAAAATATTCTTTCTTTGCTTATCATTCACTTTTCTTATTAGAGAAATATACTCTAAGGTATTTCTTGACACACACACACATATGTATAAAAATGTAAATGTGAAAAGAGTGATCACAAATAACAATTGACACAAAAACACTATTTCAGAAAACAATGGAAGCAGTAGGAAGTTAGAGAAAGTACATGCCCCAATAAAGGAGGGAACCGCTACTCAGCTCTAGAAGATTGAGAGAATCACAAGAATAAAGGCACAGATCTACCAGTTATAGAGAAACCAGAAACCTGAATGTGGAAATGTTGATAGCATTCAATAAAACATATTTATTGACTTCTAATTAGCATATCTTTCTTTAGATCCTCAAACAAAGCTGTAATAATTTTACTTCAGTAATTTATCTCAGCAGAATATTGAGGCACCCTCAGACTGGCCTAGGGGGGAATGTAGTTTTACATTGCTGAATTCCAACCAATCTCAGTTTCCTGGTACATGGGCTCTGACAATTCCTGCCCAGGGTGTCTTGTGTCTTCCTCGCTATGGTGGTCAGATCAATAACCTCTTAAATATGTCTACATCTTAATCCCTGGAACCTGCAAATACATTATATTACATAAAAGGGGTATTAACATAGCAGATGGAATCAAATTTGTTCTTCAGGGACTTTAAAATAGGGAGATTATCCTGGATTTTCAGGATCAAATATAATTACTGTTCTTAATGTAGAAGAGAAAGAAAGAAAAAGTTAGTATTAGAGTGATAAGATATGATATTCTACTGACCATTAGTACCTTTGAGGATAGAAGGGTGTCATGACCCAAAGATTGCAGGAAATATCTAGGAGCTAGACAAGTAAAGGAAACGATTTCTCTCTGAGAGTCTCCAGATATTTGATTTTAGACTGGTAAGACCCATTTCAGACTTCCAACATCCAAAACTGCAAGATGATAAACTTGTGTTGTTTTAAGCCACAGCAATTATAGTAATTTGTTCTAGTAGCTATAGATAACTAATATACTCAGTGATATAAATTTGTCCTTTCAGTTACTAATTTATTCTGATGATTGACTTCTCTATGTGTTCCATCTGCTAGTCTGCATTACTGAAAGTTGACCTGTCCAAATAGACATGGTTTTTAACTACTCATGTGGTCCTATATTATCTCAGATAGCTTAATTTGGATTTCAGTCTCATCTTTAGCATTTATCTTCTCTGAACTTGGGTTTTATAATCTATAAAATGATGACCTCACAGGCTTATTGGAAAGATAAATTTAGATATTGCATGTAAAGCAAGTACTTGGCATAGTGAGATATAAAATATCAAAGTAATATTGTTTTTGTTGATATTAAATCCTTTTTAAATTTTCAAACTGGTGTAAGGAATCTTTGATTCAACTTTTACTTAGTTCAATGACATTCAAATTCATCTTTTTCCTTCATGCTGATCTTCATATATAGGCCATATCTTCTATATTTACATGTCTTGCTTCTACTCTGGAGGGGCATACCTTAGTCTTCTCTATTCAGTAGTTATAGGAATCCCACATCTGACACATTGATATTTCCTGGTGTTTCAGATCAAAGCATTACAAATGATTTCTTCAGGATACAGAAATTCATGCACTTGGAATGATACATAACACAATTTAACAATGTATATATGATGTGCATTCAGAGAAATCTAGATATTTTACTTTCAAAATTTTCAGTTCTAATCTATTTCACCACTCGTCCAGTACACAACTGTGAATCCAGATTTTTTACAACTTTTGATACATTTTTTGACTGAATATTTAAAACGATATCTACTATAAGAATTAAGAACAATGGCTTCCATTTCGTTCTCCCTGGTTTTCCTTGGAGAAAACGATAGAAGTAATAAATAAGTAATAATAATAACAACAACAAGTATTTATTGAGTGCTTTTGTTTTTCAAAATTACTGCCCTAAGAGTTTAATTCATATTAACTCATTTAATACTTCCCTCTTTTGCGGAGGATAAACTAAATCACAAGAGGTTAAATAGCTTGTCCAAGGCCAAGAGAGTAAATTACAAATCTAGGATTTAAACCCAGGTGTAAATTACAGAGCCTAAATTTTTAAATACCACATTGATTCTAATAATAACTTCAAATTATATTTATTATAATTTGTCATAAATTGAATGTTTGTGTCCCCTACAAAATTCATATGTTATAATACTAACCCCTTCACTTAGTAATATTAAGAGATTCGGGTGGTAATTAGGTCATGATGATGGAGCCCTCATGAATGAGATCAGTGCCCTTATAAAAAGAGACATGAGACAGCTTGTGTCTCACTCTATGCTCTATGTCATGAGAATATGAGAAGATGGCCATCTGCAAACAGAGAAGTGGGCCCTCATCAGACTGTATCTTTCAGCATCTTGATCTTATACTTCTCAGGACTCAGAACTGTTAAAAATAAATCTTTTGTTGTTTAAGTCACATGATAGTCTGTGGTACGTTGTTATGTCAGCCCAAACTGACTAAGACACTGGCATTAAATGTTATTGCATCATACTATTTATTGAGGAGTATGATTTTTATTTATAGTCTTTTAAAAATGAATCATCTCATCTAATTTTTCTTCCAAATAGAAATAGAAGCTCTATATTACAGAAATATAGATATACAGAGGATCTATGTTACCGAGTTGAAGAACAACAATTGTGAGTTTATTGAAATAGATAGTATTAATTATAAATTTTTTTAAAAAAAGAGAAAATAAGTAGACTGCTAACAGTACAACTACCTGATATAGTAGGCTCTTGGCATTATATTAATTTTATTAAAATATATTTAAAATGTCAGCTAGTAGCTATTAAGAAAGCTTAACAATAAAAATGTTCATAAAATAAAAACCAAGAATTGAGGAGACATCATAATTGACTGACATCTTCTAACATATTTACTAACTACATAGCCAATATAAAAAAATCATTTTTCTATTTGACTAAGACATTAAGACAATTTTGACTATAGATATTGTAACCAATAGGATTTATTTATCAATGACTCATTTCAGCTCTTGATTTTCTAAATGTTTCATTATTTTTTTTTGTTAAATTCAATAATAAAATTGTTTAAAATCTGAATTAAGAAGATTCTCGGTAGTTTTTCTAGTCCAGTCGTATTTAGGGTAAAATGTGTTTCCAATGTCTTTCACACGTATATGTATTCATCAAAGAACTGTCTAGAGAATCACCAAGTACAGTTATGTGTGTGTGTATACACACACACAGACATATTATTTTTAAAGATAACAGTTATCATGTTGAATTATGAAATCTTCCCAAATATTACTTTCCAGAGAAGTAAAATTTACCTTTGATACAATATTGACATCAACTAACATGTAATTTATGGAGCTATTTTCGTGCAAAGTGAATTTTGGTATGTACACTTTAGTAACTATGAAAGATATCATTCTTTGTCACATAATTTGATAATTATACACTAGATAATTACAAACATTCAATAAGTTAAATATTTTTAAATTATTTAAAAATGCAATTTGTGTTTATTAGCATGATTTATAAAAAGTACAATGCATATAGTTTATTTACTTGTGTCTTATAAGCCACCTTAAGTGACAAGTGACAGCAGAGTTGGTACCTTGCAATTCTCCATGAGGCACTGTATATATGAGAATCAGTCAGCATTTTCAAGACACTCTGTCATGAACTCTACTAGAAACATACCAGAACTAGGTTGATTCTCTCTTGCTAATTATCTTAATCTTCTTTATATATGGTATTAGGATCAAACATCATAAGCGAGACAGAAAGAAAACATATTTGGCTTGTTTTTAAATCCTTTATTTATGAATAAAAGATTAGGAAACATTTTTCTCTGAGCTATGCCACAGGCATTCTTAAATCATCTTGGTGGATATGACCACAATGTGTGAATAGCAAAGAAGCAAATTTCACGAGAGCAAAAGAATATTATTGAAAATGTATTAGGACCACTGTTTAAAACCTGGCAATATGTCAGATTTGTGGGCTAAAGTGATGAGCTTAGTTTATAGAGCAGTCACTAGAGAAATACTGAAAAAACATAGTTCAGAGAACAGCATGGTGAAAGGAATACTTAAAGAATATTGATCTTCATGTGGGGGGCAGTTGGAGTCTGAAAAAATATTTTCACCATTGATATTATGATTTAATTATGAGTCCTCCAAATAATGGCTACTTTCTGAAAATAGACTTGCATTTTGTCTTAAGCAAAGGGAAAGTTATTCCGCTGAAAGATACTACTGGTATATATTGATACATATGAAAAGAACATATTAAGGGGGAAATTTTCTCAATAATATTTTTAAAAGTAAACAAATAATTAATACCAGGTATAAATGACTTCTATTTTACTTGGATATGGCTGTAAATTATCATTGTTTTCTAATAATCTTAGATAATTCAATCTCAAATAAAATATATCTAGACAAGGTGTCTACTCTGCATAACTTTGTTATTTTCTTTTGCTTGGTTATCCACATTTAGAATTATATTTGGATATCTCAAATGAATAGTAATTATGCTGATTATGATATTGTCAATGTATATTCACATGAAAGGCAGCCTATAAAAATGTACAATAGTTCAATTGAGGAGGACAGAGGGACCTGGCAAGTGAAGTCTTGTGCTTAGATTACAAGACGTCTCCTGTCTATACAGAAAGGCTTCTAAGGGATTCTGCACATCAAAAATCCATGAGTATCTATTTCCTACATAAAATGCTTCAAGCAGCTGCTTACTTTTTATCTGTAACTTTTCTTTCCCATGTTCTTTCATTCTTCTAATTATATTAGGGGAAATCCTTGATTGGGAGCCAGGTCTTTAACACCTGCTAATCTCCTTTTGAACAAGGAGAGTGTTTGCCTGGCAGGGCCATCTGCAGGCAACAGAGGGCTTGAGTGGCACCAGGGGGGCAGGATGCAGTGGGTATTCAAATTCGCATATCCTGAATCTTTTAATCAAGAGGGTTTCCTTCATTGAACACTTGAGTGGGGTCTCTTAGAAGCTAAGGAAGCCCTGGAGATATGTAATTAAAAGAGTCCATTATGTCCTAAACACAGTGAGACTGTAGCTACTCCTAATTCCCATAGAATTGAGCCAGCAACTTGTGCCCACTGCAGAGCTCATGCACATTCTCCAGGAAGTGCCTGGCTGCCCCTCCGCTGCGAGAAGGCAACTGTGAAGGGTTGTAGTATGTTTCTTTACCATGGAAAGCAGCTTAAATATTGTTGAAAAGGGCATGGTGTTAAAGCCAGCACCTGGGCTTTCTTAGCCTCCCTGCCTGTCAAGCCTAGATTAAAATTTAATGAACTCTTTTGGGGGAGGATATTCTAAATATTTTTAGTACAAGCTAAATCTTAGTCCACAAATTAAATAATAAAGTCCCTGGAGCTGAATTGCAATCAATCAAAAGTACATATTTTTCTTACATTATATACCAGGTACCACACTACAGTTTGGGGATATAATGAACTGGAAAGGTCCATGCTTTCATAGAACTTATATTAGGGGTAGAAGACAAGCTTTAAGTGTTTTGATAAGAGAAAAATTTACCACGAAAACAAAAGAATAAAAAAATTTCAGATAAACAATGTAAATAACATAAATCAGCATGAAAGTTAGGTTTTTATTATTAAAACTGTAAATCTTAAAATTAAAATATAGTACTTATAAAATGTATTTATCAGGCTATACCAAAGATTTTGATTACTGATTGTGTATCTTCTTGAAAGAAGATTACAAAACTTCAACAAAATATTTTCCAGCTGCAGATTTTTGTGATTAAAGGGACATGGGTTCATTAAAATGTGTATAAATGCATTAATTCAAACAGGTTTTCCTAGCGTAATTGAAATATTTCATTATAGGAACAAGTTTTCTTGTTTTGTTTTACTTTGTTTTAGAAAATGTATTCTACCTTATGTTTCTTTTGTGTGAAACATTTTATATTAAGTAAGGAATTTGCTTTCTGTGGATAGTAAATGTAATACTAAAATCATACCCTAAAGGAAAGTTGTATTATATGATAGATGGATGGATATGAGTTTAAGTCCAGATCCAATGTATTTTGACATTATTGACCATTTTTGAATAGTTCTTAAATACATGGGATGGGGAGTCTCAAGACCCATTTGAATATTTGATTAAAGGTCTCAATAACTTTCATTAAAAAAAATGCAATATTTTTTTTCGCAAATGCCACAGCCTGATCAAAATAAATTTATACTTATATAGCTTAGAGTTCGTCACTGACTCTAACTTATTTTTAAATACCAGATTATAACATAAAAAGCAAATCAGAACAATTACAGATAACTTTTAGACAGATTAAAGTAAAATGTCTTAGATCATCTAAAACAATAGACTAAAATAATAATGAATATTTTTTAAAAATATGTATTTAAGTTAAAATAATCAAAGTAACGAATGATCCCACTCATTTTTCAACATTCGTATACACAAATAGTAAGTAAGTATTGGTTTGTGTGTATAAAATAAGTGGCCAAACTGAAAACATTAAAGGGAGCGTGATAGGAATGATTGTATCTGGAAATAGTCACCTAAGCAAAAATTTACTGGCTCTCAGATTTCCAGCTTAGGAAAGAGAAACTTCATGAATAGATAATAATATACAGAGAAGTATTATTTGGCAGTAAAAAGGAATGAAGTTCCTTTTCAAAGGAATAATGCATGCTAAAACACAAATCAACCTTAACAATGTTATTTTAGTTTAAAGAAACTGATTTAAAAAGACTATATATTTTATAATTTCGTTTACATAAATGTATTATTAAAAAATCTATAGAGATAGAATACGGATTAGTTGTTGCCTAGAACTCAAGTGGAAAGAAATAAAAAATTACTAATAATTGGTCATGGGGTAGTTTAGGAGTATAAAAATGTTCTAAATTTAGATTGTGGTAATGATTACATACACAAAAAGAAACAAGAAAGAAGAAATGAGAAACTTAAGGGCAGAAATGTCCCTTCAAATGTCACAATACTCTATCTGTATAGAGATCAAAATTAATAGCAATTGATAAATTTTACCACTTGATTACAGGTTCATAAGAGTAAGCCCTGAAATTATTTACCCCTGGAATTGTTTTTTAAGTAAATTAATATATTTTCCAGGGAAAAACCTGTCAAATAAAGAGAAATGTTCAAATTATTAGCTGAGAGAGACTAGTAGGTTCAATATCTCTGGAAGTACTCCGGTAGACACAAAATTATCATTTATTAAAAACTTAAAGAAAACTTTTTGAGGTGAAAATGAGATAAAGATAGAGGATTTCTAAGTTCCTACTCTATTTGAGTAATTTATGATTACTTTATAAAGGGAACTATTCTCCTTTCTTCAAAGAATATAATAGGTTGACATAGAAGAGATTTATTTTTCACCTAATAATTAATATACTAAAACTGTGGTACTTCCATTTCTTATACTTTTCTTAACTTGCCAGCACAACAGTTATTTAAATCAGAAAATCTTATCTTTTGATATAATGTGGTAAAATACCATAGCCTGTCCTTTGAAATGTAGTATAAATCCAATTGAAGGCTACAAAAGACATACAAATTTTAATCTTCAAATGTAGTGTCTCCAAGGATCTTAACTTTAATCATAAGAAATCAACTTTTGAATATGAAGATTTCTCAGTCTAAAGAAAGAAACTGAAAAATCAAACAGAAGAAACCCACACAAATTCTAAAATAATTGTTTCTTTTACTATTGTGAAATAACGAGATAAATGTATTTAATTTTTTTCCTGGTATATGTTAGTTTTTTTTGTTTGTTTCAATTTTTCATTATGCAATAAAAATACAATGCAAGTATATTTTGATAGTAAACATGACTATTTGTAAACATGTATTACATATTAACTTTTAATCCATGCAAATTATTATTTTATTAGGAAGTATTATTTGGTCCCATAGTTTATCACAATTTGCATGTGGCATTATGAGATTTTACTGTAAATGTTTCCAAGGAATGGTGTTGATGAGTTAGGATGACAAAATGACTTCATAGGTATCAATTTTAAGGATAATTTAAAAAAAAATATTAAAGGAGGAAAGTCATTTGCATGTAAAATTAACATATTCCAAAGGCAGACAGTTAACCTAAATGATGATGATGAATAATTTGACATTTTAAATGTCATTTGTAAGCCTATGTAAACAAAAATTTGTTTTTGTTGTATTTTGTTATGTTTTTACCTTAACGCAACTGAGGAAGAGTCCATATATAATCTTATAAGAATAACTAATAGAAGGAATGAGGAAGAATCACTAGCTATGCCACCATAGTCCTCTTCGTACTTGTTTTCCATTTTTGACTATAGGACTTTTTCATGATAGACATCTTTATGAGCAATCATATTATCTCTGCATCTATATAGCATTAAAGTTCATTAAAATGTTATTAAGATTACTAAAGATTATCAAAAATTTTGGTTACTATTATATTTCAGGATGGTAGGCTGTAACTGGTGATGCACAGTCTTTTAAGACACTTTCAGAATGATTAGTGCTTTGCATTGGTTGTTGTCAGCTGACTCCTTAGACAATCATAATACTTTTACGTAAACTCCGAAAACTAAATGATTGTGGTGAGAAGTAAGGACAATGGAAAATATTTGTTAAGCATCTGTTATATGCTTGGTGGTTAATCATATAAATAAAACAAAAGAAATAAATACCTCAATTTTTTATTTGATAAATATTTACTAGCTTAACAGTTTTCTCATCTTAATATGATTCTCAATCAGAAAGAAGTGTATTAGCTAATGAGTTGCTACAAATTTCTGCTCTACTTTGCAATCATAGTCTTCAAAATAAATTAATATGCAATCCTTCTGGATAATTAATCAACCAGTTATTTTAACATTGGATTTGCATGAAACTATTCATCAAATCTACTCTTACTTTATAAACTAAAAATGTGAGTTTTATATTTCCAAGGTTGATTACTATTCATTAAAAAGAATAGGCAGAGAAAATAAAAACCCAAAGACAATAAATACAGGACACAGTACAGTGACATATTCTGGAATTCTTTTCCTTAAGATGTATGCAATTTAAAATGAATTTATATACAAAGAATTATATAATATAAAAGGAAGTGATGATAATTTAAACAATTAGTTTTGAAATCAAAAGAATAGCATGTAGTTTCCTTGGTAGATTATTTCCAGAGGAGTATATAGTTTAAAATAAGAAACATATGTAGAAAAGAAAATTTTATGAACATTTATGTCTTCTAATTATATATCTATATAAATATAGATGGAATTATCTAGTTATGTATAATGTTATATAATATATATATATTGTTTTCTCCCCAGCCATCTTCATTCAACCTGTATTATAGAAATATACACTCATCCTGTCAAGATTATATTATTAACTTACAGAGAAATAACCAAACCTTTATGTACATTTAGAGCAATAATGTATAAAGTATTGCTTATGTCTACATCTAGCTTTGAGCAGCTGTTCAGATAACAGGAAGAGTGGGGAAAGCCACATGATCAAGACCATGGTCAAGTCATGCATAGGCTACAACACTGAATCATTAATATCTCCAGAGTATGAGAGCACTGTGTTATCAATATAAGGTTAGATTTTGAAATGGAAAACTTCACATGTCAGGTAGAGAAGGACATACGCTTTTAGATATAAAGAGAATATTATGATGTGAGATTGAAAAGAGAGTTAAGAGAAAAGAGAAAGAAAGAGAGAAGGATGAGAAAAAAACTCTCTTTCAAGATGAGCTTGCAACCTAAATTTTACAACACACCAGGAAAGTAACAATGAACAATAGCCAACAAGTTCAATAAATGGCTGATTTATTCTAATGAATCAACTCCAATGAATTCATTCCAGTTGAACAACTTGAAAAGGACATAAAATAAGTATGTTAAAGAGCCCAAAGAAAGAAAAGTAGAAATATAGGCAAAAAAAGAATAATAGCTTATAAAGCAGTAAAAAGCAGATATAAGACCAGAAGGAAATGACAAAGATAAATGAGAGGAGATTGTGTATATCTATCATCTATCTATCTATCTATCTATCTATCTATCTATCTATCTATCTATCTATATATTTACACATACACATATGTATGTATGTGTATATATATATATAAACTAATTATAAAAAGAGATGAGAAAATTAAAACATAGAAATGAACTTGAGAAATGAAGACTTGATTAAGGTGTTCCAACAGCTGTCTAATAAAAGTTCCAAAGGCAGAAAGCAAAACACAGAATGCAGAGGTGCTATTCAAAAAGATGATACCCAAGAGTTTTCAAGAATTGCAAGAAAATATAAATCCTAAAAGAGTAAATAAATGTCTAGTCTTGAAAAAGACTAATCAAAAAAAACCCTTGAATTGAAAAAAAATAAGGAGGATAAACGTGCCATCTGAAGAAAAATGTCATTTATGCAATAGATTTTTTACCAGTAAAAATTGATTACAGAAACAAATTAGATTAATATTGCCAAATTGATAAAAATAACTGTCAACATACAATT
Organism: Rousettus aegyptiacus; assembly: GCF_014176215.1. Taxonomy (NCBI): domain Eukaryota; kingdom Metazoa; phylum Chordata; class Mammalia; order Chiroptera; family Pteropodidae; genus Rousettus; species Rousettus aegyptiacus. Next base: position 77,776,198 of record NW_023416307.1, read on the forward strand.
CTAAATCTAGCTAAACTATAACTCAAGAATAACAAAATAATATCAACATTTTTAGGTGTAGAGATAATTTACCACTTATAGATTCTAAAAAAACTAATTATAGTAGTAAGATAACCTGAATTTAAAAATTTTACTAGTAAGATAACTAGTAAGATGACTTGAATTTAAAAGTTTACTCAGAGATAATGCAAACTAAAATTTTGTTAAAATATACTGGAAAATTAAATGATCATAAAACAATTTAATACATAATGTGTGAGAGTTTATTGAAGAATTAAAGAGTGATGAGACACATCTTTTAAGAAAGGTGGATTAATGTACTAACATTAGATCCAGAAAATTATTAATGTAAATATATTTGATAAAATGTTAAAAGTAATTGATAACATAATAGATATAAAATCTATCATTTCTAAATCAGTGAGGAAAGTTCCAAGAGAAATTTGGAAAGAACCTAAAAAAATGAGAAAATGATAATAAAGATGAAACATAGTTCAAGATAGTAGAAATAAGTCCAAATATATCAGTAATGACAAAATTATAAACAGATTTTAAGTTCCTTGTTAAAATACACAAATCATCAGAAATTATTTTTTAAAAAATCTCAGCAATGTAATGCTGACTAATGATACACTTTAAACAAATATACAATCTGGTAACACAAATTTTAAAATTATAAAAATAAAAATACTTTCACCAGGCAAATATTAGTCAATAGAAAACCCTCATAGCAATATTGGTATCAATCAAAATTGAATTTAAGGTGAGAATCATGAAATCGTATGTAGCCAATACCATCACAACATTTACAAAGACTGACAGAAATAACAGGAAAAACTAACTCTATTCAATATAAAGAATGAAAGAAATGCTATTACCACATATTCTAGAGGCATTAAAATGGCAATAAGGAATATTTTAAATCACTTTATATTAAAAACGTAAAGTTAATAAAATATGCAAATTTATTGAAAATCATTTTTTTTAAAATTGGCACAAGAAGAAATATAAAATCAAAATAACTTTATATATATCTATTAAATATATTAAATTTATAACTAAAATTTTCAAATAAAGAAAATCTACTTCAGAGTTTAATCAGGAGACAGAAACCCTACTCGCAATTTCGATACAGAAAATTAAATATAGAGCAGTTTTAATTGTTAAAAGGGGTTAATAATTATTAAATTGTTAGGCAGAGAAATAACATCAAGGAAGGAACACCCTTTGAAATGGGACTCCATCAAGGCTGAAATCAGAATCTTTGGAGAAGTTAAAGCTGCAGCCCACAAGCTGACGAAGTTTACTGAGGTGCTACAAGGAGGAGCTTGTCTACCATTGACCACCACTGGAGTTCAGGCAGAGTTCACTAAGCGGCCATGGTATACAAAAAATTCATCACTGGAATGCCAGAAAGCTGAATCTGGTCCCTAAGAAGCTATCTATTGCAATGCGATAGACACTCACTAGAGAGTGAGCACCCGAGGGTTTTCTCCATGTTGCTGGCAGCAATGGCATTAGAGGAAGAAAAGCACCCCAAAAGCACGATAAAAAGCCCTTCCCTTTCCAGTGCTTTACAGTATCGCTCCAACGCTGTATGTTGGCAAAATCTACCATTAGTCCAGCTGGAAAAGGAGAAATTGCTTCAAGATCCCTCTCCAGTATTACAAAGCAGGGGAAAAAAAGAAAAAGAAAAAAAAAAGTGAATATGGAGCTGAGAAGCTGGCTCATTGATAACTGGTACAAAACCATTGGCCAAAATAGCATCAATGGTGAATTCCATCAAGAACATTGAAAATTGTATCAGAAAAACAAATATATTTAGGAATATGTTAACAACTAGTATAAACGACTAATACATGAAAAAGTGCAAATCACCAATGCAATGCAAGAAGAAAAGTCATTTTAAAGAATGGCACAGGAACAACTCAATACCCAAATGAGAAAGAATTGCATTTAAAAATACCCTATGAACACACAAAAATTTCCCTATTGGTGGATTGTATAATTAAATGTAAAAGTTATACTTGCAAAGCTCTCGTAACAAAACATAGGAGAATATCTTTGGCACTTTAGGCTAATCAAAGGTTTTCATTCTATAATTAGAAATTACTAACTATAAAAACAAATCATCAAGTGTACTTAATTTTTAAGAGTCTACTCATTGGAAGCCTCTTATAAAACAAAAATAAAATCCAAAGACTGAGAGAAATATTTATAAAACATATATCTGAAAAAGGACTCATATTCAAAGGATTCATAAATAATTCTTATAATTAATTATAAAAACAAACAATGCAACTAAAAATAGGCCAAAGACTTGGACTCAGAGAAACATGTATAAATAGTTAACATGTATGAAAAATTACTAAACACCAAAAATCATCGAGAAAATGCAAATTGATATTGCAATAAGATATAACTACATGCATGAGAAATAGGTCAAACAGATCAAATTACTAACTATTAACTATTGGAGAGAATAAAGAACAATTTAAAAATTTCATTTATCACTACTGAAAGTATAAAATACATATTAATTTTTTGGAAAATCGGGTAGTTTCTAATAAAATTAAATGTGTTGATGATTCAGTAATTCCACATCAAAACATTTATCGTAATGAAATAAAAACATATATTCACAAAAAAGAGACTTGTACAAGCATGTCCATTCCTGCTTCATTCATAATGCTACAAAATTTTTGCACATTCATTTAACTGTATATTACAAAGCAGTAAAAAAATAAAATACCAATATAAACAGCAACATCAATGAATCTCAAAAAACAAAAGTGACTTCAAAAAGAAGCCAGATTAAATTATATATAGTATTTAGGTTACATGAAGTTCAAAATCAGACAAAGCTAATTTATGACAATAGAAATAAAAATAGTGGATACCTTTGTGGTTGTGGCAAAAAGATTGAAAACTTATTTTAGAAAACTTTTTAGGGTCATGACAAGTTTCTACATATATTATACATTTTGTCAAAATTCATCAAATTATAAACTTAAAATCCATCCATCTTATTGTATCATATCTCGAAAACGAAGGAAAATATTATTAAAAAGACAAAATAAGATTCAAAAAGATAATTAAAATATCCCATGTGCATAGAGAAACTAATTTAAAAAATATCAATTTAAATATTTAATGTAATTCAAACAACAAAGATACTCCAGGTTTCTCTTGAAGTTAAATTTATTCTACATTTCATATAGACTTTACTAGCACAGATTTCAACCTCTTTCTTAATAACCTTTCATTATTACACAACTAGAAAGCTAAGAGCTATTTTCATTGAATTCCTAGAAGCTTATGACCCACCCACATAGTCAAGCAAACAAACCTGTACAAAATATGAAAGTTAACGATCTGTGATGTCATTTATCCACAAAGAGATTAGACCTGTGGCGAGCATAGTAGTAGCACATCTAGTACTTCTGTTAGAGCTGTGACAAAGTTTTTAGGGACCAGTCTGGTATCCATGTTCACAGTGACACAGGCTGACTCCAAGACGAAAAAGATAAAATAGCCATTTAATGAGACATTTCCCTTGACTGTTTTATTTCTGGCTGTGTAGCTAGCTCTAAGCCAAGTTGCCTCCCAAGTCTGGATATCCTATAAACAATATAATATCTTTATAAACTCATTTATAAATATTCTGTTGTCTGTAAAAATATTCCACTGGTAGAATAATGAAGAGAGATAAATATCAAAGAAAATTTTTTTAAAAATCTTGTCCTATCAGATATCAAGACTTAAGCTATAGTATATAAAACAGGGTACTATTTCCTCAAGGAGTGAATAAAAGGATATTTTAGAAACAAATCCACAAATATATGGATAATCTCCAAATGTGGAGGGATTGCAATAATGAAACAAAACAAAAAAAGCATCACTGAACAAATGAATTTTAGATGAATTGTTTTAGGTCTACTGGTTTTCCATGAGAAAATAAAGGTAATTAGGTACTTCAAAGCACACAAAAGGAAATATACTACTTTCAAAGGAGCGGCAGTTAAATGCACAGTTGACTACTCTTAGAATGAAATGTAGGAGGAGATTTCAAGTTAAGAAAATAATTCTTAAATAAGAACCCCCAAAAGATAACTCATAGAAAATCAGTAATAATTTTGACAACGACAAAAGTAGTTTCCTGTATGGCAGCTGTAGGGTAATTTTCATTACCCTAATAAAAATTTCAAAACTACCAATAAACTAAGAAAAGATAGTTGCAACATTTTGACAGAGAGCTAGTATATACAATGTCTAACTAAATCCAAAATAGAAATCAGATGAAACAGTCCTGTACAAGTAGACTAATAGACTAAAAAAAAAATAATGAAGACTAAATTGAAATAATTGATAAGCTCACAGAACAAAGTTTAAACTCATTGATATTGAAAGAGATACAAAAATAAAAATAAAAATAAAAATATCAAATTGTAAACATCTAGAAATATGACACCCAGCATCAATGATGACATGGTAAAATTGGAACTTATTCAGTACACATCAGCATAAACTTTTTTGACCCCTTCCTTTATCAATATCTTTTCTTTATCCTTTATAAAATTCCTTGCTTTAAAGCTCATGCTGTCTGAAATTAATATATCTACTCCAGCTTTCTTTTGATTAGTGTTAGCATGGTATGTTTTCCTCCACCCACTTACTTTTAATCTAAATATGTCTTTATATTTAAATTGGATTCTTATAGACAACATATAGTTGAGTCTTGTTTATTGTTTACTTGTTTTTTAATTTGATGCATTTAGTTCATTGATGTTAAAAGTGATTATTGATAAAGTTGGATTGATGTCTACCACATAGTTACTTTTTTCCATTTATTGTTCTGGTTCTTAGTTCCCATTTTTGTCTTACTCTCTCTTTGGCCTTTTGTGTGGTTTTTCACTGAGCACTTTAGATGATTCCATTTTCTTTTCTTTCTTAGCACATCAGTTATATGTTTTTGTTTTTGTTTCATTTATTTTAGTATTTGCCCAAGTGTTTACAGTATACATTACCAGATAATCAAGCTAATCTTTCAAATAGAACTATAACACTCCCTGGGTAGCATAAATACCTCAAAATTATAAAATAATTCTAACCCTGCCTCTAGTCCCTTGTAACATTGCTCTCACTCATAAAACTTATATGTAAGTATAAATAAGCATATACATGCTTATACACATAATATGTATATACATATATAGATAAGTATGCATAATAAAATACATTGTTCCTATTAATTTTAATAAACTATTCTATTGAATAAATGATTTAATACAATTAAGAATAAAAAACTAAATAATTTAATTTAATTTAATTTAATTTAATTTAATTTAATTTAATTTAATTTAATTTCACAATGCTCTTAGTCACTTCACTGTCTTCTTGCTTACATGGTTTCTGAGTAGAAGTTAGATGTAGTGCTCATTTTTTTCTCTATTGGTAAGGTGTTTGTTTCTTCTGGCTTCTTTCATATGTATTTTTTTGACTTTCTGTAGTTTAAAAATAATATGCCTAGGTGTAGTTTTTCTGTCATTTATCCTGACTGGTGTTTTCTGAGCTTCCTGGGCCTGTGTTTGGTTTCTGGCATTAATTTAGAAAAATTCTCAGTTATTACTGTTTGTGGGTCCCAGGCCTGGCTGGTCCCAGGTCTAGCTGTGATACAGGCTTGTGGCTAGAAATAGGACCCCTGATTAGAATGTTACATTAGTGTAGTAAGGCATCTGCGCCTAACTCATGTGAGCATGATCCAGTTTATTGTACCACACATGTGTGGCAGAATGCCACTATTACACTCTGATACATGTGGAGCCATGAAATCCCCTAATGAAGCAGGAGCAGAAGTGTGCTCCCCTCAATAGAAGTGTGCTACCACAGTAAAGTCGGTGCCTCAGTTTCATTCTCAGTTCGGCCCCTTGTGCATTCTTCCAAATGGGCATCTCACCATGGAAACCTCTTCTCTATCAGCTTGGCGCTGATACATGGTGTAGCCGACAGGATGAGGTAAGTATGGCCCCCAGAGTTCCAGACGGTCCCAGGGTAGAGGATATGTGCCCCTCCTCCCAGTGGTATCCCATGGCTGCATATCTGGCTAGTGGATGCCCTCGGAGGATTGGAATGGAGCGAAGCTGCGACCGAAGGAGGTCTGGAAAGTCCTGGAAATGTTGGAGCTGAATGTCCTGACTGTTCACTGGGAGGCAGTGGAGAGAGTGGACTGGATGTTCTTGGCAGTGCTGCAGAAAGCCTGACTGGAGATTCGGGATCAGGATCAGCAGGTGCAGCAGCTACAATGCCAGGAAGATGCACTGGAAAGGCGACTGACCGCAGCAGAATGCATGCTGCAGGGCCCTGACAGGTCACTGCCATCTTCCCAGTCTGGGAGCGTACGGGTGATATTGCTGCAGGCATGGCCAGTGATACAGCAGCAGGTTGAAGTGGAACAGCTATTAGCCCCAGGAGAGCAAGCTGGTGGCATCCCCCAGGCTAAAAAGTATACCGCCTTGATCCAGCACACCTCCACAGAACTCTGGGACTTGACAAAACAGGTACGGCAGAGAGCTGGGGAGATGGTTCTGGGGTGGTTGCTACAGCTGTGGGATGACTAGACTGAATTATCTCCAGAACAGAAGGCCAAGCAGGCCTCTATAACAGTGGTACTGTCCCTCAGACAGCAGCTCCAGAATGTGGCACATGGGGCACGAGGCGCAGACAATCACTCCCTGATTAATTGGCTCATGTCTGCTGCACGGACAGTGTGGGCCAAACCCTGGGAGCTGCCAGAGACAGTGAGCAGATGGACCACATACTTAGATTTGGTCCAGATAATTTGGGAAATGGGTATGAGATAAATAATGTTTCACACCCAGTACACTAGCCCCGATGAAGAGGTATTTACAACCAGTATGAAAGACTTGCTCTTGACCTCTGTCCTGGTCAGTACTTTTGACACCATGGCAGCACGGCTGGCCCCTTATGTGGATAGGTGGATCCATGAGGTGACATCTAATATGGCTTGGTTGGGGTGTGGAAATGACATGCAAAGAGCATTCCACCCAAGTTCACGCTGTACCACCTGCCATACTCCAAGACCGGCCAGTACACGGTCGGAGGCATGGCCGAAAAAAGGGCACAGGACAGTGCCAGCCTGTTCAGCCGTGAGAATGAGCCACAGGCAGATGTGATTTGATCTCCTCGAGGCAGGGGTCAGCAGAGCTTCTGGTGAAGCCTGCTGAGATGGGAGATGTACCAAGTCCCTATGTAGCGATTTGGGCTTCCATCCCTGAGGATGCCTGGTACACAGAAAACTCATATCATGCAACAGGTAGTGAAATGATGGGGACTATCATTGACCTGGGTGCAAGCATAAATTGCCAAGTCACAATGTCCAGAGAAAAAAGTAAGGACAGAGCAGATAGCCCCAGTATTGTAAAGGAAAATAGTTGTTCTACTTGTTAAGTCCAGATGTACCCTCAGCTACAGTTCAGCGATGAACTGTGCAACCATTTGAAATCCTGTAGCAGGTTCTGACCCAGAGGTCCTTCAACCTTTGGGGCAGAGGGCAGCCCAATGACTCAGCTGCTGACATTTGTAGCAAGAAGATTTGGGTGGCTTATCTTGGAACATTTTTCAGCCCAGCTGCCAGGTTGGTGGCAGATGTTGCACTTTGATTAGTTCTTCTCCACTTGGAGCAAGGCCACCATGAATATGGACTGAAATTGACCTTGAAGGGTCGCTAGTATCTGGGATTGCCTAGCGTGTGTCCTCCCTTCCCTTCTCATGAGCCTGGCCTCTAATGCCTGGTCTAATAAAGTCTGTAGTGTGAATCTCTGGCATATAAGAGATGATTGAAATTGTAGATGGGGAGACTAATTAAAGAGGGAGCATAATGGTTGTAAGGTAATATTGATGTAGAACAGGGTAAATTTCCCAAATGAGGGAAACTCAAGCCCTGTACTGAGAGAAGAGAGCTCCTGGTTAAGTATAAGAAATAATTCAGACTCAGAGGGACAAAGACAATAGAGAGATGGGGGCAGTGAGAGACAGAGTAAAGATTCTGAGAAGGACTGAGAGAAAGACATTGAGAGAAGCCCCAAATATTGAAGGAATTCAGGTTATAGGAATTCCTGTGACTATTTTCTAGTTATGGGAATAGGTCATAGCGTCTGATTCATTGTTTGGAGAAACCTGCGGAGACTCATAAGAAATTGTGTTAATTCAAGACAAACATACCTAGCTGTAGATTTTAAACACAGAGGATTATTTTGATAAAGAATTTTTGTCTACTCAGAAAACTTTTTCATAGTATCAGTAGCAGTCTGAAGTTTTAAGAAACATTTTTATTCAGCAGAGAGGAAAAACACAACTCTAATTTGTACTAGTTTACTTTTGATATATATATATTTTTAATGTCTAATGGCAGTTAGAATATAAACAAAGAAATAACTCATTTGTCTTTAAGTTTTATAGAGGCTGAGGAAAGGTGGGGTTAGGGGGCAGCTTGTGTCCCCCAGCAACTTGTGTTTTAAAAATGCCCTTTTCTAGTTGCCTCAGCCTGAAACAGCAATGGCTGTGTTACATTTCTGGCTATTTGCAAGACCTTCAAAGTTACTGAGAGTTACGAAAACCTTATATGGCCTTTCATTATAAGTAATAACTAAAAATAGGCAATTAGTTTAAATTGGTAAACTTAGGCAACAAATACAAAAATGAGTGTACACAATAGAGCTGGAAAACTCAGACGCTAAAAGGAGTGGCTTCAAAGAAAACCTGAATGAGAGGAGATAGATTTTCCTAGGGGAAAATGACGCTGGGGTGGTGGTGGTGGTGGTGGTGGTGGTGATGGTGACGGTGGTGTCCTCTAAAGAAAGGCTGTGGCTGTGTGTCTGAAGACAAAGGAGATGGGTGAGAAAAAGAAAAGAACACACATCTCTAGAGGGGAAGATGATGTGGTGCAGCTTCCTGGAGGTGAGGTAGACATCCTGTCAGCCTCGGGAAGGGCAATTTTATGGTCCCATGGCACGAGAAGGCTTGGCTCTTCTCTGGCAGTAGAAAAGACACCTTTGGGACCGAACAGGAGCATGAAATGTTGATGTGAGAAACTCCCTTTCCAGTAGGGAAAATGCTCATTCCCCCTGCCCCTGTGAGAGAGGGATCTCATGACTTTGAGTAAAGAGACAAAGGAGATCAATTGAAATGGTAGGCAGAGAAATCAATTAGAGCTGTGTTTGAGTCTAGAAGCATGTCAGAATGTCCATGGAGGGTGCATACCTGTAACCTGCAGCGCTTGAAGCCAAACACCTGCCATGTTTTGTTTTTTGGGCAGCTAGTGGGGTGCAGTTTTGCCAATTTAGTCAGCAAGAGAAGCAGGCCTGTGAGAGACTTGGGGCCACGCTGGGTTCACTGATACGCCAATGGAGAAATAGATGTTTACTCCTCTGCGAAGGATGAGACTGAAAGTAACCAAGAGAAAGACACTGAGAGGGTTCACCACCAGTAAAAAACTGTGCTGGTGGATATTTTGTCCACCCAATACAAGAAGAGGTTATGTGTGGACTGGCCTTTAGGCCCATCTTCGCCCAGCAGAAGAGCCAAACAAAGTGTAGGTCCTGGGTCCTAGCACCTAGCAATCAATGGCAAACAGCAGAGGGTACCACGCTGTTTTCTCTGGGCCAGCACTGGGAAGAAAATGTCTGCATCCCTCAACCTCAGGAGAAAATGGAAGGAGAGATGAGAAGAGAGATCATAGAGCTTCTAGCAGTGAGAGAGCTGAAGCCTGGGAACTCATTAAGATATTCGAGTCACAGGAATTGGGTTAATTTATAACCCAAAATGGGTGGTGTTTCTGAGAGGTCTTTAAGGAAAGTTTTCAAAGGACATTTCTATGGTTACAGAACTGGGCCTTTGCCCTTGTTGCTCATGCATGACTACCTACATAACACAAGCTCAAGTATCATTGGGATTGATTCTTTCTGAGGGCTGTAAGAAAAGAATCTGTTCCCAACCTCTCTCCTTGACTTACAGATGGTTGTCTTCATATCATCTTTCCTCTATTCATGTTTGTGTCCAAATTTCCTCTCCTTAAAGGATACCAGTGATATTGGATTAGAATCTACCCTAATGATCTCATTTTGATATAATTATCTCTATAAAGACCCTATCTCCAAATAAGGTTACTTTCTGAGGTATCATGGGTTAAGACTTCAGTATATGAATTTTCAGGGGATACAATTGAACACAAAACACTATGAGAGATAGGATAGGTTGCGTTAAGCTGTTCCGCTTACTTTAAAATATTTTTTAAAGCACATTCAAAATAAATTTAGAAAAGAGAGAAATACCATGTAGTTTAATATATTAGAACAAAATTAGCAATAAAAACTATGTTAAGATTGCTAATAACATTTTGAAATCTCATTGTCCCTTTACACTAAAAAATGATTAACTTACATTTTAGGAAAGCATTTGAAATAACCGTAACGTCAAAATGTATTAATTTTTAAAAATGTTAAATTTATAAATCTTACAGTACACATAAAAAATATAAGCCCTAAAAAATAATATATGCTATTTAACTTGAAAATAAAAGATTAAATTTTGATATATAAATAAATATCTTATAAATTAGAATTTTAATATAATTATTTATGTTTTAAGAACTTAGCTACTAAGACATCAAATGTGTGTTATAAATTTAAATAGCATTAATATATTTTTATTGATAGTCTTCATGATAGATATTAGTTATTATTATTTACCCTTTGCTTTCATGTGTTGTTCAGTGTAAATGAATGTTAAAACATTCCTTGTCTTTATTTTCCAAATATCCAGAAATTATATGTATATTTTTTAATAAAAATTTAATATATATTAACTTAAAATTTTAGACTTTACTACTCCGTATTTTTGGTATATTTTTCAACATATTAATATTTTAAAAATATTGTTTACAACTATAATAGCAAAATGTTATAGTGTTGACATGGGTCAATTATAATTCATTTTATAATTGTACATATGAATAAACTTTATTAAAGAAAGGAAATGAGCAAATGGAGTTCATTTTCCAAATGTAATTTTTTAAAAAAAATTTCTGTTAACCTCTTTTATCATGAGCTTTTCATTTATTTGTATGTTCTCCAAATTCTTTAAACTGAAAGAAGTAAATCTAACACAAACCAGTGGAACAGAATCCAGAGTCAAGAAGTAAACCTTTGTTTATATGGGCAAATAATTTTTGACAAACCAGTGGAACAGAATCCAGAGTCAAGAAGTAAACCTTTGTTTATATGGGCAAATAATTTTTGACAAAAGAGCCAAAAACATACAGTGGAAAAAGGAAAGCCTTGTCAATAAATGGTGCTAGGAAAACTGGAAAGCCACCTGCAAAGAAAGAAACTAGACAGTTGTCTATCACCACACATCAAAATTAACTCAAAATGGATTAAGGACCTGAATATAAGACCTGAAACAATAAATTGTATAGAAGAAAACATAGGAACTAAACTCAAGGACCTTGGACTTAAAGAGAATTTTATGAATTTGACCTCAAAAGCAAGGGAAGTAAGAGCAAAAATAAATGAATGAGACTACATCAAACTAAAAAGGTTTTGTTCAGCAAAATAGATTGTCAACGAGGTAAAGAGACAGCCATGTGAATGGAAAAATATATTTGCAAGCAACATCTCTGATAACGGCCTCATATCCAAAATATACAAATAACTCATACAACTCAATAACAAAAAACAAATAGTACAATCAAAAAATGAACAGAGGACCAGAACAGACACCTCTCCCAAGAAGACATATAAATGACCAACAAACATGGAAAGATGCTTGCCATAGCTAGCTATTAGAAGAATGCAAATCAAAACCACAATGAGATACCATCTCACACTTGTGAGAATAGCTGTTATCAACAGGACAAGTAATAGCAAATGTTAGAGAGGATAGTGGGACTGCATATAGGTACAGCCACTATGGGAAACAGTATAGAGTTTCCTCAAAAAACTAAGAATTGATCTACAATGTGATCCAGCAATCCCTCTATTGGGTATTTATCCCAAAGACTTGCAAACTCATATCCAAAAAGAAATTTGCACACCAGTGTTCAGAGTAGAGTTATGGAAGCAACCAAAGTGTCCTATGATAGATTATTGACTAAAGAAACTGTGGTACATATATACAATGGAATATTATTACTCACCCATAAGAAGAGATGAAATGCTGTCATTTGCGACAGCATGGACGGACATCAAGATAATTATGCTAAGTGAAATAAGCTAGACAGAAAAGTTGAAAACTCATGATATCACTTATATGTAGGATATAAACCTAAAAGCAATAAATGAGCAGGACAAACAAACAAATTGATGGACATGGACAGTAGACAAGTGGTTACCAGAAGGTACTAGGGAGGGGAGAAGAAGGAGGTAGATGGGGTGAAAGGGGTCAAATATGTGGTGACAGAAACAAATCTAACTATGAGAGGTAAACACACAATTTAATATATATATGTATGCCTTAGTTTTAAATTATACACCGAAACTTACTGGATTTTGTTAACCATTGCCACAATAAATAAATAAATAAATAAATACATACATACATACATACATACATACATACATACATACATGCATAAATACATAAATAAATAAATACAAAGTAAGTTGATCAATTTCAGTTGACGCAGTATAATAAAGTTTGTATTATAACAAGATCCTGGTATATTATCACAGCAGCTAATTTACAATTAACGAGCAATTGACTGATACTGATAAAGGTCACTATTGCTATAGGAGGCAGTGAGGGGAAAACTAACAGAATCTTTGTCTCCCTTTTTTCATTTCATATCAAAAATAATTATTTCTTTGGTTATCTCCTCTTTCTCCTTTGTTGACCCCCAAGAAGTCATTGTCTAATTAAAGAACTGACCTCAAGTTCTTTAGTGATTTAGACACAATTGCTGGGAAATCCATATATCATCCCCTAGAATATAAATGGTCTAATTTAATTAATTCTCTTTCAATATTTCTTCAAGTACATTAAAACATTTTAGGCCTAGAGCAACTTCAAAGATTAGGTTTTTTTCTTTATTTCTGTTTATAATTCTGACAGATCACTTAATATGTATTTTTTAGTGTTTCGATTTCTTTTGGCTTCTGTCAATAGACCCAGGGATTCTTTGGCTGTAGAAGTATTTCTCTGATGATGCTGTCTCCATTAACTGGTTTATCAGCTTCCTATGTCCTAGATTAATTGAGTAGATCACATGGTTTTAATATGGTGAACAGTGTATATTTAGTCATTAAAAATCTTATTTTCTTCATTATTTTAGGTAACAGCATGACTATGTTGTCTCAGTAGAGACCACTGGTCTCAAGGAAACCAAGCAATAGAATGTGAGTGAATGCACTGAGGCAAATCCATCTCCCTTTCTACAAAACCAACCATCCTGAAGATTCTACTAATGAAGATCTGATCATATCACCTGTAACTAATTATCAATTTATTAAAAATTAAACAATGGAATCATCACTTGTGATTACTTGAAACTTTAAGAACTCTTGGTCAATGTGTCTAGTGTAGTTCATGTCTGATTTACTGTGTGATCTTGGAAAAAATATTTAATCTTCCTAAGCTTTAGGTTTCCCAGTTGTAGAATAAAAAAAATAATAACACCTACTAGATTAAAGTAGATATACAGAGAGATGCACAGTGGGTGACAGAGAGAGAAGAATTTCTATGTTTCTTATAGCACCCTGCACTTTGTTTTCCTTCTTGAAGACCAGCTACATACTTTCCCTTTGATTATTAAAAATGCCTTTACAAAAATAGTAACAGCAATCATAATAACTTAAACAGTGACATAGCACTAAACATGTGAGCTCTGTTCTAAATATTTTTTTAAAGAAAACAAGTCATTTAATGGTCATAATAACTTTAAGAAATGGGTAATATAATTATTTTTATTCTACAAAGAAATTGGAGCACAGAGTGGTTAAATAGCTTGTATGAAGTCACACGGGAAATAAATGGCAGAGTTGGGGCTTGATTCAGCTCTTAATCATGTAAACACATTTCAATACTCATATCCTTTCTACACATCATTTGTGACCAATCTTGCTTGAATTTGGTTTGTGACACTTGCAACCAAAATTCTCCTAACATGTACCTCACATACAATATTTAAAATTCCTTCAGAAAATGACAGGAGTGATCATAATAGCAGCAATCCTTCTAGCACTGCTGAAGATAATAATGATGACTATGATTTTTATTATTAAAACTGAGACATTTATTCTACAGCAATGGTAATATATGTCAACATGCAAGATACTCTGAATTGCTTATCAATAAAGTTTTATTATGTAAATTTAAAGTGGAATTGAGTGATAAACCAACTACTACTGTATAACAACAAAGAAAAGACAGATACAAATTAATTCAATGAGGTCCATTTAGATATGCTTGTATGTATAAACTAAAGTAAGATTGAATCTTATGAAAAATTGTCAACCTGTAGTCAGTATAAAAATCGAATCAACTAACTTTTAAATTTAAAACTGTTTTCAATAAGCAATTTTGCATAGTTTTTATTTCCTCTTAATGTTTTTCTTAAATTAATGCAGAAATTTTTATACTTAAGGAGAAATGTATTATAAATTGTTGCCCTAAATGTGACAACACATTTGCAAGTTATTAATGTGCTTATTAGAAAAACATTCTATATTTCCTTTGAAAATATCATAATACTTTTTTCTTGTTAAGAAAATCCTCAACCTTTTGCCTTAAGCATTGCTTTTCTGGGTGATATAATCCCAAAGAGCATTGGTGATGAACAATTTTAATAGAATAGAAAAATACATTTTTAAAGGATACATTCCAATAGAAATAATTTATTTTCTAACAGACAGTATTTCTTCTCCACCTCTTTGTTTTTTTTTTTTCAAGATCAAGCCTTACTATAAATCTCACTTTGCCTTTGATACTGTCCATTTATAGTCATGCAGAGTTTTTTGGTAATTCAGTCAGAGTTCCAGATAGATTGCCAGATAAAAACCAAGAAAGGGTTAACATACAAATGTGTATAAAACACTAAAAGGTTAGAGATATCTGGGAGATAAGGATTTTGTATCAATTTTTTGTTTGCTTGTTTTATTCTTATCTCTCTTTAAAATATTGGATTATTAAGATTTCTGGAGATATGAAGGTGAGTTATTAACAGCCATGTCAAAATAGAAAACATGAATTATTACATGATGCACTTTCAAACATTACATAATCGAGACAAAGTAAATATCCTTTATGAAGCTGAGAAAAAAATAGAGTATAATATATTTGTAAACTGAAGTATATTGGCATTCAAACACAATATTATAGTCATTTTTATTATACATCAATGAGGATTTCTTCCCTCTACCTTCACTATTTTACTTTCCCTTTGTCAGCTATATTGATTTTTTAATAATATCTATTACCTATCTTCTATCACCTATCTATCTATCATCTATCTATCTATCTATCTATCTATCTATCTATCTATCTATCTATCTATCTATTATCTATCTATCAAGTATCTACCTATCATCTTTTTAACATTTTGTAGTAATAGTATCCATCTGATAGACTATGCAAAAGAACTTCAGTCTTTAAATAATTCTTATAAAATTAAAGTGGACTGAACAATTAGAAGAATTTTAGGCCATCTGGAACAAAGGTCTTAATACACATTTAAATAACGACACTCTACAGATTACAGACATGTAATCTTCGACCACTATTTCAATATTTAAAATTTTGCCTATATTTTATAATACTTTTGGGACTTTGTAAAAACCAGGATTTTAAAGAAAATCAAGCTATTAAATAGCCGGGTAAGTGAAACCAGTGTCTGGGTAGATATCTTCAAACCATCTCACTTCTTCAAGCATTATCAATTAAAGGGATCACAAGCAGAAAACAGTAGGATAAATAATGGTTACATTTTTAAAAAGTTTTCTGATAGAGTAGGGATCTATATTTATCCAGAAATTTTTACCTGTTAAAGTGATAATAATATCAAATTTTGTAATAATTGGAGGGGAAGGAGAGTGAGTCAGATTTTGTGGCTAATGAAATTTGGTCACATAAATCTGATGCAAAATACATGCCACAGAATATCCATGTAAGTAACTTATTCTCTTTATCTGCTCCTTATTGTGAAACATAAAGACATCATGACTACTCAGTATTTTTTGGTTTGGCCAAGTATATAGTAACCAAATTTTAACTTGTTTTTATATATGCTGTTTTTGACAAATAGCGGGCAATTTGTCAAATTATATAATTAACTGTTGTACCCTTTGAAAGGATGTTAATAATTGATACTATGTTTAAGAAAGAAAAAAACTTAGGGTAGAAAATTATGTGAATGGAACCCAGTTGAGCCGCTCACTATTTGAATAATCTCACAGAGAACATTTCCAACATATGTGGAGACCTGCAGAAAAAAATATATAGAATTTTAGTTACTCAGAGCTATGAAAGGGAGCTTCATTAAGGATGAGTTTTAAGGTGAAGGTGATAAAGATACTCTAAACATGAGTGAAATTTATACATACAAGACCTAAACCCAGTGGAACAGAGTCATAAGAGCTGATTATTTGTGTATTTGTAGTTTTGAGTCACTCCATAGTGGAACTACTCTCAGGGTGTACATGTAATGATATTTTCATAATAGGTGACTGATTCTGCTGTGCTGGAAAAGACAATATACAAAGAGGATATCGAACGTAACATCAAGTAAGAGAAGAAATTTGAATTCCTGAGTAATGGTGATAGAAAATTATTTAAGCAACAATTAAACTTTCAGAGACCCTCCTATTTTCAGAACTGCTGCCTTAGGCCACATTTAGTTACAGAGGCTATGGTGGCAAATCAATAGAGAGCAATGCCCCATTTATTCTACATTGCTGGATAATGAGGTGTTCTAGCAAAGAGAATTTTCCCAGTGATTTGCCCCGTCAAAAACACAGTTTAATGAAAGACACTTCCTAGCCTTATGGTCTTCTACCTGCACTTAGGTCTCTAATACTCAGATATTTATCAGCAAATGTAAAAAATTACTTTCTATTCTAAAGTAAATGGTCCTTTGAAAATTTTCTAAATAGTATTATATTTATTTTTTTTAAATAGAGTGCATGATCTCTAGAGAATTCAAAAGTATTAGTGTCATAACTATTGTTTTCTATTTTTAATCTGGATGACACCCACACACAAATAAAGAAGTTACTAAGTTTTTCCTCTTATTTATTTATTTTTTTTTAATGGCACTGGAGAATCAGCTGCCTAATTGTAGAGCTGTCCTTCGAGTTAATTACAGAGATCATCTCTCTAGGTGAACATGAAAATGTAAAGCTGGAGAGATTTTCTGGCTTCCTTAGTCCAACCTCCTCATTTTAGGATGAGGAAACTGAACACCAGAGGAGTGAAAATCTTGCCCACCCATCACATGTCAGTGCCATTACTCTATCCTACATTAGGAATTAGGAAACCATGTCCTGCAGGCCAAATTTTACTGTTCTCCTGTTTTGGTAAATGAAGTTTTATTGGAACACAGCCTTGTCTATTAGTTTATATATTCTCAATGACTGTTTTCATGCTACAACAGCAGAGGTGATTAGTTGTGACAGAAACCAGAAACAGAGACATCTGGTCCACAAGATCTAAAATACATATTATCTATCCCTTTACAGAAAATGTTTACTGACTCTTGCCTTAAATCAGCCCATTCACTGTCCAATACTTTTCTCCTTCTTCTCTGGCAAACATTATTTGTTTGCTAGATTCACCTCATACCTAGATACAAGTAATATGTAGAGACCTAGAGATCCTGATGAGGAGACTTATGTGTTAATACTTCATTTAAACATCTGCTTTCATTGGGCAAAAAATCTGAAGACCACACTACTTTAAACCACACTATTTTTAGGCCATGCTACTTTTAAAATAATGCTAAGTCACCTTGTTCCACTCCAAATGAATGGGGTGAGAAGGATACAGAAAGTACATCTCCCTTTAGTCTTCTTCCTACAGTACATTTTTGGATCATTTAGTCTGCTGGAGGAAGAAAACATATGGGTTACTTACTAACAAACCCTTCTACATTGTTATAACAAGAAGAAACTTGGTAATAATTTTTGTTGTGTGATATATGTTTGTGAGAGTAAATATAAATTGCACCTTCTTTAGAATTGAAAACTAATATGAATTCACTTGTGACTAAAATTAGGGGGTATCTTACTCATAAGCAAGTGCCCCTCCCCCACCTCACAGCACAAGCCATCTGTACAGAAGCCTGGATAATGAGGAAACTCCTGCTAAAATTCAAAACACTTCAGATAAGCTTTTTCATGCACAAAATGCTGCTTTTAATTGGTTCTCAACTAAATTAATTAAGCTAGTATGACTCAGTCTTTACTCACAACTCAACTTGGAAAACACAAAGGAATGTGGCTGGGATAACAAAAGCTAAGAGCCCTGAATTACTCTTGATTTTCATATTAGCCAGGGAGTTCAGCCTAGAGAGAAAAGGTTAATTTGTTTTTTAATAGACTTTTGAAAGACGTGATCGGGTCTAGTGTGATAATTTATGGTTAATCATATGTTTAGAGGCAAAAGGGATTAATCTTTTAATATTAGAGTCATTTTTGTATAACATAAAGCAAAGTTTTCTTCATAGAAACTTTAAAAGTCAGGTAGGACTTCCTTTCTGAGCAAAGGTGGCAAATTGACAACAAGAAGTATGAAATTTTGTTTGAGTAGCAGCACAGTATAAAGGAGGGAGTGACAGAAGCACTCCCTGAACAAACGCATTTACAATCTATTAGCCTTCTTCATTTTGCTGTAACTCATGACGAGCAAGGGCCGTGTTCTGGATCTTCACAAGTTAAGGAGAGAACAGTCTCTCTCAGTCCTTTTAATAAGTCCTTACTCTCAAAAATGTAACTCCTAGGGCAGAAGCTTGCTAAACTCAACGAGTTACTTTATCACATTGGTATTTTTCAAAGAGCAAACACAAAGAGAGACAGCAGCTTGGAAAAATAGCATATGACAATATAAGTCTACAAACTGTATTGAGGTTTATTATGGGTTGACTTGTGTCCCCCCATCCCCCCATCCCCCCACCCCACCCCACCCCCCTATATAAAGTTAGGATATATATATATATATATATCTCCTAACTCCCCGTACTTCAGAATGTGACCTTATTTGGAAAGATAGTCTTTACAGGGGTAAGGTTAAAGTTAAAATGAGGTCAATATGGTGAGCCCTAATCCAATATTTTCATAAAAGGGAAACTTGAAGAGAATGAAGATGCACAGGCCGAAGACAGCCATATGACTGGAGCGAGGCAGAAGCCAAGGAATTCTGAAGATTGCTGGCAAGCATTAGAAGCTAGAAGAGGCATGGAAGGATTTTTCCCTAGAGCCATTAGAGAAATTATAACCTTAACAGCATCTTAATTTCAGACTTCAAGTCTCCAGAACTGTGAAGTGACAATTGTGGTTTTAAGCCCCTCAGGTTTCGGGGCTTTGTTACAACATCTCTAGGAAACTGATACATGACATTAGGCAGAATTATTATCTTCATGGCCAAAGGTACTTCAGGAAGAGACTAAGAAAGGTAGATAGAAATAAACAATGTTATATTGTGTGAGATACTCATATTTTAGTATTTAAAAATTAATCTCATGTGGCTCGATCAGTAGCACAATTGCAGAAATGGGAGACCATCCCATTTTGTGTATCCTCTAACCTTGATCAGACTTCATGAAATCTAACACCTTTTGTAGTGTTTCTGCCATAAAGACATGCATCTCTTCTAAGCAGATGGAGTACATAAAAGCTCAGATATAATGATATCTTTTTCTCTTGTAAATGATAGTACTTAACAGGATTGATGCGTGAATAGAAATAGTGTAAGAATCTAATCATAAAAATCCAATTCAAAGATCTTCTAGATATAAATTGTATCTTAGAGAAACAATATTAGGATAAATTATTCATTGTTGATAGATACTTTACAGATGGAAAGAATCTTTAAACTTATTCTGTCCAATCTCTTGCTCAATACTGCAGGGCTTTTAAGCAATGGAAATGTAATTTGTATGGCAACCAGTTCTCTGGCACTTCTCTTAGCACCGCTGGGATCACTGGGCTGCACCTGTACTCTCAGCTCTATCCAAAGTCTGAGGATGACTGATCTCCTAGGTTTCACCCTCCCACACATCTGGGCCCAGGTTCATACCCTGACTTGGTTTAGATTGCACATTCTTGGTTCCAAAAAATTTGTTTTATTTTCTCATTTAATTGTGAATGAGTCTTCAACCAAACCAATGACATAAATAATAAGCAGAAGCCAAAATCTTCTCCTTTAGCTACTTTGTTTCTTATCAAATCCTGATCATCCAAATCACATACCAGTTTCATTACCTCCACCACCATAAGTAAAAAACAAGTTGTTCATCCTCAGTGTCAAATTAATCTCTGATCTGCTGCAAACTTTAACTGGTTTTCTCTTCCTCCATCTCACTTCTAAAAAAATGTACTTAAGATCCCAGTTTTCTTAGTTATAATCTCACCTTTATATTCTTTCATTGTGCCTTTTATTTTTTTCTCTGAAAACTTCCCACCTTCTCTCTCTAGGTCTATATACTCACTAATTAAATAATATTACATCCATTTTGATAATAAAGGAAAGAGCACAGATTTCATCCGGGTAGGGCTAACCACTAACTTCATTTAATTTCAAGATCTGAGACTGAACACTTGTTAACTGTATTTGTACACAGGACTCAGCTAAATGTCTGCTATGACTTTGTATTATTCAAGTATCTAACCTAGAAATAACATATATAAGGGACATCTTTGGCAGATAATCTTTACTCATTTTAAGCAAGGGAGGAGTTTTTGAGAGAAGGACATAAAATAGAGGGAAGAAGATACTAAGATATTTAACTCCTCTAAATCAACCTGAGATACCAACATGATGACAAATAAAACTGCCAGAACCTCTTTGTATCTACCTTTTCAGAGCAGGTAAATAGTTATATTTAGGCATACTTTTAAATCTTTGAATGTATTTGAAAGATATTATGAAAATATTTAAATATGTAGATATATAAATTCATAGTTTTCAAAGCATTTTAATAAGTTTATCTGTTTCTTGCATCTAATATGAAAACTGTCAGATGGAAAAACTGTAGTTCTTAGAGAGTAATAACATTTCTAAAGTCACGCAGAGCCAGAAACTAATGGAATCAAGATTTAAAAGTAGGACATCTATTGATTCAATAAACACTCATGTAGTGCCTAGTCTATGCTAGACTTATGCTTGAAGACCAAGAATTTTCTTGTTATATTGCTATGTCTTTGAAACATGGTATAAATGAATAGAATAGAAAGATGGTCATATGAAAGTCATTGTTGTTAGCCCTTTCGTAACAGTCTCATAAATTTTTGTTTAGGCATTAGAAATGTTTGAAGCTCAAAATATACAACCCAATATCATTAAATGATCATTTTTAAATGACGCTGAACCTTTAATGTATTTGTTTGTGGTGTGGAATCATTGTGTCTTCTATAGGTTAACTTTAATTTATGTATAGATATCATTAAACATAAACAACATTATTCCTAAAATAATTTAACTTAGGAAATATATCTATACTCTTCTAGTAGAATATATAGTTACACTCATAATTAGATTCTGCAACCCAAAGTAAAGCATTTTGTTTTGTTTTATATAAACAATGTCAATAACTGATGGGAGAAATATCATATCAATAACTTTCTTATTACCTATGTTAGAAAGAATCACTTGCTTGTTTTCTATGATCCAAATAGAAGGCATGAGTATAGAATTTCTTAAAATGAAATAAAGTATTTTGCTTGTTAAAATATAACTGAATATAGTGGGGGCATTTAGTATGGCTCTGTAAATTGTCTTAATCAGGAAATTAAGAAAAAATGTCAACTCTAGGTATTCAGAATTCTGTTACAACAAAGCCAACTTTCCTTGCCACTCAGTGTTCAATGTCTTGTTTTTCTATTTATCCAAACTCTGTACTACAGACATCCAAGAGCTTTTAATAATCTTTCAGTTTTAACAGTACATGGATATTTATTTTTATTAATCCACTCTTTCATTCCAATCTCCAGTTCACTCACTAAACTGTTGGCTTTTTAATTCTTAGTATTCTGGCTCCAAAAACACAGAGTCTGTGATAGCTTTCTGTACCATGCTGCAATCCAGGAGGGTGGCTTTGAAATTTTCAGGCTCCCTGATAATAATGTAATGTATAAGGACAGCTGAATGTTCAGGGCAGGACTTACTGGGGAGTTACACCCTCACAGATTCACCATGATCCAGCTGTGCTGATTCAGATGTACTCTTTTGTCAGCATATTCAAGTGTGATTATTCTTTGACTCTCAGTGATCATACTTAAAAGAGATTGATATATAAGCCAGAATGCTAATAATTTACAACCGGGTAGGAGAACTTGGCATCTTTTCACCACAGCACCTTCCAAGTAAGTAGGTTTGTTCAGATAAATAAGTAAAGATCAGGAGGTTACCTGGTGAAAACTGTGTTATAGAAAAGGAATGCACTGCTTTAAGAGGATTTCTGTATCCTAACTGAAAACAACTTACTTCCACTGCAGAGAAAGTTCAGTTTAAAGAAAAGAGATCATTAAGAATACAACCTTCCCTTAAGAATGCCAAGAAAATGAATAAAAGTCTAAATTATTATACTTCAATACTCTACATTTTTTTCGCATTTTATATCACATCTCTTTTTTCATTTATTTCAAAATTATGTAACTTTTTTTGTTGTCTAGATTTTTAAAGTTATAGTAGGAAAACATTAATTTTAAAAAGAAGTTCTGTTCAAATAGTGTAAAATTCTTCTGTGGTTTCTCAAACACCTGTTTCTAAACATTGTTTCATTTGTTTATTCACCCTTTTATATTCATTCATTCAAAGATAGCATAATGTGTCTTGTTAGCTTCAATCAAATAATATATATTTCTTTTCTCTGAACTTTTGTTCAATTAGTTTCTTCAATAACTTTCTTGAATAATTATTAGACCTATTTTTGTACAAGTTTGGACTTTCATTCTTTATGGTCTATTCTGGCCTGAGTTAGTTTCAGTATTCTGAAAAATCACTGAATTTATTCTAGATCTCTTTCCTAAATTTTTATACCATGTGGATGTTTCTAGAAATCTGAGCTCTCAGTTTTCTGTCATTTAGAGCAGGAAAAACTGAATGCTTAAGTAAATTGTCAGAGACTGCTCTAATAGGGAACTAGATTTGTCTACTAACCCTGTTTCTAGAGTTAAGCCAAAGGAATCAATAATATGATGAGATTAATCAGCTTTGAAGCATGAGTTAAATATTCCAAAACATAACAGCATACATCCCTATAAAAACTACAGAGAATTTAAGTTTTCTCAAGGATACAGAAACTGGTTATTCTCCTAAACTTCCTATAACTTAGTTCTTCTAATTGTGACTTGTTTTAGCTATTATATTTATGTTTTATTTTAATTTATTTTTTCAGGAAAATAGAACATATTAAACTTAATTTTGTCTCTCAAAGTCATATTAATTCTTCATAGATCCTAAAAATGGCATATTTGACCAGTTTTTCCAAACTGTTTCAAATAAGATTGTCAGAAAATCAAATAAAAGTTCTCTCTTAACCTTGATATGGTTGCAAGGAGATCATTTCTCCCTTTGGAAGTGTTAGAGTATGATCGCTTTCTCTCCTTAGTCTGCAAGTTGAATCTTTGTACGTTCTAAGCCAGGGGAAAGAACCAGACACGCTACGGAGAAAATTAAGGTTGGCTTAAATATTAAATAGGCATCTTCAAGATAAATCTTGACTTACTCTACAGTATGAGATCTACACTTATGATTGTCCACCAACATAGGGATCTAACATGGTGGCAGGCATCAACCATAGATTATTAAGGAGGTTATTATAATAATGGGATCATAAGGGATATAACAACAATAATTAATCTGATTATATTGAGATTATATTTTCTAAAAATAACTAATACATAAAACAATTATATTAAATGATAGGTGTGAGACATGGTGTTTAGGTGTGTATTGTCTTTTTAATGAAACAGTACACAAATTCATTTTCTTATTAATAAAGATAAATTTAAGAAACAATCAGCACTACAAAAACATTACTAACCTGTAATAATTAAAATTTGATTCAATTTATAAAATTTTATTTATATACTTATTTTTTATTAATTTTATTTATTATTATTATTTTTATTTTTTTAGGCAAGTTGACCCTTGGTTGACCTCACAGATTGCAAGGACCCTGTCAACTTAAAATCCCTTATTTTTTATTTTTTACACCTATAACACCTGGTCTTCCTAGGTGGTCTCCCATCCAAGTACTAATAAGGCCCGACCCTGCTTAGCTTCTGAGATCAGATGGGATCGAGCTTGTTCAGGGTGGCATGGCCATACACTATACTTAGTTTTTACAAATACATCTATTTTTAAATGTAATTTACAAATGACTAGAAAACTGTGTGACTGTGACAGTTCTGGTCTAGTTATCCTTACAATCATACAAACCTCTGATTCTTACACAACAATTAATAATGTATTTTTGCTTGTTTTATATCTTTGGGGGAAAACATTGGTATTTGTAATTACAATTATCAAAAAAATTAAAAGTGATAAATACTACAAAAAGAGAAATACCATTTAGGCTTCCAAATTCTTGTGAAATATTTCTGTCCCAATTTGTACTAGTCCTAAAGTTTATATGTCTGGTAGAGGAAACATGTCTACTGAACCTACCTCAAAAAAGATAACAGAATTATGATTAGACTTTACTAGTGCACATCACTTATGCCCCAGACAAATTAGGAGAAGATATGAAGGCACTCTTCTTTCAAGTAATCTCTGATTTGTGTTAGCAGTGGGTGCCAGAACACTCCTTTGTGTGTGCCCATGAGAATAAATAATGGCAGAGTACTCGGATGTTTAAAGGAAGAAACTGATCTCAGCAGTAAGAAAGATAAATTCAGCAAGTGTATTTTATTTTGATTGCCATTGCCTTTAGACAGAGAAGATGGCAATTTCTGCTTCTTAGTTTTTGAAACTTCTTTCTAATTGAAGTCTCCAAAACCAAAACATTCGTGGACTAGTCAACATTCATGGACTGTTTACTATGTGCCAACACTGGCCAATGTACTGAAGATAAAATGGTAGGTAAAAACAGCTACATTTTAAATAAAATCTAAATTTCTCAAAAGTATTGCACCTATGAATTGCTTTTAGTATTTTTAGGGAATTACTTAACTACTAGGCTATCTAATTTTGATTTTAGAAAGTCCTCAGTTCAGGATTTGTAAAGCCTAAGATTTATGAATAAAAATAAATAATATTAAATGTTTTATGTCCTTAGATTTTATATATATATACACACACACACATATACTATACACATATGTTATATGCCTATATTATATAATGTTACATAATGTTAGTAATGAATATTAATGTAATATATAATATATACAAATATAAAATCTAAACATTTAATAGACCTTTAAATTGTATTCTTTAAAGTGTTTGTAAAATGTAAGAAAATGTAATCTTATGTAAAAAATTCTTATAGTAAAAAATCTTATAGTAAAAAATTCTAGGTTCAAATTTTGCCATTTACTAGGTCACAGTTTTATTCTATTTAGTATAGAATCCAGGTACAGATTATATGAATGGATAAATAAGTAATTGTTTAACATTACTCATTCAGTTAATACTTATTGCACTTACCCAATAAATTCAACGGAGGGAGTTTTTTTTTTTTTTTTAAAGGGGCAGAACCGTTTTAAAAAGTGTGTGAAAGTGAAGCTGATGTAATTTGTAAGTATAAACTTGTTAAATAGCTTAAAGAGCCTGTGTAATGGGGGTGCACAGGAAGCATGAGTCCATGTTTGTGTTCAGCGAAAGAAGCTTTCACTCTATACTCAGTCTGAAAAAAAAGTATTCTTTGTGTAAAAAGCTGGCAAGAGAGATCCCTCCCTCCACAGTAGTAAAAGCAGACCATAGAGGCAGGAAGACAGTGGAGCAGTGGAAAGATGACAGTGGAGACAAGCTCTTCTTCAGTGAAAGTAACTAGTGCTATTTATTTTGCTAAACATATTAAAGCTAGGCAAGACCTCCGCAAAGAGTTAATAATAGTCTTTGTCTAATATAAATGTTGAACAATTATATAAACACAGGCTGAGGATTTTCTGCTAATATTAAAGGAAAGCATCAGTGTCGATATTCTGGGAGAATGGAAATGAGATGCCGCAAAAACAGCATAATTTATGTTATCTACGATCTATTAAGCTGTGTATTATTCTTACATCATGGGATGGTTCAATCATTTTCATAAACACTTTTATTATATTTATAAGCATATCTTTTAAATGATTTTGATTAGTTTTCACTATCATCCTGAGAGTCTATGTTGTAGAAAACAAGCAACATCAGGTAAGTATAAGTATTTGCATACGTGTTTGTAGGTTGTGTCAAACAAATGAACCTGGAAACATTGAATGACCATCTGTAAGAATAGAAGAAATAAATTAGAGTGTATCCATTGCATTACTATTATGCACCCATTTAAAAGAACAAATTGAAGTAATTCTAGTCTAGAAGTATTAACTAGGAAGTATTTATAGGGAAAAAAGCAAGGTGCAGGAGAATGTAATAGGTACATTTTTGTAAAGTGCTTAATGGGCCCTAAACCATTTGTTTTTATATGGGTTCATATGAACACATTTATAAAAGATCTGTATAATTATGTAAGCATGAAGAAAATAAAAAAGAGTACTAGGTTAACATTCCTAGAAGGGGCAGAATATTGCTGTTTTGAAGCTAAATGACAATAAAAAGAAAATTAAAAGAAGAAATAATAAAAAAATTATTATTTAAAAAAAGTATAAATATGACAACATTGTTTATGTATTTATGCATTACTATATGTGATGGAAATAGTAAGTGACACCTACACAGATCCTTTTTCAGTTCTTGAAACTGAGCTTTACTACAAAAAATGTCAATTCAATTGCTTTTATGTACCCTACAGTGTCTGCAAGTCCAAAATTGTAAACTTAATTTGGGATTATTTTCAAAAATAATTTTGATAATATTATGATACTACACAGAAAAACAATACTATATTCAGATAAATATTTGCACATAAATTATCTTAATATTTCCTAAGTTTAATTGCGATTATTTCTAAAACATAATTTAAAATTAAAATGTGCTACTTTTAATGGTCAAATATTAAATACAATAAAAGGATTTTATCAGTATTACTATTTAGCATCTGGTTGCATTTGGTAACTTTTAAAATAATTTAATTTTGAAATGTAGAATAGACTGTATATATGGTTTTCTTATAGTTTATTTCTTGGTTAAAGTTTAGGGTAAGTGAAGCAAAGATGCACTGTTTCATATATATTGCAGGAAAATAAAATTTTAAGATGGTGAATTATTAAAGAATGAGAGTGGGGTTATTTTTTTCCCTGGAAGTCCTTTGATATTTTGCTTTAGTAGAATAAAGTAGATGAGTAGATGAAGTATTGGTAATTATTTATATAAATAATTTTTAAGAGCTTGAACAATTTCTTAACTCCTGAAAAACATAAAAATTCTATGACAAGTTGAATAATTAGCTAACTTTTTTTTCCTTCTGTGAAAAATACATTTTGGCTAAGCTCTAGAAATTAAAATTTTTCAATGTCCAAATTAATTAAATTTAATTGTATTTGCAGACTTAAGCTACTGGAAGAGTAAAAATTGTAGCTTTTTCTAAACTAATATATGTCCTAGCAAAAAATCTCAGATATTTGGACTATCAACAAAATGTAAATTCTGAATATTAACATATACTGACCAGGACTCTAGAAAAGGAAATAAGAAAGCTGAATTTTCAATAATACTTCACATTTTCAATCAATCTTCATCCAGTTTTTTTTTTCTTTTTAAAGTATAGTTGGCACACAATAGCATGTCAATTTCAGGTGTACTATAGTGATTTAACATTTATGTGTCTTACAATATGATCATTGCACTAAGCTAGTAACCATCTGATATCATGCAATGTTATCACGATATTATTGACTATATTCCCCTTTACCTTTTTCAATTACTCCTCACCCCTCCCCTCTGGCAGCCATCAGTTTGATCTCTGTTTTTGTGAGTCTGTTTTTATTTCGTTTTATTTGTTTGTTTACTCATGTAAATTCCATATATAAGTAAAATTATATGGTATTTGTCTTTTTCAGTGTGGCTTATTTCACTTAACATAATACCCTCTAGGTCCATCCATGTTGCAAATGGCAAGAGTTCATTCTTTTTTACTGCTTAGTAATATTTCATTGTGTATATATGTGTATGTATATATGTATGCATGTATATGTGTGTGTGTGTGTTTGTGTATATACATATGTGTGCATATTTGCATATCCTACATCTTTACCCTTTTATCTATTAATGGACTCCAGGTTGCAGCCATACCTTGGCTGTTATAAATAAATAATGCTGCAGTGAATTTATGGGTGCATATATCTATTTGAATGAGTAGGGTTTTTTTTTTCTTTTTTTGGATAAATGCTGAGAACTGGAATAACTGGGTCGAATGGTAGTTCTATTTGCTGTTTTTCGAGGAATCTTCATGCCGTTTTCCAGAGCGGCTGCCCCAATTCACACCCCACCAACTGCACAAAAGTTCTTTTTTCTTCATTTTTTCTGCAACACTTGTTATTTTTGACTTCTGATAATAGCCGTTCTGACAGGTATGAGGTGGTATTTCATTTTGGTTTTGATTTGCATTTCTCTGATGATTAGGGACACATCATCTTTTTATATATCTGTTGGTATGTTAGTATGTCATCTTTGGAGAAATGCCTATTCATGTTCTCTGCTTATTTTTTGATCAGATTTTTTGTTGTTGTTATTGAGTTGTATGAATTCTTCATATATTTCAGATATTAACTCCTTAACAGATATATCATGTGCAAATAAATATATTCTCTCATTCAATGGATTCTCTTTCATTTTTTTTTCCATTTATTTCATTCCCTGAACTTTGAAGAACTTAATAGCTAACATTTATTGAATGTCAGTCATCACTCCTGGTGATTTGTATGTGTGAATATATTTAACCCTTAAAGGAATTCTGTGAAATAGAAGCTATTAATATTGTTATTTACAGATGTGGAAACCCAGGCACTAAAAGATTAAATGCATTGTTAAGAAATTCAGTGATTATAAAGTTTAAGTTATACTAGATGAATAAGTTCTAGAGATCTGCAGTGAACCATTGTGTTTATAGTTAACAATACAGTAATGTGCACTTTAAAATTTGTTAAGAGATTAAGTATCATGTTTTGATCTTACAAAAAAAAAAAGATCTAAGGGAATGCTGGGAGGTGTTGGATAAGTCTATAACCTTGACTGGGGTGATAGTATTACATGGGGGCATATGTTCAAAATCAGCAAATTGTTCACATTAAATATGCACAATTATTTGTATATCAATAATACCTTCATAAAGCTATTAAAAAATGTTTTTAATTCAGTCAACCAGGATATGTAGTGCTGAGCTTAAAACCAGTCTGATTATGCTCTTAACCATTACACTAAGCTTTCTCAACTTTAGCACTAATGACATTTTGAATCAAATATATTTTTATTGTAGGAAAATTTTCTGTGCATTGTAGTATGTTTAGCAGCATTCTTGTCATATATTCACTAGATGTCGCCGTATAAATCATTATAATCGGCAGTGTCTCCAGATATTCCCAAATGCCCCTGGTGACAAATCTCTCAGATGAGAAGCACTGGATTAAATTTATCAAAACATTAAAAACCCTGATGCAATGAAGGAGGTGAAAATAAAAATTAGAGTTCTATTTAGAAGGAAGGAGGAAGGAATGGATGCTGGGTAAGTGATCTACGGTAACTACTTGCTATATTGTAATTACTTATTTGCCTTTGTCCCCTACTAGAATATATATTTCTTAGGTATTGGTTTTGCTTCTTGCTTCTCATTTTCTTTGTACATGGAATAGACCAGGTACTTAATACTTGTTATTGAATGGGTATATAAATTATCCCTTTGAAAAAGGATTTCTTTAGTGCTCTTTTGATACTATTTATCAATTATTTTATAATGTTGTCAAATATTCCATGGGAACAACATTGCCTCAGGTTGAGAATAATTGAGCTGGACAGTGCTTCTCACTTGATAGATAATCCATGCATTTTCATAAATTTCATTATTTAAAACTTGTATTAGACCAATTATTTTGAGACTCTAGCAAAAGCATAAAGACCAGTTTAAGTACTCTGTATTTTAATGGAACTGCTATTAAATGGCGGGCATATACCTTCATGCTCACCCTCAAATTCTGGGTTCAAGAAACCCTTAGCTCTTTGCTCTCTTATGGTAAGATCTTGTTATCTATTATTTCTTTTTTTTGAATTGCTCCTCTTCCCACCTATTGCTTCTTAAGACTCATTTCTCAGAGCTGACTCCTAAAAAACCAAGACTTCACTATAATCCCTTATATGCTACAATATATTATATTATACCTCTAGCATAACATTTACAACACTTAATGCTTTTGTGCCATTTTCCTCTTAAACTGTAAGTTTATTAGAGAAAAGTATACTATCATTGATACTACAATGCCTAGTGCATAATAGATTCCTATTTGTTGAATGGATGAAAAGTAGAATGGAATCATTTTTAATAATCAATAGAGTCCATAATTGGATGATTTACTCCTACAAGAAAAGTTTTAAGTATAGTTTAGGTTAGCATCTATCACATGACTTTTTAGAGTATACATTCTTGTTGTGTTACTAGATGACTATGTGACAACTGAAAACTCTGTAAACGAAGTAAACACACTTGGAAATGCCACGTAGCATAGTATAATGTTTAAATGTCAAACACTGACTTTGACACTTGTAATTACTGTGTGACTTTTATCTATATCATCTAAAATATTTAAAAATTATTTTCTCCATATAACAATACCCATGGAATTGCATTAAGAATTAAATCAGATAATGTACACAGATAATGAATGCACTTCCTAATCTATAGGTGAATTTATAGCTAAGTGAATGCGTGATTTCTTATAGAAATCGGGATATATTAAAGAGAAAGAAGTTGGAACAAATAGAATAAACCTGTATTATCTAGGATGTAGTCAAGGTATAGGATAAGAAGTAGGTAATATTATTTGTGGTCACAAAGAGATGATATTCTTATGGGAATGACAAGGTGCTGTTTTGCAATTACAACTTCTAAGAATACCATTAGAAAGAATTATATTTTATGACTCCTATTCCACATACTCCCCATATCATAATTTAATTTTTTTTAAATTAAATTTATTGGACTGACATTGCTTAATGAAATTATATAGGTTTCAAGTGTACAATTCAATAATATGTCATATGTATATTGCATTGTGTGTTTACCACTCAAAGACATAACTTCAATTTTTATTTCAGGTAAACTAAATTTACTCAAAATGAAAATAAATCTTCACTACATTCTGTCATTTTGAAGTTTGTTACACTTGCTCATAATATAAGCTGACCTTTTGAACATTTAAAAAAAATAGATAGGTTTACTCCACAGACATACAGAACACTATATATCCATGGAGATTTCATTAGGAGAAACAGATAGCTTCCGTTTTACCTATGCTTAAACATGTGTTATAATATCTTACAAAAACTTAGATATTCATAGGCAAATGCCTCTGTGATTAAAACATAATATATATAAAAGTAGATATAATTACTTCATTAAGTATCATATTAAGTAAACGCCATGATTTCTACTAATTGAGCAGTAACTACCCTTTAGAGAACTTATTGCTGTTGTTAAAAACATCAACCAGAATCTGAGATAATAACTTAAATTATCACAACTTTATTTACTTAAAAAAAATCTAAATTTTCCTAATTGTGCGACTAAATTTTACATAACTTTTAAAAGGTGACTATTATACTTTTAATGCTTATATCTTTATGTAATCATTGCTATTCACTTTTATCTGTGTGTAAGGTATGTATCCACCTATGTATCTATTCAGGCATTACTGAGGTAGACTAGACTCTAACTCTGATAAATACAGTGTGTGTATAGTAAACTTGGCATTTGCATGTTATGTAAATTTGTCTCTACAGTCAAGTCAAGGCTATGGACATAGAGTTAGTCCATGTGATGTACAATCATGGAGCTTACATTCAGAATGTTTCTCTTCAATCCGTATGTGTGCGTATGTACACACATGTATTTTTTTTCTAAATTATTTTAGTAATTTAGATTAGCTCTAAGTAATGTTAAAGAGATAACCCCTCCCAAAAGATATAAAACAGCTCTTGATTGATTCAATCTCCTAACAAACATAGGTTGCTTTCGCAACTCTCACTGGGGACTGTGGATGACAGTCAGAGGCAGATTATATTATTTTTAAATGTTTGAAGCTATCAGATGGTACTCATTGTAGATGTGTTCTAATCTTGTGTGTGTAAGGGTGTAGACACTAACACCAGCTCAGAAAAAATCTATGCACATGGGTACTCATCATCAGAGCCTTCACTTATGGGGCTAACCAAGTTGTGAAAAGATAGCAGTACTCCTCTACCCCCACCCCAAATGTCAGGCAAGATTAAATGGAGTTATTCTGAATATGGCATTGTCTTTAAATATAATGAGTAAAATAAAGGAGAAAGAGGTGTGAAAAGGAGAGATGACACACATTTTGAAACTATTGGCAAACAATTTAATTTTTAGTGCAAATAGGGCCCTGCTAATATATCAGTTTCAGCCTCTACTCTAACTCGGCAACACAATCCAGATCCCACTGTACTTTAAGCAACCATGTCCCAAATTTCTTTAATTTACCAGAAGAGAAACTGCCAGGTAAAGAATGGTTGTAAAAAAAATTAGCTTTTTCATTATATATATATATATATATATATATATATATATATATATATATGTATATATATATAAAGAACAATAAAACTATACTTCAATAGTTAAATAGGCGGCAGGCCAAAGTTGACATATAATTTTAAAATATATTATTTTAAAGTTCTGGCTTCACAAACTTCTCTTCTTATGAAGGAAAAGCTTAGTTTTTACATATGATAGGAGTAAAGATACCACGTGGTAGTTTATAAATAGATACCATGTTGTTAAAGTCATTTGTGACAGAATAGCAAATAAACAAAGGATGGAATTATATAAATAGAAATAAAAATAATGTAAACTACATTTCTTAGGGGAAATATAACATTAGTGATCAAATGAATAAAGGCAAGTATAATTTGATTTGTTATTTGAATATTTTACTAAATGATATCAAGACTTCTTCATTTTCCTCTCACTTAAAAGTATCAAATTTAATTCATATTCCACTTCCATGTGAGGAAAAAACTAATGGCTAATAGAGTAGAAAAACTTTCTAGCAAAAAAATGTTTTTGGTAATATTCTTTTTGGCTGCCATATTTGTTAATTATTCTATTTTATTTTATAATAAGTTGTTCCTCAATAGGATACAACTTATAAAAACACATTTTTTTTATAATTATTAATTTGTATTTGGGAATTTCATTAGTTGTTCTGTAGTTTGATATATATCATACATTTTTAGATTTCCTATATTTAAATGTCCCATCACAATACTATGTACATTGTGATTCTTTTAGGTAACAGTATTTCTTAAGGCAAAAAATATCACAAATATTATATTATGGTGTAGCAATCTATGTTTTGTAAAGACTAACACAAACATAACAGGTTCTGGAGGATAAAGCATGCCTAGGGTTTCTGCAGAAAATATCTAATAGTTGACATATAACTTAAAATTATTGTCAAATTCTGAAAAATTTTCAGTTCTTTCAAGCAGAGTATGAGAACTAGGACCCTTTTAAGATTCAAATAAATAATGGAAGTTTAAAATATATTATATAATAACATTGATACCAAGCTAGAGGAATGTCATGAAATTAGCCCCATACCATGTAGAAATGTATGTACGATATTAATTGATATTAATCAAGTATTTTTCTAAATATTCTGTAATCAGTTTAGCTCTCTATATATTGAAATATTCTGACTTGTCTCACATCATCAGTTCTTACATATTGCTAAAATTAATCAAAAAGATTTCAATCTATTAAATTGCTTTAAAAACTATTAGTGAATGCTTTCATTTAAACCAGTGCTTAATATACTAACACTCTATTGAATATCTAAATTGCATATGCAAGAAAAAAATATAAAAACATTTACCTCGTTTGAAAAACATTCTTGAGGTCTTTTAAGTTTATGAATTAGCTAACTTCAAATTTTATTTCAAAGACTTTTAAAGTCACAGAGCCAAAATAGATCATTTGTTTGCCTTTGTTAGCCTGTTATTCAGCCAGCCCGAAATCAGAGTCTCTATCTTCACATGATATTCAAAGTTTATTTTTGAAACATAATAAATGTCTCTTAAAATTGAACTTATTTCTTGATATAAGCATATAACATAAAAAACATATCATGTATGCCAGAAGAAATAGATTAATGAAAAATTGATTATGGCATTATTGGCTAAAATAGCATCTTAAGGAAAATATTAGTGTTGTTCATTATTGTTAAAGAAGGATCATCTTCATAAATTATTCTCATAAATGTTTAATGCTTTCTAATTTTTAAAGAAATGTGAAGAAATTTTTTTAATTTTATAAGCAATATTAATTTGTATACTATCATGCTTTCTAAATTTAGCACTACTATGTAATAATCATTTGAAAATGTCCTTCCTCATTTCTTAGAATTCATGCATCTTAATTTTTTTCTATTGTATAAATAATTGTATTCCCCCTTTATCTTTAATATTTAAGAAACTTCTGAATTCAAGTCAATATGCTACATATTATGTAAAGTTTATAAAATTACACATTAATGATCTTCTAAAGCCATGCTGGTAATGTTTCCAAAAGAAGTGATTTAAAAACAATACAAAAAAATTGAAGCAGACACTTACATACTATTTTTGAAAGAAAAGACTCATCATTCATGTGGATATAATGCATATGATATCACTTATTCATATGAACACAGATATCATTTAGACATTGCCTTTTACACAATGATGGAGATCTGCAGCTCTTGCCTTCAGTTTTCAATTTTCTGGTTTCCCTATATATCTACAGTGTTTTATAAGAATCACAAGGATAGGATTCTGCTAAGTCGGAATTCACTTCATCAGTGGAAAGAGCTAGTGATTTTACTAGGTAATACACATTTTCATAGTTAACATTCTCAGGGATGCCCTAGCTAATACAAAATGCTGATGAGTTTCAATCATGTGAAATTAATTTCTGGAAAGAGAGCCTGGGGAGTGACACCAGGTATCATGAGGAAATCAGCTAAGAAATGAAAGACTGGTACATGAAAACTTTTCTTCAATTTAGCACTGCAATAGCCTTAGATGATCACTTAGAGCTCTGCTCATGCAAGGAAAGTAATATCCAGAAACCAAGTTATTAGTACTGTGAGTGAGATAAATCATTCAAAGATAAGCAGTGTATAAAGTTATTGGACCTTCCTGTTCTAAGTTTGTGTCTCTCACCAAAAATAATAAAAATGATCCTTTAATAACTTATTGATAATTATCAGATATTAAAAATCTTTTTTAAAAATGTTTTTCCTATTATATAGTTATCTTTATATTCCTTAAAATTGCCATTAGTTTTAGGGAAAGAATAATGATGCTCTTACATACCTGTAGAGGGACATAAAAGTAGATACTTCAAGAATTAGAATTCCAAAGTTTCATTATTTCAGAAATGTAATATAATATAATTTCTGATTTTTATAAGTAATTGTTAATTGTAACCAATTACTAGTCAAAGCATATGTTTTCTTATGATACCTCAATTTGTAAATATCTAATTTTGCTACTAAATAAAAAAGAAATAAAAGAAACTTTTGAGTCACAGGAAAAAATTTAAAGCAGAAAAAAATCTATTTTCAAGATAATAGATATTTATATTTAATATGTTTTAGATAGATTCTCTTCCCTTATAATTCTCCTGTGTTAAAGTTAAAATGTGCAATAAATGATTTATAGACTAAATAACAATGGAATTTGCCATAGATTCTTAATAGAAAGTCTATCCTTTTAAAAATATTAATCTAAGCAACTAACTTGCTACAGTCTGGGTCAGCTGATTAAATGATATAATATGTGTAAACCTTCTTTGCTTATGTGAGTTTCCCAGGGATAAATAAATTCCAACCATTAATTAATTCTCAGTTCATTTATCTCGGTACTTGGCCAGTCTATCATTGAAATATTGAAGTACAGGATAAGTGACCTTCACTGAATTAACTGATAAGATTTTGGTTATTGGTATCTGTATGTAACACCTTCTTAGAGATGATTGGTTCCTAGATCAATACAAAAATAATTATAAATACTTTTTCTTGGAGGTCTCCACTAGCCAATCCTTTTAGATTTGTGGTCGCCTGTATCTTAAGTAGTGCCATATTATTTCCTGACCAGAGTTTAAACAAGGAGTACCTGTGTGGCTAAGTTCAGACTGCTCCTTTGATTCTCTAGTTAACCACTTACAATTGTGTACTTCTAATTCTGACCCATTTCTAAGTCTTCCTGGGTTCTGATCTCCCAGTCCCCATTCAACTTTCTGGGTTCTACCCATCATCCTATGTGGTAATCTACTATTTCCAAGAGTTAAAGCATGAGCACCATTATCCTGGGGTGTATCGGGCCCATAGTCAATTTCACAATCTGACACTACAAAAATAATTCACTCTATAGTAATTATACATACTTGCTTTTTAATTTTTATTATTTAAGTAATCTAACATTGTAAATATACAATTTTCTTTTGCCCTCAAATTCAGTGGTTCTTCTGAGGACATAAAGAGCTCAAAATCCTCCTGAAAACTTTAGAACTTTACCATCAGCAAATGAATCATTTGCTTATAAAACCACTTCTACCATCATCGGTTTAGTCAACCATGAAAAAATCGTACAGCAGAATTTAGAAAATAAAGAATATGATCATTCCAACATCTCCCTTGATTCAAAGAGCTGCTATGGGAAGCTTGTACTAATACCTGTTTTGTTCTGCTCATTGGCATTACAATATCCGTTTCCTGATATTTGTAGATAAACCACATTTACCATGATTAAACTGTAATTTTAAAAAATAAAATAAAATCTGCTTTTTTCAATATTTGCCTACTGATTACTCAGTTTGATCACCATTAGTATACTCTATTAAGCATAAAAAATTAGCTGTAATTAATAAAAACTCTTTGTCAGATCTCTCAGTGGAGAAATTTCACTAGCCTGTTTATTTAATAACAGGCTTCCCAGCTTTTTCTTTCTTCTTTCTTTGCTGTTTCCTGTGAAAACCCAATTCAATTACACCAACTCTAGACCTAATCTAGTATGAGGAGTGCTTAATGTGATTTGAAAACAGAAGAAATTAGCCATTATTGAAATGTGATTTTTTAGAAAATTATAAAACTTCTACAAAATTCTTAGTGAAGAAAAAGTACTTAAAAAAAAATTGTGATAAGTTCTAAGAATGGCTTTTTATTTTGTTTTTACTGCTATGCTTTTTCACGTTTTTCAAATTTTATACCTTAAGAATGCAACACTTTTGAGTCAATGAAAGCATAATCAAGATATGTAAGACTTATCTAGAACAACTGAAAATACTTTGTGAGCAAATGTGTATGTGTAGATATGACTTTTTAAACTTTTTCATATAAGAGCATCATAATTTTTCAATGCCCTAAAAATTCTCTGTGCTTTCCCTATTTATCCCTCCATCCCTTCTATCCCCCTAAGTCCCAGTAACCACTGATCTTTTTGCTATTTTCATAGTTTTGCCTTTTTCGAAATATCATATAGTTGAAATTATACAATATGTAGGCTTTTCAGATTGGCTTCCTTTACTTTAATATGTACTTAAGGTTTCTACTTATCTTTTTATGGCTTGATAGGTCATTTCTTTTTAACACTAAATAATACTCCATTGTCTGCATATATCACAGTTGGTTTATCAATTCACCTAATGGTTTGGGGAATTTTGAATAAAGCTGCTATAAATATCAACATGCATGTTTTCGTGTAGATATAAATTCTCACCTTCTTTAGGTAAATACCAAAGAGTCTGATTGCTGGATCATACAGTAAGAGTGTGTTTCATTTATAACAAACAACCAAACTTATTATTCTGCATTTTCACCAACAATGAATGAGAATATCTATTATCCCATTTCCTCACCAGCATTGTTCTGCATTTGAGTCATTCTAATAGGTATATAGTGGCATTTCATTAATGTTTTAATTTACATTTCCCTGATGGTATATGATGTGAAACATCTTTTTGTGTTTTTAATCACCATCTATTTATCTTTCTTGGTGAGGTACCTGGTAAGTTCTTTGGCCCATTTTTAAATTAGATTGTTTTCATGTTGTTGAGTTTTAAGAGTACTTTGTATATTTTGGATAACACTCTTTTATCAGATTTGTCTTTTACTGACATTTTCCCCCAGCTGTGTCTTGTCTTCTCATTCTCTTGACAGAATCTTTCATAGAGCAGAAGTTTTTAATTTTAATGAAGTTCAGCTTATTGATTATATTTTTCACCAATTGTGCCTCTGGTGTTGTATCTAAAAAGTTGTTGTCATATAAAAGTTCTTCTTGGTTTTTTCCTATGTTATCTTCTCAGAATTTTACAGGTTTGCATTTGGGTCTATGATTCATTTTGAGCAACATTTACTTTTTATACACATGTAAAGCAAGGTTCATGTAGTCAATGACAAATCTTTAAAATAATTAATAAGAAACTGAAAAATTGTGAATATATTTCTAAATCACAATGATACTGGTAATCAATGATATTATATAAATATGTATTGTATACATTTACAAAAGGGGACTCTAGCAAGATTTATGTATATTACAGAGACACAGATATCAGGTAAAATAGTGTACTTAGAAAATAAATCTTCACTACTAATATCCAAAAATCAAGAAAATCTTTTTACTTTATACATTCAATGGCACACATATAGTTGTAATTTGACATTTCATGTGATAGCAATTGACTAGCTTCTTTTTAGACATAAATAAGTAAATATAGAACAAATAACTAGGATTAGGTTTTGGCACTCGCTTACTCAAAAAGTTATGCTCATCAACAATTATTTAATAATAAAATCAGTTCAGTACAGTGTATTCCACAGTACATATAATCTTCTAGAGGATCTAGTTAAGTCCATCCACTCATTGTGAAGCTATTATCATTTTTTCTGAAAATTCTGTATCCAAGGGCATTCGTAATATCTATAAATGATCAACATAGTAAGTAAAGACAGTGTAGTATTGACAATTGAGATCTAAAAATCCATTTAATGTAGAAAAAATATAATCTCTCTCAAATATTAGTTTGCAAACCACCTCATACTATTTAAGAAAGAAATCTTTAGACTTATTTGAAAAGTCTATAACTTCTAAAATTTTTTTCCAGTAGGAAACAGATTTATCCTTACAGTCTTTGAAGATCAAAAGGTTAAAGAATAAATATCTTATTTCTTATGTACACAAAATTATTAAATGTCAAAGTGAAAGGAATTCTAATCTCGAAGATCTAATTTCTTTTTTCCTCACCATTTTACTCCTGGCTATTACTTTATTTAGATGCATAATTATATAAAATGTATTTTTATCAGAAAAAAATCATTATTATAAAGCAATAATAGCTACAATATTTATGAGAGGAGACACATAGACTAAAAAGTAACTGCTTCTGGAGGGAGATTATATGTCTGGAGCCTTATTTTTAATTAAAAGAACCTATGAATCTCTTTAATTATCTTACAATATATTTCATAATTAATTATCAATTTCTTCAGCCTTGTCCCAATAGTCCAGATTTCACATAATTTTTTTGAAATGTTGTGATCATGACCAATACACTGCCAAGTGATGGGATTTTTTTTTTATTAAAAAAATGTTATATTTGAGTATATGGATATAATACAAAACATACATGTCTAAGAGATTTATTTTATTTTTAAGGACAACAAATCCATTTTTCCCTATATTCTCTATTTTTTAGAACTGTATATGAAGAAATGCCTAATTCTTGACTGTAGAATTTTAGAGAAACATTAAAAAATTATGAAACATTTAGGAAAAATGCAACCAGAATAGAATATTTTATAAATATGTCATATGAGAAATCATTCAATAAATATAAAATGAAACCATCAACTCTTTCCAGGGGGGCCAAAAGAGGACTAATGGGTCAAAATTTTAAAATGGCTTTTTTTTAAATGTAACATATAAACTTCTTAAAGTTATATTTCATCATATTATCTTGTAAAGTTGTAAACTGCCCATTATTAAAAATGTTCACGCAAAAGCTAGATAATCATTATTTAGAAATGGTATATAAGATTGATTTGCTAACTAAAGTTTGCATTAGATAACCTTTAGGAATCCTCAAAATTCTAAGATTAGGTCAGTAAATTATATGTAGGTATACTCTAAAGGTATTTTTTGGAGTTTCATGAATGTGTGCTAAACTGAACCACAAGAAAAGTATTACAGGATATTAAGTCATGCCCTATGGTGTCATTAAACCATATGTCTTTTAAATTTACAGTTTAATTAAAAATTAAAGGCTATTTATGGCAATTGAAACTGCTCTTCCATCAGAAAATGTTTAAGAAAAAGTAAAATCATTCACTTGTTAAATGTTCGGAGTCAGTTAAACTTTTTTGTACCACTAGCCACCTGCTCTCAAATTCTAATTCTAGAGACACATTTCATTTACATAATACTTTTTTTCTTTGAGAACAGTATATTATAATACTTTTATATTTAGATAAGTTCAAAGGAAAGCCATTATAATTTCAAATAGATTTATAATCTTTAAATATAGACACAGTTTTTTTCACATTCTATTTTTAAGGCAATAATCAGAAGAGTAAATCTTTTTATAAATTAAAGAAGTTAAAATTTTTATAATTTTTTTACAAGCTTGACTTATATTCACACCAATGATGTATTCTTTGTGATTAATATAATATTATTAGCTGAATGGTTACTAATATTTTATTTGTTAATGAAGATTATGAAATTTTCAGTAATAATATTTTTTAAGAGATTAGAGGTAGAAGGGAGAATGCTAAATCTACAAAGTTCCAATAAGACTATTGGAAATGTAATTCAGTTGTAAATTATATGTATTAATCTTCTAGAAGTTCAACTGTTGATGAATTAAGAGCCAAAATGAAAATAATAAAAATTAATATAATTTAAAAAAGAAAATCACTAGTTCCATAAAGTTAAGCAAAATTCAAAATCTAAATTTGAATACAGAAATATCTTCTGTGGAAGGATGTTGAAGAATAACAGGTGTAGCAAAAATTTGGCCCCTTCAACTTTAAAAGGTGTCACTGAGATGGATCTTGTTGAATGAGCTCTGATTTGTCATTCACAAAACAATCTGTCAAGTAATAACTATGTAAATTTTGCTGGGACAATAACTTCACATACTTATGCCTTTTTTATTTCTCAACATAAAAGAAAGTGATTACTGTTATTGGAAAGTAGAACAAAAGCCCGAGATTTACCAAGTTGTTAATTTTTCAAAAATCATTAAAATCTCTATTTTATGGCAACCAGATTTTAAAAAAGAAAAAACAAGACCTATAACTAAAGTGTATTAAATTAATGAGAAAAAGATGATATACTATGAAAATAATTTTTAAAAATTCCCTTAGTTCATAGTGGTTACATATTAGCAGTGAAAGAGGAAACATGCCAGAAGAGATTGGCATGAAATATCCAAAGCGATGAAAAACAAGGACCTACAGCTAAGATTATTCTACCCAGTGAAGCTATCAGTTAGAATTGAAGGACACAGATAAAGAGCTTCCCAGATAAGAAACTAAAGGAGTTTATCACTACCAAATCAGTATTACAAAGAATGTGAGAAGAACTTCTATAAGAAGGAAAAGAAAAAGACCAAAAAAATATAAATAATAAAATGGCAATAACTACATATCTATCAGCAATTATTTTATATATAAATGGATTAAATACTCCAATCAAAAGACAAGGTAGCTGAATATATAAGAAAACAAGACCCTTTCATATGCTGCCTATAAGAGACTCTCTTCAAATAGAAACATACGTACAGGCTGAAAGTAAAGAGATGGAAAAAGGTATTTCATAAAACTGGAATCAAACAAAAAGCTGGGGTAGCAATACCTATACCAAACAAAATAGACTTTAAAACAAAAGCTATATATAACAAAAGACAAAGACCCATTGATCCCACCTCTGAATATTTGTCTGAAGAAACTCAGAACACTACTTCAAAGAGATATGTGAATTCATATGTTTATTGCAACATTATTTACAATAGACAAGATATGGAGGCAACCTTGGTGTCCAGCAATGGAAGAATGGATAAAGAAGTGGTACATATATATAATGGAATATTAACCATAAAAATGATGAGATCTTGCCATCTGCAACAACATGGATGAACCTAGAGGATAGTGTGCTGAGTGGAGTAAGTCAGGCATAGAAAGACAAATGTCTTACACTTACATGTGAAATCTAAAGAACAAAATAAACAGACGAAACAGAAACAAACTCATAGATACAGAGAACATTTTGATTGTTGCCAGATGGGAAGGGTTTGGGGGCTGTGGGTGAAAAAAGGGAAAGAATTAGAAAGTACAAATTGGTAGTCACAAAATAGTCATAGGAATGTAAATTATAGCATAAGGAAGTATAGTCGGTAATATTCTAATAACTATATATGGTGTCAGATGGGTACTAGATTTATTGGGGTGATCACTTCATAAATTATATAAATGTCTAATTACTATGTCATATACCTGAAACTAATATGTGTAAACTGTAATTAAATTTTTTTTAAATATTATAAAAATATGTTTCCTCTGTTTTGAAGATAACTATGGACAATTTGGAAGTGAAAGAAAAAACAATAGTACATATTACACTTTATAAAAGTTAGAAAATCATTAGAATTAATTAAAATTTT
Organism: Rousettus aegyptiacus; assembly: GCF_014176215.1. NCBI lineage: Eukaryota > Metazoa > Chordata > Mammalia > Chiroptera > Pteropodidae > Rousettus > Rousettus aegyptiacus. The sequence goes on from NW_023416307.1 coordinate 77,819,456, forward strand.
GAGTATTAAGTAATGAAAGTAAGACATCCCTTTATTTCAGGAAATATATAATTTTGATGAAAAAATAAACTGTATTGTTCCAAAATAAATATTATTCAATTGAAGGCAATCTAGAGAACAAGAATTTCATAAAAAGAAAGTTGATATTCTGTGATATAATTTAGCTTAGAAAAAGGGTATAATTGCTGTAAAAAAAGTGTTTTATTCTAATTCAATAAATGTTTTTGATTATCACCATCTTTATTATTTTTAGAGATATCTTTACCTTTCTAATTAATTTGTAATACATAGGGAAAATAATCAGATTTTCATATAAATAAAGAAATCAAAGTATTACTACATACTCAATTCTTTTGTTTTCAGACCAACACAATATAGTGATAATTCAGTCAACAGCTATTCTTATGAGTGCTAATTTTTTTTTTTTTAATCTTTAGCATCTTGGAATTTGGGTCAATTCAAATTTCTTTATATACATATTATCAAAAGTTTGACCGGCAGAGGGAGCTATTATCTACATAGTCTAAAATTTGAAAACAGTATTTTTTGCTCATTAAAGAAACTATCACAAAACCTTGAAGTCAATTTATCAATCTCTTTTAAAATTAAAATAAATACATAGGCTACCTAAATGGGTTTAACATTTTTATGATTTAAAACAAATTAAAAAATTAAGTTTATGGTAATCCATTTTGATACAGTAACGAGATGAATACCTTTTAAAATTTGTATATTGATTTTAATCTTGCCTCAAATTTATTAAATGTTAATAATATTAAAGGAAACGCATACACAGCTATTTCATCAGTATTAGCTTCTCTTCATATTATTGTTATATTGTTTACAAAAAAGTTCAAACTTCGTAGCACTGGGGACAGAATTATCTGTGCAGCCTCCCTGCTCATACTATCTAGTCAAATAAAAGCCATGTCCTACCTTGTAAAAGAACTGTGGACTATTTTTTTTTTTATTATTGGTGTCTATGAGAGTATATCAGAAATTCTCTTTTGATAATACATAATGTATTTAGCAAACAATTGTTTGTGTTTCAAAGAAGTGAAATAGAATTAGAAAACCTGTGTTTGCCCAGATGTTGATACATTAATAACACTAATATTGTATTTAAAGCTTATGTATTTATTTAAACAATATTTAAAAATAATTATACATGAAGACACCTAAGATGATTTGTATAATTTTGTATAGCACAGCTTGACACAAACTTAAAAGAAGTTTATAATTAGAAGTCTTTACACTTATACTCCAAAAGCTCAATTTGCTTTCTACAATGATATCTGAATTAACACCTGCATTTATCAAAGAAAAACATCTTGTGACTATTTACTTTTAAGTAGAATTTCATTAGAGATTGTAAATAATCTCTCGCTTGTTCACAATTCTTACTATACTTATTATTTAACACAGTTCTTACTTTATCACAGTCGTGATAGCTGCACAAACATGGCCTTTATTTGTACCAACCTATGGAATCTAGATTAGTAGTTCAGCAAATATGTGCTAACACAGATGTATGCCAGGCACTGTGCTAGTAGAAACAATCTGTTGATAATAACACAAGCCAAAACACTCCCCTGAAACTGCATCTTCAATGTAATTTATGTAGTAAGAAATCAGCCAAGTTAGTGCTACCTGGTAAGAGAGGAGTCTATACCCTTGCCACTCAAAGTGTGTTCCAATATCCAGTAGCTGTGGCCTCCCCTGGGAGCTTATTACAACTCTACTCTCAGGTTTCATCCACAGCTACTAAACCAGAATCTGCATTCTAATAAGATCCCTAGGTACTTCGAATACACATTAAATTTTGAAAAGCACCTCTTTGCAGAAATTTCTCTAGGACACAAGGGATTCCTAGACTTCTAGTGTCTCTAGTATTAATAAATATGTGTGACTTTGAAACTGAGTAGTTTTGGAAAACTGCAAGAAAGTTTTCTAGTTCTTAGATGTCTTGTCAGTGCCTAGGAGTTCTACTGTAAAGCATGACTTGAAGGTGTGACATAGAATGACTGTGCAATTTTACATGCTTGGTTCACTTCTAAATTCGCTGAAGTTATTTATAGGTATTCTACCCTTTTCAGAAGAAAAAAAAAAAACATTGGAAATGCATCTAAGACTACCATTCTCATATTCCTTTCTGTGCTTTTCTCCTACATGTCTGCAAAACTTTTAGATTCAATCACAGTAACATAAGCAGCTTTTATAATTGTGCTATAATACGAATTAAAAATATACTTCTAAGGTTAAGAAACTTCATGTCATTATTGAAACAACCCAGTACATAAACTGTGACATGACAAAGCCAGGGGTGAAATAAACTCCACTCTCTGGAAGGTCAGCCTGTAAAATATTATAGAATATTGTGATTTCATTTATCCACAAACTTGCACTCATATCTCACCAGCAAAGTAATCATCCTCATGTTCAGCAATTTTTGGTGCTCTGTTTATACCTGGCCAAATTATATCTTCCATGTGTTGAGCAATCTCACCTTTATTATGATATGAAAACAGAGTGTAGTCAACATCATGATGTAGAGTCAGCAAAGAAAATGGAAGCTAATGCCTCTGGATAGAGCTGGCCTTGTGTCATTTGCAATGTGATATCCCTCCCAAAGGATTGCATCTCATGTGGCAGAGAAGTAGAGGGGAGAAATAGGACGAAGGTAGAGATTTCATTACCTAAAGTATCCCGAGGTTGTATATACCTCTGTGTCATGTATGTGCTCATGATTGAACAAAACTAATGTTCCCTATCTCCTTGTCTTTTGTCCATTATCATAGTTTACAATCTCAGGAAGTAAGTGTCATGTCATTGAAGAGATGGAAAAATCAGCCACTTTACAGATATGAAAACTGAGGGTGAGCAAGGCTAGGAAACTTGCCTCCAGTTTAAAGTTAGCTTTCAGCAGGACCGATACAGTCAAATCGAATATTCATCAATGCTCAGCTTTCTGCCACACTCCTCAGACAGCATTATAAAAATGTATGGATTTCATTTTCCCTTCAAGGCATCACTCTTAACATAACATGGAAATTGGAAGAAGAAGAAAAATGCTCCATACATTAGCCATTCTGGATCTTTAGACTAATTGGTTTGAATAAATCATTATTAAATGTCTACTATATTCAAGACTGATAAGTGATAAGATACATAGAAAGATGCCCCCTGTTTTCTCACTGAGCTGATATGTATGCGAAGGCTAAGACTTGTCACCAGGCTGCACGAACCGACCAATTCTCTCTAGTAGGAGGTTACAGTAGCCTGTCATAAGCCTCAGCGGGAGAATGCACTTCTCTCTCCCTTATCCTTCATACCTATACCTAGAGGGCTGCACAAACCCCTAGGAACCACACATTCTCTGAGCACATAAACAGGTCTACTTGACTTATGTGTCTCCCTGGAAAATAGCAGACCAATGTCCCTTTCTGACTTGAGAATCTACTTGAATTTTATAAGAAAAAAACAGGGAACTATTGAAATTCTGAGCATAGTACTGTGTTGTTGAAATTCCATCAAAAATCAGACTGTTTTATCAAATATCATCATTACTTTATAGTCTTTATTTTGCCAAGTATAAGATTTTACAATTTTTTAAAAAACGTGACCCTGGACATTAAGATGTGTATATTATTTTTTAAAACTTGTTATAAAACTGCAAATTAAAAACATCTAATGTTTGAACTTTTAATCTCATTCCCTCCCCGTTGATAAAATGATCAGTAGCAAGCATCGGTTCCCCATTCAAATATAGACATGCATCCTACTGTTTTTGCAAGAGCATAAAATTATAATTCTCACTGAGAAAAATCATAAACGTCTTATTATATCATTTTCTTCCTTTACTGAAATCAAATAGAAAGAGAATGGGAGGAAGATTGACATTAGTAGGAATGTTTCTTTCTAAAAGGAGCTTCAGCATGAGCTGAAGAAATTCCAGTAACTCTGTTGTTTTAAACCATTCAGATGTATACATGGAGAAGTAAGCACAGATCATTTTAACACTTTTATAGCGGAAAGGATGGGTATTTAGGTGTAATGAGAAGGGAAATACAGAAATTAATACAGGAAAAAATGAGGACAGACAGTATAGAAGGATTGTAGATGTTATATATATGTTTATAGCATGCATCTAATAAGATATATTTAAGAAATCAACAGTGCCCACATACATAGGGATACCATAGAATTTCATTGTAGATGCTGCCATCGTTACCTCCATGTAGGTCCAGGTTCTCATCTTTCACTTGAAACGCTGCTTCTGCTTTCTGACTGCCCAACCTCCTACAAGTTGCTCACTCATCAGATTCATCTGATAAATTGCCACAAAAGATCTTCCTAAAAACATAAGCTGTAATATTACTTATTGGTTTGAAAATAGCTCTTCCCTATCTTGTCTGTGGGATAAAACTCAGCTTAGGCTTTGGCTTTAAGGACATTTACAACCTTCCTGCAATTTCTGTTTCAAGCTTCTTGTCTCCTTTGCCATTTGCACAGTCCCTCCACCTGCTTCATACAAGGTATAACTAGGGCCCCAATACTTTGAGCTTTTCAGTATTTCCCAAACAAGCTAGGCATCATTTAATTCCTCTAGATGTTTTTATTTTTCTACCTGGCATGCTGTCCCTCCCTTTCTCAGAAAACTTCTAGTTTTTCTCTGCAAACCTGACTTTAAAGCAAGCTAGTGAAAAAGCAGCACTGCTTCTGCCTCTTCACGTCATGATTTAACTCAATGCTGTGTCTTATAACATCTGTTCAGCTATCTGCAACAGTCACTAAAAGGTGGTATTACAAAAATTTACCATTGTCTCATCAATTTCTCACACTGGATCAGAACTCCATGTCTTATCCCTTTTTCTATTTCCAGTTGCCATCACAAACAAGGTCAGGCATATGGCTGTTTCTCAAAAACTAATTGCTCAGGAGAAAATGAATGAATGACCCTAATCAAATTGGGAGAGCACACTCATAAAATTAAGCAGTTTACCCCTTTCCAATTTATTAGCACAATATTTTGTAGCTTAAATTTTACTCCAAATTTTATTTAAAGGCAGTATAATTAGTGTTTATTGGCTATTTTCCACGTTACAAAGTAAATAACTGCCATGTTGGTTCTTAGATTTCTATATAGCTATCCATAATATTTTGCAAAATTATAATAAGACCATGGATATTATAAAATATTCTGATATATCTCCCCAAATTATTATACTCTCAACAAATGTTTTGAATTATCGTTTTGTACCCACTATGCAGAAATTTCAGATGAAATTAATTAAGCTTATAAAATTTTAACCTACTTCCTTTGTGTGCTGTTATAGTTAATAAATAATCTCTGTGTGCTTTTGCAAAGGCTTATTGATCCAGACATGCAATGATGGAAATATTAAATGTATGGTTATTTACTGTTAATATGGATTCCAGAAAACCAGAGAACCTATACTTTTTCATTGCCAGATATCAAGATTTACCTGTGTGTCATAAATTCAGATTAATATTCTTTAAAACTCTGTGAACAAAAATCACTGTATTCGCTATAGAAAATTATGACTACAAGTAATCACTGTAGTGACTATCTGGTGAACACCAGCCCTTTCAGAGATGTTTGGACAGATATGACACCATTTCCAATGGCATACTACAAAGTTGAATAGAAATTTTAAAAGGTGGCATTCTTCTTGTATTTCCAATGGGTGGGGGTAGTGTTCCATATTTCCCCATTAGATATAATGTGGGGTGTAAGTTGTTATAGATGCCCACTTTTAGATTGAAAAGTTCTGTTTCCTGACAGCTTTTGTTATGAATCCATGTTGAATTTTATCAGATGATGCCTTCCATATCTATTGATGTCATTATATGATTTTTTAAAAAAAATAGGTAGTAGATAACATTGATTTTTTTGTGTTAAATCATTTTATAAATCTGGGATAAAACCTACTTGGCCATGGCGTATTATCCTTTTTACATATTTTTGGATGGGATTTACTAATATTTTGTTAAAGATATCTGTCTGCATTTTTCTTTGCTTGTAATATTTTTGAATTTTTACCAAGGTTATATGGGTTTCAAAAAAGCAAGTTAGAAAGTATTTTCTCCTCTAGTTTCTTAAAAACTTTGCATGATATGGTATTAAAAATGTTATAAAATTCATCAGTGAAGCTATCTGTGTTTAAAATTTTCTTTGTGAGATTTTTAAAGTTGAAAAATATTTAGCAAAATATATAATAATACTCACATGTTTTATTTCTTCATTCTGATTTGGTGAATTGTGATTTTTGAGGAATATGTTTATTTCACCAAAGTTGTCAATTTTAATGGCTTAATGTTGTAATATTTTAAATGTCAATATAATCTGTATTAATGTTTCTTTTCTTATCATGATATCGGTACTTTGTGTTTTTCGTCTTTTTTAAATTTTTCATAGTAAATCTTCTCAAAGATTTAACAAATTTACTAATCTTATCAGAGAATCAACTTTTGACTGTTGATTTTAGATATTGTTTATTTTTAACTTCTCTAATTTCCAAAATTATTTTTATTTTATTTCTTCTATTAATTTTATTTTAATTTGATTTTTATAATGTTTTTAGTGACAGCATAGATCATCGATTTTTCATTTTTTCCCTTTTCTAGTAGAAACATTTAAAATAATTTATTTCCCTCATTGTCTAAATGGAGTCCATAAATTTAAAAAATACTGTTTTATTATTATTTGTTTGGAAGTGTTATTTAAATACTCACTAAAATTTATTTATAAACCTATGATTTATTTGGAGGTAGATTGCTTAATTTCTGATATTTAAAGATTTTCCAGATAGCCTTTTGTCATTAATTTTTGTTTTAATAGCATCATGGTCAGAGAACATACTCCATAAGGTTTTGCTTCATTTAAACTTATTGAGACTTGAATTGTCACTCGTTCTTGGTGCATGTCATGTCCCATATGCTTGAGAAGAATTTGCTTTTTGCTCTTTAGAGATGTAATATTCTATAAATATAAGTTAGATTGGCTCAAATGTCTATAATATATATATATATTTTTAACTGGGATTTCAGTGGAAATCTAAATTGTCTCAGAACTCTTGGTCCTGATCTGTACATTTTTGGGGGGCAGGAAAACCAGGAAGCCAGTCATTCATGGTTATCCTGAAGAGAGATCAATGCCATCACTTTCACTGTTTCTATAATAAAGGAAAAAAAAAAAACAAAACAAACCCGTGGAGTTCCTTTCATAAAAGATGTCTGTTTCTAGAGACAGAACAGATATGTGAAAAAAGGTAGGAGAAAAGGAACTTGCCCTTTGTTTTCTAGTCTAATTTCTTCACATCAAGTATCTCTTCTGTTTTAAAAGTCTATACATCATGAGTGTTAAATTTAATCAGGCTCATAAGAGATGGGAAGGAAATTGGAATTTACTTCAACTTTAAGAGCTATGAGGTTTTATTAGTAATTCAGAACTAGCTGGGTACAATACCTTAAAGAAATATTGTGTGTAAATAACATTTGTCTGTTGTCCTTCCCCCTCCTCTACACACACACAAACACACACAGACACACCCACACACACACTCACACTTCATATCGTCATCACCTCTACATTCAGAGCCCAGAAATCATTTGTTTCTGAATATAGAATTGCACATTTATAAAGATGCTATTTTATCCTTTTTAAAATTACCTTTGCACAAAAAAGTTTCAAAAATAATTTAAATAAAAATCCTTTAATTCAGTGGCCCTATAAAGACACATCATATATATATATATATATATGTATACACATATACATATGTGTATACATATATATACACATATATATACATATATATTTTTTTTTTAATGAAAATACAAGGATAAAAAACTGAAGAATACACTTTACTTGGGATTTTCACTGGCCTATTTTTATTTCCTTCTTTGCTGCTTCAAGAATCAAAAAATAAAAAAGTACAGAAGTACTTCAGTATATAACTAAATCATAGAAGCTTTTCTATTACTTTACAAAATAGATCTCTTGCTTCCCAAGTAGTCTATTTGTAAAATTCTTTCCCTTAAAAGGTACTTCAATGACCTTGAAACATTAAAACCCTGTAACTAGAAGTTATTTTCTGTTGAGACATCTATTCATTAAAAGTTGTTTTAGAAACCCAGGGGTGGGCATCTTCATTAGTTGTATATTTTTTGTGTAATAAAGTGTTTTTAAAACATTTCTAATGACAGAACAGCCATTAAAATGAGGTTTTCCAAGTGGGATAATTTTAGCAGAGAACACCATGGTTTTTTTTTTATTGGAATAGTTATAATAATATACATATACATATTTTTTATATTTTTTGCTTTATTATTTGTCATCTATTTACTTATAACATTGATTTGTGTGAATTTACTATCTCCTATAATCATATAATTAGAGGAATAAAAATCAACTTAGAAAAACAATCAGGGAAAATTCTGTACAAATCAGTCTTTTAAATCCATGGGCACTAAGCCTGTTGATGTGTGTGTGTGTGTGTGTGTGTGTGTGTGTGTGTGTGTATCAATTTAATATATATATATATTTAATTAGTCTTACAGAATATATTGAGTGGTAAAGTTTTTTTCCCCCCAACTTTATTAATGCATAATTTACATAAAACATTGTGGAAACTAAAAGTGTAATGATTTGATACATGTTTATATTGTGAAATGTTCACCACAATAATGTTTGTTAACACATTCTTTATCTCATGTAATTGCCATTTTTTGGTGCTGTTACAGTGGTTTTAATTGTTATCGTTACAACTCTACTCTCATAGCAACTTTCAAGCATACAATACAGTATCATTAACTATAGTAACCATACATTACATTAGATTCCAGGAACTTATTCATCTTTTAACTGCAAGTTTGTACCCTTTATCAATATCTCTCCAACAATCCACTTCTAAGGCACTGGCAACCACTATCCTATTGAGTGAAAAAGTTTTAAAAGTGTTTAGAGTTAGGTATGTTTTTGTGTTGGTGTAGGTTTGCTGCTATATTATCAGTGAATGTTCCAAAGATAGTCTGCTCTCCAAGAAGAGTTTGAAGATTGAGAAGCAGAAGTAGCTGCCTTTGAAGTCACTACTTGTGAAGCATTTAGTATATTCCTGTTTGAAAGTATCTTCATTAATGGAGAATAAATCAAAACTGCTTCCAATAATTATGTCACGAGCTTGGTTGTAGCCCTTTGTTTAAACTCTCTTAGAAAAATTATGACATTAGATTAAGGGCTAAGTTTATTTATTTTTGTTTGTTTCTTTGTTTTTTTTTTAAACACCTACAGCACCTGGTATTCCTAGGTGGTCTCTCATCTAAGTACTAACCAGGCCCACCCCTGCTATTTTTGGTTTATTGAATGTAACTAGCTAATCTCTATCTTATCTACTTGAAACAGTTGTGATATTTAATGTATTGATTGTCTCATATATTTTAAATTTTATTAATTGTTAAAGAAAAGCAGATGGTACATATGTGGTAATTATTTTCAAATATAAGTATATGTACCTAAATATACTTTTGTGGCTAAAAAAGTACAAAAAAATCATTCTCAATTTTTACAAAGATAATCTTGAAGTTATTATATCTCTGAGAAAATTGTTGTTTATAGTGCACATTTAGCATATAGGTACTCATTTGAAATGTGAATTATTTTTTCAAATATGTATATTTTTTTGCAAGTGAAACCCAAGGCACTATAATTACACCTATTTTGCATATAATGATACTGAAGACTAATTCGCTGAACATCATACAAATGAAACAAGATGGAGATAATTAATATCTTTATCAGATATATATCAGTTTATAATATTTAGCGTCTACTTCAACACTATACATCCATACATGCACATTACATGTATGTAAATACATAATAGACCAATAGAATAATTTATTATCTTATATAACTTATGTGAGCATAAATATAGAAATATGTATTAATTACTCTTTCAGATGATCAGCGTATATACAGTTTGGAAAAATAGAGTTGAATTTATAATCACAAAGAAGCAAACCTTAAAACCTATAATAAAATCGATTACTTAAATTACCAGATAATGGAGAGATGCCTAACTGTATTACTCATATATAAAAGTCATGGGTAGTAGACTCTATGGACACTCCCAATATTTTTCTTTTCTTCTGCAATGAAGAGTTTATTTTTGTGAAAATCAGCATTTATTTCCATGCAAATTTAACAAAAGAGGATTTTTTTGTAATTTGGGTTAGCAGGAGTAGGAAAACAGATGAGATATAAACCCATAAAATTTTCAAGCCTAGATGCAGAAGCAATAAGAAGGGACCATACTCAAAAGTGACAATTTGGTAGTCAGTTAGGTCCAGACACATTAAGATTAGAGTTAAATGAGTGTGATCTACTCTCATATCCTTGAATTTTCTCTGGATGGAATGGACAACTCAGATTCATGGCGATAACCTTCTGGCTGATTTTAGCCTAGAGACTTTCTAGTTCATTACCTTTCTTAGTATTTTAGTCCAGGGAAAACCAATTTCAATTCTATTAAGGCATTTCTTGCTATAATTCCTTTTTGTCTCTCTCTCATTTTTTTTTTAGATTTTTTCTTCTGCCTTATCTAAACATTTTTCAAAAGACAGCATCCCTTTTGCTTTATGCCCTGCTGCTTTGAAATAGGTTGTGTTTATCCTATTATCATATGCAATGAATTACTGCAAAATTTCAAAATACGTGGTGCTATTTACAATAAAATATTAACACCCCAAGCATTTTGATTAGTCAATATTTAAATTTAATTAAAATTTTAAGATGGTTGAGAAACATTTTTTAGACTGCCAAAATTGATTATCTTACATTTATACTTTGCTCTTAAGTTATAGAAAATCAAAGTTGGACCATTTGCACAGTAATGCCACTCACCAGTACTTTCTACATACACTGCATTCTTGTCAGTTATTAAATCAGTGTGCTTCATTTTCCCAGCATAGCCTTATGCAACTGCAGAAGTGATGTGAACAGCTGAAGCAACGGCTTGACTTTTGCCGGAATTTCTCAAATAATCCAAGCAGAAATAGAAAGTTTGCTTGAAGCACTATTGTTATCCTTTTCACATGTTGAGTCATCCCCATGCCTGTCAATCAAATGTCCTCTCTGTTAGACGGTTCCACTCTCTTAACCATCATCGCTAAAAATGTCTAGACCTCATATATTTTCTTATTTTATTCTTGGAAACATTTTTTAAAAATATAAGCCTTGCTTTAAATAGAAAACACAACATAAATGAACTTTAGCAATATTTTTTTGTAGCTAAAATATTTTATTATGCATTTCTATATAAAATTTTACAACCCTTTAGACTAACATGGTTAAATTTTCTCCACTATATAAATTATTATGAAAACAAGTATATTATATGTGGCTGTAAAGTACTGTGAATTTATAAATTAATATTAGAATATTGTTATCACCTTTAAAGTAGTCACTTTCGAAGGCTGTGTGTTTATTCAGAAATAACTACTTTGCAAATAAGCGTTTTAAATGTTTCTTAGAAATTACTCTGAATGTTTGTGATAAATTTGTTGAATTTCCATAACCCTTTACCCATAAAGAATTTTTTCATGTTATCACTGTCCCACAACCTCATCAAACATTCTTTGTCAAAAAGAGAACTTTGATGCTGGTGCCCCAGAGGGCCCTGATGTTCTCCATCTTGATCCCAATCTCCTCCACTATCTTTCCAGAATAACCACTATCTTGATTTTTATGATCAGAAACATCCTTGCCTTTCTTTATGATTATTATTCAAGTATGTGTCCTTAAACATTATTTTTTAGTCTTTAAAAAAACTTGATATGTATTTTAAATATCTTTTAAGTTACGGGGTTATTTTCTATCCTTTTATATTCTTAAAATTTCAGATATTACTTATTAGGCCATTTGACCTATAGAGTTTTCCATAGTCTGGATATTGTAGATTGCATGTTTATTGTATTATGCAAAGTGCTAGTTTGTCATCTGCATGTCCCACAAACTGTCAGCTAAATTCAGAGACTTGATCAGATCTATGTTTGATCTTTTAATCAAGCCCATGGGTGGTGGTGGTGGTGTTGGTGGTGTGTGTGTATGATTTTTTGTTTTTCCAGAGGCACATTTTTTTCTGATTAGATGGGGAGAGACCACATGGAGAGAGGAGCAATATGAAAGCTGAACCAAAGGACCAGACCTGTGAGTGAGACCCCTTAGATAATAACCCATCCACCTCCAGACTACTACTATATCCCAAAAAGACCAATTGTAAGAAATCATCAGGCTGAGCCCAAATATCTAACCCAAAGAACTATGAATAAAAAAAAAAAATGAATGTTTTTAGCCATGAAGTTTTCAGATATTGTTTTATATTACAATAGATACCTATTAAAATATCTTTAAAGATAAAATGTCTTGTGAGTTCATACTGATAATTCCAATTCAAATTAGACTATATGTTTCTTTTTAATGAATCATTTAAAATATTTTAATTTATTTTTTATTATTAAAAATTATTTGGGTGACACCGATTAATAAAATCAAATAAGTTTCAAATATACAATTCAACAGTATGTTGTACATATATTGCATTGTGGGTTCACCACCTAAAGTTAGGTTTCCTTCCATTACCAAATATTTAACCCCTTTTATCCCAATCTACACCCCTCTTCATCCCCTCCTTCCCTCTGGTAACCACTAACCCATAGTTTGTGTCCATGAGTCTCTGTTTGTCATGTTTGTTTTTTGCTTTCAGTTTTCTTACTTAACCTCTTTCCTAATGTATCTTTCTTCTTCCACACCAAGAATCCTTATTCTGATACGAGGGATGACAGTTACTCATTTGCTTTATTCCACATGACAGTCTCACAAATAGAAAGCAATAATATTATTGATCGTTATTCCAAAAAAAAAAAAATTAAATGTTTCAATATGCTTTCTCATTCTTGCATATTTTAATGTTTTATTATATCTACATCATCAGATTTTGTAATCATTAAATAGTATACTCTCTCTTATTTAACCCTCACTTAATCTATGTTTTACCTCTATATGTTTAATACTCACCACAACTTCTTACATCACTGTCTCTTTAGTCATTTTTTTGCTGTCTAAAGCTTTATGAGCTTTATTCAATGTATTAGGGGGAAAAAACTACATTGTCTGTTTTGTGTGTTGATAACCATTTGTGATTTTCATAATCGAAGGTAAGTTTTACTGTATATAAATAGCTTACCACATTTTCTTTAAGAATCTTACATATTTACTCTGTTTTCTTCTGAAATAAAAATTGCTATGGGAAAGGCTGATGATAGTCTAATTTTCTTTTCCACAAAAGTCTAGTTTTTTTCCCTCTTACTATCCAAAAAATTGTTTTTCTTTTTTGTTTAAATTCTAGAAAATGTGCTAAATTATGTCACGATATCCCAGATCAATATTGCTGAATATCAAAACTTAATAAGCAAAATGATAACCATGTTGCTAGGCTCACAGATTTTGGGGGAGAAAAAAAATTGAAAGATCACAAAGGCAGCTCTTCTCTACTCCATGATTCCTGGGTCTAGAAAATGAGTTAGTAAATCACCTTCTTCAATTACATCCGGTGGATTCCCTTGGCTGAATAAAGGCCAGGATTGGCTGGAGCACCTACATGGTGTTTCTATGTTGATATCTTACATGGACTCTGAGGCTCTTTTATATCCAGTGAATAAAGGGGAAGCTATAAGATCTTTTATGAATTTCCTCATAGTCTGTGGTCAAAACAGTCACAAGCTTGCCAAAATTGAAGAAGAGATATGGTTTCCTAACTTGACGGTTGCTCTCTTAGTCGACTTTGGCCATGATAACAAATTACCATAGCCTGAGGGGCTTTTGAACAACAGAAATTTTGTTCTCAGTTTTGATCCTAGGAAGTCCAAGATCAAGGCATAGGCAGATTCAGTGTCCAGTGAGGATCTGCTTCCTAGTCCAAATACCACTATCTTCTAGCTGTGACCCCACATGGCAGAAGGAATGACGGAGCTCTCCAGGGTCTCTTTTATAAGGGCACTAATCCCATTCATGAGGGTTCTGCCTTCATGACCTAATCACCTCCTCAAATCTTTGGATGGTACTTCCAAATACCATCACATTCAGTCTGTCTATAGCAGGATAAATGTCAAAAAAATTGCAGCTATGTTTTAAAAGTACCCAGTTGACCCTCTGTCTAAAACATTACATACATTCTTCTATGATTTATCTACTCACTCATTTATAAAATTGCCTAAAAGTCTTATCTCATATGGCATTCGTTTCAGGCTCAAAGTTGAAGATTTATTGATGTATAAGAGATCCAGGTGTGTTTTAAGTTTCTAAGATTCAGTTGCTCTTCATCTTATTTGCTTATCAACAGTATTTGTCATTTCCTCTCAAATCTTTTTTGTTTAGTTACTTACAGTAATTTTGCATAGGATTTGACATTGATGTTTTTCTGTTGATTATATGTATGCAATTTTAGTTTTTCTGAATTCTAAAAGTGGGGCTTGGATGAAACAGCTCTTCCAACTTCACAGAAGTTTTGTATAGTGTTAAGAAGATAATGACTTCTTTTATGAAAATTCCCACTCTGTTCCTAATCCCACTTTCAAATAGTTCTCATTCCTTCATCTCCGTTATTTCTATCCTACTCGATTTATTTCTACTCTGTAGTTTCTGCTTAACAAGTAGTTTCTGTAGTTTCTGCTTAACAAGGCCTCCTTCTCTAAGAGTCTTGACTAGTCAGTGTTAAGTGTTCACAGGGTACAGAATTCCCAGGTAGCTTGAGGACTATCAGTGGGCTGCATATAGACACCTATCACGCAGTAATCAAAAATGCTCTCATCTTTAGCTTCCGATTTCCAATTGGTTTTTCAGCTCTTCAGTATATAATTGCCTATTCTGTGGTTCCACATTCTCACTTCCATTCCAGTCACCCCACAACTTTCCTCTGGTCAGATCGATACAATGCATAGTTGCAGTTCTTGGGAATACCTTGTAATCTAGTTTTTAAAATAAATTTAAACATGTGTGCTTAATTTTGTTATCAAGACACTTTAGATTTGGACATTAGGTAAGATCCAAAAAATGTGATGCTGATGCCATTGTTATTTTCCAAAACAAACAAACAAAAAATTAACAACAATTTCAAAAGAGATTTTATGGATATTATTTAAGAAAAGGCAAAATTATAATGACTGTCTTTGAAAGATCACTAATGTATGTCTGGTATGTTAAAATCAGGCTTAATATTGTATAGCTATGTCTCACATTACATATGTATCTAATAAAAAATGAGGAAAGTAATGTGCAGTTCAATGCCATTTTAAATTGTAGCTTGAAGAAAAAAACTGTTTTCCCTGTATACAACCCTATTTTTATCAAAAAGACTCAAAAAGATGAATACCTTAATTTTCAGTTTCCTCTTTTAATAGCAGCTTTATATTGAACGTAATGTAAAAAACACACATATATCTATAGATTAAATATATAACAGCTTCTTGTGCACAGGAAATAATGTACTTTGAGAGGGACTGAGACCATTAGGGTATAAAATTGAAAGAGTTTTCACGTTATCTTAAGGAATAATGTGAATCTTTTTCTCACTGCATAATTCTCCAGCAAAACTAGGAAATTACTTTGTAACGATATGACATTTGATCCATGAGTTTCCACACACAACATTTCTTCCGATTTTCCAGATTTGTATAGGTAAAGATAAATTTTTCTTTACCGTCAGATTATCCTGGGGAAGGTAGTGTAATTATATGATTAGTTATAAATTCATTAATAATCAAATCTCCATAACAAAGAAGTGTTTCTTCTTTAAATGTTAGGGTAACAACTGCTGGTTTAATTTCCTCTGCCTTTCTAAATGTTACTAAAAATCTATGCATGAGTATTTCTTTTTTGAAACAAACATCGAGCAAAGATAAACACTAGTTAGTGTTTTCTAGAAATGCAACTTAATGTGTCTTTAGAGAAGATCTTATTTCATGTAGTAAAACATAATTTAGCACAGATTTTATAGATATCAGTTAGATGTGTTGTCTCATCTATATCTCGCTGTTCAAAAGACAAGACACAATATTGAATTTGAAATTAAATATCGAGACTCCATTTATGTTGGAGCATAATTAGAAGAATTTATACAACCTAAATTTTTATATTTTAGAGTTCTGGCTCTAAATCCTATACTTAAGAAATGTTTTCTTGCACTTATATAAACATATATAAACATGTATGTTTATATACACACATATACATGCTAATATGTTTAGTATGCATATGTTATTATGAATTAGATATGATCGATTACTATGTTTAGTGTATGTGTATATACACATTAGTGTGCTAAAGTTGCCATAACAAGACACCACAGACTGGATGGCTTAAACAACAGACAGTTATTTTCTCACAGTCCTGGAGGCTAAAAGTCCAAAATCAAGGTGTCATCAGTATTGGTTTCTGGTGAGACATCTCTTCCTGGATTATAGATGGCTGTCTTCTTGCCATATCTTCACAAGGCCTTTACTCAGTATAGGCATGAAAAGAGAGATACTTTTGATGTCTTTTTTTCTTATCAAATTAAGGTCTATCAGATTAAGCCCCTGCCTTTATGACCTCATTTAACTTTAGTTTCCTACCTAAAGTCCCTATCTCCAAATACAGTCATATTGAGGGTTAAGGCTTCAGCATATTAATTTTGGAGAGACATGATTCAGTCATTCACACACAGATATACATATAAATATACAGATGCAGATAGGCAGGAGTACACTTTATATAGATGACCATTGTTAAAAGTTTAATTATAAATCATATGTTGTAAATGTGGTAGTTAAATTCCTTGGACTAGTTACTTAAACCTAAAGGCTGCTTAAACCATCTTAAACCATATTTTAGTTATATTTCATCTTTGCAACAAAGACTAGTATGAGTTGTTATTGCAACACTATAAATTAAATAATACCAATATAAAATCCTTATATGGTGAATTCTTAATTATGGTTTAATACTTTTTAATACTTTTAGTTTTGGAAACAAAATAGTAAAAAGAGATGGACAAACAATTTTACAGAAATTTAGGAAGGCATTTATGAATACATTTTTAAGGGCATTAGCAATTGCTAATATAATTTTCTGAGATGTCTGACAATACTTTAAAAGGTATAGTTTCCTTTATTGGGATAAAGGTTACTCCTTAACTCCTCATACTTAAATTTTAGATTTCAGTTTAATAATTTTCTGGCTCACAGTATAAAAGAGAGAGGCAGGAAGGGGAAAGTGTGTGTGTGTGTGTGTGTGTGTGTGTGTGTGTGTATGTGTGTGTGAGAGAGAGAGAGAGAGAGAGAGAGAGAGAGAGAGAGAGAGAGAGAGATAGAGGAGACTTGGTGACTTTTCCATATCATTATTTCTCTATCAGCTCTAATAAGAGCAGCCATAATGGCAACTGCCCCTCGGAATTCCTGCAATGGAATCCGTCAAAGTTCTGGGTTATCCTGGTGAGATTCCCCCAGCGACTCCATTGCTGCAATATTCACACCTTCAAAAATCTTCCTAATCCATCATCAGGATTAACACCATTAGGCCCTCTATGTCTGCTTAGGTTGGGCACCGCAGAACACTTAATATTCCCAGGCATTCCACATCATCTAATATACACAATGATGCTAACTAGCATTATTTTAAACTCAAGACCTCCTCTCAATTCCTCATTCTCAGCTAATGTGCTTTTTTATATTACTGACAAAAAGAAACATTAAGATGATTTTGCTTTTTTATATTTCTGAAGGAAAAGCAATCAGAAGAGAAATTCTTCATGCTCTCCAACCAAATACCATCTTATACACTTTGCCTTCCCTCCTTGTACGAGGTCTGTGCTCCCATCTAAGGTGATTACTCTACTTACGATGGATCGCATCCACTCTTCACTCAAAGAATCAGTTCTGAAATTGCTTCCTCTCCAATAGCATCATTTTTTTCTTGTATTTTCTCTGTCCCATAAGCATACCTACATGCTACAACAATTTCAGTTTTCAAAAAGAAGTTCCTCTATGTGACTTCGCACTTAAGTGATTATCTCCATCTCATAGCTCAGCTCTGCTTATAGTAAAACTCCTCAACAAAATTCCCTGATCTTGTTTCCAATTCCTGATTTCCCATTCTCTCATCAATGCATTTGGTTCTCATTACTGCACTGATATTGCTCTCTCAATTACATCCACATTGTCATATTTAGTGATCATTTTCTCAAGATCCATTTTAATCCATCTATCAGCAGCTTTTTAAATAGTTGTTTACTCATTCCTCCTTGAAATAGTTCTTTCAGATACACTGCCTCTTGAGTCTTCCCCTAATTCACAATCCACTTCACTGCAAAGTACTAGTCCTTCTAACTGAGGAATAAATTCATGGATCCTTATACTCTCTTTATTTTTTAGGTTATCTAAACTATTGTGAGGCTCAGCATATTTTCTCCAAGACAAAACCCAAGTTTTTTGTCTTCAACACAATCTTACTCTCTTCCCTAACTATGAGAATCATATATGCAATTGCCTATTCAACAATTGAGATTTTAGGAGCCTAAAAAATACATATTCAGTTTTTCTTTATTTTTTCACATAACTCACTTCTAAAATCTATCCATCTCTGACTTCATATGTATGTCTGTATTCTAACACAAGCTTGGGCCAAAAACCCAATTATCTTTTTTGACTTCACTCTTTCTCCCACATACCATATTCAATCTACCTGTAAATCTGAAATCTATACACAGCTTTTCATCACCACTCATACCATCCTAGTGTAAGTAATAATCAATATTTTCCCTATGTTATTGTAATAGCTTCCTAACAATTTTCTTGCTTTCATTTTTGCTCCCTCACCCTTGATTCTCTCAAGGACAGAAGGAGTAAGCATTATTTATTTATTTACTTATTTAATCTTATTTATTTAGCATATGTGTCAAATAAATACTTAAGAAAGAAAGAAAGAAAAAAATTTGTGGGGGTATAAAAAGAACATAGGAAAAAAAATTATGGAGGGAGAGAAAAAAATACATACGGAAATAATTTCCTCAAGGAACTGAGTAACATTAGAAGATAATGGGGAAGGGATACTATGTTTCAGTGAGATTGCATTAAAGAAATTATATAGAATTACACACCATTCTGGTTATTTATTAATCACATGACCTTTGGTATGTTACTTTTCTCCAAGCATAAGTTTTTTAATTGTGGTGACAGGTAGAATTCTAAGATGCTCCCTATAATTCCCATTCCCTGATGTGTACTCATCTTCTCCATAACAATCAAATACTATACTGTGTACTGCTGTGAGAGGATTTTGAAGCTGTAATTAAGATCCCAGATCAAATGGCTTTTAAAAATATTATCTGGTGGGCCTAATCAAATCTGGTAAACTCTTAGAATGGACAGGTTTCTTTCTGGCATTGAAGATTTGAGTTACAAAGAAAATTTTCTGTTTCTGGCTTTTAAAGATGGAGGCCAAATGCCAGAAACGCAGATAATTTTTTCAGAGTGAAGTGACCCCCAGCTGACAGCCAGCAAGGAAATAGGGACCTTAATCCTACATTAACCTGACACAGCTACATAAGCTTGCAAGAAAACTCTGGACTCCAGATGAGAATGCAACCTAAACATTGGTTTTAGCTTTGCAAAACTCAGAACAGAACACCTAGTCATGCTGTGTCCAAGCTTCAACCTATATAACTATGGGCTGATAAATATGCATTGTTTTAAGCCACTAGGTTTGTGGTGATTTTTTATGCAGCAGTAGAAAATGACTACTTTGACGTCTAAAATGGGGTTTTTAATATATATTTTTTAATAAGACCAAAAATGGGATAGCAATTATTCTTTTATAGACATGAATAGTACCTATAAATTTGAAGGAGGAAAATTATAAAGAGAGTGATGTCGATAAGAAAATGAGTGGCCACAACGAAAAGTTTTGAGCTAGGAAAAAGGAGACAATAGCTGTACTCTAAGAATTAATTAATTAATATGTACCATGGAGTTAACTGGGTACATAGAACTTTGTCTTCTATGTATCCAGTTAAACCACCATTTAACTTTTATCATAGGATACATTTTATTTTATCAGAAATTTCTTAATACACTTAGTGAGTTTACCTTTTGCAATACATTTTAGATTTTGTTTATAAAATCAGAAAGAAATCGACTGTGTTACTGATTCCTGACTATGAGCAAGCACTATACTAGAGACCTTACTTAAAAAGTCACATTTAATCTTCCAAATAAGAGCAAAGAATCAATAACAATCAGGCAAGATTTAGCTTATAAATATCACAAAAAGATATAATATATTCTGTTGTTCAAAGGAAAATTGTCCTCTAAAATCTAGAATTTTTATAAAAATATTAATACACAAAAGAGCATTTGAGGCTTTCTATATTATACTACATTATAGGAAACATTTAGAAATCATGTCTAAAGAAGAATAGTCAGTAAAGTTGTCATTATTTATTATTTTGACTTGTCACAGCTGCCAAACTTCTTTCAAATCATGATCGTTATGCTCACATAAAGTTTGGAGCTTTATGCCTGGTAGACATTTTATGCCCACCCAACTTTCATTTTCAAATTTATCTTTAGCTATAGCTAATCAATTTATTCAGAGTTTCTGTTTTATTATCACATATACATTCATTGTTAGAAATTTTATTTGTTTATTTTAAAAACCTGTTTGTTCTATTTCACATTATAGTCCCTTTTACATGTAATTAATTAAATACTCTGATTATTTTTTATGGGTTGTTCTACTAGCATTAACTTCTTAAAGTTTTAAATTCTATTCTTTGTTATGTCACTGACACTTCAGGCTCATCATTTCCCTGTGGGTTTTGAATTTTTTTATTGTTAGCTTATCTTTATTAAAAATTTTTAACTTTTCTTGTGGGATTATGTACACCCTAGGCTGTAAAACTCTTTTACGGAATTGGTTTTTATCTACTTTTCTCTGGCATCTTAAAGTGTTCAGAAGTCCATAATTAAATGAGTAATTTCTTCACTTAGGAGACCAGCAATATGGGTACTAAAAAATTTGATTCAAAGTCAGAATGCAACAAAAGGCTAGGGTTTTGATATAGTTGTAAGTCTATCTTTTCTTTTAGCCAAAGATCTAGGCAGATGCTAACTTTAAAAGCAAAAAAAACAAAACAAAACAAAACAAAATACTTTTTCTTGGATAAGTGAAATACAAATTCCCTTCTGTGTTTGAACAGGCCAAAGTATATTTGTTATTTCATGGGAACTAAAAGTTGATATCACCCTCCTGCTTATATCTGGTCCATTATTATCTATGTTTATCTAAAATCAGTTTGCGGGATACCTGCTCTGGCTTTAAGTCATCTTCTCATACTCATGAGTATCTCTTTAGAGCATCGCTATATATTTTAATGGAAGACAATCTTCTTTTATCTGTCCCATCATGTTTTTGGGAAACGAAATCAATATGTAATTTTGGTCAAAAGCAATACAATAAAAAGAAAAAAAATAGCCTAGGAATTATCTAAGGTAACTCATGCATGATCTTAGGAAAATTATTTAACCTCTCTGAACTTCAGTTTCTTCATCTGTTAAGTCAAGATTTTATTTTTCATTTATAAGAATTACAGGAGGATTAAAGAATGTTTTATTTGCATTCTACTGTTTGGGGACAGAGTCAGTTAAAAGTTCATTTGTAAACCCAGGAAATAAACACCTTACAAAAACTGAGATGGGGATGGGGCATTGTCTCTTAAAAATCACTGGGGCTGTGAATGGGGCTGTGGAGAGAACGCAAGCACTGACTTGCTGTACTGTGATCTTTTCACTGAGAACTCTCAGGTGGAAAACTATACCTTTAAACCTTTGCTTATTCAACTCGGGAAGTAACAACAGTATATTTGATCTTTGTGGCACTTGTTACAAGTTCAAAATATAATACAATAAAGATGTCTTCTCCCCTATTTATTAAGTTAAAATATTGCTTATTAGTGGCCTGGAGCACTGACTCATGAGCAAAGATTGTTAAATATTCTGGAAATTTTTAAGCCAGTTATTACACTGTCAGTAACATGAAATTGACAAACAGTACAGCCAGGGCATTAATTACCTAGTTAATTAATAACTGATTTACCAGCCAACACTGCCTATAATAAAACAACAGTCATACAATATCCTGTGTTATTTAATTATATTCAGTTTGACTGTAATGAAATTTTCTAATTTTGACTATTTAAACTACATCTACAATTGTGAGAAGATTTACACATCAGATTGGAACTACTTGAGGGAAGCTCAAAAACCTAGGATATGCTGAAAGCCTTAGAATTACAGTTTTCATCTCACTAAACTAAATAATAGTAGTATCTGACTGAAATTTTTACTTCCCTGTGTGAGAGGGTCTTATTTTATGAGTATGGTGTGTCTAAAAGAGCTCTTAAGCTTCTCAGACTGAGTTTGATAGCCTCAAAAAAAAAATTGTTGAGCATGCATATGGAAATGAATTCTATTATTAGACAAAACGAAATTCAGATATGTGGCAAATACAATTTTCTATAACATTTCTTCAGAGAATATTACTTATGCCATTATGAAACACTTTCTCAATTGTTTATTCTGGTTTATCTTCTATCAATATTTTGGTTTCATTATAAATGTAGTTAAAATATCCAGTGCATCCTGCTATCTGGTTTCTGCTACACTAAAGCTGTGTTTGACTAATGACTACTTGCCTAACTTCTTGTTTTACAATATCCTGCCTAATCCTAAATCATTCTCAAAGCCAGTAATAGGTTCTGATGTGTCATGTCACTCAGCATAAAGCTCCTCATGTATTTTTGATACCACTCAGACTATGGCAAGATAACTCTAACCTCGCAACATAAAATTGTTCCTGTGAAGTTTCCAAGAAAATAATTTTTATAACAATAATTTTTTTCAAAAATTTTTTAACACATGGTACTTTTGGTGACAAACATCTCTCCTAAAACCTGATAACATCACCATTCTATAAAGATAGCCTAATACAATCACATAAACTACTCCTTAGTCCTTTACATTTTTATCTTTATGAGTTTTCAATACCTTTAATTTGAGCAGTTATTTAAATTTAATCAAAATATTAACTCTGTATTCTTCATGTACTTATACTGAGGTTATCCAGTGAACCAATGCCCAATTATGCTATGCCTCACAACTGTTTCAAAACTACTGAGGGGCCATATATTGTCAGTATTTTTTATTTGCTCAGTGTTTAATATGACGAGTAGCAGTCAGTAGCTATACAATATATGTTGAAAGATCTTTACTTATTTGTCAAATATGTATAACAGGTATAATAAATTCAGAAAATATCATATGTAACTAGAAATATCATAACTTTATAGTTACAAAAATAGAATATTGCAAAATGGTATTGTATATCCAAGGACCATAATACTTTCAAAGGACTCAATGATTTTATGATGATTAAATATTTTAGTTATTTTTTAAATATATTTTTAAAAAATTTCAATTAAAGTTGGCATAAATATTATATTAGTTTCAGATATACAACAAAGTGATTACACATTTATGTAACGTATGAAGTGATCATCCTGATAAATCTATTACCCATTTAACACCATACATAGTTATTACATTATTAACTATATTCCTTATGCTATACCTTACATCTCCATAACTACTTTGTAACTTCCCCCTTTTCACCTATCTTCCTAACCTCCCTTTTTTCTGTATCTATGAGTTTGTTTCTGTTTTGTTTGTTTATTTTGTTCTTTAGTTTCTACACACAAGTAAAATCATTTGGCAATTGTCTTTGTCTGATTTACACCACTCAGAACAACACTTGCTAGGTCCATCAATGTTGTTGTAGATGACAAGATTTCATTCTTTTTATGACTGAGTAATATTTCACTTTATATATGTTCCACCTCTTCTTTATCCATTCATCCATTAACAAACACCCAGGTTTGTTCCATATCTTGGCTATTGTAAATAATGCTACAATAAACATATGAATTTACATGTCCTTTTGAAATGTTTCTTTGAATAAAAACGCAAAGTGGGACTAATGGCTCTTTCTTTGTCTCTCGTTATAGTCTTTGTTTTAAAGTCTATTTTTTTCTAGGATAAGTATTTCTACCCAAGCTTTTTATTTCCCCATTTTTGTAAAACACCTTTTCTTATCTCTTCACTTTTAGTCTGTGTGTCTTTCAGTTTAAAGTGAGTCTCTTGTAGGCAGTATATGGAAGAGCCATTTTCTTCTCCATTCAGCCATCCAATCTTTTGATTGGAACATTTAATACACTTACGTTTAAGTAATTATTGATAGATATATAGTTACTGCCATTTTATTATTCATATTTTTAATTTTTATTTAATTTTTTTCCTCTTAATGAATGTCCTTTTTCATTTCTTGTGATACTGGTTTAGTGGTGATTAATGCCTTTAGCTTTTTCTTGTCTGAGAAGCTCTTTGTCTGTCTTTTGATTTTAAATGATAGCTTTGCTGGGTAGAGTAATCTTGCTTATAGGTCCTTGCTTTACAACACTTTGAATATTTCTTCCTAATCCCTCTGGCTCGCAAAATTTCTGTTGAGAAATCAGCTGACAGTCTTATGGGAGTTCCTTTGTAAATTCCTTTGTAAGTAACTAACTGTTTTTCTCTTGCTACTTTTAAGATTCTCTCTGTCTTTAATCTTCAATATTTTCATTTATGATGCGTCTTGGTGTGGGCTTCTTTGTGTTCCTCTTGTTTGGGTCTTTCTGAACTTCCTGTGCTTGTATATCTATTTCCTTTGTCAGGTTAGTGAAGTTTTCCATCATTGTTTCTTCAAATAGGTTTTCAATCCTTTGCTCTCTCCTCCTTCTGGTATCCCTATGATGTGAGTGTTGGTACACTTGATATTGACCCAGAAACCCCTTAAAATATCCTCATTTTTTTGGATTCTTTTCTTGTTGCTGTTCTTATTGGGTATTTTCTAATCTTCTACATTGCTGATTCAGTTCTTGGCTTCATCTAATCTACTATCAATTTCTTCTAATGCATTCTTCATTTAAGTTATTGTATTCTCATTTTTCACTTTTTTTATGTTTTCATCCTCATTTTTATGTTTTCTACCTTTCTATTAATGTTTCTTTACTCTTCCTCTAAGTTCATCGAACATCTTTATAACCAGAGTTTTTCACTCTGCATCTGGTAGATTGCTTCTCTCTATTTTAAGTTCTTTTTCTGGAGTTTATTCTGTTCTTCTTGTGGCACATGTTTATTTGTCTCCCCATTTTGGCTGCCTCCCTGTGTGTGTTTCTATGTATTGGGTAGAGCTGCTATGTCTCCAAGTCTTAGCAGAGTGGTAGTAGGTGCCCTGTGGGGCCCAGTAGCACAGTCTCCCTGGTCACTTGAGTAGGGTGCTCCAGTTGTGTCCCTTATATGGGTTGTGTATGACCTTCTGTTGTGTTTAATCCTTGGTTACTGTTTTTATGTTAAATGGAGAGATTGACCCTTAGGCTGATTGGTTGTGAGGACTGGCCAGTGATTCCAGTGGAGGAACTATTATGTAGAGGCTGATGGTACAGTTCAGGATTCACTTTAGCAGGGGTCTAGTGCCTTCCTAATCTGTATTTTGAGTGTATTGTCCTCAGATGTGACCCCGGGTGGTGCTTCTCTTGATCAGAAATAGTATACTGGGTGTATCATAGTTAGGACCTCCTAGGAGTGGCCCTGCCACAGGCCAAGTTCAGTAGAAGACTGTGCTCTGCTGGGGGTCACCTGGCATGCGTCATCAAGCAATTGGTATATGGCCATCACCTGCACTAGGCTTGGAGGTGCCTCAAGATACCAAGTGGCAAACTGAAGCAGGCCACCACTAATGCCAGGCTTGGGGCTGTTTAGCAAGTGATATGGGGAACACTGAGGCCAAATGCTTCAGTTTTGTGAATCTTTGAGAGATTTTAGGAAAGCCCGTAGAATGAGCTATGATAGGCCATTGGGATGGAAAAGTCCCTGTAAGTGGCTTGGTTGGACCTGCAAGTTGGGTGGGGCAGGGTCTCAGGGAATCAGCAAAGCAGGGTGACCAGTGTTAGCTTGGTTGATGGAGGCTAAAATATGACAACTGCCTGTGTCTGCACACCAAGCAGGGGGAGGGCACAACAACAGAACAATGGCTTCTGCCAGCTCTTCTGTATGGGAGAAAGCTTCTTCTCTAGCCCTCAACCGGAAGCCAGACAATTTAGTTTCTCCAAGTATGTCCGTGGAGCCTTTCAAGCTGCTGCTCCAGTACTGGAGCTCAGAACCAGTGAGTCCATAAGTGACTAAGTATGTGTGCAGGACCTTTAAGAGGTCCCCTAACTACCCTCTGTCTCACTTAACCCCATCCTTGTGGGTTTTCATAGTCAGAAGTCATGAGGATTTCTCTTTCCAGCACTGGAACAGTGAGCTGAGGGGGCTGGTGTGGGGTTGGGACCCCTTGCTTCTCCGGGGCGTCTCTGTAGTCAAGATAACCCTCTCAGTTCTCAACTGTCACATGCAGGTGTGGGACCAGCCTGTTTTGCATCTCCACACCTCTTATCAGTCTAAAGGTGGCTTCTTCTGTATGTCTTTAGTTGTAGGACTTCTGTTTAGTTAAACTTCATGCATTTATCAATGATGGTTGTTCTGTAATTTAGTTTTAACTTTGATGTGGTCATGAGAGGAGACCAGCACAGTGTTTACCTACTCCACCACCTTGACCAGAAAATGAGATAATTTCAATAAATGTGCCATGTTCTGCCCAATCAGGCTGGCCAAATTGTTCAAGTACTTTTGTTATTATGGTCTTATAATTACAGCTTTTTTTTGATAATAAGAATTATTATGGCATTTAGAGGTTTAAGTAATTGGACCAGGGCTCAGTCAGAGACAATATAAGAAATTCCAAAAAGGCTAAATGTTGGAATTGAATTTATCAACAAATGAGGTTAAGGCCCAGATTTATAAGAAAGTAAAATTAGGAAGATCTGACAATGGATGTTGGAGTATGGGAAAAGTCCTCTAATTTCCAGAGAAATAAAGTTATACACTGAACAAGGCTATAAGTACAGAAAAAAAACTGTACTTAAAAAGAATCAAATCAAAGTTTACTTAGCAGAGCAAATATCATATTTTGGCTCTGAGAAGCAGGGTACCTGATCAACATAAGACTGACTTGCTTTCTAAATTGCTTGTAGAGTCTGGAGCTCATGAAAAGTCTACAGGTTGGTGTTAAATGACATTATCTGAAAAAGAAAATACAGAAGGCCCAGAATGAGCAGTAGGGTCTTGTTACATGATTGAAAATGTGATACTCCTACAGAAAAAGTCCTTTGTAAGGTAAAGTATTTACAGATATTTGGGACCCATATAGAATAAGTTTCTTTAATTTGTGTCAGAAAGTATCCTTTTCTACTTCCCCCTTATCCATCCCCAAACCACACAGTTTATTCAGAAGGCAGACAGGATCACTGAATAAAACAATATTAGTAAGCTGGTCATAAATGCATTTTGGTCCTGAAAGCTTTTGAAATTTTTAGCATACACATGAATGTAACGTTTAAAATAGTGTTTCTGCTCAAAACATTTTTATTTCAGATATGCACAAATTCAGTAAACTTAATTTAGCCTTCTTGAGAAACTGCAAATTTTATAGGTAACTCTAAATATTAAGCACTGCATTCGAAAGTTATTTGCATCTATCTACTCAAGTATAAATGGTTCCGATAGTTAAACATTCATAAGAAAGAATGTCGATAAAATCTCAACTGACTTAGCTGTATATCTATTTTTAAAACATACACTTTATTTGTTCAATTTAATTTTAATTATAAAATTATAAACAGAAGTAAAAAATTATTAGATTTTATTGTTCATGAATGATTATTATAAGGAAAACACCTAAAATGTCCCTTTTTAATTCATCCAATTTAGAAAACATATGTACTAAAGTGTGTGAGTTACATTACATATCGAAGCAAGGATAATCTTTGAAATTCTAGTATTGACTAGAATAATGCTATTTCTATGCATAAATATGTTTTATTTCAAAAATGCCAATTTTAAAAAATGATCACATAATTTATTGATCAAAATAACATAGTGTGGTTTTCTTTTTTATTTCATATAAAAATATTCTCAAAAACAGGACAAATATGTTTAATATTATTATATGTAAAACCTCATTAATTTTCTATAAAATTTAAGTACATGATCTTCCATTAGTTTTCATCAATTTTAATTTCAAAACAAATATGAAATTTAACTAAAGTATAAAATGAGGCTAATTATCTAATTAATAGTGATTTATCACAACCCATTCTCTTTTAAGTGTTTTATTATTTCTTGAAATATCTGTTATTCCCTTTATCATTCTATTTAGTGTTTTTTAAAACTATTATTATATTTTTTATTCAAGTAATTAAAAAGAGAAACTTTGAAAAAATTTTGAACAATTTCAATTATTTACCTGAAAATAGTGACAACATAACACACAAACAGAGCAACTATAAATGTTTATCTAACAATCCTATAAATACATTTCTTTTAAAAATAACTAACAAATGCCATAATGTTAGGAAAACTGAGTATAAGGTACCCAAGGACATGGTATTTAAAATAATAACTTTCAACTTGATTACTGTAAATGGTGAAGGTAATCAAAGTAAAATTATATTGAGTCCACATATGAAAATATATGTATATTAAAATTATGGGTTAGGGTTATTAGGTATGTAATTAATTATAAATACTAATATCAATTAATTGATATTATCAACTTGTTGAATATGAAATAATCAAAAATAATACAGAGAAGTGACAAACAGAGTAAAATTTGTACAAGTATTCAGGAATTAAAATATTTTTATGTTGAAGATATTAATTATTTATCAATAACTGCTACATTTTAACATAATATAAACTGAGTTATTTGAATCAAGGACTTGATTCTGAGCCTGGATACATTTTTATCCTTTTGAAATTCGGATAATGTCTAGGGGACTTTATTAAAGATAATAAAATTGCAAAATATAATTAGTATACTTGTGTTCACTTTATAAACCCAAATGTGAGAAAGTGGCCTTTAGCTAGATGTTCTAAAACTTTGCAAAGTAAAATATTTCTAGGCATAGAGGAAGGACTTTGTACTATGTTGAAGAAAGAACATGTACAAGTTGCTAAGAATAAAATATTTTAAAAAGTAAATGATTTTGTATCTTTGAAT
Organism: Rousettus aegyptiacus; assembly: GCF_014176215.1. NCBI lineage: Eukaryota > Metazoa > Chordata > Mammalia > Chiroptera > Pteropodidae > Rousettus > Rousettus aegyptiacus. The sequence continues at coordinate 77,848,761 of NW_023416307.1, forward strand.
ATTAAAAACTTTAATTACATCTCCATATGATAGCTGTTAAAAGAAATAAGAGAAGGTCAATGAAACATTCTATGTGGAAATATGATGAGCTTCTCATGAGTTATGATTACTCATGACATTCATATCTTTCTTGTCCTGAATTAGCATAGTTGAAAATATATTATAACTTCAGCACATGTCAAAACATTTCTTGACTATTCTATAGCATGCTTCTAAACTTTGTTTCTCCTGCATTGCCCTTGAAATTCCCCTGCTTCAGTGATCACTGCAATCACTGTCCATGACAATTAGCAGGTGAGAAGATGTGATGCACTATTACCATGGTTATTGGAGTGTCATTCATGTTTCATATTCTTTGACAATATATATTTTCTCTCTCAGACCTTTCCCTATCTCTAATAGGACTTGTTTTATTTTCATTATGAGTATAAAATTCTCCTTTATCATCTTTCCTGTCAGATCACTTTTGTTTGCAATAAGGGAGTTATACAACAATCCTGTACATACCTTCAGTTTGTTTAGTTTTCTTCTTCTTAAGAGAAATTTAATATCAAACATGGTCTATCGAACATCAACTTAAATTTCAGATTTTACTAAACAGTTACTTGGGCAGTTGGTTTGTTATACTTTCCAACAATGTGTTATAATTATTTAAGTTCTTATTAGTTATGTAAGTAAATCATATTAAGAGCAAAAGATATCTGTCAATGTGTTTTCAAGTTAAGGAAGGCAAAGAAAAAATACTAGTATTGTGGTGGAAACTAGTAAAACACAACAAGAAAATGTTTCAAATTCTGTAAAGGCAAAACTCAAAAACACCATCATTGAAGAGAATAATAAAACTACTTTAGGAATAGAGTACAACAATTAATGATAGAAAAAATAAAATTTAAAGTGTAAAAAATGAACAAAAACTTAAGTATATGGCTTAAAAACAAGATGAACACAAATTGTTAATATAATTTTGAAACTATCAGAGAGTTCTATTTACAAATGAAAAAGGAAGCATGTATAGGTTACCAGGAATAAAATATTTTTAAAAGTAAGCAATTTCATATCTTTGAATATTAAAAACTTTAATCACATCACCATATGAGGACACAATTAACCTCTTCTGACATCAGTGGCAAAGCTTTTTGAGGAATCCGAGGCATGAAAATATAAATTGAAATTTAAAACTGACTCTAATTAAATTGAGAAGTTCGTATTAGTGATATGTAAAAAATAATATTACTCATCTAAATATTTTCACTCATTCTGAAAAATATTACAAATATCTGGACTAGTTATCTAAATTACCACCCAAAAATCCATCTAAAAGAATAATAAAATATTTGTTTGTTTGTTTATTTGTTTATTTTCCTATTTGGTTCAAGCTAATATTCCCAAGACACTTTACAAACTATTTACTTAGATCTTTAAAATCATCATCTTACCTTGTTTTATAGATTTAGCAGTCCATTTTTATATCTGCAATAATTTATTATAATTATATTGCTACATAATGTATACTTTAGATATTTTCTTTAGTCTATGGAGAAATCTATAGATTTGATATAAATAGAATAGACTATGATATTGTTCCAAATAATTCAAAAACAGATATTTTGAACAATCTATTAACTTCTTACACTAAAATTATAAGAATAATCCTAAAGAAAAACAATAGTCAGAAAACAAATATAAACCAAAAACAAGAACCTAACGTGTTCACATCTCTCATTCATTCTATATTTATTTATTGATTATGTAAAATATACCTTTGATTTTAAGAACTAAACTGTGACCAACTAAGGAAAAATTTTTCAACCAAATTATTTAATAAATAATTATTCAGAGAGTTGGTTGGCTTACTTGGTACTATTCCCTTTAATCCATACTTTCTAAACTATGATGGGTAAATCAAATCTTTCCTTTATTTCTCTCTATCTCGATCTTTTCTTGCTATAAAGGTTCTATAAAGATCACATGTCTTATCTAATTCAGTGCTCTTTTAGAGAAACTGAAGATTCAGGATGTTAAATAACCCACCTCAAGGTCACACAACACCCTCTTGGATGACTTACGTTTAGAACTCAGGGATCTAGATTCCTATTTGGGGCCAAGTTGCCCCTTAATTCCTATGTACACAGCAACTTCCCAGTGATTTTTTAAGTTATAAGCATATATTATAAGATCGATGAACTATGAAAGCTTTATAAATATGAATAAGATTTAGAATGATAATCAAATAAAATTTACAACAAAGTACATTTAGCATGTGCTCAATGGTATGCGAAATCCATATTCTGCCACAAGGTAATTGGATATATAGTAAGTAATAGTCGTTAAAGAGCACAATCAGTCTTTTAAATGGTCAATCATATTGTTTTATCACCTTACTGTTTTAAAATCCTAGGTCATTAGGTATCCCTGATTCTAGTTTACCTGTAGTTGTGTTCAGTTCAAGCTATGCTTAGAGGGATTTCATCAGATACAAACACACACATTCGTAGAAACATTTTTAATGTACCCTATAGATAACAGAAGAAAGCAATCTATTCAAAAGCACCTAACGCATGAGAAAGACCCCTGGAAATCTGGAATTATAGACTAAGTTTTATGAGAGAGTCACAGTAGTTTCCAGTAGGATGAACTATTTTCATCAAAAAAAAAAAAAGTAATACAAAAAGTTGCTTTTTGCTTCAAGTAACAGAGCTATGCCAAATGGGACTGCCAAGCTCCAGGTTAAGGTAAAAGTACAATGATAAGCAGGGCGGGAACAAGGAATTGAACTTGAGAAATGCTGGAGCACAAAGAGGAGTCAAAAGAAGAGGGAGGTTGAATCAGTGTGAATTGCATTTGCCTGGATTGCTAGGTCTTCAGGGTTTGGAGATCAGTGCCAAAATGCATGCTTTGCCTTTCTCACTCTTTGATCCCTCTTAAGGTTAGAACTTCAGGAAAACAACAGATGACAAGTTATAGGACAACCACTGACTAAAACTTGTTTCCCATTACTCTTGCTAGTTTTTACATGAGGCAAGGTGATGCTTTATTAGAAAAGGCATCATTTCTTGAAGTTTGTTTGCTGCAACTTAACTAATTTGACTGTTTTTTATTTAGCAAGTGTCCCTGATTTGAGGAAAAGTTGATCTTAAATGGACAGGCAGCAGCAAAATAACCTATAATAGTACAATTGAAGCGTAACTATTATGGCATTCAATAAAAGGAAAATATTATTTTAGAAACTTTTGGCTCTGTCTAATAATCAGAAATGTCTAAAATGGAAAAGTAAAGAATGAAGATTAAGGATGAGCATTTTAGCAAAGTCATTTTAATTTATCAGTCTCTCTATGACAATGCTTTTGTGTTTGTAAGCTATTAATGAGTCATAAAATCAATTTAATGGATCACAACCAGCATTTAAATAGTAACTAAAATGGAATAGAAATACAATAGAAACTATCAGAGTGCATGATTTATAGTAATAGTAAGTATTATTTGATGAAGCATTTGTCTTTGGGGTGTGTGTATGTGTGTGTGCGCACGTGCGCACGCTTGTGTCCTGGCTCTCTAAGCTACTCTAATGTATTATTTGAATCAAAGGGAAGCTAATAATACTCTACTTCCCTCATGAAAAATAAAACAAAACAGAAGTTTGAAAATCACTACCCCATCTGCAAGGTGCAATTAGAAAAGGAATAATGTCCTGGAATATACAAACAATCCTTTGTTTAGGTGGTTAAGCTGCAGTAACCTACCAAATCTTTACATCTCAAAGCCACTTTATTTTTCCTATGTAAAAGCCTTAATTCCCTAACCTAAAGTTTATTTTTATTTTCTTTCACATACACAAACACCATAAACACAGCCACAGCTCAAAGTATTCCACAGCATATTCCACCGAGAAATGGTAATTAGTTCAAAATTTTAAACAGTTTGCTTTCTTTTTCCTAATAATTATTTAAAATTGGCCCTTTTCCCCCACAGGCTTTCAGAAGGAATCTGTAAAAATGATGACAAACTTCCTTTCACTCACTTTTCCTATTTTAATTCAATATGGCTACATTAAATACATATGCACTTATACACATACGAACAACAGAAACTACAGACAATCTTTGGAAAATCATTATTATCAACAGGCTTCAGGACCATTCCCTTACCTGTGTCTATTCACAGATAAATGGATAAAATAGCAGCATTCCATCTGGTTTATCCCACTGTGTTTCAAATACACCATCTGGTCCATTCTCCATAATTCTATTCATTTCTTCCAACTACCTAAAAAGAATGCAAAAGAAATCCTGAATCTACCTGATTCCATAAAAACTGTTTATTGAAGAGTTATTCATAAGGTGATGTTTTTATGCAATTTTTTTTTCCCCCTGATTCAGTATTATTTTAGAATGTACTCACCTCTAAATCAATCTATTTTATAAAATGAGAGTTGCCATTGTTCAACACACATCACATGGAAGAGTAGGCTGGCTCCCATCTCCATATGATAAAAGTATGACCAATACTAATGTACTAGGAGGTTGGTAACTCCTATGTGAGTTTTAGGAGAAAGAAATGGTATACATAGCCACATATATACAGCTGTAAGTCTATAGTTTACAATACAAATTTATTCTACCACAGTGAACAAAACTAAAAATTTTTTAAAGCTTTTAATATAAAATTTCTAATATATAATAAACAATAGATTTCCAAAGCATAAGCTATTCAGTTTTGTTATTGGTATTGGGTGTTTTTATTTTTTTACTGATCCAACTTAATGAATAAAAGCAATAGTGAAAACTTAATAAGCTTTTTGCTAGAGGAGTTTTCTATCCAAATTACTTATGTAATAACAAATACACTATGTGAAGGAAGTGTACAGTGTTAAAAATCAGAGAATGTAACTCAGAGGAGCTTAAGTGATTCTGTGCAACTCAAGATTGATGCAAGTAATAATATGGGTTAAGGGGCAGGTGGAGGGAGCAAATGGAATGTCTTTCTCTTATATTACTGATGAAAGAGATGGCTGTTACCTACTGATACTAAAAATTTGTATTCTTTTTGTTTCCTATTCACAAAATGACAGGTTCTTAGAAAATGTTCAATCAGTAAAATCCTAGTAGCAATGTTAGTCCAAGTTTTGTTTTGTTTTGTTTTTCTTAAATTCTAATTGCTTAAGTACATTAATCTCTTTTGGATGACCAGTATAACAATAGAGTAAATGTACATATTAGATTCCTCAACCAATTAATGACACAGGTTAAGGACTCATTTACTTAATTATTTTTATTGTGGCAAAATATACATGACATAATATTTGCCATTTTAATTATTTTTATGTGTACATTTCAGAGAGAAGCTGGTCACCTCTGCAAGCAGAAACTGACACTTGTCACTTCTCTACTAATGTACTAAGATTCCAACACTGCCTCTACTATTCCTACACACATATTCACACATTTACAGTCTCTCATTATTGTAGGTGTCTCTGAGTAGTCGGGTATGGTACAAAGGAATTAAGAACAGTTTTGGTTCTTCTATTCCTCATGTGTTCCCATGAGAGTCTTAATAAGCCAAAATAGGGGTGAAAGAGGAGCCTAGACCTTCTATCCTCCAATATCCCCTTTCTTCCCTCCACCCTCTGAGAGTCATGCCTCTATAGTATTAGCAACTACTATTTTTCTTTTCTTCCCATGCCTGGCAAAGCTATCTCCAAAATTTAAACTCTCCACCAAAAACCTTGATCTAGCTATAACTAATGTAAGATTCATGAAAATGTATATATAAAAAAAATTACTCTTTTATCTCTTAGTCAATAAAATTTCCTGAGCATTTAAGATGTGTTAAAAAAGTTGTGGGCACATTTTACCTCGAAATACCTCGAATGTTGTCATCATCATCATCACCATCATTATAATCTTATTATCACTCCACAGATATTTATTAAAACACAACTATTGTAGAAATTGAAATACAGTAGTAAGAAAAACTGATCTGATTCCACACTTGCAGTCTGGTCAAATAATAATAAAACTCTATACAGTAGATTACAATTTAAAAATACATTCACTTATAGCATGTATTTATTTTCATAACAAAAAAATTAATCTCTAAATTACTAAATATTTACCTTTCTCCTATCTTTCTACCTCACAACTTAAAAATTCCCTGGTTTTTGTTCAGCCAGCTGCTTACACAATATTATCTCTCATTTAACCAGGTAATTATTACCATAGAAGTATCACTTTCAGGAAAGAGATGATTTGGAAGGTCATTTCAGTTTTAAACATGCTACATTTTCAATGGCACATTTAGTTATAAATATCCAGTGTGTAGAGAATTGGTCACAGTAGACCAGAACTAAGAAGTGAGAAGTGGGCTAGAGATTTGGGATTCACGAGATACAATGTTTGCAAATGAGGCCATGGATGAAACCACCCAGGAAAAAAAGGTAAATAATATGAGAACAGGAGAGAGAACTTATAAGGCCAGTCAGAGACAAGTGAGAAAACTAGGAGACGATGCACAGGAGGGGAGCTTCCCAGAAGAGAGACTGGCGAAACATAATTATGATGCAGGACTAAAATTTTCAAAGTAGATTCTGCAATTAAGATATTAATGGTGACCCTTAACAAGAGCTGAAATTGAATTTTTGTTTTAAGAGTGAATATGGTGAGAAAGTGAAGACAATCAGGATAAATAAAGACTGTACGATTAAGAGATTTTTGTTACTGCTTTTTTATTTTTGTATCCATCTTTTTAGAAATCAGATCTTTCCTTGTGTTCCCCCGCCTTCTCTGATCTCTACCCTTCCCCTTTTCTCTCCTTTCCCCTGCATCCAGCCACTCTACTTCAATCTATCTATATTTCTCTCTCAAATTCTGTCTTTGGTATTCTGAGACTACTCACCTATCTTTTACAGACACTGGCTGAGAGAAAAATGATTGACATAAAATCCCTTATAAAAGTTAGATTTTACTTCTATGGTACTGGCTTCAACATGTGGAGGGTATTAATTGGTGTTTGCTTTTTGTCGTTGATCCTGATAGTCAGCTGAAACTGCAGTTTGGTAAATGTCACTGCTCTCCCAGGTCTTGAATGCCAAGATGCAGCTGGTCCATTGGATGCTCTCTGAGGTAATTGAAGAAAGAAAACTCTGACTCTCCATGAACCATTCTCATAAAAACATCAACCAAAGGGAACATTGTTTACCAAAGTATTTATGGAACCAACTTTCTGGTGTTGAATTTTTGGACCAACTTAGGGAGAATTTTATTTTATTTTTACCTTAGGGAAATGGCATCATAAATTATTCCAAAGACATTTTCTCTCTATTTACGACACTATTTGGACTGTGTTCTGGAACATGAGTAAGTGACTATTTTACCCTTTTTGCATATTCAATGTAGTTGCCTGAATTTCTCTTAGCTTAATAAATTCATCACATTATGCAACTAAACTCAGACAACAATATTTAAAACGTAAATGTGCTCATTAAATATTAGATATTTTTGATGAGAAGCAGAGCTTATCTCTTACTTGAAAACTAAAAGGTCTTGTGCTTGCTTTTTATCTCCTTTTACACCTAGGATATGTACACACAACCTCAATGTTTATATTAGAAACATCCTACACAGTTTTTAAACGAAAATATACTGAGTGAAAGATGTTAAAGAAACAGGGACAGTAGAAAGTGAGTTCTGATGGCCAATGGGGGCCGTGAAACAAACACGTGCTGACTTCTGGGGCCATGATAGCCACGTTTCCAGGAGCCGCCTAAAATGTCCATAGAGCCTCGCTTTCTAGTGTGTAGTGTGAGAGGACTGTGCATCATCTGCAGCATGGTTTTGGCTAAGGTCTTGGTTACTATCTAGCATCCTTTTTCCTGCTCTTTTTCTTTATCTAGTTCTCAAAGCTTCTGGTATTCTCTGATCTATTCATACTGTTTTTAAACATTTATTGCTGCTTAAATAATAATCAGAGTTAGATTCTGTTGCCTACAGCTAAGAACCCTGAAAGGTACAATTGCCATATAGATCAGAACTCAGAAGTAACCACCAAGGATCTTATCAAATTTAACATTGACTATACATTATTAATACCTTAAAAAACTCAAGTTTGAAATATCTACATGAAAATACTCTGCTTATTCTTCAGATTTGGTAATGAAGTGAGATACTAAGGCTTGGGTAGTTAAGGCATGAATTTGGTAAGTGAGGCCATAGAAGATCAGATTCTGATTGCTACCTTGGAAATTATTTTCCCAGTTTGATTCATAAAAGCCTTAGGTCTACAGGCCACTTTCTAAAATTTCTAGCTTTGTGCCCTCAAAAAACAGTTGATTTTCAAAAATCTGCTGAATAATGTCCCAAATAATAGTTTTTATCTTTAAAGACCTTTTTTATTTTAATTTTATTATTTTAATTTATTTTTGTTTGTATTTATTAAAATTATTGGGGTGACATTGGTTAATAAAATCAAATAGGTTTCAACTGTATAACTCAATAATACCTCACATACGTATTGTATCATGTGTTTATCATTCGAAGTTAAATTTCCTTCCACCACCAAATATTTGACCCTCCTTACTCTTTTCTACCTTCCCACTCCTCCCCTTTCCTTTGGTAAGCACTAATCTGCTGTCTGTGTCCATGAATTTCTGTCATGTTTGTTTGTTACTTTTAGATTCATATCCCACACGTAAATAAAATTATATGTTCTCAACTTTTTTATCTGACTAATTTTTCTCAGGATAATAATCTCTAAATCCATCCATGTCATTGTAAATTGCAGTATTTCATCTTTTCTTATGGCTAAGTAATATTCCATTGTATATATATATACCATAGCTTCTTTACTCAATTTTATATTGAAGAATACTTTAGTTGTTTCCATGTCATGGCCACCATGAACAATGCTGCTATGAACATCAAGGTGCATATATCTCTGCAGATAAATGTTTTCAAGTTTTTTTGGGGATTCTAGAATAGGATTTCTGGGTCACGTGGTAATTCTATTCTTAGTTTTTGAGGAACTTTGATACTGTTTTCCGTAGTGGCTGTACCGATTTACATTCTCACCAGCAGTGTACAAGGGTTCCATTTTCCCCCTCAACCTCTCTGGCACTTATAATTGCATAATTGCCCTGTTGTTGATAGCCATTCTAACAGGTATGTGATAATATCTTATTGTGGTTTTGATTTGAATTTCCCTAATAGCTAATGAAACTGATCATCTTTTCATATGTCTGTCGGCAATTTATATATCTTCTTGAGAAAAGTGTATATTCGGGTCCTCTGCCCATTTTTTTAATTGGATTGCTTGAGTTTGTTTATTGTTGAGTTGTTTGATTTCTTGATATATTTCAGAAATTAGGCCTTTATCAGAGGCATTGTTTGCAAATATCTTCTCCCATTCAGATACTTGCCTCTTTGTATTGTTGACAGTCTTTTGCTGTGCAGAAGCTTTTTAGTTTGATGTAGTCTTATTCATTTATTTTTGCTTTTACTTCCCTTGCCTTTGAGGTCAAATTCATAAAATTCTCTCTAAATCCAAGGTTCATGAGTTTAGTATTTATATTTTCTTTTATCAAATTTATTGTTTTAGGTTTTAGATTCAGGTATTTGATCCATTTTGAGTTAAATTTTGTATATGGTGGCAGAGAGCAGTCTAGTTTCATTATTTTGCATGTGGCTTTTCAATTTTCCCAGCGCCATTTATTGAAGAGGTTTTTCTTTCTCCAGTGTATGTTTTTGGCTCTTTTGTCAAAATTATTTTCCCATATATATGAGAGTTTATTTCTGGACTCTCAATTCTATTCAATTGGTCTGTGTGTGTGTTTTCTGCCAATACCATTCTGTTTTGATTTTTGTCACTTTGTAGTATAATTTGAAGTCAGGAAGAGCAATACCTCTGGCCTTAATCTTTTTTCTCAGGATGGCTTTGACTATTGGGAGTCTTTTGTGCTTTCATACAAATCTGATGATTTTTTGTTCTATTTCTTTAAAAAATGCTGTTAGGATTTTGATAGTGTCAAATGCTTTAGGTAATAAGGTCATTTTAACTATGTTTATTCTTCCAATCCAAGAACACAGAATATCTTTTCATTTCTTTGTATCTTCTTTGATTTCTTTTAATAGAGTCTTGTTGTTTTCAGTGTACAGGCCCTTCTTATGCTTCCTTAGGTTTATTCCTAGGTATTTTACTCTTTTTTTTTTTTTTTTTTTTTGCCATTGCAAAGGAATTATTTTTTCCACTTCTTTTTCTGACACTTCATTAATAGAGTATAGCACTATGGATTTCTGAACATTGATTTTATATCCAGAAACTTTATTGTATTTGTTTATTGTTTCTAACAGTGTTCTTGTGGAATCTTTAGGGTTTTCTGTATAGGGAATCATGTCATTGCAAATAGTGGCAGCTTGACTTCATTTCCTATTCGGATGCCTTTTAAATCTTTTTCTTGCCTGATTGCACTTGCTAGGACTTCCAATGTTATATTGAATAACAATGGTGATAGTGGAAAGCCTTGCATTGTTCCTGATCTTAGAGAGAAGGTTTTTAGTTTTTCACCATAAAATATAATGTTGGCTGAGCATTTGTCACAGATGGCCTTCATTATGTTAAGGTCCTTTCTTTCTATATCGATTTTGTTAAGGGTTTTGATTATAAATGGATGTTGTATCTTGTTGAAGGCTTTTTCTCCACCTATTGATATGAGCATATGATTCTTATTTTTTAATTTGTTTATGTGGTGTATCATATTAATCGATTTGCATATGTTGAACCATCCCTGTGCCTCTGAGATGAAGCCCACTTGATCGTGCTGTATAATCTTTTTAATAAAGATTCACTAGTATCTTAAAGGTTTGCTAGTATCTTATTTAGGATTTTTGCATCTGTGTTCATGAGAGATGTTGGTCTGTAGTTTTCTCTTTGTGTGTTATTTTTACCAGGTTTTGGTATCAGGGTAATATTGGCCTCGTAAAATGAGTTAGGAAGTATTGCCTTTGCCTCAATTTTTTGGAAAAGTTTGAGAAGAATAGGTATTAAATCTTTCTGAATGTTTGATAGAATTCACCAGTGAAGCCATATGGTCCTGGACTTTTTGGTATGTTTTTGATTATTGTTTCAATTTCCATACTGTTGATTGATCTATTTAGATATTCCAGTTCTTCTTGATTCAATCTAGAAAGTTTGTATATTTCTAAGAACTTGTCCATTTTCTCTAAGTTATTGAATTTAGTGGCATATAATCTTCCATAATATTCTCGCATGATCCTTTGTATTTCAGTGGTATCTGTCATAACTTCTCTTTAATTTCTAATTTTATGTCTTTTTTCTTTTTTTCCTTAGTGAGTCTAGCCAGAGGTTTGTGAAATTTAACTCCTGGCTAAATCTCTACCAATATTTAATTGGCAAGATGGATATTGAATAAAATCCAGCATTATTCAAATAAAACCAATTTAGGTATGACATGCAGCCTAGAATTTTGACCGTCTGGTTTGAACTGAAATCAAACTTTTATTTTTTTTCAAGAAAATTTGTTTCTTTTTATGATGGTCTTTTTATTTTGAGTCTCATCAACTTTCATAATGGGAAATCAAGTCTGCCTTGAGCTTAGTTAGTTGTTGAAATATCATATTCTTTTTCAATGGAACACAAGCTGCTTTTACATACATGTCAAGGAACATAAACTCAGTTCACTGTAATAGAGAACCTATCAAAACCTGGCAGAAGTGGGTGACTTATATGAAATTGTGCCTGAAAGAAATATAAATATGAATTTATTAATCTATTTATATTAGTGATTTAAAATAAATAAATTCTGGAACACTTTCTTTAAGTAAAGTCTTGTGTAAAAATAGATTATGTATGTAATAGAGATGAAAGTGGAATGGCCTTGGTTGAAGTTCAAGTGGACAGTTCTAGTCCCATACACTGAGACTTTGTATTCCCCTAGATCTAGAGAACAGTGTATGAAAAATATTACTCTAAATTTGTTAATCTTTTTTTTTTTTTTTTTTTTTGCTATATTAGGGACTCCCAGTAAAGAATGTTTAAAAGGGCCACATTGTTTCAAATTCCCACATCTGAGATTTACCTTATGGAATTGTATGTGTTACATGCCATAGACTGTGGGATGGCTTTATGCAAGATAAAACCCTTTGAGACTCATCATTATAGTTACTGTAATTTTTATGATGTTAAGATAGTTGTTTAACATCATATAACTCCTCTTTACTCACAGGAAAACTCTGTATGTCATAGCTAAAATAATTGTACCCAAAGTCAGTTTGTTTTCATCTTTGGAATACTAAGACGTATATAACATGTTCTTTATATTCATTGGTTGCTAATAAGCTCAAGGACAAATTTGTAGCTAAAATCTAGAATGTGTACAGTGACTTCTGGCTATATTCTGTTAATCTTTGTGTTCTCTGGTTGTGTCTTTAGTTTGTTATTAAACTTTGATTTTATTTTTGACTTGTTTCATTTCTCAACCACTAAATTAAAAAATAAAATAAAATAAATCTAACCGTACTATTTGTATTTTTGATTTCTGCCTGAAGTCATTTTGGGGAATGAGGTAGGATATAAGTTTATTAGAATAATTTAAAAATATACTCTCTTTTTCTTCATTCAGTCTTGAGTGTCTATATTTAATATGGCAGCTTCTGAAGCTTTTCTTTCCTCTTCTCAATATTTATTTTCAACAAATTCACTCATTCCTAACCTGTTATTTTACACACAGACTATAAATAAGGTACTAACACATTTTCAAATATTTGATGTCCTCATGAACAATTAATTGTGAACAATCATTTTTCCTCAAAAACAATTTAGGTAGAAACATTTGTCTCCTACTTGTAATTCAAATACCTCCTAGGTTTCCAGTTTGGTGCAAAAATGCCAAACTCAAAATGCTTCTAAAACCTTAATAACTATTTGGAGTAATGAAGACAGCCACTAGTGTTCTTGCACTTCACTAGCAGAAAACTAAATAGGAGAGCTTTTTGAAAATGTTTTCAAGAGCTAGGCATATACTCCAAAGAGAGTTATTGTGTGCATACAGATATAAGATATGTAAATTGGGCTGAACTTCACTTGTATCTATTAACCTGTCCTCAATAAGGTTAACCAGAGATTTATGAAGTTTGTTATAGCAATTAATATATCTAAAATAATAACTTGTCTCTTAAGTATGGTCTTTTAGAAGTAACAGCCTCAACACTGGTGAGGACAGAACTTTAACTTTATTATTACCAAACACATTTCTGGATAATGGAGTAATTTCTGTGCCATCAATTGATTGACCAAATTAACAAGTAATGCTCAGGTGCCCTTAAATAGTTAAATAATTTTATTAGGAAATACTCTTCTTACAGCATCAAGCTCAACATAACTATTCAGTTTAAAATAAATATTTCCCAATGTTAAAAAAGTATCTGCTTAATAGTCAAAGAGCCTAGCAGATCCCCAGGGATAATTAGACAGAATCGCACTATGGAAACTAGGAGGCACATCAAGCAGATAATTTCTAATACATTTTAAGCAGTGGCTCTCTGCTTTTGCCCTGTAATTATTTCTCACACAATATGATCCATCCCAGGGCATAATTTTTGAATATAAACTTAACTTTCAGTGGGAACCACTAATGAAGGAGCAATGCTTAGTGCTATCCAGCACAAGGACATGCATAAATCATAATCTCAAAACACAAAAACAGAATGAACTACTCTATTATTCAAGAGTTATAGTCCTCAATACATTAGTATCCCCAAACTAATGACATCAAGTAGACTTTTATTCCGGCTAAAACTTTCTAACCCACAAAAGCAATATGAATATATTTATTATTTCCAAATTTCCTTGAGATATTTTCTAGTTAGCTGTATAATTTTAGGCAACATATTAATAGCATTTCTATAAACAAAGCCAGAATTTTATTCAAACTAATTTTTCTAGAAAATAACTTATACATTGAATAATATTTTATAAACTAGTTTAATGTTTTATATATAATAGTTGTGTTCATATCTTATTGTCTTATAATTCTACCCCAGGACAAAATCCATGGACAGATTTCATAGACTTCAGATCCACCATAATATGTGTAAGCCAAATAGATAATTATTGATTTATATATATATATATATATATATATATTTTTTTTTTTTTAACCTGAAGCCAATACTAAGACAGGAAATTAAGCACCCGTTGCTTTCTAGTTTCTCCAGGTTTGCTCACTGAGGAGCCAGAGAATCTTGAGAGAGAGAGAATGAAACAGAAAGAGAGTGTGTGTGTGCTGATGGTAAGGTGAGGTTTCTAACCTGACAGTTTATCTCTTTAGGCCCAGGATTTTGTCTTAGTTCCTACATATGCGCATACTCTGCTAATGCCACGTTATAAGCCACTTGGATTTGGTAGGTGCTATCTAGATAAATACTACTCAGGATTCCTTCATCTTTCAAGACTCTGCTTTATTTCTGTTCTCCAAATGTTTTTCTAAATTTCCTTCTATTATGTATTTAAAACAAAACGTGTCTTCATGTTTTATTTAATATTTTTGGTGTTCTGAATAAAGAAAACTGTTTTCTATATCTTGATAGCATAATTCAAAAAATTTCCTTTCAATTATGTTTTCTCAACTACAGTGATTTTTAATGTACTTCATAGCCCTTTTTCTCTATAGAAAACTTGATAAGATAAGGTGAAATATAAGTTATATCAACATGCCCTCACCAGTTTGACATGTCCAGAGCTGCAATTATTCCATTTCCCAAAGAAGAGATTGAGCTAAATAATACTGAGAATTTTTTAAACTGTTTTTATATTATTGCTGGGCCCAGCTATTTGAATCAGAATGGAAAATAAGCTCCAAGACTTTTTAATTACAGCTTTTGTTGAATCGTAGCGATCTAGCCTAGTTTCTGACTTACCATGAAGATGAGACTTACCATGAAATTCAACCCATAAGAAAAGGGCTACTTCGAAAAAGCAAAAGATATGCGTAGTTCAGATTGGGTTTTCATGGCACAATAAAGAAACGCATACATATGTATACATAGATATATCTGTATATCTATGTATATCTACATATACACAAATATGTGTATGTATATATATATATATATATATATATGTATATATGTACATTCAAGAATGTCCATAGCAGCTGAATTCATAAAAGCCAAATTTGGGAATAATCTAAATGGTCACCAACAGCAAAATATATGCATGAGGTGTGATACATTTATACATAGAAACAAATCAACTAGCGCCTATGATTATGAAAATGTTCCAAAATTAGTTGTGATAATGGTTGTACAACTTTGTAAATATGCTAAAATTCATTGAGATGTACACTAAAATATATATTAATTTTATGGTATTTAAAATATGTCAATGAAACTGGGTAAAAATTTATTATCCAGAAAAATTATCTGAATTGGTATTGTATATGGAAAGACTAAATATTTGAACTTTTTAAAAAATAGAGTTTATTGGAGCTATTTTTAGTTCATTTAACTTAAAAATAAATTAGTCAATTACTATACAAATATTTTAAAGTTTATATCATCGTGATGAATTTAGTGCCTCTTTTTCTCAAGTGTCCTGGCTTGAAAATAAATTAAGTGGTATTCTCATCATAGGTCTTTGCTCCCACATCTTTAAATAAAAGTTAGCCTCTTGCAAACAGACCCTCCCTTTCAATTTTTCTCTAAAAATGTGAAACAATATATTACTTAATGTTAGTATCACATATTACTATTTTAATAATTGTTTTCAAATATTTGTTCACATTTTTAAAATATCAAAATATCAGTGAAAATCATATTAACTTGATATTTATAATAAGATAACTGAAATGCAGGCTTTAAAATCTGAAATGGTGAACCATGGTTTCACTCTGCCGCCTCACCCACAATGCCACCAGAAATTTGCTTCTGTTATCCTAAATCTTATATTAGTATTAATAAAATATAAATATGAATCACTTCTTTCGGAAACAAGATCACACTATTGAAAATGTTATCCATAACAATGCTGCTGTCTAATTTACAGATTTTGTCCTTTTTTGTTTTATTGCTTGCTCCTTCACACATACACAAAATTCTCTCACCTGCTTCAAGCAGACTTAAGAGCTTTTGTTTGGTTGTCTTTATATTTATTTTTGTTTTTTCTCTTCTTTAATTCAGGTTGAAGATTGACCTCCCATGTTTTATTTTCTACAAGATTTTGCTTTTTAAATTTCATTACATTAAGGTAATGTTTCTTCTTTCTATCTTGCACTTATTCCCCATTAAAAATAATAATTTTTAACCCAAAATGTCAGATGGGGTTGAGAAATAGTACACCTAAGACTGTAAATTGTCTTTGTGTCTGCATGATTGACTTCCAAACTAAATAAACTCAGTAAGCGATTTCTGTTTTAGTCCACATAGAATGGAGACTAACTTCTGCACGAGTGTTACAGAAGGAAAAAAAAAAAAAAGTTTCAAAGATCATTTATTGACTTTAAGGTTATCATTAGTCTCATTTTTTCAAGTGTTTATAATCCCCGTCTTTCCAGTTAGTAAAGAAATGCATTTTTCACTAATATGTAAAAAATAAACAATCAAAACTTTATCTTTCATGTATTCTCACTTTTACTTTGTTCTTTAGAATATTTGCAAAATATGAGCAAATTGTCATTCACATCAATTATGAAAGTGAAAATTTGCCTCCTTATTTTATGAGGAAACCAAACTTTCTTCAGATTAATATTTCCTTTCTCTCTTTAAATTTTTAGAAAAAATGAGAAGCATAAACTAACCTATGTCACAAAAGACTCTACTACTTAAAAGATTATATAAAAGAGACTCTATCTATTGTATACATATTATTTTTTTTCTAATGAGTTTGACCTTGATATAAATGTGAAAACCAAAATTTATTTCCTTCCTGATCTTGTATTCTGGCAGAACTTATTCAAGCAAAAGTCTTCATAAAGCAACTCTGTGCTTGGTTCATTTCTGTGGAAATTATAAATAAAATGAGATAGTTTAGCAAATTATGGTACTCTA
Source organism: Rousettus aegyptiacus (assembly GCF_014176215.1). Classification (NCBI taxonomy): domain Eukaryota; kingdom Metazoa; phylum Chordata; class Mammalia; order Chiroptera; family Pteropodidae; genus Rousettus; species Rousettus aegyptiacus. Next base: position 77,865,812 of record NW_023416307.1, read on the forward strand.
TGACTTGCAAAACGTGTGCAATATTTAGAGAGATGGGGTGAATTAAGATAAGCTATTGGTTCCAATGATCTTCAGGGTGAAGGAATAGCTATGATATACTTTGGCCTTGAGTTTGATTCTGAAAGTTTTATGATAATGTGTTGCCTACTAAGCTGCCACATGTGATAATTAATCAACTAAAAAGAATAAAGGTGACAGAATAGACAGTCTCATCAGGATAAATTCCTGTGAGCAGTGACCCACTTGCATCATATTTTATATTTTGAAGCTATTCTTTTTATCATTTCTTCTTTTATTTAATATTTCAACTCTATGGTTTCCGCCATGCTCTTGTTTTTACCACACATATTAATAAAAATTCATGCAACATCACATTTAAACATTTTTCTCTGTCATAATGAAAATAAAGAATATATTATGGCTTATCTGAACTTTGAACAAGGAGGGCATTTTGAGCATAAATCTAAAAGAACAAAAAAGATTGAATGATAAATAAGGGAAGCAATTTGAGACAAAAGATTGATTCTTTTTTATATGAAAAGTTCTCCTATAATCAAAGGTTGAAAAACAACAGAAAATGGTAGCGGACATAAACCATAGTTTGCTCCAAAAGAAGTACAAACAGCAGACACATTTTAAAAAGTCTCCTCACAAGCAATCAAAATGTAAAAAAAAAAAAAAAAATCAATATTGTTATTTAGCTTCTCAAATTGACAGAAATTCAAATACAGTTAGATATTTAGAGGGAGGGAGAGAGAAACAGAAAGATAGCCATAAAGACAAAGAGAGGGAAACATTTTAGTTTGAAGAGGTACAGGAAAAACATATAGCCTACTAGTCCACTTCTAGAAATTTATTAAGAAGTACTCACAACCAAGGAAGTATTCATTGATATATACATATACTAAGTTTCATCCCAACTTTGCTTTTAAAAGCAAAAGAAATATTTGAAAAGTACAAAGACACGAGAAAAGATTACTTAAATTATTTTTCATGCTTGAAGAAAAATTTTATTTAACACATTTTTCTGTCCCTACCATATTCTAAGAATTGTGCATTAAAAATCATGGCTTAAAAATATGCAAAGGAATTATGCTCATTTTCTAATATTAATGAAATGAAAAGCAGTTTATAGTGTCTTTATCTCTATATATATACATTATATGATCCCATGATTAATTTGATTAATTTCTACATAATAAAATTATGAATACTTTTTATGTTCTTTATACAGTAGCTCCTCCCTTATCTATGATTTCACTTTCTCCTGTTTCAGTTACCCAAATATTAAATAGAAAATATTAAATAGAAATTTTCAGAAATAAACAATTTATAAGCATTAAATTGCATGCTGTTCTGAGTAAGGTGAAGAAATCTCATACTGTCCTACTCTTTCCCATCTAGGACGTGAATCATCCTTCTTTCGTTGTTTCATTAATTTTGTTTTTTTGTATTACATTTTTTTATTTCTCAATTACAGTTGACATACATATTATAATAGTTTCAGGTGTACAACATAGTGGTTAAGTTGTGAGTTTATATAACTAACAAAGTGATCAATGATCAGTCCAGAAGACAACCAACCTTCCCATTTAGTCAATAGCTGTCGGTTATCAGATAATTTGTTGCCATATCATAGTGCTTGTGTTCACATAACCCTTAGTTTATTTAATAATGACCTCAAAGTGCAAGAATACCTTACAGTATATTATAGGTAGGTATGAATAGGTAAAAACCTAGTATACACAGGATTTGATACTATTCTTGATTTCAGGCATTCACTGGTGTCTTGGAGCATATTCCCCTTTATAAGGGAGCACTGCTGTATATTTTTACATTTTCTAATCTCTACGATTTATGTATTACTTTCCTAATTAGAAAATGATTTTAAAGTAATACTATAATTTTTTTAACATATTAATTACTTTCTTCAGATATGTGAATTTATCCTTTTTTTACTTGAATTTTTTTAAGAAATAATTTGTCTCTGACAAGGTATCTCGTGATGCAACTTATAAAGATTATACCAAATTAAGTAATTTGTAAATACCTTATTGTAATTCATAAGCTAATACGCAGGAAATTCATTGGAACTTACCTAGATTATATCGGCTTTATAAAACTGTTGGCGCATCTACAAAACATGAAGGCCAACTAAAATTATGATCTGTTTTTCTTAATTCAGTCAAATTAATATGTTTGTGTACCCTATCAGGTAGTTAAAGTATGATCTAAGGATTTAGTTCATTTAAATATAATTAAAGCAAATGTGAAAGCAATTGGCTTCTTGAGTTCAAGCTTCTAAGCATGAAGTCATACAACCCTTCATCTCCTATTACACAACTTTTTTTCTGCACCATGTGTGCAAAATGCAAAGAATGATTGATATTTATTATTATTTGGCTGTCTTAAATGAATCATATTTTTGCAAATTTTTCCATACATACACTTTTTCACTGCTCTTTCAAAATTAAGAAAAGTAATGCAATTTCTGTTGAAAAACAACTTGCAACTCTGAAGCTGTTTTCAGATTCATCCCTTGTATGAGTAAACCATAGGCAATGTAGGCAGATTTTAGCAATCCTTCCAGCTAGTTCACTGATATGCTTGAGCAGGCCCAGCTGAGATCAACAGAGAATGTCCTAGATCAATAGAGCCGTCCAGACAATTTGTAGACTCACGAGGATTAATAAATGCTTTTTGTTTGTTTGTTTTAAGCCATTAGTTTTAGAGTGGATTGTTATAAAACAGTAGCTGACATACATATTTGACAATCTGTTCTCATGTTCAGCTTTTAATAAACTATTTTAAATATCCTAGTGTTAGACCCTAAGAGAATATATTTGGGGCTATCCAACACAGCAAATTTTAGTTATAATAGCTGCATAATATACAGAGATATAAAATTAAAAAAAAGAAAGTGTTTGCCCTATGATGAATATAATAAAGTTTAGGTGATACTTAATCATCCAGAAATGAATCCAAGAAGCTTTAACTTAAGATGTGTCCATCTTCCTACATTGTTGGCTAGGACTTTGGGTACATAAGGGTGGGAAAAGCACTGACATTATCGTCTATGTCCCTGTTTCCCCCCTTCCCTAGTATTTATTCTCACCCTTTCCAGATGGAGAGGGTCTCTCAATAAGCACTGAGTTCTAAACTACTGATTTCAGTATAGGGGATGAATATGTGTCAGGTCATCATTGTGGTTTTACTGATTTTTCTGATACTGAAAAACTAGATTAACATTATAAACATGTAACAAGTAGACTATTTGGAGAATAAAAGTTTTCTTTTGTTCGATATAACAACTACAAAAAAAAAAGCATAGTATATATTCTCAGTATTTTAACAATTGGTATTTTAGAATAGCTTAATAATACTTTAGCTACTTAATTATTAGTTAAAGCCTATTAATTTTACCTATTGAATGAAAGCAGATGGCCCAAAATTAACTAGTAAATAGATTCACAAGTGTTTTAAAAATTATATCAAGAAATGCTCCTAATGAGCATATGAGGGTGTGGGGACTCCTTATTTCCCAAAGCTGCCTTCTGGAAATGTGAATGTGGAGGCAGTAATCTTTAGAAAGGAGATGAGACAGACCACTGAACTAGACAACAATGAGATCTATTTTTGGGTGGAGTGGTGGGGTGTCCATATAGTTCAGCATATTGATTGCCTGTCACAGCATTTGACTCTTACAGTCTGTCATACAGCTAGTATGGTGAGTATTAGAGCAACTTATTTGGGTCAAACTGTTTAGTAAAAACTCATTAAAATGCAAATATATTACTTGAGAAAGGTAACACATTAAGTCACAGAACATATTAATAATTTAACATGTATTTTGCTATCCTAAGCTTCTCATAATTCATCTGTTGACACAGCACTTAGAAGATGTATTCACTTGCATTTTTAATAACAGGCTTCTCAAATTCAAGCTTATTCTAACTAAACTTTTGATCTCCACCTCTACATAGTTTTTCCCTGTTATAGCCTGAATTTGTGTCCTCCCCATCATTCTTGTTGAAGACCTTATCCCCAGTGTGATGTTTATTAGGCAGTGGGGACCTTGAGAAGTAATTATGTGTAGATGAGGTCATGACTTAATTACTGATTGTATAAGAAGAAAACAAGACACCAGAGCATCTTTTTTTTCCCCCATGTGAAGACACAGCCATCAGGACTTTTCGGATGTAGAATTTAGCACTGTCCAAGTGACTATTATTTTTTGTTTGTTCGTATGTTTTATTCCTGTCTTACTTTACAAAATATGTTCAATAGCATGTAGATATTGTTTATCTTATGTATTGTTATATGCCCAATGTGTGCAACCTTAATATATCATAAATATATCAAAAAGTTACTTTAAGCAGCATGCTGAAATATGTAAATATTTTTAATTCTATAACACAATCTAAATAAATTTTGTTGACCAAATATATGTTTGATATTTAATATAAAATTTTAATTCCAGTCAAATGTATAAATCATAAAATAAACTTTTGAATAAATCATAATAAGATTATATGAGAATTTTCCCTTAAAGTACATTTATAAATTGTTCAACCTCGTTGGTATTTTCTAAACAAAAGCAAGAAGTGGTGATATTTATAAAATATGCCATAAATAAAAGAAATCGGTTGAATATATATTTCAGTAAAATATGTTTACAAATATAATGCAGCAAATTTAAAAAGGGAGGAATTATACTCAATAATTTTCTCTCCCACACACACGTACAGACTAGGATATACAGTCACTATTCAATATTAGTTATTTAACCATGCATTCATACCATAATTATATTTGAGTTAATGATTATATGAGAAAAGTGGATTTCATATTAGGAAACAATGATATTTACATATGATTCAGTCTTGTCCTTGAAGAAATTAGTCCAGGTAAAGAGACACATGAAAATACAATGGAGCCATATACTCAACGATTGGCATGTAAATAAGCTAATATGGAGCAATCATATGGGTTGAGGATCCCAATAGTTAAAATGGTGTGAGAAGAGGGAGGGAATGATTCTTGAGCTGAATCTTAAAGATGACAAGATGATAACAAGACAAAAGAAAAGGCAGTGATTCTCTGTAATGGGCCAATGTGAGAGGCAGAATATACAATAAAGAAAAACAGGTAGGAATTTGATTAAGTAGTGTCTTATCTTCACTTACTCATCCATTTATTCTCTAAATAAGAATGAGTAGCTCATGTGTTCCATACAAACCGCTTCATAGTAAAGAGCTCAAGTTTTATACTAAATGTGGTAACGACAGATTTTTATGATGGCTTGTATTTTAGGTTACATTACTCTGGCATTTCTGTGAAGGGATATATTGAAGGGTTTAGGACTGCAGGCAAAGGAGCTCTTGTAATAATTCATGCAAAAATAGATAATGGTCTACATTAGAGCAGTGATAATAGAATAAGACAGATTTAAGAAATATTTAAGATAAAACATTAGTAGATTTTACAAGTGAGAGAGAAATAATGGTCAGCCCTATGAAGTGAGCAAAGAGAGTTTATTAACCTTTGCCTTTTATCAGTTCCTCATAGCTTGAAAAGCAAAGTTTTGTCAAATGGTATGATTTCTCAAGTCTATGTGCTTCAGCTAAACTAAACCAGAGGAAAACTAAATCTGCTTCTCTTTTCTTTATGTGTCGCCCTTGCATGAGTCCCAAAGCCCTACAGATTTTCCTTTCTGACACTCTCAGAGAAATTTTGGATATATGTCTTAGACTTTGCAGGTCAAAAGAGGGGAGACAAGATCCCCACCTCAATTCTGACATTATTGTCCATTAGTTTGTTACTCTCTCAGGAGATGCGGCATGAGACTAAATAAGAGAAAAAGAGATATTTGAGTATTTTGCAATTGCCGGCTTGGATTTTTATGTAATGCCCCTCCTGAATAAAGATCAAGAAAAGGCTATTTAACCTACCCTTTGTCCTTGGGCTGAATTTCAACTAAAGAGTCCAAGACAACCTTGGCTTTTTATTTATAATCAACAAGACAGAAATCTGTATAACCATTGTGCCATAAGTTTTACTTACAAGCATATATTTAATATATATATAAAAGAAAACTTGCTTTCTTTATAAATATAGATAGGAAGCATCAGTGTATTACTTGAATTAAAAACAAATTAACTTAATTTTTAAATAGAAAATTCCAATATAATTGTTTTCTAATAAATAATATTTCACTGAACTATTATAATGGTTAGATAGTTTCTGATTAAAAATTATTTTAATTCAGTTATTTATAAGTCCAGATAATATTATACTCACAAGTTCAAAAAAGTATTGCCTATTTTATTTATAAATATTATAGTACTCTTATACATATAAATACATTTGAAATGCTAATGAATATTTATAACTATTATTTGAAGAAATGAACAGGTTAAAAATTTTAAAATTTAATAACCTAAAAAAATAGACTAATATTTAGAAAAATATAATCTTCTTAGACTGAATCAAGAACTGGAAAATCTTAATAGACCAATCAGCAGTAGGAAATTAAAACAATCATTAAAAACATACCAAAAACTAAAAGTCTAGGACCAAATGGCCTCACCAGTGAATTCTACCAAACATTCAAAGATTTAATATCTATTCTTAAACTCTTTTAAAAAAATTGAAGAGGAGGCAATACTTCCCAACTCATTTTGTGAGGTCAATATTATTCTAATACCAAAGCCTCTCAAAGATAACACACAAAAAGAAAACTACAGACCAATATCTCCCATGAACACAGATGCAAAAATCCTAAATAAGATACTATTGAACTGAATACAGCAACATATTGAAAAGATTATACACCACGAGTAAGTGGGCTTTTTCCCAGGGGCACAGGGATGGTTCAACATAAGCAAATCGATTAATGTGATACACACATAAAAAAAATAAAATATAAGAATCATATGAGCATATTAATAGATGCAGAAAAAAGCCTTCGATAAGACACAGCATTCATTTATGATCAAAACGCTTAACAAAATTGGTATAGAAGGAAAGTACCTTAACATAATAAAGGCCATATATGACAAACCCTCAGCCAACATTATATTTTATGGTGAAAAACTACAAACTTTCCTTCTAAGATCAGGAACAAGACAAGGCTGTCCACTATAGCCACTGCTATTCAATATAACATTGGAGGTGCTAGTGAGTGCAATCAGGTAAGCAAAAGATATAAAAGGCATCCAAATAAGAAAGGAAGATGCCAAACTGTCATTATTTGCAGATGACCTGATTCTCTATATAGAAAACCCTAAAGACTCCACAAGAACACTACTAGAAACAATAACCAAATATAGTAAAGTTTTTGGACATACAATTGACATTCAAAAATCCATAGTGTTTCTATACTCTAATAATGAAGTGTCAGAAAAAGAAGTGGGAAAAATAATTTCTTTTGCAATTACAACAAAAAGAATAAAATACCTAGGACAAAATCTAATGAAACATGTGAAGGACCTATATAATGAAAACTATAAGACCCTATTAAAAGAAATGAATGAAGATACAAAGAAATGGAAATATATTCTGTGTTCTTGGATTGGAAGAATCAACATAGTTAAAATGACCTTAATACCTAAAGCATTATACAGATTTAATGCGATCCCCATCAAAATCTCGTTGGCATTTTTTAAAGAAATAGAACGAAAAATCATCAGATTTGTATGAAACCACAAAAGACCTCAAGTTGCAAAAGCCATCCTGAGAAAAAAGAATGAGATTGGAGGCATTATTCTGCCCAACTTCAAATTAAACTATAAAGTGACAGTAATCAAACGACGTGGTATTGGCAGCAAAACATACACACAGAGCAGTGGAACAGAATCAAGAGTCCACAGGTAAACCTATATTTATATGGGCAAATAATTTTCAACAAAGAAACTGAAAACATACAGTGGAGAATGGAAAGCCTCTTCAATAAGTGGTGCTGGGAAAATTGGAAGGCCACCTGCAAAAGAATGAAATTAGACTGTTTTCTATCACCACACACTAAAATTAACTCAAAACAAATTAAAGAACCGAATATAAGACCTGAAACAATAAAATGCATAGAACAATACATAGGAACAAAACTCAAGGGCCTTGGACTGAACGAGGATTTTATGAATTTGGCCTCAAAGGCAAAGGAAGTAAAAGCAAAAATAAATGAATGGGACTATATCAAACTAAAAAGCTTCTGCTCAGCAAAGTAAATTGTCAACAAGGTAAAGAGACAACCATCTCAATGGGAAAATATATTTGCAAGCAATCCCTTTGATAGGGCCTAATATCCAAAATATACAAAGAACTCATATGACTCAATAGCAACAAAAAAACACAAATGATCCAATCAAAAATGGGCAGAGGACCTGAACAGGCACTTCTCCCCAGAGGACATAGAAATAGCCTACGAACATGAACATGAAAAGATGCTCAACATCGCTAGCTATTAGGGAAATACAAATCAAAACCACAATGAGATACCATATCATACCTGTTAGAATAGCTATAATCAACAGGACAAGTAATAACAAATGTTGGAGAGGATGCAGAGAAAAAGAAACCCTCATATACTGCTGGTAAGACTGCAAATTGGTACAGCCACTATGGAAAACGGTATGGAGGTTCTTCAAAAAACTAAGAATTGATCTACCATATGATCCAGCAATCCCACTACTGGGTATTTACCCCAAAAACTTAAAAATCCATATCCAAAAAGATATTTGCACACCGATGTTCATAGCAGCACTATTCACAGTGGCAGAACATGGAAGTAACCAAAGTGTCCTATGATAGATGATTGGCTAAAGAAGCTGTGGTACATATATACAATGGAATATATGGACTAACTTATTTATGAAAATGTAATAGTAATGATATTATAGGTCATAAAGAAAATAGACTGTTCTTATATTTCTTCTAAATAAGACTTGTTAGTCTAAATTTTGCATTTTGATTCTTTGGCAATTTTTAAGATTATTTTTCCCTTTTATTTGGTTTTTGACAAAATTATTATGCTTGACATAGTTGTGGCTTGCTTTTCATATATAACTGACTTTGAGTACATCGTGTTGTTAATTGATATCACTCAGCAAAATTGATAATTCTATGACATTATGTCTTCAAATATTGTTTGCCCTATTTTCACTCTATATCTTCTCGGAGACTTCGATTATAAGCATGATACATGTTTTGCTATATTCTCCATATCTCATATAATTTTTTGTATTTTCTTGTCTCTTTATGCTTCATTCTCAGTAGTTCTGTCCTATATTTCTAATTTTTTTTCCAGCTTTAACTAATGTATTAATCTGGTCTCTCAGGTTGTTATTTATAATTTTCGGCTCTAGACTTTCCATTTGGTTTTCTTTGAAAGATCAAGTACTCTTCCAAAATTATTAAACTTTTTTACTTTTTAACATATTAAGCATAGATTTAATTCTTTAATGTATGTGCAATGCCTCCATTCTCTAGATTCCCTATGAACCTGTCTATAGTATCAAATTGTCTTCCTCTATATGTGTGATCATTTTTGATTGAGTGTTGAACATTGTAGAGAAAAATTGTAGGGATAATTTGAGCTCTTCATAGAGAATTTATATTTTTTTCTGACGGATGGCTAAAGCCAATAGCAATCTCAAATCGACTTAATCTAATTTAGTTTTGACATAGTTGGAAGCTGTGCTTTAGTCTTAGTAAAAGTGGTTTGTTTCCAGTAATCCTGTATACTTAAGATATACCCCTTCACTTTTCCTTCATAGTGTCTGTTGGGTTCATCAATGTTCTTATTCCTTGGTAGGTTCTAAACTCCACTTTTTGTCATCTTTGCATTATAAGTCTGTCCAAAATTTCTTTCAAATTCTAAGCCTGATATGACAAACAAGCCCTCAAATGTTTGGATAAAAGTTTTGTTTGTTTGTTTTTTCTTCTCAGATCTTGACTCTATTTCCTCATTACCTTGGTAGCTGTATATCTTACAACATATATTTTCAGTATATAGTTTCCACATTTTCTATTCGTTCTCATTATGTGGGTTTGTTCAAGTTACCTATTGCACTGTTACAGGAAAGAGAATTCTGGTAACTTTTCTTTAGATCTGAAAATCAGACACTAATTCTTAACATTTCACTACAGTTGAAGTCTGTTCTACATAATTATATTTTCAGGCCATAAATGTCTGTAGGCTAAGGTTTTTCCATATTTTTACTATAGGTTTGTTTATTTTCTTTTGTTATGTAGGCCTCCAAACGATATTGTTCCTATTACAAACTGATGATTCTGTTGACATATGGACAGGTTCTACTAACTTTAACCATTGGTTTCAATAGAAAAATGTATACTCGAATATTTGCTGACCTCTTCATTTTCTTAAAAACCAATTTACTTGCAGATAGAAACAGAAAGGCAGGGTGCACATACTGGTAAGAATTATGAAACAAAGATTAATGAACAGTTCTTGTCAAAGATTTGCTGAAGTCAAGTATTTTGCACAAGCTGCCTGATACAGCAGTCATGCACTCACTCAGTCTGTAGAGTTTAGGACATAAAAATGGAATCATGCCAGATGAACAAGCTAAGGAAATGTGAGTGCTTGAATGGTAGTAGTGCATCCCATATACTTCACCTCAATAAAGCCTGGCAAATCACCCTTCTTAGACCCCATTTTTCCCTCTGTCAGCTGAATGTGGGTAACATTTCTAAGAGACAAAGAATGGGAGTGGTATCCAAAATACTTCAGCCTTTAATTTACTCTGAACTTTATGTTTCACTTTCTAAGCAGCTTTCCATGGTGCCAGTGGGCAATTTAAGAGAAATTAATCTGCATTTAAAAGACTAACTATAGATTAGATAGATATGTTTAAAATGGTAATACAAACTGTAGTTACAATTCAGAGCACCAGTATAATAAACTTCTAATGTTTGTTGTTATCAGATGAATCATTTTGAGAATATTGGAAAGCAAGGTTTAAAATTTTTATTGTAGCAAGCTGTTTTCTTTCACACACATAAAGAGAACTGTATATTAATTAACTTTTAACTAAAATATTAATGGCTTACTTTGGATGTGGAACCATCCATAAAGTGGTAAAAGATTATTACTCCAATATTCAAGTACATCCCAGGATACCGTTTTCTTTTATTTGTTGAAAGAAATAGTAAGAATGCTGGGCAGCAAAATAAATCTCTATAGAGCAAGACCCAATTTATCTAGAGTAGAAAACAGTTTTGAAAATAAATCTAGTTCACTATTTAAGAATCATCTCTGCTTTAAGGTTATTCAGTTTCAAAACATTTACTTGCCATGGGGAGAGAAACATTCAATTTCTGTTTTGATGTTTTACTTAAATAAAAAGTATCATGTTTACAAATAAAACTATATAGATCATCATTTTAATGACACATTGACATTTTGTTTGTTTCAATATCTTATTTACAAGACATTTAAAAATGTAAAGTTAAATTTAAATCAAGTTAGAAGTGTTTGTTATTAGATGAAAATAAAATTTTAACTGTCTCTGTGACTTTTTGTCGGTGGTGATTCTTGCACAAAAATGTGAATGTAATTAATGCCACTGCACTGTATACTTAAAAATGATTAAGATAGTAAATGTTATGTTATGTGTATTTTACTACAATTTTAAAAAGCAACAAATAATAATAAAAAGTCTATTCTTTTATTTTTTTCATTCTTCCATTCTTTTAATTAACATTCAATATTATTTTATATTAGTTTCAGGTATACAGCATAGTGTTTAGATATTAATATAATTTTAAAACACTTTATATACTTTCAAAATTAACTTTTTTAAATTTCATGTCAGAGGTCGATGAGATTATGACAAATTCAATGAAATGAAAATATAAACCATAAAATGAAAAAAATAAAAAAAAAATAGTAGATATTAAAGCAATAATGCCACTGAGCTATTTGCAAGGTATGGTTGCTGAGGGACTAGACACTTAATAGTGCAACACAGAAAGTTTTTTGTTAATTATTTTTCTGCATGGTAAGAAAAACCTTTCACTTTTTACACCAAGAAATAAATCTCTAATAATAATAATAATAATTTAACTCCTTCCCTTTTTCCCATTCTTACACTTTGCTTTAGCAAATAGACAATTGACCTGGAGAAGAAAATGTAGCCACCACTATCCAGAGGGTGATAGCAACAATAATAGAAGAATAAGATAAAAGAGCTGGTTATAACAAACTTTAAGTAGTTGGTTTGCTATAGAACTTCTTACAGCATGTATTGAGTATATGAGTGCAGATAATGAATCTCTTAGAAAGGGTATAGCCTGTTAGGAACTGGGTCGCAAAGCAAGAGGTAAGTGGTGGTGAACAAGCAAACCTTCATCTGTATTTGTAGTCACTGCCCAGTGCTAGCATCACCACCTTGGTTCTACTTCAAATCACCAGTCATTAGATTCTCATAGAAGCCAGTCCCTGGTGCCAAAAAGGTTGAGAACTGCTGGGGTATAGTATATGAACGATATTTAGTAAGTGTTCATAACCACAGTGTGGAAGGAAGATTTCTAAGGTGCCCTGTCCCCATACACACACACACACAAGAGTCTAGGCTCCTGGTGCTCCAGAGCCGGGAAGAAAAGTCCCCACACTACAGGCTATGAAAACCAGAAGAGTTTGTGGCTGTGTAAGATAAAATGCAGCTGGAGTCCCAGGCCTTCCTCTTAAAGGGCCCACATGGACTTATGAGCTGATGGACTCACTTGCTCTGAGCTCCAATGCTGGGGCAACATCTCAAAAGGTGCCAAGGACGTACAGGGAGGAACTGAGTTGTCTGGCTTCAGGACAAGAGATAGAGGAGCAGTCTTCTCACAGATAGAGTTGCTGGCAGAAGCCAGTTTCTAAGCTAAGCCCTCCCCTCACTTAGCATGCAAACACAGGCTGCCACTATATCTGAGCCACCATTAATCTGGCTAACACTAGTCACCCCACCCTGGTCATTCCCTGAAACTTGCCCAGCCCAATTTACAGGCTCATCCAAGCTACTTTCAGCGACTTTTTCATATAAATGGCCTGTCTTGGCTCATGCTGTGGATTTTCCTAAAATCTCTCAAAAGTTCACAAATACAAAACAAGCAACATCTGACCTTAGCATATGCCATACTTCTTGATAAACTGCCCCAAGCCTATCAACTAGCCTTTGTTCATAGCTTAGCCTCTCTCAGGCAACTTTAAGCCCAGCACAAGTGGCAACTATCTGTAAATTACTTTGTAGTTCATACAAAGTAGCCCTAGGCATAGGCATGGCTGAAGCTGGCCTGCAATAAAGCCCTATCCAATAGGCCGGGCCCCAAAACCACTAACCAGTGGCTAGCATTGGATCACACCATAGCACCATTCAACCACCTATACAATAGACATAGCCAGAGGGCAGACAAAGCAGGCACCAGAGCCCTGATAAAGCAAATCCTGCTTTGTATGGTCAGCCCATGCACAGTAGTTTCTCCGCCTTAGTCACAGAAAACCTCCACAACCAATGAGCCTGAGGGGCAATCTTTCCCATTAATTGCAAACAGAAAGCAAGGCTCAACTAAAACAGGAGGGCACACAACCCATATAAGGGGTACACTTGGAGTATCTGAATCAGGTGACCAGAGAGACTGTGCCACTGGGGCCTACAGGACATCTACTACATAAGATGACTCAACTAAGATCTGGAAACACAGCAACCCTACTTAATACATAGAAACAAACACAGAGAAGCAGCCAACACAGAGAGACCAAAAAAAAAAAAAAATGTTCCAAATGAAAGAATAGAATAAAGCTCCAGAAAAAGAACTAAACATAATGGAGACGAACACTCTACCAGATGCAGAGTTTAAAATGATGATTATAAGGATGTCCAATGATCTCAGCAAGAAATTCAACAAAAAGATAGGAAACAAAAAAAATGAAGATGAAAATATAAAAAAGAAACAATTGAAGAGTACAATAACTGAAAATAAAGACTACATTAGAGGGAATCGAGAGTAGCTTAGATTAAACAATGCATCACATTGGTGATTTGAAAGGTAAGGAAGAAGAAAACTCCCAATCAGGACACAAAAAACCAAAAATCCAAAAAGCTGAGAATAGCTTAAGGGGTTTCTGGGAAAATATTAAGCACACCAACATCTGTATCATAGCAGCAATAGAAGGAGAAGAGAGAGAGCAAGAATTTGGAATCTATTTGAAGAAATAATGATAAAAAACTACCCAACCCTGCAAAGAAAATAGACACGAGCCATTTTGAGGAAAACAAGACTGATAAGCAGGATGTCTTTGTGAATTTGGCCAGCTGTGCAGTCTGCTGACCTGGTGTGGGGGTGGGAAACGGAATGTTTTTGGAATAGCTACAGAGTTTCCATGATTGGTTGTTATTTAGAGGTGTTTTGCGGCTTACCCACTCAGTAGGGTATAAATATGTGTTGCAAAATAAACTCCGGGCTACTCGGTATTGACTGGGGGCCCTCCCAAATCTATCTCGTCTCTGTCTTTTTCTCAATCCTCACTTCCCACCTCAGGTGCTGCTCCACCTAAGCCAGCTGGCTCGGGCAACCAAGACACATTATAATAAAAAATACCAAAGGTTTAGAACAAAGAGAGAGCCTTAAAAGTAGCAAGAGTAAAACTTTTAGTTACCTGCAAGGGAGCTTCCATAAGACTGCCATCTGATTCTCAGCAGAAACTTTGCAGACCAGAAGGGATTAGTATAAAATATTCAAAGTGATGAAAAACAAGGACCTACAACCAAGTTTGCTTTACCCAGCAAAGCTATTATTTAGAGTGGAAGAACAGATAAAGAGCTTCCCAGATAAGAAAAAGCTAAAAGAGTTAATTACCACCAAACTAGTATTACAAAGACTGTGAGGACTTCTTTAAGAAGAAGAAGAAAAAAAAAGATCAAAAATTTAAATAATAAAATAGCAATAACTACATATTTATTAATAATTACTTTAGATGTAAATGGATTAAATGCTCTAACCAAAAGATAAGATAGCTAAGTAGATAAGAAAACAAGGCCTTTACATATACTACCTACAGGAGATTCACTTTAGATAGACACACAGACTAAAAGTAAAGAAAGGGATGGAAAAGATATGTCACAAAAATGAAAATAAAATAAACAAAAAGCTGGGGTAGCAATACATATACCAGACAAAATAAACTTTAACATAAAGGCTATAACAAGAGATAAAAAAGGACCCAGAATCTCACTTGCGAGTATTTAAAGAAACTCAAAACACTACTTCAAAGGGACAAGTGCTTTCATATGTTTATTGTAGCATTATTTACAATAGCTAGATTATGGAGGCTACTTGGATGTCCATTAATGGAGAACTGAAAAAGAGGTGTTATATATATATATATATATATACACACACACACACACACACACACACACACATATATAATATATAATATATATATTATATATATATAATGGAATATTACTCAGCCACAAAAAAAGAATAAAATTTTGCTATGTGCAATAACGTGGATAGACTTAGTGGGTATTGTGCTAAGTGGAGTAAGTCAGACAAAGACAAATGCCATGATTTCATTTATATGTGTAATCTAGAGAACAGGATGAACAAACAAACAAAACAGAAACAAGCTCATAGATACAGAGAGAATTTTGATGTTTTGCCAGATGGTAGGGGTGGGTGAAGAGAAGAGAGATAAGAAGTACAAACTGGTAATTACGAAATAGTCATGGGGATGTAGAGTATAGCATGAGAATATGGTCGATAGTATTTTATTAACTGTGTATGGTATCAGATGGGTACTAGATTTATCAGGGTGATCACTTCATTTCATAAATTATATGTGTCTAATCACTGTGCTATACACCTGAAACCAATGCAATATTTTGAATCAACCTATACTTGAAAAAATATATATATAAAAAATTAATCCATTTCCCATTTGTCCCAACAATACTTTTCAGGGGTGCTTGCGGCTACAGCATTTACCCCAAGATAACTTGTGCATCACAGTCTTACCCTTACCTCCAAAGTTTGCCAAAACATATCTTTTTTTATTATTATTTTCACATTGCTCTAGTATATTGATAGTCTTTAGACACAGATGACATCATTCTATTTATAGCATTCTGTTTTTAGTAGTGGTATATTCATTTAGAGAATATAGTAATTCTTGATCACCAAAAATGTCAAATCCTAGATGTTCCGATTTGTGTTGTTCTGTGTTTTGAAATTTATCACTCAAAAAAATTATTAAATACTGATCATCATAAACATTTCTGTTACATTAGAATTAGAAACAAGTTCTGTTTAGAAATAATCCCAAGAACAGTTTTATATTTTATTTTCACACTGAAAACCAATCAAATTTGCTTTACTCTCGAGTGTGTTTAAGTACAATCAAATTAATGCTGTCAGTGAGCTGCACTTTTTGTTTTTTTTCAAAATAGGAAATGGGTTTAAAAAATATAGGTTTCTAGTGTACAATTTTTAATATGTCATATATATATATATATATATATATATATATATATATATATATATATATTGCATGGTATGTTCACCACCCAAAGTCAAATCTCCTTTTGTCACCATATATTTGACCCTTTACCCTTGTCTACTTCCACTTCCTTTCTCTTTAGTAAACATCATATTGTTCTCTGTCTATGAATTTTTGCTTATTTGTTTTTCTTGTTTGTTCATTCATTGCTTTCAGTTTTATAACCCACATATGAGTAAAATCATATGGTTTTTTACTTCTCCATCTGAATTCTCTTAGCTTGATACTCTCAAAATCTATCCATGTTGTCACAAATGGCAGTATTTCATCTTTTTTCATGGCCGAGTAATATTTCATTGTTTATATGTTCCACATCTTCTTTATCCTATTATCTATTTTAATTTTAACATTTATGTATTTATTACTAGTATGTAGAAATAAAATTGATTTTTGTGTATTTATCTTGTAACCTAATAAA
Source organism: Rousettus aegyptiacus (assembly GCF_014176215.1). Taxonomy (NCBI): domain Eukaryota; kingdom Metazoa; phylum Chordata; class Mammalia; order Chiroptera; family Pteropodidae; genus Rousettus; species Rousettus aegyptiacus. The sequence continues at coordinate 77,882,797 of NW_023416307.1, forward strand.
TTGTTCTACTGGCTAATTCTAGGGATTATTTTTGTAGATTCCTTGTCTTTTTCTACAAAAAAATCATCATGTGAGATGCAAATAGTTTTATATCTTCATTTCTAATCTTGATACCTTTTAATATTTTTTAATTGCTGCTTTCAATTTTTTTCCCTTTGACTTTAATTTTCAGACCTTTGACTATGAGATGTCTTGTCATAGATTTTTTTTTTTTTTTTTTTTAATGTTTGTACTGTTTGGGGTTTGCTTAGCTTCTTGAATCTTTGTGCTTTGTGCTTTTTACCAAATTTGGAAAATTGAAAACTTTTTCAGCCCCTCCTTCTTTCTCTTCTCCTTATGGATTATGTTGTGTGTGTGTGTGTGTGTGTGTGTGTGTGTAATTGTCTAACAAATTCCTGAGGCTTTGTGCATTTCAATTCCAGCCCCTTTTCTGTTGTGGTTAAGATTAGGTGATTTCTATGGTTATAATTTTTCCATTCCCTGTTTCTTTTCTCTGCCCCCTGTATGTTGCTATTAAACCAACTGCTGTGGGCTTTTTGTTTTTTATTTGTTTTGGTTTGGTTTGTTTATTACATTGTTTAGTTTAAAATCTATACTTAATTATTACTCATATCTTCTATTTCCTTGCTTACATTTTCTATTTATTTGAGGAGATACTTTATTTTTTTATAGTTTTGAGCTTATTTATTATTGCCTGTTGAAACATTTTTATGATAGCTGCCTTATAATTCTTGTCAGATAATTCCACCATATCTATCATACATACCAATTTGATATGTATTGATTAACTTTTTTCCATTCAAGTTGAAAATTTCCTGGTGCTTTATATAAGTGATTTTCAATTTAAATCTTTCTATTCATTTGTTTGTATTAACTAGTGTTTCTGACATCGCTCCAGAAGGAGAAGGAGGTAGATACTGCCTCCTTACCTCCAGGTTGTCATGGAAGTCCAGGTTTCCTTCTGGAAAACTGACACCTGGGGCTGGGAAGAAGGTTCCTCATTATTTCTGAGCAGTTGGAATTTTCAGCTGCAAGCATACCCCCAGGGATACCAATTAAGGTGGGAGGGGGGCAATAATGTCTCATTATTCCTCCCCACATGACCTCTGCTCTCACCGCTGGAAAGAGGAGGGTTCATTAATGTTAGGTGGTGATGAAAGATTTGTTTTTCCACAAGGCCTCTTCTGATGCTACCCCCAAAGGAGGGGTGTCTCATTTTCACAGGATGCATGTAGAATACAGACTTTCCCTCTGGTCTCCATTCATACTTAAAAAGAGGGATAAAAATTTTGGCTCCCTCCTCAGATTTCTCTGATACAACTCCAGCAGAGGGGTTGGGGTGTCTCATTACAGTCTGGTGGGTATGGAAGACTTGACTCTCTGCTTAGCCTTTGCTGTCATATATGAGAATTGAGCCACGAATTTTTCTGTGATGTTGACTAGAATAGAGAATTTTTGGTTTTGTCTAATATATTTCTGTTATCAGAGTGCCTTTTTTTCTTGGTTCTTGATTAAAGACAGCAAGTTTTTGTTTACTTGTTTTTTTCATTTCTTTGTTTTGTCTGCAAATGTTGGCATTTCTGGATTGCTAGCTTCTTCAGCATTAAGTCTGAGAAAATGGGAAAAAAAAAGAATTGTACCACTATGTCATTTCTTGGGACTCAATAATCCTAGCTAGTCTGTTTTCATCTCTTTGTTTCAGTCTTCTGAACTTTGTTTTATTTATAGTATCTTGGATTTTTAGTTGTATCTAGTGAGAGGAATAAGAAGAAGTATTTCTACTCTATCTTTTCAGAAGTGGAAATACCAAATTTATAGGGTTTTCGGAGAGTTAATAACATAAATTTTATCAAGGGTCTAGAACAGCGATTATTACTTAGGGACATTTAATTATTATTAGTATCTTACTCCAATATCCACATAAATATTCTGAAAATGAGTTAAAAGAGTGATCACATAAAATGAGGAATTAAGTTATCTCATTGATATGACATATATAAAAATCAACACATTAGTTAATCAATAACTTGCATAGAATTTGTTAGTTATTATTTTTCATATATAATCTACTAAATAAATGTCATATTTTTTTCTGTGTAGCACTTTTGTGGGTATAATTATTTTGAAATCTTTGATACAAGCTCTCAATTTTTATTTCTTAAACACAATTACTAAAATGAATTGTGTCAACTAGTCTCACTGCCGTATTGCTTTCCCATCTGTCCTTGACATTTAAATAGATTTCTTAGGATGAAAGAACATAATGAAAAAGAGAGAGAGAGAGAGAGAGAGAGAGAGAGAGAGAGAGAGAGAGAGAAAACGATAAGACCATAAATAGAGAGGTCAAACTATTGAATTCTCTCCCCCATTTGGCAGCTTAAAACTTTAGTTTACTATTGTAGATATACTTGTTAGTTAAGCTGTTCCACATCAAATTTTATTCATAATAGTACAAAACAGAAAACCAGATAGTGGATAAAGCAAGCTCAATTTAACAGAGCTTTTATCCCCTTTTCTTTTTATGTGAAAATTTGCAGATTACTTCTACTATCTTTCAGAGACTTGGGACAAAGACCCTTGACTGAGAATTTGCAAATTTGCTGTTACCTAGTTTTTCTACTCTTTCATCGCAAATGCCCTGCCTACACAATACCTTCTCATTTTTGTGTGTGTGTTTTCACTTTTATTATATTAAATGTTCCTATTTCCAAAGCTTTTTCACAGAGCTCTGTGTGTTTATGAGGAAAAAACACTATATAAATCTAACAAGCAAAGCCAATATTAAAATTCAATAAAGAGGAATTTCTAGAAATTATAAAAGACTTCACTGAAAGACAAATTAAATCTTGATATTCCATTTCCTTATATTTTCACTTCAGTAGAATCAGGGAAATCAATGTATCTGAAATGAACCACATATATCCATTCAGAAGAATAGGTCTGGTACAAAATGGAGCAGCTTCTAAAACTTGTCAATATAGCACATTCTGTGAAACAATGTGCACAGAGTTTTAGCAAGTTTTTTTTTTAATATCTAAATTGTAAAAGTGAATGCCAGTGCTCTTGAAATCATAACATAGTCACCACACGAAAAAAAAAAGTCATACCTGTTTACAGTTGTAACTAAGGGGTATCAGGATTAAACTGTTTATAAATATACCAGATAAACAATTTATTTGGAATTTCACTAGGAGGGACGAGTATCTGATTTTCCAGAAAGAGTATAATCAACATCTAGATCAGTTTGGCAATGGACACATAACCATCTAAAAGATAATGGACGGCAGTGTTCACAGATGATTTAAAGATGCTTTCATATTTCTTCTGTTTTGGCCACACTAGTCCATTTTTCCTTAAGATTTAGGAATACATACATATAAATATATACACATCCTTATACATGAATGACAGACTAAAGAATGATACACCAAACATGATTGGTGCCATAAAAAAGCATTTTTGCATACATTTTTGTCATTTAATACTCCCAGTTCCAATATGAGTAAGGAAGTATTCTAGAATCATAAGTCACAGTTCCACATATGTTCCTAGCCTCTTAAGAGATGCTCTAGCTATAGGACTTATTAAAAATATAGAGTTAAAGGATCACAAGTTACACTGGGTTATTTTCACTACATTACCCTTATTTATATATGATTTGTTCAGGAACAGGCCTCTCATTCAAGCTCAGTCAAAATGTAGACTGCTGGTGTAAAAAGATATTCCAGACCAAACAAATACCATCTTACAGGTCTTCAACTGGATGAATGGAAACGATCCATCTGTGGATGACTGAATCGGTCAAGGTCTAGTCATAAGACAGAAACCACATCAAATATTTGAGTAGAGAGAATTTAATATAGAGAGTTATTATATATTACTTAAAAGATAAGATGGAACATTAATTTTATCATCCCTAAAGTGAAACACCTACCACCCCTAAGACTAGAGAATAAAAAGAAAAGAGTCGAATTATTGAGACTTAGAAGTTTAGACAAGGGGTCTCACAGAGCTGAGAATCTGGCTTCTGAGGAGGAGGTTTTGGTCAATGGTGCAGGTTTCTGACCATGGAGTGGAGGACTTAATTGTCTTGTGCCTAGAACAGACCTTTAAGAAAGAGGTGCTAGCCTCTGGTATTCATGTCTCAGAACAGGACCTAATCAAGCTGGTTCTATACATGTGAAAGAAACTGTAGACTGGATTCAACATCTCCTCTAGGAAAGAACTTCTGCCTCTTGGGTTAAGCATCACTGGGGGAAGGCTTACAGAAACAAAAAATAGATAGAAAGTAACCAAGATAACAAGTTTCTTCTTCCTCCTCTAGTCTTCCACTCTTCTTTTAGCATTCCCTATTGACAGAGGCCAACAGGGAGCCGACAGAACAGGTACATAGTTTGCAGAATTTCATTTTCAGCCATGGCAGCAGAAAGCAGATTATAGAGGGATGGTTTGAATCTGAGAAAGTAAAACTTAATAACTTTTATATTCTGCTGCTTTGGCTATTTAACTTTCATACATGCTCTTCTACACAGATTTTAACTTCTGTACAATAACAAAACAATTTAGGATTCCACTTAATAAGATATAACCATCTTTTATTCAAGTGAAGATATTCTTACACTCTACTGGAATAAAAAAATAGTGTAAACTTTCAACAGTTATTGTATCTGAGTCTGGGAGGCTGTCACATTATTTATCTCTGATTTATGTTAATTTATCCTCAAATTCAGTCAGAGTCACATCTGTATATTTTGTTCCCTGAATTATAAATCTTGTTAAGTTAATGGTAAATTCTGTTACTAAATTATAAAATAATGAAGGAAACAAAGAAAGAAAAGAAAAAATTATAAACACGTACACATGTACATATACACACATGCACATATACATACATACAAGCAAATAAGAAAATGTATAAATATAAATGCAAATATAAATATATAAAGCAAGGAATTTCTCATTTATCTAATTGACTATAAGGGCATCATCGATATTTATAACTTTAATCTTACATTATTTATTCTATTTTTCTTTTGTCCTTAAGCCATAGGCTTTAAGCCACAGTTGATACTTATAACTTCCTTTTTCCAGAATTCCTTCTATGTTTTCTTTGTCTTCAGCTGATAAGGTCATATCTTTTTCTTAGTGTGATAGCCTCTAAATTTCTTGATGGGTCTAAAACCTTAGTCGTCTTTATTTTTTCAATTGCTGTATTTTTTCCAATAACATGTTATCAGACATTAAAGTACTATTAGACTTCCCAAAGAATTCTCTGGGTCCAAACATAATTCCTGGCCCCATTTCATAGCAGCAACGAACTTCCTCCTTGGTAATCTGTATCAATTACCCCGGTGAGCAGAGTAACCACTCTGTTTAACCTGTTGTTCAACACCATGAAGAGCAGAAAAGGGCCAGGTGACAGTTTCAAGTTGCAATTTAAAGAAACCTTGACTATAGAAAATTTACCTCCCTTGGAAACAGAACTTCCAAAACGGCGGAGATCAAAATTAAGTGGATGGGAAACAAAAACTCTGTGAACGAACTTGTTTCAGAGAGGAACCACTTCGACTTCCACTCTAAATCCCAGGCCTATGTATTCTGGATATAGGAGAGAAAGCAAATATGTTGGTCAATAATTGAAACACATGCTGTGTCCTAAAAGATAAAAACTCCATACTTTCAAATGTCTATGATATTTTCCCTTAAACTAGCAATCCAACTGAGTCTTTAGTAGGCCTTTCCATCAGTGGATTAAAGTAACTATTGATAAGGCCAATGAATCCTATGAACAAGAGCACTTTGCTGCTTTTATTTATTTTTATTTTATTTTTTATAAAATAGTTTCTTGATCAGAATCAATGTTGTACAAGATGTCATGATTATGAATAAGCTATACTATGAAAACATAGGATGTGGTTTTGGCAGAAGCATTAAGGTTAAGGAAGACAAACCCATGTCCAGAGTACACATCTATTCCAGTAAGGACAAAGCTCTGTTCTCTCCTTGACGGAAGGGTCCAATACTGGTTGTTTGGTCACCCCATGGAATGCTTCCATACCAAGACTCCCTACTGGTCTCTGCTGTTGGCAGATAAAGCATTTAGTAGTAGCTAGTCAGTTTAGCATTGGTAAAGAACATTCACATAGATGACCCTATGCAAAGATTCCATCCCTGCTGTTATGGTTACCATAAATGTGTTGAACAAGAATTTGGTGGCTGGATAAATAGGCTGACTGAAATCCATAAAATGTATAATTTGTCAACATAAAAACTTTTTCTGCAGTAAATGACTTTTGAGAAGCATTTAAATAGGACACAATTATTTTCAAATTTTGTACCCGCTCTAAGAGATCCATCCATGCACCTTTTACACAGACCTCAGTGTCACCAATTTTCCAATTCTATTTTTTACAAGTTCCTAACTGTCCAGGAAAATTATTAGCAACCACTTGCGAATTAATGTAGATCTGTTCTTTTGGCCATTACTTGGCCTTGACAAAGTGAACAGCCAAGAACAACACTTGAAGCTCTGAGCACTAGAGTATTTTCCTTCAAATTTTCCTTTACTGGCGCCTCTGAGTGAAGTTACAATGGCTGGTTGGTTAACTAGGCCTGGATGTTGTACTCCTTGGCCAAATGGTCATAGGAAACTCCTCAAAGATCTATAGGTATAGATTGAATAAAAGAGGTACTGTAACAGAAATTATTGTCAAAGAAATCTGAACCATATACTCATTAATTTACACGTGGTTTTCAGACTTGCTCAAGTCTGGTTTTCTGTACCTTCCAGGGCTCAGTAGCAAGCAGGAGCTATGTCTCCAAGGAGCAGATAGCTATTTGCAGAAGAGAGAAAGGATTTTTCAAAAGCCCCACAGGACTTTGTGATTCTTTCATTAGTGCTTGCTAGATGCTTCATACAGCATCCCTATCTATTTGTCACAGACACTTTGAAAAATATTAGATCTTTTGTTCATATAGCTGAGTGGAAGCATAACTGGGACTTCAGCCTAGAATTGATGCTAAGCCATTTCTTGCTCTAATTCTCACTAAACACTGTCAGATTACTTGGTAAATAGTTTAAAGTAGCACACTTAAGTATATGATGTTCCCAAATCCAAGAGGCCCATCAAACATTATGTTTTGTTTCTGATGGTTCTTTTTTTTTTTTTTCCCAACTTGTCTTTCAATGTGAAGGGAATATTATGACATGTTTCAGACCTTTGTACTCTTAGAAAACTTTCCTGAGTTAGCAGTCCCCTAAGTAATCTTGAGGTTCATATACCGTCCTCTGATTCACATAAATCTTACTAAGGAACCTAAAATACTTGCTACTTCCTGTTCATAAAGTTCACTAAGTCATTGTGTTAGTGGAACAATGTGATGTTATGTGGAATATCAAATCTATTAAGATCTCTGTGGACTGTGTTATTGCACAGACCTGAAGACTTGATAGAGTCCGGAGGAACAATTTCCAAAAATGTACTCTTGGTCCTGATATAAAAGCAACAGCTTTTAATAAACTTTTCAAATTCATACGTTGAAAGCTGTATTATTTAGATCAATAGCTGCATATCCAATGCCCAGAGAACTGTCAATTTGCTCCATAAAAGAAACTATGCTTGGAATAGCAAGGGCACCTGGAGTCTCTTCCTAATTCAGATACAACAATTTATACATTCCCAGATCCATCCACTTTCTGCATAGCTAAAAGAAGCAAGTTAAATCATGTTAGCATAGTTTTTTTTTTTATGTTTCAAGTTTTTTATGTTAACTCTAATATCTACAATATCTTAAGAATGTCACACTGCTTCTGCTCTACTGTTTTGGAAGAGAAGAAAGTTCTAGGGGATCACATTTTACTTTTTCTTCTACAGTGGCTCTACGCCATTGGGCAGATAGAAAATATAGGGATTCAGCCATTTGTCAGTTATAACTATGTCTATTATACATTCATAAACTGAGGAGATAACCCATCAGATAAGACCTCATACGAATTGGGCTCAGTGTGATGTAAACTTAAACAAAATCTCATTTATCATCTGAATCAAAGAAAATCTGTTGGCTGATGGACCCTGAATAATTATCGTGGTGTATATTCTCCTAACTTTTTATCAGTTCAAAGAAAGTGGTATTTTGCAAAAGTCTGAATATTTATTTTTACACAGTGTACAATCACTCTAGTTAACGCAATTCTCTTTGGGGCATGCTTGAAAAAAGCATATACCTAGAGTATATACTTGTGGTGTTGCAGAGTCTTTCTTCAAGGGAATCTAGACTCCTCTTCGATCTGTATACTTTAGGCTTGTGAACTGGCTTAGTCCTGGCAACCGAATGAACTACAATAATTTATTATTGTGGTGGATCAATTTTGTTCTGTTTGTTTTGTTTTTATTTTGTTATTTAAAGCTAGTACATTTTAGTAACCAAACTTTATTATCATTGTTAGAGAAAAGTAGATATATTAAGCACGAACAAAAATTCCTGTGAATCGAAATTTTCCACCATATTTTTTACCATATTAACTCTATTGTCCTACTAGTAAAAACAAAAAGTAAGCACTGCTTCTTAGCATCTGTATTTTGGATATCCAGGTATCCAGTTATTTCCACTAAAATCTGAGGACTGATTTCTATTGCATCATCTCTACTGTTATTCCGGTTATAGAAAAGACGGTTAAAACAGAGCATTTCAAGGATACTGATGGTCTACTCATTAATATATTTCTTAATGTCTTAATCAATGTAGAGTTCTCTGGGTCTCATGAGGGTATGTATTGGGAGAGTAGGTATGTATATATTGCCTATAAAATTCCACGACACTATTTCTTACACTCTATTTATTTGGAATTTTTTTCTTAATTATTTCAGGAAGGTTTTTCACAGCCACTTCCAGGTGCACAAGTTAACACATTAACCCAGAATCTCTATTAAGTACATTCATATCGATAAATTCAATCTAATTCAGTGTTATTCCATTCTCCTTCATCTAATATTCTTAGAATATATTCCCACACATATTTTATATATTTATTCTGATAAAAATTAGCAAATTCTTGAAATTATTTTGGCACATAAGGAATGTCCTCCTGGGGAATTTTTTATACTTGCTTATCTGGAATGTGCTGTGGTATGTTACTGTTTATGGGCCTAGTGACAACGAGGTATTTGGGAATTATTCTTCAAGAAAATTAACATCTCTTTGTAATAAGATTGCTACAAATAATGTTATTATAGGATACTCAAGCAGAGAAAGACTTCTGTGACTAGTGAAGGGATGAAGCCTAGAATGACTGAGAAATTCAAAGTCCTCAGTTTCCACTGTCTCCAACTGGAATCCCTCATTCCAAGTTATAATTGCTCAGTCCTTCACATTGTCATAACACTCATGTGAGATAGATCATTGCAAGGCAGTGAATTTACCTCATATTGCAATTCTGCAACCCAAATAATAAAACTTCGTGTTTAGTTTTAATCATATCAGTACTGATTGTTTTATGGTAGTCATAGAAGATGTATATGTTTCTTAATAGTGACCCGGCCTGTGAAATTAAAGATGTAAGCATGCCATTTTGTTTCTGAAAACACTTTAGTAAACTTGGGGAACCTGCATCACAGACTTTGTAATCATCAGTAGCAAGTCTCTTCTTTCTTATCCAGGCTTGTTATCTTTTTCTAATGTTTTCTGCTGACAGAAACTTTTAGGAACTAATTGACAAAAAATAAATGTGGTTTGCAAGAGAGCTCAAGCTTGAGTATCACAAAACAGGTAATACTAGATATTTGGAACTGAGAAACAATAAATTAAAAAGTGGCATGGTAGCTAAAGAGAAAAAATCAGTTGGGAGTATTTTAGAGCATTACAGGGAAGATATTGGATTCTATAATTGATCCTTTCTCTGGATCAGTTGCACATATATTGGTAATTCCATAGATGTGTGCATCCTTATAATAATTCCTGCTCCCATACTTAAGGACACTTGAGTGAGTTTATTTCTTTTAGCAAATAAAATACAAAATGATAGTTTAATTTAAAGATGACAAGACAAGAAAAAAATTAGCTCACAGCTAATTTGACAAAATTAACAGTTAAATCCAGGTCTAGATATGTAATTCTAGAAATAGGACATCCATTTATTATTATTACTTAAAAATTTATGAACTTCTACAAATAGATATTCTTTGGCAGTCCTGGAAGTTTGGATGTACAAATTCAACTGCGACCACATTCTATTTTCTGATTAAATTATTTATACACATAACAATGTAACTTTTTGTTTTCAATTTTATTTCTAATGTATAGATTGGAGGTTCTGAGACCAAAGACTGACTAATCTAAAAATAATTATACTGGACTATTTATTTTGGGAATTTGGATGCCCAATCCACTTAGAATAACATTTCACCTGAGGCGAGTATGACCCTCACTAGAAATTAATTGATTTTAGCTACAAAACATTTTCTTGTGAATTTGGTTTCTGGAAGTGTGTCTGCCAAGAACTGATTATGAGAATCTGTTCACAACTAGGCCTTCAGAATCACAAGGTGAGGAACAAAATCCTTGAAGAAGTGATCGACCTTAGGCAGAATGTTTTTCTGAACAACCATCACAACTCCTGACCAATAAAAAAACTATAACTTCATTCTATTTGCAACAAAGTATTATTATGGTAATAAGACAAGATTTCAGATGCTTTAGTTTTTAATGTTTAACTATATTTTTTGTTTACTATTGTAAAATTACTATAGAATCTATATACCCCATATGCATTTAAATTTTAAAAAGCCAGAATTCATTTAATTGCATGCTGGCATTGCATAATATATCTGATGCTAATTTTGCTAAGTAAATGTTTCTAGAGAAAATTCTAAAATAATTGTATAGTTTCTCTAGTCAGTATCTGTAACACTTTATGCTGGTGTTATTCTATTTCATCCCAAAATGCAACTTTCCCATCAAGTTATAATAAAAATCATATCTAAGCAGTGTGTTTGCTTTACTTACCTGTCACACATTCCTGCTTTATCTAAATTGTACCGTAAATTACTGCATCATTAACTCTATTACTGCCTAGAGAAAAACCTTCTTAAAAGATATATGAATAACATAATGTAGTTATTTCTTCATAATTTCTTAATTTTTACACTGACCTTAAAAATAGCATTCTATACAACTGTGAATATTATAAACATCACACATATATGAAGTTATAAGCAATATATCTGTAACAAAATGCTAAAAAGTATAGTCATTGACATTATTCTCTATGTAGAATTCATTAAAAATTAAATTGTATAAAGAAAAGAATATTCGTAATGTAGGTCCAAGGCCACTCTGATTTACATAGGGCCAATTTTAGCTGTTGTTAGTTTACTAATTTTACTAACATTGATTCTTGTAATAAAATAAAATTCTATAACCTTAATTTTGTTACTCTAATACATCTATATTTATAGTGCTTACCCTTATTTAAGTGTTTCAGACAGAAAATAATTTCAATCTAAACTATTTCTCTTTATCTTATTATTCTCTGTGAAAATCACTCTACTATTTCCAGAAGAGTGACAAGGTAAATCTTAGAGCAGCTAGGATTTTAACAGAGAGGACTACAGTAAGAGAAGCTGAGTTTTTCTGGGGTTGGAGCAAGTCACAAAGTCTGGCCTCAAAGACTACCCCTGCAAAGGGGCTAAGGATTAATTGGATCAAACTGTGGAACAATTGAAGCCCCAGAGCAGTATGTAAAATAATAGGTTAATTAGCTGGCAATTAGTAGAGGCCAGCTGTGGGGTGTAGTGCCAACAGATACAGGTAATTTAAGAAAGATTAAGAGACAGGCAAAAAAGCCCTGCTAAAACCACGGTCACCCTGAGTGATTGTGAGTGTGGCTAAGACTGGGTCTTTTGAGGAATGACATCTGAAACTGCACAGTATAAGGGAAATAAATTTTACTGAGTTTGTCTAGCCAATTTACTAAACAAATAGACAAGCAAACTATAACAACAACAAATCCTAGAGAGGGAGTCTGGATCAGCATCCAGAATTACTACAATATATTATCTAAAGTATTTTTGTTATTTCAACAAAAATAACAACAACAAAAAAAATGAGACATGAAAAGATATAAAAAAGTGTGGCCCATACATTGGAAATAAAACTGCTTTCTGAGAGAGCCTTAATGTTAGACTTAGCATTTTTTTTTAAATTAGTAAAACGATTTTTATTTTTCACTGATGATTATTTTATGACATCTAAACGCATCTGTAATTAGAGTCAACAGATGGTTTTATTATTTCATTTTAAAATGTTTTTCCAGATTTACTGAGAAATAATTGACAAATATAATTGTATTTCAAGTATATGATATGATGCTTTGATATACATATACATTATAAAATTATGACCAAGATCTTTAACACATCCATCTCTTCATATAGTTCTCTTTTTTGTTGTTGTTAATGTAAGAACATTTAAGATATATTCTCAACAAACTTTAAATATACAATATAGAATTATTAACTATAATCACCGTGTTGTACCTTTAATTTCCAGAACTTAGTCATCTTATAGCTTTGATTTACATCTTCTCATTTCCCACTCCAGCCTCAGCCTCTAGCAACCACAATTGTATTCTGTTCTATAAAATCAGCTTTTTTTTTTTTCTTTGTTTTAGTTTTTACTTATAAGTAATACCATCTGGTAAAGACAGTCCCTTAGGATGGTTTTATATATTTTTTAATTATTATTTTATAATGATGTCAAAGCTATATACATTTAATAGAAACTCTGCTTTATTTTTGAAATTTGATCTTTTCCCTGGTCAGTGATATGCTGTATGATATTTTCTCATGATGCTGAAAGGCGGCAGTGAGCTGCAGCTTCTAGTCACAAAAGTAAAGAACTGATATTATACAGTGTTTTATGACATGCATTTTGACTTACAATATTTTCAATTACGATGAGTTTAATAGGGATGTGACCCCATCATAAATTGAGGAGTATCTGTATTTGTCTTTCTCTGGTTTATTTCACTTAGTATAATGTCCTCTAGCTTCATCTATGTTGTAGCAAATGGACTATAGAACAAAGTGGTAGAGCCAAGGAGATCATGATTGTTATACTTAGCAAAAAGGTGGTAAATTATAAGTGGCAAAAAATATGAAAGCTTTGCAGAGAAGGAACCTCAAATTCTGTCTTTGCCAAATACCAAATTGCCCATGGAAAGGAAGAAAATCTGAAATGCACAGACAGAAACAGCTATGAGAGAGCTGTGAGCTGAAACATAAATCTGGATGCCATGCATTACTGGGTGATGTAGGAGTTACAAATAGCTGAATGGAGAGATTGCACTGAGAACCTTAGACATTCAATTAAGACACCAGAAAGAATATATCTAAGAAATAACACCCTGAAGTCTGGACTACCATAGATGCACTCTCAAAAAAATGTTTAAAAAACTACAAAAAAGATCTAAATGATCTGCCTGCTTGCTAAAACAAATGTTTTTTTAAAGAAAGACATCAACATAGAGACTCTCATTATAACATCCACAATAACCACCATACAATTATTAGTCAAGTGAGGAAGCAAGAGAACCTAACCTGGAAAATAAAAATGCATTTAGTAACAATTCTAGAGATTATAGAGATATTGAAAGGAGCAAACAAGAGTTTAAATATTTAGGGGCAAAAAAGTAATCATGGTAGATTTTTTTCTCAACATAAAAATCTACCCCTCAGTTCCAAGAAACTCAAAAAAACTTTAAACAAGATAAATACAAAATCTAAACTTAGGAATATGTTTGTTAAATATCCTAAAAGAAAAATAAAGTGTATGTATGTATGTGTGTGTGTGTGTCAGAAAGTGTGAGAGAGAGAGAGGATCTTCAGTGAAAAAAAAATATCACATAAAGAAAAATAAACACACTGACTTCTGATCGAAAAAAAATTTGGAAGCCAATGAAACATCTTTTAAATGCTGAATAAAAAACCTGTAAAACTGAATTCTATGTCCGGCAAAAATTACTTGATATGTACTAATATAATCAAAAGCTAAGAGAATCTGTCACCAGCAGATGTGCATTAAGACATGTTACTGGAAGATCTTTGGGCTGAAGAAATGCAAATATATATAAAATTTATGTTGATTAATTTTATTTTCAATTGACTAGGTTATGTTGCCCGAGTTGGTTGGTTAAATGTTAGTCGTCTGGATACAAGGATATTTTGTTATCAACATTTAGAGTAGGTTGATTTTAAGTAAAGTAGACTACCCTTATAATGCTAGTTCTATTTCATTTTTAGGAACATGTTGATCAAAGGGTACAAACTTCCAGTTATAAAATAAATGGGTCATTGGGATGTAATATACAGCATGGTAACTATACTTAATAATATTGTATTTCATGATTGTATTTTGTTAAGAAAGTCTTATATTCTCATTAACAATAAAACATTGTATAAGATTCATAGCAAAATGGAAATGACAGAAGAAAAAGTCAGCAACAAGGTAAGTCTATAGAAAATATCCAGAAGAGAGAGAGAGAGAAAAAAAAAGAAGATAAAAAATAGAATGAAAATAAACAGAACTTCAGGGCTTACATGGGAATATTAAAAGTTCTAAAAAATATTTAATGTGCTTCAAAGAATGAAGAGAATGCAAAGAAAAAGAACAGGTCGGAAAATATTTAAAACAAAACAAGCCAGATTTCTTAATTTTAGTAAAAAACAATTTAATTCAAATCTTAGTTATTCATGCAAAAGAAATAGACATCTATGTTCTCAAAAATATTTGTGTAAATGTTAACAGCAGCTTTGTTCATAATATCTCCCAACTGGTAAGATTCAGATGCATATTAACAGAAAAAATGGATCAAAAATATATGAATATGTGATATATACATATAGTGGATTATACTCAGCAATAAAAAAAGAACTACTTATAAGTATAATAAATGAATCTCATAGACATTATAAAAATCAAAAAAACCATATATAAATAATATATTCTATATGTCTTCATATATATAAAGTTCTAACCATGCAATAATAATCTATAATAATATAAATTAGAAATATTTGCTGCTGGGAATAGGTGGGAATGAAAATTTCATCATCTTGGTATGGGTGTTGTCTATATGGGTGTGTGCACTTGCCAAATGTCATCAAAGTATAACACTTATGATTTGTAAATTTATTTGTACAAAAAGTGACATTAAAAAGCTAAAAAAAGAAGTAAACTCAAAAAAAAAAAATTCTTTAAAGTGAAAGAAAACCAGATAAAATATTTAATTCTGATGAAACTTAATAATTAATGCAGACACATCCTATTTGTAATGTTAATGACTTTATAATCTATTGATTCCATTGTTTAAAAAGATACTAATAGTTTATGTTGTGGTTTTTAAAACGACTCAGTTGGAAGTGGAAGAATTTATTGGATAATTATATGTGGCACTGATAATACAGTTCCTCTGCTGCTTAGAAATGGTTGTGGAATCATGTACAACCATCAATAATACATAAATAACCATTAAACATTTCATTAGTTTATTAAAAAGATATTTATTAGGAAGCCATAAAATGCTTCTCAAAAAGCTAAGAATCAGAATACAAAGATTCATGAAGCATCTGCTCTCTATATTCTCCATCAATATTTTGTTTTGTTTTCAATTTCTTTTATTTATTTAATTTTATTTATTTGTTTAATATTTTTTAGTTTTAAATTATAGTTGACATATGATATTATATTAGTTTCAGGTATACAACACAGTGATTAGACATTTATATAAGTTATGAAGTGATTACTTCAATAAATCTAGTACCCATCTGACACCATATATAGTTATTAAAATGTTATTAACTATATTCCCTATGCTATACTTTATATTCCTATGACTATATTTTTTTAACTACCAATTTGTACTGCTTAATCCTTTCTCATTTTTCACCTATTCCCTCAACCCCACTTTTATCTGGAACTATCAAAATGTTCTCTGTACCTATGAATTTGTTTCTGTTTTGTTTGTTTATTTTGTTTTTTAGATTCTACATGTAAATGAAATCATATGGCATTTGTCTTTCTCTGTCTGAATTATTCCACTCAGCACAATACCTTCTAGGTCCATTCATGTTGTTGCAGATGGCAAGATTTTATTATTTTTTATGGCTAAGTAATATTTCATTGTATATATATACCACCTCTTCTTTATCCATTTATCCATCAATGAACACCAAGGGTGCTTGCATATCTTGACTATTGTAAATAATGCTGCAATGAACATATAAATCCACATGCCCTTTTCAAGTAGTGTTTTGAGTTTCTTTGAATAGATACCCAGAAGTGAGATTACTGGGTCTCTTCTTTGTCTCTTGTTATAGCTTCTGTTTAAAAGTCTATTTTGTCTGGTATATGTATTGCTACACCAGTTTTTTGTTACTTTTTTTGTTTGTTTCTATTTTTATGAAATATCTTTTTCATCTCTTTACTTTCAGTCTCTGTGTCTTTCTATCTAAAGTCTTTGAAGGCAGCATATGTAAAGGTTTTGTTTTCTATCTATTCAGCTACCTTACCTTTTGATTGGAAGATTTAATCTATTTACATCTAAAATAATTGTTGAAAGATATGTAGTTAGTGCCATTTTATTATTTATATTTTTGACCTTTATACTTTTCTTCTTAAAGAAGACCCTCTCACATTCTTTGTAATACTTGTTTGGTGGTGATAAACTAACTTTCTTTCTTTCTTTCTTTCTTTCTTTCTTTCTTTCTTTCTTTCTTTCTTTCTTTCTTTCTTTCTTTCTTTCTTTCCTTCTTTCATTCAACAAATGTTTATTGAGTACTTAATATCCACTAGGCAATGTAGAAGAAATAATCATATAAAGATCACTTGCACTCTGTCCTTCATCTCAAGTTACCTATAGGTTAAAGTCAGAGAGGCAGGCTTTTATAAGTAAATAAGTCACAAAGATGTAAGTGCAGTAGCAAAGATGTGAACAAATTGCCAAGGAAGCAGATAAGAAAGAGCAAGTAATAATCAAAAGCAGAATCAGAAATTGGTTGCTGCCATTTATCATTCTCCATTGCTCTCTTTTTCTAGCTAGGCAGAGTCTATACTTTTTACTTTTATTTCAATGTTTTTTTTTTCCTTTTTAAGAAAATTTCTTTGTTATCCTCTATTTAAATTTACTTACCTGCAAAATTTTTCTTTCATTTTAAATTATAGCCAATAAATATTAATAGCTAATTTTTTCCTAATTTCTACATGAAATTTTTGGCATTAGAATATAATTGATTTGAACAACATAAAAGAAGCCATTGATCTACCTCCAATTAAAACATTGAATAGGAATATTACACAGCTTAAAGTTCCCCCTGAAGTAGAACATAATTATGCAAGGTGAAGCTCTGAGCAGACCAGATGTCTCAAATGGGATTTTTTTTAGATTAATACATTTGGATGTATTCCTCTATGCATGACAAAAATCGCATCTTCAATTTTCGCTATTGAAAAAGCATTGAATACAAGAAAAGGCAAATTCTGGTATTTATCCTTCCACAAAAAAAAATATAGCAATCTTTTTACACTCGAATTCTCCTGAAGCTATAAAATATTCTATGCACACATGCACGAATATATGAAAAATTAAAAATTTAAATAAAATAAAGTGCAATAATCTTGCCTCTGCTTACTCTTGTTTTCTGTATAAAGTCATTCTTTCGATAGAAAGGACTACTGTTCAACATGGACTACTTCCCCTGGTAAGCTGTTTTGTACTTTTCCCATTTCAAAGTATAGAAAAGAATTCTTAACTAATTCATATATATCATGAGGATTAATGATTTTAAGAAGCTTTCAAGACCGAATTTCTTTCAAGTATAAAGCATCATTAATAATAAAGAAAAAGGAAATTAAACCTTAGCATAAATATCCTTGCACATGATGACAAATTGATGCCCTGATGAACATAATTGACATTTTATATTACTGGCTATAAAGAAAGTTTGTAGTGAACCATTACAAGTCTACCCAGGTACATCGATGATAATCATAATGAAATTTACACATCTCACATTTAAACATACATGCACAGAACATACACACACATACACACATCAAATTTTACATGTTCTCCACAGTTTACTTAAAACAGAATTTAATCTCAGTAGTGCATTATAATTGATTAAATATGCTCCCAGATCTCTAAAATCCAAAAGCAAGTTAAATTGACCATAAATAATATACATGCTATAATATCTCATATTTTAATGTCTCTCAGAAATCTTTGAGTTAACTACAATAAATAACTTTTGTAAAACCACCATGAAATGTCATATTCTGACTTTATGGGATATTAATTAAAATATGAATTAAACATCCAAATTCTCAGAAAGGTACAATAATAGTTTTGCTGATAAGAGAAATAGCTATAGTTTTCCAGTCAGGCTCAATTCTACGATCACTTAAGTAGACTGTTTTTTAATTCTTGTCAGGATTTAAGAAGTAATACAATATACAAAGACACATAGATATTTACATGAGAAACACAATTAATTTTTAAATGCTTAAATAAGGTAGCACTTCAATCAAAACATATTTCAAAACAATTCTCTGTGATGCTTTTGATTCAGAAGTTTAGACATGATAACACTGATGAGAATGTGGATAGGAAAATATCAAAACTGGCAGCACATAACTCCATTTTAGAAAAAAATAGATTTCCTTGCAAAATAAATTGGGAAAGGAGGTGGAGACAAAGTATGGTAGAACAGAGGAAGAATTTAAGCAATCCTTTTGAAACTGGCAAAAAGGAGTTGTATTTCTGCTTAATGAAGTAGATGATTTAGAGATTAACTCCTAAAGATTTAAATACGAGAGGAGGTGTTTAAAATAGTAACTGGGTAACCTGCTCTGAGGTTTAAAATGTTTGTCTCAGTATCACATACGTCTTGCATTTCTTCAATCTACATCTCTGAAATATTTATTTGTCATAAAAATAAGGAATTTTAAAATGCAAAAATGATTTAAAACCATATAGTTAATAGATAGTTATTTCAGTGCTAAAGATAAAAACAGTACAATGTTGATAGCTTGAGTTAAATAGTGGAGGCAAAGTCTAGCTAATTTTCTAAAGTATTTATTAAGTTTCTATTATAAAGTCAATTTGCTTTCTAAGCTGTGAGGGTAACCTTTACTAGTGTGACATTCTAGTGAAAGAAGATAGACAATAGAGAAAATGAAACAGCAAGAATAGTTGCATTGAATATTAGAGGATGCTGAGCATTATGAAGATAATAAAATGAGGGTGCGGTCTAAAAGTATCCAGGTTGGAGGTGAGGATTGAAATATAAAAAGGTGGTCAGGGAAGGACTAATGGAGAAAGTGACACAAATGAAAGACACTTGAAGTGTACGAGGGAGCAAGTTTCAGGGGTATTTTGGGAAATTGTTTCTGGATGGAGGTTGGTAGGACAAAGTCCAGAGGCCAAGGGTCTCGACTACTCTAAGAATGACAAGGAGTGGTTGGAGGACACTGAGTAAAGTGATTGCAGTAGATGAACAAAACAAAAACAAAAACAAAAAAAGGAAAATAAATCAGGTAGAGTCATGTCAGCCACTGAAAATCTTTGCTTTTACTCTGAGTGAAATAAAGGGACATTGAATGCTTTCAAGCAAGAGAAGACATGGTTGGACTAGAAAGGGCCACATAATGTGTGCGTGTGTGTGTGTGTGTGTGTGTGTGTGTGTGTGTATTTTGTATACTATATTTTCTATCATCTATTACTTAACCTCTATTATCTATCTATCTATCTATCTATCTATATACAGTATTTAGATGATAACAAATATTGGTTATTTCCTTGCTAATTTGAAAAGTATGAAATCACTTCTATTAAACTTTCCATAGAAGGGTTATATTATATGCAATACGTGTATTATTTTAATTGATCTTTTATTTAAAATGATTCTAGTAGAACACACTATAACACTGGAGTTATAGTACAGGACAGTACTTATCTACTTACCTCCCTGAATCCACTTTCCCTTTCACCCACAGTGGTAAAATTGTTATGTTGCCATCCAGAATATGATTATATTACACAGTCTCCCTTGTAGATAGGTGAGACCATGGGAGTAATTTCTGATCAATGATATGTAAAGTGGTAGTGTCCCATAGCAGTTTCTAAGAGTCATCATAAAGAGCTGCATGTACAATGTACCCCTTATTCTTCCCCTGATCCTTCATTCGGTTAAGTGACAGCAACATGTCATAGTGCTTATATTACCCTCCAAGCTTATTTGTGTACCTGAGCTTATATTTCTGGACACATTAAGTGTAATGATAATATTGTGGTTAAGAGTGTGGGCCCTAATGTAAGAATGTTCTGTTCAAATCCTAGTTTTTCGGTTAGTGTAGCTGTGTAAGTTTCAGAAAGCTATTTAAATTTTCTGTGCTTGTTTTATCACCTTTAAAATGGAGCTGTTCTGAGGATTAAATGACTTAATTAAAATAAAATGTATAAAAATGCCTAACAGTAGCATACCTCTAGTGCCATTATGCCTACTTTTATCATCTGTTTTAGTAGTGAATAAACACTTCCATCCTCATATATAAATTAGTTCCAAAATGTAAACACTTTAAGTCACAGTCACCTAATTTCACAATTTCCTTTCTTAATAAATGAGGGAGGAAGAGGTTTACCTAAAATAGTCATTTTATTTGTTATCAAATACAGAATATGCAGACAAAACTGTTTTATTATCGAATTTAAATAACCCAATTTCTACTTTAATTCAAGTTTCTAAACAGCTGTTCTTTTCCCTTATTTCCCAACTTTACAATAGTGCCAAGCACATTGTAGTTGCTCAATAAGTATTTATTGAGTAAACACATGTAATTATAGAGAAGTCAAAATCTTTAAGACCTCAAGGACTTGGTCTTCAACTCCAGTCATTTTTAAACCACCAAATTAAGCCTTTTCAAAGTCAAACTTAGTAAAATTTAGAGGCAGCTACTTCTAAAAAGTACTAGTTTAGTAACCCATTTCCTGAAGTAAACTCTATAAAGGAGTAAATAAGTACAGTGAGAAAAAAAAATGAATGTTATTATGTCTTTATTGAGGAATTGTTTCTACTATCCTATGCTAAGACTACTATCCAAACACAAAGACTTGGAAAAAATAAATAGATGAAAAGCTCTTTTTCAGTGCTGCTAGAGTTGACATTTCAATTAATGTGCCAAAGCAACATTAGAGCCAGCGTACGGCCAACATGGTAGAACAGAATCCAGAAGACTCAATTTGAATGTGTGCTTTCCTTTGAGCAATGTTAGAGGAAGAAAGTTTTGGTGCATAGGAAATTATGATGTCTGTATATAAACTTCCTTTTTAGACCAAACGTACATCCTTTGGAGAAAAAAAAAATCAAAGGAAATCTTTTCACAAAAAATAGAGAAATCCAAGAGACAAGCGATGCTACATCTGGGTGTAAAAATGCTATGCAATCCTTTTCATTTGTTATCTGTAGAGTGGTATTATGGACAATTTTCCCCCTTTCTTTGAACTTCTCTGTGCTTTTTAAATTTTCTATAATAAGTAGACTTTTAAAAAAATAAACAAAAAGAAACAAATACCAAATGGGAAAACAAATCAGTGGAAATTCAACTAGGTAGATAATATCATCTGAAATTGACATAAATTACTCTCAAATATTTTAAGGATTAGTAATGATAGGCTGGAGAAATACATAGATTGAGTGAATTAATAAAAGGCTGTGGTGATATTGTTAATATTACAGGAGGAATAAAAACCTGGAAGATACATGAGAAAAGGCTAAGAATTAATAATGAATGTACATCTTCATTACAAAATAATCAAGAAAAAAAAACACTCGAACCTGTGAAATAGTTTTAAATTATGGAGTTATTTACTATGGAATTTCAAATTGAAGATTAAAAGGATACTGAAGGACCAAAGGTAGCAAGGTATAAATAAGTAGTTTTCCTTGGGCAACTACCTAAAATTAATTACCTCATTCTTAAAGGAGGATACAGGCTACCTCTAAAAATGTTTATGAAGATTTAAATAAATAATACATGGTAAATGACCTTCATTAAATTTCTTTTGCATTTGACAGTGTAGGAAAGAGGCGTACAAAAAAGTTTTCACCTCTCTTAAAGAGGTGAAATTCCAGAATTATTTGGATAGTACTTAAAATTAGAAAAAAATAAAAATTTAGACTTTAAAATATTTTTAATATGTATATTTATCTTCTAACTTTAATAACTGACTTCTAGTAAAATACATAACTACACAAGTACTAAAAAGTAAAGAATAATGATAAAAACAAACTTACAGTGATATACACCATATTACAAATGCAACTATTATCTGCTCATCTTCCTTAACATAGGCTGCAACAAGAATAATACTGAAGAATATGTAAACTGTCATTTGAGGGTTAAACTCTAAACTCAATACATTGTGAATACTGAGATAGCCAACATCATCTTAAAGAGATAGAATGAAAGTGAAGAAGAAATATTAATTCCCAGAAGCCAACACTGTCCAAAGCCTTAAAGTGCCATCTGGGAAGATGTTCTTTGAGAGAAATGAAGTATCCAATTTCATGACAATCCGTCTGTCTGTAGGTACATGGACATTGAGTCTGGGACCAGGAAATCTTTGAACTATTACAATGGAAAGCCTTGCTCCGATCTCAGGCTCAGACAGCAACCTTCTGTAAATTTTCTTTCCATGAAGGTTGCCTACAGGGAGAAGATGTGTTAGCATGCAAACTACAACTATTTCTTTCACTTGGCACTGATATTTGTCATTTAAATTAATAATTTAGCTTTTTATGGTCAGTCACCTGTCATCTTTATTATGTTGTCCTCTGTCATTCTAATAAACTGTGTGGCAAAAACAAGGTCAAGAGCTAAGCCCTTCATCATGCCAGCCTACTCTCCCCAGGACTCCCTCAGCCATTACTTTTATTTAAAAAAAAAACCCAATATATAAAGATAATACTCAATTATTGTATTTTTCAATGTTAATCATCTATTACCAGTATACCTTTACAACCAAAAGACTATTTGTATCAACTCAACTTCGACCACAAATATAAAAAACAAAAAAAAATTATTATTTTGGCAAAGTGATTAAAATAGGTAAACTATGTCACACTATAATAGTAACAGATAACAAAAACATAAACATCATAAGGTTCATATTTCAAAAGCTGATATGATATCTTGGAGAACAGAAAGATCATTAAAAAGAGACTAATCAGGAGGTGATTAAGTGTAATAAAGATCTGCTCATAATCAGGGATGGGAAAACAATTCTAATTAAGAATAATATGTGTTTTGGATAGTGACTGCAAAAGCTAACTGGCAGATTAAGCAGAAAAAAAGTTTATTAAAAGGTTATTGGGTAGGTCAAAGGATGAGAAAGCTAGATAACTGTTAACAGGTCCCAGCTGAGATTTTAGTAACAATGTTACAAACCTGGCTGCCAAACTGACCTCATCAGAAAACATTCCTTTTCCATTAAAGCCACTGATTGTGGTGATATGCAGCAAGTGTTATTGTCACGAACTAGAATTTAGTACTACTATTACTTCTTTTCCAGGATCTTGACCTTTCAGTTGTTGCTGGGCACTTCTGGTATCACCCTTAGACAACACAGTTGATTCTGTATGGAGCCTCCTTCTTCAATTGCTTGTTATTTAATCAGACTCTCAAACAAGTTTATATAATTATTACTGATTGGGTTCCAGGCACAAAGATCTGGGAAGCTGTTTTTTCTTGATTCTCTCTGGTGGAGGCAGGATTTAAAAAGAGGCAATTTTTATAAACGTAGCAAATGCGTTAAAAATGTTGGATGTCCTCAACAATGACACATTCTGTTACAAAAAGACATTTTAGAATTTAGGTTTTTATAATGATTGGAAGTGGTTGGTAAGATGTAGTAAAGGAGAAGAGTGAGGGAGAAGGTGATGGAGAATGATTAAAGGTGACTTCAAGGTCTTGTATTTTTTTTGTTGTGTTTGTTAAAATTTAAGCCTTTTTTACATTGTGAAGTATTTAGCAAAACAAAATATTATTTAACGTATTAGGACACTATTGTATAAGCAACTTGAGTGACCATAGCTTAAAATCAATTAATAATCCCATAGATATTTATTGTACATATATAAAGGCACTGGAGATGAAAACTAGATGTATATGAGTTTTTTGACATCAGAAGTCAATGTAGGTATTTGAGAAATTTTAGGTTATGTTATTAGACCAATGTTTATGATATCTGTTGCTGGCAACAGTTTGAAGCCCTAATATTAGCCTAAGTGGAGAGAGGGGGGTGGAGATTTCTCAGTGACTCTTTACTGGGATGTGAAAGTATGCATGGGATAAGTTTGGTTGGGTGTGTAGGTATGTGCATGCTTTTATTTCCTATATATAAAATACTGAGAATGGAGCCAATTAGTCCTTCATTAAAATATATTTCTGGAAGATTCACTCTACCAGGACTCGTGCAGGCAGAAAGAATACACAGAAAAATAAAACAGAACTTCTGTCCTGTAAGAGCTCATAATATGATAAATGTAATAAGAAAATTAAACATCGGTAGTTTTAATGCTGAGCTGATCGAGAAGGGAAGATTTCGGTAGTCAGAGGCTCAATTGAAGGATGCACGAGAGGCTGACATGAGAGTGAAAGGAAAAGCACTAATTTTTATGCAAGGAGTGCAGTTCTATTGCAGCGAATACACTTCTGCTTCTCTTCTTCAGCTCCTCTTCTGCTCCCCAGGGAACTACATGGTTTCCACACACATCAGAGTACAATAGTGACATTCGAACACACATGTGTGTTTCAATAAACTGAATTATATTTACATATTTTAGCTGCAGGTGCCCTACCACACTAATGTAACATTCTAAATCCAGGTTCATATTCCTTGCCGTGAGCCTGGATCACAGCCAAACCTGGGACTAGCCAGACCTGGGAATCACAGGTAGTATAAAAGCAAATAAAAAGGGATCTGATATAAAACAGAGGTTGAAAAGAGACTTATGGATAAAGTAATTTCTGAAAGACATTATAAGAGGAGGACATAGCCAAATGAAAAATTTAGAAGAAGAGTCAACATTGGATCAAAACTTGGAGCAACTAATATTTTTTAATTGGTATCACCACTTTAAACGTTGGATTTTCTTTAAAAAAAAAATAGAAAAAAATGGTTATAGAGTCACTAATGTACTTTTTTCAAAATTGATCATAAACACATAGTGTTTAAAAATCAGTCAGTACAATAAGAATAATACTATAAATGTGTAAGAATGATAAGCTTCGTAATAAAAATGAAAATTATAAACCAATAAAAATAAAGTTTTATATAATAATTAAGAATGGTGCATAAAAGCAACTTCAATACTGGACTATAATTACGTGTTTATTACACCCAGAAATGTCTAATTCTAAACAGAATAATATAATATAATATTAATATTATAATATAATAATAATAAAATATAATAATATATTATTCAATGACTTACAGTTGTCATGTAATATGTTCCATAATTATTTAGTATTTCATAAAGTTTTTCTTTTTCTTTTTTTTATTACTGATTGCTATTATGAAACAACAAAACACTTCCTTAACTTTATGAATCTATTAAGGATTTTTCAATCTCAAAAATTATAATTTTTAAATAATTCTTGATTTTTAGAAAGACTCAGTTCAAGTGTTTGGAAACTGCACTAGGGAATTTCTTTAATCCTATGTTTCCCATACCAGTGTTTTTTGGACATGCTAACATGATATAATAATCACTCCTTCACACTGCCATCTTCCCCCTGTATAGCTGGACCCTAAATCATGGCAGTAATGCTCTAGTCTTCCCAGACACCTAGTTGTCCTCCATAGCACTTTAAATTCTTTACAAAGCAAGATCTTTGGAATCTGCCAGAATTTTCTCATAGTCCTCAAAAATATTTGTATAAATTAATGCAGACTGGACTTTAGATTACAAAAAATGAAATTTTTAAAAATACCACTCTACCAAGTGAATTATTTATAATAAAATAATTTAAGTGTAAGAATAGATCCCTGGAAAACTAGAAATTCAAATGCTTGAGAACCATTTCTACCAGTTTTAAAGGCTAAAAATGGGCAACCAGTACTTTAGTGCTGTTACAAAGATGCCCTCATATGATGGTGATGGTAATGCTCTGGGGGTAGAAACTGAAAGAAATGTTTTCTAGTACAAAATGATGAGGGGAGGAAGTTACATGACTGATAATTGACATCTTAAAAATATATCTTGAAAAATTATTGTATTTTAATATTAAATGATAAATTTCTCATGACATAAATTTAAAAAGTATATTATAGTTAATGTAAAATAATTAAGTAATCAAATATATCATAAACTGGGATATTTGCAGCAGTTGTTGGAAAGCAATAGATCATTTTTAAAATTCATGTTAAAAGAAATAAAAATAAAATCACATGAAACAAGACAGATGTAGATATATTGAAATGCACTAGACTATACATAAATAGAAATAGAAGGTTCAAAAAAATCAAATGTTCTCTTTCCTGCTAGAAGTGAAATCTAGCTTCTTTGACTTTTTTATTATTATTATTTAACATTCAAAATTTCATACACATAGTATTTGAAAATCAGTCAATACTATAAGAATAACCCTGGTGTTATCTTCAGAGATTAGGTTGAATTTAACTGCTGAGTTCACTACACTATTCTCAAAATAGAGTGTTTTTTTCTTCTCCATAGATGGCTCACCTAGGTTCTTCATTCACTTCAAAACAATTGGCTTCAAAAAGATTGCCTTGTGCTAACCTGCTAATGTGAGTAACAGCTTCAAGGTGCAACTCAAGAATTAATACAATTAATTAATCATTAAAATAATGGAGGTGTCCACTGAGCATTAATTAACCACTTTCATTTTTTAAAAAAATGTTTCCATCTTTTCTTCAAAATAAGAGTTTTAATGGATGTATTTAAATCATTTTTAACACAATTTAAAGTGATCATTAACTCCAAGAATAATGTATATGAATACTCTCACAGAGTAAGGGTAAAGTAGGTTGATTTATCAAATAAAATACTACAATTTCTGCCTGAGTTTTGTTCCAGGAAGGAAACTAATTCTCCCAATTTAGCTATTGTTATAGAGGTATTAAAAGTATGGCAATCAGAATGAATCACTCTAAGAAGTGAATGGATGAGATGGCCACCCTCTGCCCCCAAGGGTTTTTGCATTTCCAATGGAAAAAAAAAAAAAAATTTAAATGGTGACTCCTGGAGAAAGTGACACAGCAAAATAAAAAAAAAAAAAAAAATTTAAAAATTTAAAAAAAAAAGTCAAGTAACCATAGGAAGACATTTTTGAACTAGATTACATTTTTTTAGACTGTTAAATCTTACTAACCATCTCAAAGTCTACTTTAGTCCATTTGAGCTGCTATAACAGAATATCACAGATTACGTGGTTTGTAAAAAAGAAATTTATTTTCCATAGTTCTAAGAGACTGGGAAGTCCAAGATCAAGGCACCTGCAGATTCAGCATCTGGTGAGAGCCTTCTTCCTGGTCCCCCTAAGACAGACAGTCTTGCTATAACTTCACAGCACAGAAGGGACAAGGGAGCTCACTGGGGTCTTGTTTGTAAGGACACTAATCTTATGCTTGATTACTCAGCACTCATAACCTAATCACTTCTGAAAGGCCCCACCTTTAAATACCATGTCTTTGGGGAACAGATTTCAACATACGAATTTGGGGGGTACAAAAATATCTAGTCTATAGCAGACTCTGTTTTCCAGATTACTCCAACCCTCTGTAGGGGTAGTTTGTTCACATATTCTTTATATGTGTGTAGTTTGCTCATGGGAAAACTTGGTTTTAGGAAATTTTCAGAAACCACAGAAAATTTGGGGATATGAGGGATGTCTTTCTATCATAAATAAGTCATAGATTATTACTTGGTTCGATTTCTGCTTTTTAAATAACAAAATGAGAAAAGGAAAAAATGATTTTATATTGTTTTATATTTTAAACTGTTCACTTAAAATAAATCGTTCCAACCTTATTTAATTTGACACTTACTCTGATGACTAAGTAAATGGAAATATTTCTCTCTTTGTCCCCTACTCTTTTATTTCATTATGTGATACCGATGACAAGCTTTTCACCTAGATTGCAGCTAGCAGGCTTGAGCATCGCCTGCCAGAAGTGATTAATACCAATCAAACAGCATTTGTTCAGTTGGAAAGACTGGCAGAAAACATTTATCATCTTCT
The DNA here is from genome assembly GCF_014176215.1 of Rousettus aegyptiacus. NCBI lineage: Eukaryota > Metazoa > Chordata > Mammalia > Chiroptera > Pteropodidae > Rousettus > Rousettus aegyptiacus. The sequence continues at coordinate 77,911,117 of NW_023416307.1, forward strand.
CAAGGAATTAGAGTTCCAGATTGGCTTGGTGCTTGAGATAAACAGGATATAAATGCATTTGCTCCAATGCTCACCTTGTTATCACATTTATTTAGCCTATTTTCCCAAGCAATGAAACTAACTGTGCCCACCCTTTTTAATGGCCTTCATGGTTTCACTGTAAACATTTAAACTAATAATTCTAATGCCTGCCCAAATCTTAAAATCAGGGAGAAATCAAATAACAGTAGGACAAAATGTCTTCCTCAAACTCTTTCTGAGATCTCTTCTTAGATAATATAATATAAATCATATGTTAACAAACTTCATATGTCGAGTCATCCATTTGTGTTTCCCTACTGTACATTTTATCATAAAACAAGTGCACTTTACTATTTTTTTTTTTCGTTCTCCCAGAGAAGAGGCTAGGAGAATTCCCATCAATATGACCACCGTTTTCCTTTTCAAGGGGGTGAAACTGGGTAGTGAGATAAACCCAGAGAGCACAGAATGAGGGCAATGAGAAGAGTAAGACATTTGCTAATCTCTTAAGGCTGCCTCTTATCTTCCCAATGTTATCCTCCCCTTTCCCCTCCATCCACACCGCTGACCTGTTCCAAGTCAGACACACTGAGTTCCTAGCTCCAAGTTTCTCAAAGTTCACACAGCGTGGCCCTAACTGTACACCCAGTAACCCCAACCCTGGTCATCCTAAGGTCTGGGAATAAGGTAGTTCATCTCCACCTCTAATCTTTTTCCAGTGTGTTGTTTGGGTGTTAACACTCTTAGGCTTTCTTCAAAACATCTCTCTTTCATTTTTAAGAGTCTATGCTGCAGTAAAAAAACAAACATTAAAATAAGCATTTCTGTTGCTGTGCAGAAGTTTTTCAGTTTGATATGGTCCCATTTATTTATTTTTGTTTTTGCTTCCCTTGGCTTTGAGGTCAATTCATAAAATCCTCCTCAAGATGAAGATTCATAAGTTTAGTACTTATGACTTCCTCTATGTGTTTTATTGTTTCAGGTCTTATATTTAGGTCTTTGATCCATTTTGAGTTAACTTTTTGTGTGGCAACAAATAGTTTCTAGTTTCATTCTTTTGCTTGGGGTTTTCCAATTTTCCAAGCATCATTTATTGAAGACCTTTCTTTTCTCTACTGTATGTTTTTGGCTCCTTTATTGAAAATTACTTGCAAATAAATAAATAAATAAATAAGAATTTCTGCTATGATAACTTTAAACTTCCTCAAGGCAAAATGGTGGCTAGAGAAAGAGCATAGACAAGAAAAGTATATTTGGAGAGCACACAACCATTATATCCTGGTTCATCCTTTCCTTTACTTAGCAAACATTTATCTACTAATTGCTTTTCATGGCCAAGCCTTCAAAGGGATCACTGACTAATTGCCTGGACATAAAAAAACTCAATCCTCACATTACCTTACATCAAAATAAGTGTGTATCTAAGAGGCTTACAGAGAGTACTTGGAAGGACACTAATCTGACTATTAGAGAAGAACAAGAGTTAAGGAAGTTCCATCTAGACTAATGGAACAAAGGTGGCAAAAACAGAGGCATGAACAAGCCGTATAAACTTGGGGAATGGTCATAGTGATGGGGAGCATGGCATAGGGAATGCAGTTAGCATTAATGCATTGGCTAGGTGGAGAGTCAGAGGAGAGGAAGAACAATTAGGGGGATCGTTTTATAACTATATAAATGTCTAACCAATGTACTGTATACTTGAAACTAATAAAATGGCCCACTGATGACAGGTGGTGAGAGGAGATTAGGGAGCAGAGTTCAGATCAGGAAGGATCTTATTTGTCATGATAAGCTCTTTGAACTTTAACAGAAGGCAGTAATATCAAATCTCAGAAATTTTTAAACAGAAGCAATATAATTAGATTTACATAGCACATGGCTAATCGTTGTAAGTTTAAAAGATGGTTTGGAGGGAAAAGAAAGAGAAGACAAGTTACAGCAATTTTCGAAGGGAGAAATTATCAGAGCCTTAAGGCAATAGAAGCAGACATTTTCAATTCAAGTTTTCAATACAGAAACCCAATTAACCAATATTTATACATAAGGCTGTTTCTTAATTAACTACTGTGCAGATTTATGCAGTGTAGTTATTATCAAGTGGTGTTGCTCTCTCAAATCCTTACTCTGAAACACACAGTGCTTGCAATTTTGGAGAAATATTCTCTTTCCTGTGGCAGAGGCGCAATGGTCATGTTCTGACATACACCACAACAGCAAACCTGGCAATTAGTTAATAAATTTAAGCCAAATTGTGTTTTATCCTTGGATAATGTTAAAATACAAAAATGCCTAAAAATTAATTTTACCTAAAATTTTTGCTTTTCATTTGATCAATATAGCTTTAAAAAAAAAAGACTAAAAAGTAGCTAGAAAGTGCTATGTAACATAATTCTTTAATCTGGACACATAAAATAGCCTTAAAATTCAGTTTATGCCCTTCCTGTCAGCTTGAGAGTCCTGCTTGTGACAGAAGCTATAAACATTTTCTTACTAATAAGATTTTAGAAAAAGTCACAAGTAGGAAACCATGACAGTGGAAGGTCAGAATTAGTACTTTGAGTATTTACTGAAAATCATGTGTTGCCTGAAACTGTTTACTCAAGTCAGAACCTTTATTAACCGCATTCTTTTCTTCTAGAAGATAGGATTCAACTATAAATTATTTGGATAGGCTACAATTGCCACATTAATTTACCAAGGCCTTCGACCTCCTATACTGGACTGTATTTCTTAATACGACTCAAAAGACATCAAGTACCTCATCCAACCTATTTCCTAATTCTAAATGGGATTTGACATTAGGAAGTCAGTATTGCTTTTCCTCTTAGATGACTAACAAATTTACGGAGACATAAGTTCACTGTTCTCTCATGGATCACTTTGCAACAGACCAGTGGTTTTTCATCGTAACATTTAGGTTTCAGTTATTAAATGAAAGTGGAAACTCAGACTGTTACAAATTGCTTAGTACCTAAACAATGATCCAGAGAGATACCCAGAAGGAAAGCAAACACATCTTCAGGTTTCAAGAGGGAAACTTGGTCAATAACAATGGTGATGTATCATTTTATAACATTCGAAAATTGTTAAATTAAATATGATTTACTGTCAACATTTCATTGGTTTGCATAAAATTTTTAAAAATTATAGTGTATTTCAGCTTTTCTGACAATTTCTACAAAGCTAATATTCATATCATAAAAGCAAATATTTATAAAATTACAGTTTGTCATATACTAATCTCTTAATTAAACTCAACAACTCAAGAGCAAGGGAAACAAATTGCCTTATTACTGAAGAAGCCAAGCAAGAGAAGAGAAAAATCCATGTGAATCTCCACTGAAAAGTTGATTTATAGTTTAATGACTGTAGCTACATTAAGTCACACATTCTAATGAAACTCCTCATGTATTCCAATGTACCTAAATGCAGGCAAGCTTTAACTTGGGGCAAAGGTTTTAGAAATGGCTTGTTCATAGGAAAAGTCAATGGTGGCATATTGTGTCACAAGCCACAATTTCAAATTTTACTTCCTAATTCAGAGCAATTAGCAAAAGACTGGTCTAAACAGGTGGCTTCTCTTATTTATGCATCCACCATAATAATTGCACTTCTTTTCTTCACTTGGACAAGTTTTCCAAGCTTGAAATTAGTAATCTTACCTCTCCTTCATCCATCACTTCCATTTTATTGCTCTGCCTTCATTTCCACAGTTGGATAATGTGTTTTCAATACATCTGGTTACAAATCTGAAAGCATTTTCACCAGTGAAAGCACAGATCATCATAGAATCAGTGTTATAATGTTGTTGGGTAGAAGTGAAAAACCACTAAAGAAATGTCCTTCCCAATGCATAAATCACATATTAATTTAATAAAAATGTCTTAAGAACACAGTATATACCAAGTACTAGGAATAAGAGAAGCAAGATCCAAAACAAAACTTCCATAAATGTCCTTTCTAGAAGTGGACAAACATGACTAAATAATTACAGTACGGCTGGTGGATACTATAGATCACTTACTCAACATCCATTCTTCCCTTCCCCTTCTAAATAGAACTATAATTTTATTAAATTATCCATTAATATTTCATGAGGCCAGAGATCCAGAGTATATCTTCATTAATCTAAGTTAGTGGGCTTCATTTGGGAGTGTGTAAGCTTTACGGGAGACATTTGGCAATTTCTGGATACATTGTTCATTATTACAATTTAAGGGTTGGCATCTGGTGTATACGGTTTAAGGATATTGCTAATACCCTATAATGCATAGAACAACAAAATATTTGGTATGAAATGTCAATACTGTCATCATTGAGAAACCCTGATCTAAATGGATGTTAGTGAGTCAATCCCTTCCCGATTTTGGAAGTCAAGCATGAGATTACTGTTTTCTTCAAGCAACTGTCATTGGTCCAGTTGGTCTAATCAGAATAAGGCAGAAAAGATTTTCTTTTCCCTTCTTTAGAATGGAATAAAGAGACATTTTTCTTCATTATTTCTTGCAAATTCTTTGGATTCCTTAGACAGTCAAACAGAGAATTAAGTCAACATAAGGAAACATGCATTCTTTTTCCAAGAGAGCACCGAGCCTTAATAATAATATACTTTGGCAGAGAGAGGGGCTTTAATGTGAAATAATACATTTCCTCATTATTTAAGTTAGTTTATGTTAGGTTTTTTGTTACCTAAGTGAAAAGTTTCCTAAGCAAAGGTAATATTAAGATAGAATTATGTATTGGGACCTAGGAGAATTAAAAAGAAAAATAACTAGCAAAACCTAGAAAAGTCTGAATAGTATCTTCAAAGAAGAGGTGACTTAGTTACATTCTAGTCAGCCAGATGACAGTGTGGTACAGGAAAAATGTTACCAATGAAGTGAGCAGCCTGTACAAAATCTTGAAAATAAAAGAGGACATGGCATATTCTAAGAACTATAAAACATTCATCTGGATGGAATGAGGAATGCATGGGTTATGGGTCAAGGAGAGTGATGAGAGAATGACACTGAAGAGATGGCTGGAGACTGAGTCTGAAGACCTGTATGCCAAGCCAAATATCTCAAATATTTTTTCAAAGCCATAGGGAACCACTGAAAGATTATAAGCCTTAGAATGATAGGATTATATTTGCATCAAAAGATCACTGTAACTCTGCTGTGAAGACTGGAATGGAGAGAGAAAAATAATCAAAAAAACCAACCCTCTAAGGGGCGGTTAAAGTAACCTAATAACAGGTGTTGAAAGCTGGATCTAAAATTGTGACAGAAGTAGACAGAAAGGGATAGATAAGATTAAACAATATGAAGGAGGTAGGAATGAGGAAGAGGGAAAGATAAACAATGATTATGAGAATTATAATTCAAGAAACTTAATAGAGGTGGTATATTCACTCGCTGTGAAGTTTAAGAGTGCCAAGATATGAGGGAAAGTGAAGGGTTAAGCTGTGGATCTGTCGAGGTTGATGCAGAGGGAAACAGCAGTCTGTGGCAGGACCTTAGAGATTTGTAGTGAAAGTCCTGCAGGGACTACGGGATAAGAAATAATCACTGCTATGTTTTAAAATCAGAAAAGTTGTAGTAAAGAGAATGATGTCCTCCGACTCAAGACATTCATCTGCTAATTCTTGGATCTATAAAGGTTACTTACCAGTCATGTTCTCTATTAGGAAAAAACTAAATGTGCGTGCGTGTGTGTGTGTGTGTGTGTGTGTGTGTGTGTGTGTGTGTGTATCTTATTTGAAAAATACATATATGAGGCCATCTCCTATAGATAGATAGATAGATAGATAGATAGATAGATAGATAGGTGATAGATTAGATATAGAAATGGATATAGCTATAGATAGATAGATAGATATAGGTATAGATGATGATATAGATGATGATATAGGTATAGGTATAGATATAGAGATAGAGATAGAGATAGAGATAGAGATAGAGATAGAGATAGAGATAGAGATAGATAGATATAGTTATAAAGAGAGAGAAAAAAATTATAGAAATGGGGGCATGCAATTATGGAGGCTGACAAGAGTCAGGATCCGCATAGTGAGTCAACAAGCTCAACATCTAGCTGAGCCAATGGTATAGTTCCAGCCTAAGCTGAAGACCTGAAACCCAGAACTAGTATAGTTCTAGTTCAAAGACTAGGTGGCTTGAGAACCAGGAAAACCTGATGCTTTAGTTCAAGTTTAAAGGCAGATAAAAAGGTGATATTCCAATTTGAAAGCAATCAAGCTGGAGGAATTCTCCCTTACTAAGGGAAGGGTCAGCCTTTTTCGTTCTATTTGTGACTTCAACTGATCAGATGAGGCCCACCAACAGTTAAGAGGACAATCTACCTTACTTAGTCTATGAATGAGTGAATCAAAAAACACCTTCAGAAATACCCAGAGCAATATTTGATCAGATATTTGGGCACACAGTCTAGTTAGCACATAAAATTAACCCTCGTAGTAACCTTATATATATGGTAATGGGGATTTGCAAACAAAATTAAGTTAGAATCTTGCAATAGTGAGATTATCCTGTATCATATGAGTGAACTCAATATAATCGCAAGGGTTCTTGTAAGAGGGAAGAGAAAGGGTCAAAGTCAGTGAAAAGACGTGGCAACAGAAGCACACTTTGGAGTGATGTGTTTTGAAGGTAGAGGAAGAGACCATGAACCAAGAAAAGTAGACAGGGTTTAGAAATTAAAATCCAAGGACTAATAGATCCTCGAACTTATAGAAGAAAATAAAAGAGAGAGCCCTACTGATACCTTTATTTTAGGATTTCTGACTTCCAAAAGTATAAGAAAAAAATTTAAGCAACTAAATTTGTTGTAATTTGTTGCAACAGCAATAAGAAATGAATATATGTATTGAACATTTGGATGGAGTAGTCAACTGGAAAAATAAGCATCATAATGCTTCTATAACTACAACTAATTTAATCACGCTTGCAAGTACCTTTGTCAAATTTGAGGGGAGGAGTTTTATAAACAACTTTCCTGTATTCTCTCACTTATATCAACAATCTTTTGAGTTAGGACTCTAATGTTTTCTGTTTAATGGATGTTAAGTTGAAATGGAGTTTAAGGAGTAAAGACAATGTTTGGCAGAAATGGACCCTTCGTGATGAAAATAGAAAACTATTTGTCTTATGGTTTTTGGAGTCTTGAGGTGAAGATAAGTTCATATATTCCTTTTAGTTTATGGGTTGGCCTTCTGCTAACATACTATATTACAACTATGTGATGAAGGAGAAAGCAGTACTTGAGGGATTTCTAGTGTACAGTCTAGAGTTTGCAAGGCTTAAGGGTAAGTTATACAGTATTAGGCAAATTGCATTCTTCCAAAGTGGCCTGCCTTTTTGCTGTTGTAAGATTTGATTCAAATGTGTTTGATCTTCTTTTTGAATGAATATAATGTTAATATGTGATTAATTTGCAAGTTCTAGATAGTTAAATTTTAATAATTTTATGTTGCTGGATTTTTAAGCGAAATGTCAGTTACTCCTGCATTTACTTATTATGTTTAGTTACTGAGTTCTAAAATAAACAACTTTGTGTGAGGTCCAAGTGTAATAAGGTTACTGTTGCATTTGGATTTTTTACATTTATTTGTGTTATAATACATACAGCCATCAGGTGCATATCCACAAGATTTCTGATTATGAAAGAGCTCTAATGGTAATATGACATATGTGCTTTTCATTTTATGTATTCTATAGGATGCTTACATTTTTTTGTCTTGTTCAATAAAATACACACAGAAAGGCTCCCCCTAGGATCTCTGACTAAAATACAAATAATTTTTTGACTTTATGCTGCAAAATTTTTTCAAACTAAATTTGTTTAAATAATATAATTTATGTGAATTATATTCAGTTGTGATAATCAATGACCTAACAGGAGCTGGGAAGCTTTTTCCGCAAAAATCTAAATAGGAAATATTTTTGGCTTTGCAGGCTTTATGATCTTTATAACAATCACCCAACTCTGCTACTGAAGCATGAAAGCAGCCATTGACAGACAATTCATAAACCAATGGGTGTGGCTGTGTTACAACAGAACTTTATTTACAAAAATGAGGGGCAGGACAGAGTTGTTGATGGCCACCTGAGTCTCAGAACCACAGATAATGAAGAGAAGACAAATGTGATAGTTAATTCTGTGGGGGTGGGGAATTGTTTTTTTGTCCCGATAATTGCCTAGTTGTCTCCTTAGAGGCATTATTGCTTTTGAGTTGTTTCTCTGCCTATCCCAGTAGAGGGCAATGAAAATGAATCAAAGAATAGATAGATAGATAGATGATAAACAGATAGATGATAGATTAGATAGATCAATGATAGATGGATGATAGGAGATAGGTAGATAGATGATAATATAGAGATAGATGATAGATAGATAGATAGATAGATAGATAGATAGAGACATGATAGATAAATATCACTAAAAATGAATATATTTAAGAACTATCAATAATTAGTAGACTACTAAGACTAGGAACTCCAAATTTAGAATAAAGAGACTGCTTTTTCCCCCTCCATTTCAATGCAATCCTGCAGGAATGGTTCTTTTAACATTCCAAATTGCAAATTAGAGATTTTTTTCATCGCAATAACCATAACTTCAGAACGAATTTATGTTTACCTTTCCTTTTAGGAAAAAAGACTATGTAGGCATTTAACACTGACTCTTAAGGGAGAAAGAATTGAGAGAGCCACATTCTCCTTCACTCATTAGGACTAAAGATCTGTCTTGTTACACTCTGCAATTGGCTTCTCAGATTAACAGAATTGAGAAAATGCTGTTGTGGTTCACTGGTAAACAATAGACAAGGGCAGAAAGTAAAGGAGCAACAGACTATCATAGTATGTAATTCTTCCAGTCCTCCTAGGCTATCATCTTAAAGATGAGGCATGCTTGATTATTGAGAACCATAGAAAGAATCAATGTGAAAAGATTTAGTCTCAGCACCATAATTTGCAAATGATTTCAGAAAAATAATTTTGTTTTCCATTTGTACATTTTTTTTTTACTAGAAAGTTGTTACATTAGCAGTCTTTCTAACTCTGATAGAGAAATATCATAACAAGTATAATTATAAAGATAATTGAGGCTTATGTAATTTCCAAATAAAACTGTAAAGCCTATAAAAGAAAATTCAATGTAGAATGGACTTACTGTTTAAAAAAAATAAGAAAAAAAAAAAAAGAAAGATTAATAGATATGTGCTCCCATGGAATGAGGGCTCTCATGCATTTAGCGTGAAATTGGTATTCTGCCATTAAAAAAGGGAGACATTTTGAGACCTTTTCAGTTATAAGAGAAGGTACTGAAAACAATTTTGGAGGGGAGTGAAGGAGAGGATAACTATAACAAAGAATTATTGAATATCCTGTTATTTTCACCTGATTTCAAAAACGCATTAATATCTGTCAATGAGTGTGCTATAGAAATTTCAATAGAGGCACCTTTCATATCTTATAATTGTCATCTCAGAGTACCACTTCCCTTCTATTAATACAACCTTAGTATCAAATTTCCATTAAATAAAATTTTGAGAGAAAAGTTTTATTATATCACATTTTTATAGAGTTCAAGGCTACAAAAATCTATACCTTTATCTAACAGAAAATGTTTAACATGGTGCCTAGTACATGGCACATGCTCTGAAAAAATGAACTTCTAGTAGTGAGACAGTCTTTTTATTTAAACCTTTTTTTGAGCTGACATTCAGGATACCTTCTATAACTGTCATGGTAGGTAGGGACTTATTAAAATCTCTATATCTAAAATCTTCACTTTCTCTTCAAAAATATGGTTTTTATTAGATAATCTTGCTACTAGGTATTATTTCATTTCTTTCTATTTTTCTGTCATCCTGAAACTTCTCTATATTTTGAGGATGTTATGAATTGGATTGTGTTTCACCAAAGAATTCATGTATTGATTCCCTAACCTCAGTGTGACGGTATTTAGAGATGGGAACTTTAGGAGATGATTAGGTGTAGATGAGATCATGAGAGTAGGGCCATCATGATAAGATTAGTGTCCTTACAAGAAGAGACCAGAAAGTTTGGTCTCTCTCTCTTTGTCTTCTGAGGACACAGTAAGAAGATGGCTACCTGCAGGGCTAAGAAGAGGGCCCTCGCCAGGAATTTAATTGGTTTTCACATTGTCTTAGACCTCCAGCTTCCAGAACTGTGGGAAATAAATGTCTGTTGTTTAAGCTACCAGTTTGTGGTATTTTGTTATAGCAGCCTGAGCTGACTAAGAAGAGGAAAATTAACCCCACCCCCTCATATTCAGAACAAGTTGTAAATGTGGGTTTCAGCTCCATCTCTTGGGATGGGCACAAGACACTTCTAAGCCTGTCAGTAAATATATTGTCCCAGTGTACAATGCCTCTCAGGTGTTCTCATGGAAATTCAATAATATTTCTTAATGTTTTTGAATGTGGAATAGTATAGCATTAAGAACTGAGAAGGTGATCTGGAAACCAGGATGGGAAACTTGTTTAGAAATAGAATCAACACTGCAGAAAAATTTCACGAAGTGGAGGAGAGAGAGAGACAAAGAGAGAGGGAAGGAGGAAAGGCGGGAAAGAGGGGGAGAGGGAGAGATTATCATTTGAGGCCATGTTTTAAACTGAAATCAGAAATATTCCTCAAATATTTTGTTTTCATCTTATTTTTTCAGCCAAAGTAGTTAATGTTGTAGTATGCCATCTATGCCTCAAGGACTTTTAAATGTTTTAACTTCTAAAAACTGAGTTCTAAAAGTCTATGATATTAGTTTAATCCATAATGATATTAAACTCTACAACTATTATGTGTAGAGCTTCATATTCAAAGTGTTACTTTATTACTACTAGTTAGCTAGTAAGTATGATAAAATTTCTTTCACATTATTTGAGCCCGTTTCCTCAGGTGTAAAATCGTATATCTGTCTTTAATTGGTACACTTTGTACCAATCTGATTCAGTCTAACTTTCAAATTTAATCTCTCAATAATCCATTCTCTGAATCCTAGTCATTATCTTCTAACATTTTATATACATTCATCCTTTATTTCATTGAATATGATATTAATATCTGTCAATAAGTGTGCTATAGAACACTCATTTTTTTCTTTGTCCAGTATGACCTGCTCGCTTTTCCATATCTGACAAAGAGCATTTTTTTCTCCTAGACTCTGCTCAATGGTCTATGAAAGCTTGCTTTACCACCCCACCCCCGAAAATTTTTACATTGCCTTCATACTAATCTATGTATGCCTTTAGTATGCCTCTTATTATTTTGAATAGCAATAATTTGGTGGCTTCCTTTTCATGAATGTAATTATTAGAAGTAGTAGGAACTTATAGTATTTTCTTAGTATCTTTGATATGTGTGCATGTGCTTTTTGGGGATGGAATTGAGAGTAATTCGCTTATTATGAAGGTATTAACAGGTATATATAAAATAGCAGAAAATAGAGAACTTTGAAATATTTCAGAACCTGTTCATTAAGATTTTAATCTTGTAGTTTGGCTTTGTGATTTCAGTGCCTGATATGTAGTTAGTATTTAACAAATATTTGTGGTTTGCAAATAATTATAATAGGAGGCTTATCTCAGGGAATCAAGAACAATGCTGTATGTTCTTAATGAAATATCTTGTTTATCAGTTATTGCTTAACAAACCACCCCAAGATTTCAAACAACCACTATTTTATTGACTTATTATTCTGTATGTAAGCAATTTGCACTGTATTCATGTGGATGGATCTCCGCAATCATCTGGAGTTTGACTTGGAGGCTGGTTGGTCTAAGCGACTCCTGCTGAAAAGGTTCATCTACTCCAGGTGATTATATATTTCAACAGGCTAGTCATGTTAGTTTGCTAGGGCTACCATAACAAAATACAACAGATCGGATGGTTTAAGAAAGAGAAATTTATTTTCTTATAGTTATGAAGGCTAGAAATCCAAGATCAGGGTATTGAAAGGTTTGATTTCTTCTGTGGTCTCTCCCCTTGACTTGCAGAGGTGCCTTTCTTCCATGCATGCACAGTCCTACTGTTCACTTTCACCTGTCTAAATTTTCTCTTCTCAGAAGGATACCAGTCAGGTTGGATGAGGGCCCACCTCATTCAACCTTAATTATCTTTTGGCAAGTCCTTATCTCCAAATATAGTCACTCTCTGATCTGAAATACTGGAGGTTAGGTCTTCAATATGTGAATGAGGGTGTGACAGAGGAACACAGTTCAGCACATAACACTAGCCAACATTTCCTCAATGATGATACTACATTCTAGGAGAATAAGTTGTATCTCTTCATTAGAACTTGATTTAGAATTCATGCACTTTTGTCACACTCTTTTATTCAAAGTAAAACACAAGTCTAGATTCAAGGATGGAGAAATGCAAATAATGGCAAAAGCATAAGAAGACTCATTCCAGACATCTTTGCAAATGATCACTAATGGAAATACTAATGACAATAATTATTTTTAAAGTATTCTGGAGGAACTTTCATGTAATTTAGCCATTAAGAAAAATAAATTACTGTAGACATGATAGTTAAAACTGAGCAATAACATGGAAAATACTTTTTTCAGGAGATCTAAACTTTTTATTTTACTTCAGGAATTATGTTAAGTCCTTAACTTGTACCATACTATGTAATCATGAAAAACATGCTTGGAGATATCTATTATTATAAATTTCATTTATAAATAGAAAAATTAAGCTTGTTGTGATTAACTTGTTTTTTATGGTTTTAAGATTGTTCATTTATAAACCAAACCAAAGTGTGAGCTACTTAGCATCAATTTCAAGTTTTCTAAAAATAAAAGAGAATTCATTTCTAATACCGGTAAAGTTCATATAAGACAGGTCAATACAGATTGCACTATGATTAATAACACTTGCATTTATCATATTTTATTTTAAGGAGATAATTTATCTTCACATATCTAGTTTTTTTTTTTAAGGAAGTCAATTTTTAGGATTAATCTCCATAGAATTTGCAGTGTCACATATTGCAGTTTCCTTCAACACACTTGAACTTGAAATGTAACTTATTTTGAGTCATCCAGTGATTATTTGTGCAAAAGCAAACTTTTTAAAGCACACTTCAAACATTTTGAACATAGAACTCTTTCTAGAAAAATGGCATTGAAGAAATAATACTGTTATAAAAATTTTATTAGATATTAATATAAATTCAAAGTTGAAAATTAAGTAATTTCAAGAAATGTTCCTGAAGGCCACAAACTGTAGGATGATATAGTTTAGAACAATCTTAAAAGAAAATCACAATTAATCTAAACAACGAGTTAGCAGTTTTCATGTTTTATAGCAGCAAAATATTTAAAAAGGATATCATTAAATACTGATGAGTAAAAAAAATATTGTTCTCAATAATAAGATAATACTTAAGTGAATTATGTTAGAGACAGTATTTTTTTTAATGAAATTTAAATAACAGAACAATTGGCTTGGTCCTAAAGTTAAGATGAAAAAGTAAGATATTACATCTGTCAGTCAGAACAGGCTCTGCTATGATCCCACAACAAACTATTTCCAAATCTTTGTTCTCAACACAATGAATATTAAATTCTCACTTATGCTATAGATATAATTATGAGTCATTTAAGGGATCTCCTATTTTTTCATCAAAGACTCAAGCTAACAGTATTCATTTAGGTATGTTCTTGCACCAAGTCTGTACCACCAGAAGCAAACATGGTGATTGCACAATGTCTTTTAAAACTTGTACAAGAAATTTACACTTACATGCTATTGGTCAAATCACATTGCCTCACCACTTTGAAGAAGGTAGGGTACTGAAAGCATACCACATGTTCACAGAGCATAACGCATAGATAGAAACACAATGTTTAATAAACAACTTTACTAATTACTAACACGCGTACACACACACAATGATCATAGGCAAAGAAATGAAAGAAAATAGTATCCATGGAAAACAAAGCTACAAGAAAATCTTAAAAAGTTGTGCTAGTGAATGGACTTCAAATAAAATATTTATAACCTACTTATCTTTCTGTATTCTTATAATAAAATGTATTTCTTCCATAATGGGAAAATATATAATAAATGAATTATGAATTATTGGATTGAAAAAAGAACATTTAACTTTCATATTGTGTTATTACTTCTCTATTGTGAGTTATTAATTCTCTATTAAATGTACTGTTTATTAAGAAAAAATACTTTTAGAGCATAGACATCTAGAAACATATCATTGATTATGAATTTTTATTATTAATACATTAAAACCTGAAAATTCTTATCAATTTTTCTTCAACTGTATTTGTCCAGGACAAATGTCAAATTGATTAATGTACTGAACATCTATTGTAATTTATTGCATAGCTTTGAAAACCAGAGCTGAGTAAGCTGACAAATTAGGAATAAAGTTTCATAAGAAGACCAATGGTATAAATTATACTGCTACCAGTCACTGGGCATCAATGTTTTAAGAAAGAAAGCAGTTATACTTTTTTGGAGGTAAAGTATAAAAAATTGGTTTATATAGTAATGGGTTGAAGACTATTCTTCCTTTGAAACAGGAATAATGTATAATAGCTTACTGGTATCATTAGTCAGAACTTACTCTTGCAATTCAAACTAAATTGAATATTTTAGCATAGATTCGCACCTGATTTCTAAATCCGTATTCAGAAACTTTTACATAATGTTACAGTTCTTCAGAACCATGCTAAATATGTGAGTTTGCCTAAAATGTAACATCTTAAATATGAATTAAAAAATTAGAAAACAAAAAAGTTCATCCCGAGAAACAATTCAAGAGTATTTTAGGGAGTTATAGAGGTACAGAAGGTTCCTTTTGGAAAAGAGCTTGGAGGCAATGCAATTCAATGGATCATCAGATTTTTGCTGTTTTTTCCCCCCTCTGAAATTTTTTGTTCAAAGGAAGCTATAACAGAAGGCCAAACTTTAAGAAACTAATATATATATAATTGTTGAAATAGAGTTGGAAAGCTTCTGTTTCCTTTACACCGCCTGGCCTCGCATGGTCTCGCCCCGCCCCGCCCCACCCCGCCCCTCCTCACCCCGCTCCGCCTCGCCTCTCTCTCAGTACAGTTTTTAAAACATAGACCTTCTAACTCAACAGAAGAGAGATTTGACAATGGAAAAACCAAGTCTTTGTACTATAAAATGACTTTAAATTTTCAAAGAATTTCGTCATATTCAAAACAACCTAGAGTTTCTCCTTTTTCTTCTTTTTTTTAAAACATTACATGCCCATCTTTCAGGAATGAAAATTTACGTTTTCAAATAAAGTGTCCTCATTATGTCAAGTTAAACTTGGCCTTAGCACAATGCTAGGTTGTAACGGAATTGTATGACTGTATTGTTAGAGAATCTATATTCCGAGTGTGAAAAAATATTGCCATTTGCCTGCCCATATATATTGTTTCTCCTTTCTCTCTTACAGAAGTCCATTATTACTACTGTGTCTGTCCTCTGCCAGGCCATGAGCTCAAGAATAGTGACCTTATTTCCAACCTCAGTGATGAATTATGATTGGCTCAATTCTATCATCTTGGTCTTGTTCCTTTTGGCAGTGGATGTTTTATATATTGTCATATGACCAACTATTGATCAATAAGACCTGAGAGAAATGACTGGTAAACTTTTGCAGCTTGTTCTCACTGTAAGGGAGATACACAGGAACATAGTCTCTTTTCTTTCCTGAATGATTTATATCTGCATGTGATTCTGGAACTGCTGCAGACATTTTATCACCATGAATAGGAACATACTGTTAAAGAGAGAAATCTTATCTTTACTTCGTGTCATTGTAAGTAACAGAAACAGAGGCTTAAACAAATTTAAAGTTTAACTTTTCTCACTCAATGCAAAGTCTAAAAGTTGGTGTTTGCTGGTTTCAGAAAAGCAAGTATTGGGATATTCAGAGCAAGATTTCTGACTTCTCTTGGCTTTTCTCTATTACTACAAATGGGTGTTATAGTCCCAAACAACATGTCTAAGTCAAAAGAGTCAAAATAGGAAGGAGAAATGAGGAGGGCGTGTGTGACTGCATATGACAAAATACATTTCCATAGGGGCACTTTTCATGGGAAAAGAGTCTGGAAAAGTGATTTTTTTTTTTTCTTTCGAGACTATGGTAGAGAAAAGTGAGAACATGGTACTTGAAATGAGCGCTGAGTGAGCCATCTACTATATCTACTATACTTCCCTATGGAAGACATATGGGAAAGACAGAAAAAGCTGGATTCTTAACAACATTGTTGATCCACAGAATAAAACAATATAGAATAGCAGCTTCCAGACTTCATGTTATATGATAAAATGGAGGTCTTTACTATTTAAAATACTTGTAATTTGGAATTGTGTTAGTTTCACTTGAAAACATTTTAATTAATAGAGCCACATAAGCATCATGCAAAATGAATTCTAAAGTTACATGTCAATAAATGTTAAACTGATGACATTTTTTAAGTCAGAAAAAATAAAGTATATCTAAAACTTTTCATGTTGCAATTTATAAATATTTTTTCTTATTCTTAGCTTTTAGTGAGATTAGTCATCACTATAATATCCTTTATTTAATATCTGTCTTCTACCATTAGAATGTAGTCCTTTTCTTAGTAGATGCCATTTCTACTTTGTTCATTGTTGTGTACATAGTATCTTTTATACGGTACATACTAAATAAATGTCTCAAAAAAATAGTTTTTTTCATTTAGTTGAAATTTTTGGCAAATGTGTTAAAAAAATTCAAGATTTCTTGCAATTAGTACAGCCTTTAATAACATAATATATGCTACTTCAAAGATCAGTGGTATGAAAAAAAGAAAAAAACTTGTTTGCAGATGTTAACTAGTTGAGATATTTGGTAAAATTAATTTTGTTTAAATAAATGTACTCTGAATAATAATTTAACCTTTATATGAAGGAAAATGAGTTATTCTCTTTCTTTTATATTTACCATTGATCTATGAGTTAATGAGAATTTTAGATCAATGTACTCTGTATTCATAAAAGGAGGTCATAGAATCAGCGTAGGTCATTTAATCCAATCTTTTTCTCTTGATCATGTTTTTATTAACAAAGAGAGATTGAATATACAAATGGACAATGACCAGATCATATATAAAAATATAACTTTGACTTACAACCTGCAACAACCTGTTCAGGAAACCAGCTCCCCACCCTGCCCCACCTACTCCCCACTGGCCCTGCCTCCCAAATACAATAAACAACTAAGGAAACCAGGATGCTCAGGTTTCTCACTCTAGTGACAGTCCAGGAAGCTAAATGATAACTTCTATAATGATTGGGCCAGAATAGGCAGGACTTGATTAATAACTGACAGCCTCCCCAATTTTGTTTCTGATTGTAATTCATGACCAGAGAAAGCCAAATATGTACCTTAAACCAATCACATAGGATGCCCACTTCTAGTAGTCCATCTACAGCTTCTCCAGGAAAATAGCCCCTACTCAAGGCACACCTGAAGCCTTCCTTTTTCTGACTGTAAAATTTTTCCACTCCTCTGCCTGCTTTTGAGTCTCTACCAAGTACAAGTAATGGTGACTGACTGTTTTGCTATACTATGCTCAGAATAAATAGCCTTTGATTTTCTCATTTGATTGGTTTTTGTTTATTTCTGCAATTTATATTGTCAAACATACTTCAACAGTTATACTACAGCACCAAATTTGCATTAAAACACAGAGTCTGTGTTAGATTTCCTTAAAAGAAATTCATAAAATGATGCAAAAGAGATAATCATTAGAAAGTGATGCATTGACCAAATGAACAATAATTAGTTTAATTAAATAGCAAAAGGAGTCTTTATAAGATCTCCTCAGTTATTTATTTATCAGTTCGAAAATAGGTCATTTTAATTTTTTTCTGAAATAATTTATTAAGTAAATATATAACCAAAATAGATTAAAGCTCAGTACAAATTAATCAATCTGAAGCATTCTGACTCACCTTTCAAAAATTATTTACCATAAATTTTAACATATGAAAGAACTTATGAAATACCTTTTGATGAATTTTCTTTTCAAACATGTAGAAGAAGTATAGCTCTTATTCTAATTTTTTTAACTGGTTTGTTAGAATTAAAATTTTCTAAGAAAAAACGGGGCCATCTAGGTGTTAAAATTGAAACAACTTCTAATTGTTCTTCACATCTTTGAATATAAATACATATTAAATTATAAAATTAAAGTATCATAAGTGATTAAATATACTTTCTAGAAGATTTCTAGATGAACTACAATTGTTCATTCTTGTAATCTTTCAGTTGATTTCTTTAACATGTAAATTTCACATAAAGATATGACATTTATTAAGGATGCACTGATTTTATTTTTAATCTCCATGAGAGCTATAATCAGAAAATGAAAACAAGAATATATTAACTTATCTTGATAATTTTTGAAGAAAAATATAATTTTTAAAAACCGAACACAATTGTAGACTCTTCGTTTCACTAAAGATATTCTGATTGATTTTTCCTTCTCCTTAGGGTTTGCTGTCAATCACAAACATTTCTTATTACCAACAAAAGAGCTTTGAGAAAAAGATACTACTAATCTTCAAGCCATGAAATAAGAATCCAAAATGTAAAAATTAAAGAAGAGTCATTTAAAGGAGGATAATAAATTCAGTAACATGTAAGTGGGGAATGACAGATGAACACCTTGTTCCAGCTGAGATTGTATAAAATTCCACTACTTGAGATACTCTCTTTGGACCATGAGGACATTGTAGTCAGATTCCTAAATTTTCTAATAGTGCTAAACTCTCCTATGTTAAACTGTTAATATTTTAACAGCCTTAAAAAAATTTGAGGAGTTGCTATTCACATATAAAGTTTTAGTTAAGCAAATTCTAGAAATCTGCTGTACAACATTGGGCTTATAGTTAAGAATACTGCATTATACATTTAAAAATTTGTTAAGAAGTCAGATCTCATGTTATCTGTTCTTATCACAATAACAAATATCAACTTGGATTATTTATAAGATGTAGTCTAGACCAGTCTTTCTGAATCTCTGACTTTCACCATCCCAACAGATGTGATATATAAGGCCATTCATAGAAACTTCCGAGGCTCTGATTTTCAAACAGGAGTTTTGCTTTCCCTCTTTTTTCCCTTGTGCTTCTTAAAGTATACAGCTTTGAAAATACTGGAATAAAATATTTGGCATAGGCAGAGAGAGAGTGAGTAAAAATAGAAAAGAAAGAGAGCCATTTGATTACTATAACAATTTCACTTGAGTTAGTTTTCACATTGCCTGTGTCACCTTTACATCTGCGACATTTATAACATGTACCTGGACACTGTTGCTTTTAGTGCTTTAGAAATACAGAGTTGCCCTATAGGAAAGGTCACACTGAAGAGAATAATAAATATCTAGTTTCTCTTTTAAAAAGCTGCACAAAATTTTAGGGGAAAAGTTCAGATCAATGAAATAAACATACGGTTAAATAATACAACAGTCAGTGGTGAGAATATTATTTTCTACTGTCTTGGGTGTTCAGATACAGCAATATCCCCAAACAAAGAAAATTCAAATATAAAATAGGAAATATATTGCTGCTTTTTTTTTAAAGTTTAAATTTATGGGACTGTCTATAGATGAAATTTAAATCAAAATATATATGAGGTTACTAAAAATAAGACCATGTTAAATATACTGTCAGATACTAGCATTTTATCATAAAACCATACTTATCCTATTTGTTGTTTTGAAAAATGCCCATATCCAAATGTTCTTACTTAAATGCCTAGTGTACTCCTCTTTAGAAGCTCAGACACTTATTACTTAACATATTTTTGAAATTACCAATAACAATGCTACATCTTTATTTTTGTAAATCAATCGATTTCCTTGCAAAAGCAAATTAATTTTCATTTTTGCTATTTGTACTGTTTTTTTTCCCACCTAAATATGAATAAAGTATTACACAGAATGTAATAAAAAAAAAATAAGCATTTAGGAGAAAAAATTCTAAACAAAAAAACATACATTTTCATTCAATAATCAAATACAGGTTGAAAACATGCAAGAGAATGGAGAAAGAAAGAGAAAGACAGAAAGAAAGAAAGAAAGAAAGAAAGGAAGGAAGGAAGGAAGGAAGGAAGGAAGGAAGGAAGGAAGGAAGGAAGGAAGGAAGGAAGGAAGGAAGGAAAAAAGAAAAAGAAAAACAGCTAAGGTATTTCTTCAGAGGTGCTAGAGGAGATGCTAAGCAATTGGAAATGATGTTGGTAATGTAATGGTCTGTGTAACTTCATGAGCTGTCAAATCCTAGACTGCACAAGACTAATAGCTCTTTTATAAAGAGTTTCTTTTAGCACTGCTCCCCAAACTCAAAGGAGCAGAACACTAGCTATTTAAGGGCAAAGTGATAAAGACTCACTTACTTAGGTTGATAAGCTTTCTCAGGAGTAGCATTTTGATTCTAAAACAAGTCACAGAACTCATTAGCAGAACCAATGGCAATGATAATAGACTATGACTATCTTTAATTGTCCTGTTGTGTGATGCATTTAAAAGCCACATTTGTAATGAAAGCTTTGTTGGTGACTTAATGGCAGGATCTGTGTTTTAAAGTAAGGTAATCTCACACCTTAACAAGATCAGTTCTGCATTAGATTCATGTCTTGGTTAACCTTCAGAAATCTTTGTTGACCACATAAAATGCAAACATTTTAGACTACAGATTTTGCAAAATAATAGTTAAAGTTCACCTACCATTTAATATTTAAATATGCTAACCATATGTTTTATGAAATATGAAATAAAATGCTGGTTATAAACCTGGCACATACTTGAAATGATCTAGAGTTTAAAGCATCAAAGGTTTTAAATAAGAAATACCATTGTCTATTGCAGAGGTTTTTAAGGCTGTAAGCATGATAGAGAGAAATATTTCAGCATTCTTAGAAGGGTGTATAAAATTTAAAAAAGCATATGTAATATAACAATATAATTTTATATTTAGAAATATAAACATGTTAATATTATTTTTAATGCAAATTCCAGATAGTAAGCTAATACAGAAAGATCTACTATTTTGCACATTATTGATTCTTAAGACAGGAAGGGTTATCTTAGATATGGTACATGTTTATGAGATGTTAGTTTTTAATAGAGGAGAGTTTAGATTTTAAAATTTGAGAACTTTCAGTAGGATGAAACATGCAATAGAGTCTCAACTGGGGCCCATGGATCTGAATTCTAGCTGAAGTCCTGTGTATGGTCCCAATAGCTTTATCTTACACCGTCTAAATTAGACTTGCATAGCTTAACAGCCCTGTGGGTTTACCCTTACTTCCAAAATACTATAGCTCGTATTATAAATCCCATTTGAGCTTTAGTATTCTTTGTTGTCAAATGAGGGGTCTAGATTTATTAACAAATTGTTTAAGATATGCACTTATTTAACATTTTTTTTGATAATAAAGTGAATTAAATATTCTTAAATTTTACCTATATGGTTACTTTTAGCACTAAATTATGTGTAATAAAACACTAAAGTATCTGGAAAAATTAATGAAAAGTTATTTATAATTAATCAACTCTATGTAAAGGAATGTGATTAGCAATAAGAATGTAACAAAGATTCAGAAACCTTTACAACCCAACCTTCTATTATCCTTTCTCCCTTTGTTCTCATACATCAAAAGGAGAAATCAAACGAGGCAAAATAAAACTTGTTAGCAGTAAATTGAATAAAGCATCAGACAATTAGGATATTTTTTGCTTTCATTTTCTATCATTCCTTTTTTCTTTTTGTTTTCTTTTTAACCACTTCTTTGAGGTATGATTGAGATATGAAAAGCTATACATATTTAATTTATAGAAGTGATGAGACTGGAGGTAAATGTACATGTCATAAATATATCTATTGCCTTTCAATATTACATGATATCACTTATATGAAGAATCTAAAATTATCCTTTTTTATTTTAACACAACTTCCCTACTTTTCCTTTGGGGGGATATTTTTGGTTGTGGATAAGAACCACTTTTATTGAGAGTGATCACAAAACTACTTGGCCATTTCTATCCATCCAAACTGTAGCTTACAAAATATAGAAGTTTAAGCTGGTTATAGAAACCTATGTAATCAGAT
Source organism: Rousettus aegyptiacus (assembly GCF_014176215.1). NCBI lineage: Eukaryota > Metazoa > Chordata > Mammalia > Chiroptera > Pteropodidae > Rousettus > Rousettus aegyptiacus. The sequence goes on from NW_023416307.1 coordinate 77,933,295, forward strand.
ACATGAGCATATAATGAAGGTTGCAGAGACAAATGGGCAATGGATATATAAAACATTTTGGTTTAAAAAATATTACTACACAATAAATATTTACTTGGTCCACTAAATATTACCACTAAATATTAAGATTAGAAATGCAAAGATGAAAAACACATGATCTTTAGTGTAAAATGTTTACTCTCTTCTTATAAAGAGATAACTTTGTTATAATTAAAATCTAGTATAGTAAATGCTATAAGGAAAATGGACACAGGTTTTGTGGGAGCAAATAAAGTGGGGGATCAAATGTAGTACTGAGATTAGAAAGGGCACTTTGGAAGAAATTATTCTGATTCCTAAAGCATCAGTAGGAATTAGAGTCATTAAAGAATGATCTATACAAAAGAGCAAGTACATATGAAGATGTATAAGAAGAAATCCCTATTTTTCTGCAGATTCCAAACCTATAATGAGGATGAGGGTAGAGAGTGGGGATTTAATCAGAGTTCACATCATGAAGAGCCTATTAGGGCATGCTAAGAAGTTTTCACAGTAGCCGGTATCATGTTGGAAGACATAAGAATTTGAGTGAAAGAGTAGCTTTTGAATCGCAGTTTTAATTCAGAAAGATCCCTCTGCCATCAGAAAGGAGAACAACGAGCTCTTGCAGTAAGCTTGGAGAGGCACAATAAAGGCTTGATTGAAAACAAACGAAGCAGGTTGCAGAGATATTAATTAGTTAAATAAAGAGGACTAAGTTATGCTTAGATGTAGTGTAAAAAGAAGAAAAAAACGTTAATGATTCCTAGTAGCTAGATAAATGATGGATCTAGGAAGTCAGTACTTTGCGTTAAGCTCACCATGTTCTTTATGGGAGGGCACTTAAACACATTTCCCAGTTTTCTTTGCAATGAGATAACATATGTGACTAGCTCATCATATGGGTGGTAGTAATAAAAGCCACTTTGAGGCCTACCTTTTAGAAACTTTCTACACTATCCACAAGCCAGTGTATCTCTCCCATAGCAGTATTGAAATCCATCTACTCTAAATTGTGAAGCTACAAGACTGTTAACAATTTGGTTCCCTGAGTCCCTGTGAGAGAACTTCTGAGGAGACATACCTGATCCTCATTACATGGTGAGAAGAGTTATTAATAAAACTTATTATATTAATTCACTAAAATATGAAGATTATTTTTACAACAGCATGTCTAATCCAATTCTGATTAAGAGAGAAATCATTTAATCAATAAAAACTTTTGGAGAAGAGCAAGTTTGGGAAAGAGAAATGGATGGAAAAAACATTGAAGCATTTAGTTTCAACATATTGAATGTGCAGTCCTGCGTAACATTCAATTAACCAAGTGGAGATGACAGAAAGAATTTAAATACACAAATCTGGACCCAAGGAAAGAAAGCTGGTCTAAAGATGCAGATTTAGAAGTCTTAGAGTTATAAACTGTAGTTGATGCCATTAAAATGGATATGACTCCATTTCATCAACTCATGCTCTACACACAACATTTATATAAAGAATATTATTTTTTAAAGTCCATCTATCATTTAAATATTTAAAACACTATATTTTAAATATTTAAAAGACCATATCAGGTTAAAAAAATTTAGTATACTTTTTCAATGTATGTTATACTTTGACTCACTGCAATAAAACAGCATTGTTGGCAATCTATATTTTATTAAATTAAAAAAATATATTTAATTCAAAAATTTTTCCTAAAATTAGCTTCTGTTGTAGTACTGTTTTTTAGATCATCCAGGATTAAATTATCCAATTTTGATACTAATTGCTGTCTTATTTTTCTCCAGTTGCAAATAGTCTCTATAGATAGTTAATGAATATTTTCTACTCTTCCTTAACCAAGGAGTGGGCTCATAATCTACTAAAAGATGATCCTAGTAACTTTTCTAGATCAAGACAAATGAATAAATTAATGTATGGTAGAAGGATGTTTAGAGCTTCTTCATTTCAGTACTGGTATCTTGTGCAAAGCTCCGGTGGCTAATGATGTCTAGATACCTGGAGATTTCTTAGTTTCTCTTTGTTTTGTCACAGCTTTTTAGTCTTGCAGTTGATTCTTTGAGGTAATTATTAGCATTTCAATAAATTTCCATTATGTACAAGAGAGCTGCTTGCAACCAAAGAACACTTAATTGCTGAATATACCAAAGCAAATAAACAGAGTTAAAAGTAAAAATAATTCTCATAATTTAGTAGAGGTTCATTTGTGAAAACAAAAATCTTAGTTTTAAAATAAAATATGAATATACTAGCCATTCAATAAAGTTTTATGTTGAATATAAATAATTGCTTCAACTTTTTCTGAGTTTAAAATAACAGAAAATTTTTAAACAAATGAATTCTTCTAAAAGAAACCATAAAAGCAAGGTTTATAGCACAGAGTCTATAGCACAGAACGTCAAAAAATCCTTCTGACATTCTGTTATTTAACTGTTTTAGACATTTACTACACAGTTTACATGTAAAATTGTGTTTTAGTTAATCATCAAATATGGAAAAACTAAACAAAATTTGTGACTTATGGCAGAATAGTGAAATAGTCTTTAAATAAAGTTTATGCCCAAAATAAAAATTGATGATTCTGTATATGTCGTTAAGAGGTTAAGGAAGTAAAATTTGAACAGTGACCATGTGAAATAGAATATTTTATTTGGAAGCGAAGGACACAAAAACATCTTCCCCGAAGGTATCACTACCATCAGAACAACAAAATCAGTTAGATGGATATTGTAATTAAAGTGTAAATAAGGTACATTTTAAAAGAAAATGTTAGAATTTATTTTGAAAAAAAAATTATTAAGAAGAAATGCACTATCTTACTAAACTCTGAAGCTCCTTGAGAGCAAAGGCTGTATATATTCTCATTAAAATGTTATTGTTTGGGGGCGATTTGAACTCTGGTGCCACCTCAGCGGCATGGGGGTTTGGGCAATAATACAGAAGTACAATTAGCATGCAGCAAAGAATCACAAATCAGTGAGACTTAGAAAAAGATTTCTCATGCTAAATGAAATCAGCCATACAGAAAAAGTTGAAAACCACATGATATCACTTATATGTAGGATATAAACTAAAAGCAACAAATGTACAAGACAAACAAACAGAGACTCATGGTCATGAACAATAGACTAGTGGTTACCAGAGGATAGGGAGAAGGAAGGAGGTAGATGGGGTAAAGGGGGTCAAATATGTGGTGACAGAAAGAAATCTAACTATGGGAGATGAACATACAGCTTAAACATATATATGCCTTACTGTTAAAGTGTGCAGCTGAAACATTGGATTTTGTTAACCAATGTCACCATAAAAAATTAATTAATTGATTCATATAGAAAAAAATCGACTGATTAAAAGCACAGTTTGAAGTAGAGAACAAGTCACGCCTAATCTAGCTAACACGTGGAAAAGAGAATATGCATCCTTGGGGAGCAAGTTACAGAGGACTAAAAGAGGGCTATAACAACGCAGAAGTGGGAGGGGCTGTATTCTATCGGGGCCCTGATGGGTGGTTACAAAGGTGTTCCTAGCTGATTGGCACGTGAGGTCATTCTGATTGACACTTGGCTGCTATTTAACACTTTGCCTAGTGTGTATGTGCTTGCCCAGAATTCAGTCTATTAGATTAATGAACTTCCAGGCATAAACATGGTATTATAATGATGATATAATGAGGCCGAGGTTATGGGCAGGTTAGAGTTAGGGTAGTACCTTCTGTGCAAGCGTCTGCGACTGGATTAAATCAGCTATAGGTTATGGCCCTAGTGTCATTTGTCTCCCAGGATCCAGGAGGGATTCTTTAAGTATCAAAGGGATTCTTTAAGAACAAAGTTCCTTTGTTCCTCTGTCATTCATGTCTAACTAGCTACGTAACAAAATCAATGAACAAATAATTAGTAGTCACCAGTTGCACTGCACTATGCACCTTGAGGTTGTGAGGAAGTCAGGGGGACAGGTTCAAAATAAATATGATGTAGTTTCTCTTCACAAAAAGAACCAATCATAGAACAACTCATTACATGAAATGTGATCAATGCCATTACATAGTCAAGCCCACGGAAGAGTCCTTTGTGCTTGGAGAGTAAAGGAAGATTTTATGGAGCATATAATTTCTAAGGTGTGACTTAAGAGTTGCACAGGAGGTGTGTGTTTCTGTGGATATTTGATAGGGGAGTAATAAAGGAGTTTTTTCTGTACGTGAACATGAGTATCAGTAAAATAGGGCAAATGGAACAGAGGTAGATAGAAGTGAAAAATCTTGAGGACAGATTGTAAAAGGTAAAGTGCTAAGTAATCTGAAGTATTTTTGGCAACATAAAGTAATTAAAGGTCTTTAGGTAAGAAATTAACATAATTACTTGTGTTTGAATGAGAATCTTGCCTATAATGCAGAAGACAATTTTGGGGGAGACAAATCAAGGGACTTACTAGTAAGCCAATGTAATAGTCCCGAGGAGAAATAATACATGAGTAATATGTTATTTATATAGAGAAAGAGATATATATTTTTAAAATATAGAAATCAATTATATTTGAAGACTAAGGAATTTGAAAATCATTCCAAGGTTTCTAGCAATAGTAACTTTTTATATGGATAAACAATTGAGGACTGAAGGAAAACAAAAACTTGACAAAAACACAAAGAGGTCATATTTGTGTATATTGTCATTAAATCACATAGTGGATACAGTAGTGGCTATATCTAGTCAATAGACAAAAATGACACTAGAAAAACAATTTATGAATATGTAAATCTAAGAATGGAAAAATTGGGGAATGGTAATCCTGAAGATCATACATTAAAACAAGCTGGCATGATCAGACGGCATCCTCTATCTTGGACTCTTAATGGTGCCATGTGGAAAGATAATTTTGTTTTCAATAACACTACTTAAAAAATGATCTATACTTGAGTGAGATGAAAATAGACTTTGTATTCTGTAGAATCCAGCTCTATAACCTACTACTCGTCTGGGTAAATGACTTAAGTAATTTGAGATTGTTTTAAATCTGTAAAATGAATATAATAGTTTTAGAATTATAAGGTGTCAATTCTGTCTTCAATTTATCAGCATTATCACAGTTAGTCACTTCATCTTGTATTTACTTTTTATTTGGCTTTCAGGACACTGCATTAAAAAAAAAATCTAACTTGTGACTACCCTGTTTTCCTTAATGGTTCCTCATTCCTGGCCCATTTCTTAGTATAGATATTGCCTAGCTTTGAGTTCTAAATTTAGTCCTCTTCTAAATATCCATTCACTCCTTTAGCGATCTTATTCAGTCTCTTAGCATTAAATACTATTTATCTATTGAGGACTCAGATTTATAACTATAGTCAGATCACTTTCACAAACTACAGATGTATACCTAGCCAACTACTCTCAAGTTGTATGTTTATTTACCTAACATATTCAGTATATTATATATGATCTTCCCCCCAAGTCCTGGTACATCTATTTGCAGTCTTCTCTCTACTGGTTGATGGAATCTTCATCCTTCTAGTTACCCAGACCTCAAACCTTCTAATTTTCTCACACTTCATATCCAATCATTCAGGAAGTTCTGTGGCTCTGGAATCTGACCATATCTGCTGTCACCCCTATCCTATTAAATATATACTTGAATAACTGTCTAATTTAATCTCTTAATAGGTCTCAATAATTTTCAACTGTTGCCCTCCTCAGGATGTACAATCTGACTTACTTATTTCCACTCACTCTTAAGTTAAGTAATCCACCTTCAAGTGGATTACTTAATTTACTTTTTTTGTAATATGTCAAATGTTTATTAGCTATTTGCTCCATGGTAATACCACAGGCAGGCAAGGATCTATATCTGTTGGGTTCCTTGATATAATCTAAATGCCTAGAATGGTACCTGACATATAGCAGACATTCAATAGATGACTGCACCTGGCAAAGAGTAGTCATTATTATTGTCTAATTCATAGTATATCATCATTTTTCGGATATTGTCCAGATGTCAACATATTCCTATTCATCATATTTAATAGGTAATAAAATTATACACAAATGATCCTTAAATAAAATGTGGTATAAAATTCTAATGCCACATCAAACAGAAACTCAGAAGTGTTTTTGAAAAAGCAATCTTAGGATGAGGTATTGGTGAATAATAAAGCTAAAGACATCTATGAAAGAGAAAGAAAAAATAATAGAAATGGAGGCTGTGGTGAGACAGCCAGAGTCTTTCTTCAGACCTGCGCTTTCATTCCCCCAGCTGGAAAGAATGTTGGCTGCTGACAGCTCACAGCTGAGTTCTTCTCCAGGCTGGAGAGCAATGGTTTGCTCAAGGGTTGTTCCTATGGGCAGCTGATATCCATTGACTGGTCAATACAGGGTATAAAAACCCAGCCCCTGTGCTTAAATCGGAACTGCTGGGAATCATCCTAACTTTAGAGCTGTTCATGGAATTGCTGGTGCCTGTGATGCAAAGGTATTTTCGATTTCTCCTTCTGTCTAGTACTGTTTCTTTCACTCCCTCTGAGTTTTTGCAACCAGAAATCCTCCCCCCACCCCAAAATCCTCTGCACCTGAACCTCTCTCAGAAGCTGCTTCACTAGGGAAACTTAGATAAGACAATTTGTATCAGAAATGATCCTTAGAAATCACATACTAAAATGAGATTTAAAATTCCATTACATTCTGCCTGGCTGACAGTGAAGACCATGTCACTGAAGGTAGGTAACACCTGTTATGCTGTCTCAATGAAATTTTAAATTTTTCACTAATGTTAAACTAGGATAGAATAATAGTGGAAGGGAATTCACTGGCTGCTGCAATATCTGAGGCATCTGAGAATTCAAAGAGATTAGTATTATGAGAATTCTGCTAACAGTCAGTTTTTGTTGGGTGCTACTGATGCATTCGGGAAATAATATAAAGGCTGGAGATGATTAATCACCACGTTAGGTGAAGTGTGAAAGCCAGATAACCTTCTAAGCAGCATAAAGTTATTTTCATCTCTGAGGGGCAAAAACAGCTATGTATGAGGCCTGTAATTTAATTACAAGAATAGTGGAGCTTCAGAAAAGTTCAAATTCTCATCTCTGTAAGTGTGTTCATCCTAAGGTTAAGGCCCTAATTGGAAAAGTATGGGAACCCTGAGAAGAAAATGATCTATGCACTTAAAAGTGTTGAATTTTCAGATTCCTTAAATGCAGTGTGGCCTTTGGAAGTGGCCCATTGCTCTCTTAAAAGGCTAGTGCTCCGTCCGTGAATGTTCACTTCTTAATGTCTGGAACCAGTATTTTTTTTTTTTTTTTTCTTACATGGCAAAAGGCAAAAAAATATATATATATATATATATATATATATATATATATATATAGTTGCTAATAAACTAAAAATATTTACCATCTATATTGTTCCAGTATAATTATAGGGTTCTTAACGTTGGAGGAGGGAGTTAAAATGTGAGTCAGAAAAGATATGACTCTGGAATCAGAGTGACTTATAGGTAGGACTCAACCTGCTCACTTTAAAGATGAAAGGAGGAGTCCAGAAGACAAAGGACTTGGGCAGCCTTTAGCAGCTGGAAAGGCAAAAACAAAAAATTCCCTTACCTTAGAGACTCCAGCTGTAACTCTGCTCTGGTGACACCTTGGTTTTCAGCCCAGTAATAACCATTTCAGATTTCTGTCTTCCGTAATTATAAGATAACGTGTATTTTTTTTTTTTAGCCACTTAGGTTTTAGAGATTTGCTATTACAACAATAGAAAACTAGTGCAGTACCCCTTCATGACACAAGAGTAACACGGGGTCAAGGGCCCCCGAGATGGTGCTAACGCTGTACTAGAAACATGAATAAAACAATGACTTGCACTAAGTAAAATGTTTGTCTCAACTGCCATGGCTTCTGGTATCTGGAAGAATGAGTGCCTCATCTTTGAAGGAGGGAAGTAGGCAGCCACCTTAGTATCTTCTAGAATCTGCCTATGCCTCTCAGATAAACTTCGTGTAATATATGTGTGTTTCATTTGGAAAAAAAAATTTAGCATGATGCTTGAGAGTTTTAGCTGCTAATGACACCCTTCATTTCCATTAGAGAATTGCACTTAGCAAAAGAGTGCTGCCTTTCCCAAAGTTACCTTGTTACTCAGGGGAAGTCTAAAAGAATGGCTGGTTGATAAGAAGGAACAGAGATGTAGACCTTTCCCCTCAATCCTTCCATTAGGAAGCATTATTCCAGCTCCAGAGCTCCCTGTAGAGATCAGCTGAGATGTCTATTGAAACTACATTATAGTTCAACCTCTCCCTCTGCCCACTGCTGCTTCTCTTACTCTTCTGGGGTTGGGTTCTTTAGATCACTGCCAAGTATACTTCTTGCATGAAACTCTCCATCTTAGTTTGTTTTCCTAATAATTCATCTAAAAATAACTTTCTAAAGAAAGAAAAATCACTTTTTCCCTCTATCGAAATAAGCGATGGTTTCTTAAGTGATGATGGGCTAAGTAAAAGCAAATCGTGTACAACAGTATGCCCTCAGACTTCCAGAAGGCCCAAAGTTGAGCTGATATCAATATTAGCTTTCAAGGTATAGAGATTTTTATAGGGACATGAAAAAAACTATTTTGCTGTGATAGCTTGGGGAAGAACTTTTGGTCTACCTCTACTATTTGATGTGATCCAGGTGTGATGATTTATCCTAGTGATTAATTTACCTAGTTTAAGATGCAGCCATCATGAGTTTTGGGATAGAAGAATAGGAATGTAACCAATGGTATTCTGAGAAGGCCGAGTGTGTCTGGGGACTATACAGAGAAGGCAATCACTTCATTAATTTATTCATATACTAATTCATTCAACAAGTATTTGTCAAGAACTTTCTAAATGTTTGGCTTTACTAAGCATAATGCTAACAATAGTGAAGAAAAGAGTGTCCTTTTCTTCTCAGGTGACATACATATTTGTAAATCAACACAATGTTGGATAATGAATGCTATAATATAGAAATAGAACATGCCTAGGCAATAACAGAAGTGGAGGATTACAGATGAAGCAAACAGCAAGTTCAAAGACTTAACCTTCAGAAAAAGAATAATATAGTATTGTTTAGTGACCTAAAATTATTTAAGTATATCTATAGGCTAGAATGGAAGGCAGGAGAAAGATGAGAGAAGGGGTGTGCAGAAGCCAAATTTTGAAACATCTTATAGGTAGATCATGTTAAGAGTTTAGATTGTATCCTGAAGGCTATCAGGAGAATTGGAAGATTTTAAGTAGAAAATGATATGATCAGATTATCCTTTCATAAATATCAGTGTGAGACTTATAAAGTGTGGTTCAGGGGCAGAGTCTATGGCAGCTCCTGTTGCTGGCAAACGTGATAACATCAAGGCTCTATAAACCTTGATCTCTCAGTGCCCTGAGGACATTTAATATACAGTTCTAGCTCTGACACTTTTTATTTATAGGATGCATATAAATAAAGAACATCAAGAAACTCTAACCAAAAAAAAAAAAAAAACACATAAAATTCCATGGAAATTATTGGGGTAGTGATCAGTTTTTAATCTATATCAATTATATAATTTGTGGCATTAAAAATGACCTCTCAGATCATGGAACTTTTTCAGCTAGATTTTCCAAAAGCAGTTCTGCTCAGGGCAAAGGCTATAAATTAGCAATAAGTCTTATCCTCATTTCAATCAATATTTTTAAATAATTTTGTTCAAAGACTCCAATTATAAATAACTGTGGGTAATATTAACACAATACAGTATTAAAAAAATAAAAGTTTACTAAATGCTATTTCCTTTAGACACCAGAGGGAAAAACTATGTACTTATCTAGAGCTTCATTTCCTTAAGCTTTAGTAAAAATCCTAAAATCTTATTTGTTTTGGAGAAAACACAGAAGATGTTTACTTTCTGATGAAGTTTCATCTATCCCAAGGCAGTAGAAAATCTAACTTCTGATATCAGAAGTAATCAGAAATGTCTTAACTATAGCCAAATGTTGTAGAACTCAATTCAGAGTTACCTGTTAAGATTAGGTAGTAATAGTCTTATCCCAAACGTTTTAGCCTTCAGATCTCTGATCTCCTAGAGTCTTATTTTCTTGATTAGTTGTTTTTTATACAAAGCCTTTCAGGCTCTATCTGCCTTGATAATGCCAAGCAAGCAGGTGAAGTCTGGAGAAAAAATATGAGGAATGTTTGCTCTACAAATCTAAAATATAAATCAAATGCTGTAGACTTCCCGAAAAGCAGAATTCTATAGAACATCAGTTGATCAAAAAATATTTTTGAGCTAGATAAATAAAATGATGAAAATCCTGGAAAAAGGTTTTCTTGGTATAAGTAATACAATTCCTAACATGTAAATATCTCTATTAATACCAATGATAATTTATGTAATATATATTCATTATTAGGCACTTGTGGAAGGTAAAAAATGGACTTTTAAAACCACTAATTACTGTAAGTAATAAAATATTATGTACTAGGACAATCTAGGTATTTCTAGATTGGTCAGATTTTTGAACCATTTAGTTTAAATTAATGTTAAATGACAAGTTTTGAATTTCCATTTCCAATTTTTTGAAACAAATTATTAATATGGGTATAAATTGCCATTACATCCATGAATTTATTATTCATGATTAAATATTTACAAAATATTTGGAATTTTTTAAATGAATCGAAATTTCTTTAAAACTACCCTAATACAACATTGATTCTATAAAATTCATTATGTATGATTAGCATTGAGTGCAGGTTTTATTATAGTGCTTTTCTTTAATAATTGTACATGACACTCTGGGGGTAATTAATACCAATTAGTTTAGGTTTGCCTTCTATTATGTGTTATCTCTGACATTTATTCTATGTCATTCTAAATCTAGACCACTGACCTAATTTATTACCCTGCTCTTTCAACTTGGCTATTCAACTACTGCCCAGACCTTTGCATTCTAATATTGCCAGGCATCCCAAAATTAATACCACATTTGGAGTTTTACAGACATTCATATTTTACTTTCAGTATTTGAATTTTTACTAGAATGTATCATATATATTATGAAAAATGGTCTCTTAGAAAAACTTACCATGCTATTTAACAATAATGTTGATATGTATAGTACTGGTATCACTAACATTACTGTTATTAATGTAATTCATTATTTCCCATGCAGTCTGGGATGAAGATAAAAATCACATGAGGGCATACATACCATTCTCTTTATGCTTTTCATCAAACTATTAGAGAACGAGCAGGCACTTAACAAGCTTTTTGGCCCCTTCTGAAAGAAGAAAGAGGGGTCAATAAAATAGTCAACGATAAAAACTTTAGTATGAATAAATATCATTTACTTAAAGTACACTCTGTTTACCAATTCAAACCCTTTACATGTATTTAAACTTCACACAACTAAAGTGATAGTTATACTAATTATCCTCACTTTATAGATATGAAAAAAGAAATGTATTGGAGAGAGAAACTCACTAAAGATAAAAAATGAAGTTTGTGGAGGAACGTGTCTCACAGCCTTGTTTAGCTATAGGGCTAAGACTCTTAAACACAACTATATTTCTCTCTAGGTGTAATTTTTCTTGCGCAGGTTATCCACTCTATCATAACAATGTTCATCACACCTAGGGTTCCGATTTTAGAAGTAGGGCTTAGCTTTGAGAAAGATAGCCGAGAAAAAATAAATATGTTGTCTCTAGATGGAAAAAGTACATGCGATTTAGGTTATTTGACAATTTTTAGAGCTGCTTATTAAATGATTATTTTTAGCTCACATCAAAATGCCTAATGTTTCTAAAGTAGAAATGTCAGATGTAATCTCAGTACATCATATGAGGGAATACGTGATGCTATGTCTTATTACTGGTTGTCTTAAACTTGATCACTTGGTTAAGGCTTTTTCCAAGATAAACTTATTGTTTTTCATTTGTAATCAATATGTCTGAGAGATGTTTTGAGACTATGCTAATATGCTGTTACTCAAACTTCTGTCAACTAACTTTAACATCTCTTGGTGGAACTTATCTAAAGAAAAATATTGAGTTATTCTGATAATTTGCCATTTCTCTTAATCCTCCATTAATTGTTTTCTGAAAGAAGGTCCTAACTCTTGTCTGTCATTTATTCATTTATTTATGTCACTATTATCACTATTAATTCATGGATGTTTATTCTAAGAATTATAATCAGTACTGTCATTCCATGGTGTTGCTTAATTGTTGATAGTTGTTGAGCTTTAACCATTAGGAACTCATAGATTGGCTCCTGTGCCTTTTCTACAACCTTATCTTTTGAATTATTCCCTTCTTTTTAATAGCCACAAGATGCTATAGATTCATCTTGTATTTTCTGTCCTAGAATCGACTACTTCTCCAAGTTGGTCTGTTTACTTTATTCAGAATGGCATTTAGAAACCAAGTTATGAGTGCTAGGTGTGCTCATTGTTACAATGATATCATTGTATGTAGTCCCTCTGTTTAGATAGAGATAGAAAATATATACCTTGAAATCTACTATACCCTGAGGGCACAATGTTTGTGTACAGTTTTTTTCCTTTAATTTTAAATCAAATTACTGTTTCCTAAAGATAGGCTAGTTTTTTCCTTCTCTATTTCCTTCAGTATTATTCAGGTAATAGGTTCATCTGTTTTAGTTTGTATTTCATTTATATCTCAACATCATGTTTTTATTTTTATTTATATACAGCAAAACATACTCTTTATGATTTACAGTTCTATGAAGTTTGGCAAATACATAGAATTGTGTATCTCTAACTCTATTACAAATCAAAACAGTTTCACCTCTGTTAAAATTGCTCTAAATTTTCCACTTTTTAGTCTATTTCACCTTCAGCCTCAAAGCTAGAGAGCACAAGTCTATTTTTAATCCTATAATTTTTTTTCTAGAATATTATATAAATGGAATCATACAGTATAGATTCTTTGAGTCAGGCCAAAGCTTTCAATATGCATTTATGATCATCCATATTGTTGCATGAATGAATTATGTGTTTTATTTTATCACTGAGTAGTATTTGGTGGCTGTACCACAGTTTATTCATTCATCTGTTGAATGACATCTGGGTTGTTTCCAGTTTTTTATGGTTATGAATAAAGCTGTTATAAACATTCACATACAGGTTTTTATGTGAACATAATTTTTACTTCTCTTGGATAAATAGCTAGGAATAGGACTGTGTGGCAATATGGTATCTATTTAACTTTATGTAAATAACCCAACTGTTATCTATAGTGGCTGTATATATTGTATGTACACCAGCAATGCGTGAGAGTTCCTGTCATTCCATATTCTTGTCAGACCTTGGTCATTTCAATATTTTTATTTTAACCATTGATTATGTGACTAATATCTCAATGTGGTTTTGAGTTACATTTTCTAGCACTAAAGCTTTTGAGCACCTTTTCCTAAGCTATTTACCATCCATATATCTTGTTTGATGAAGGTCTTGTTTAGATCTTTTTCCTAGTTTTTCAGTTGGATTGTGTGGTTGTTATTGTTCAGTTTTCAGAGTTCTTTATTCTGGAAACATGCACTTTGTCAAAAATATGACTTATAAATGTGCTCTCTCAGTCATTGGCTTATCTTTTTATTACTTTAAGATTATCTTTCTTAAAAATTTAAAACAGATACAAATAAATGAAAGCATATATCATGCCCATGGAGAAGAAAATTTAACATAGTGAAAATGTACATATTTCCCAAAGCAGTCTAGATTTAGTGTTATTCCTATAAAAATACCAATGGCATTTTTTTTCAGGGAATTAGAACAAAGAATCTGAAAATTTTATATAAAACAATAAAAGACTCTGAATAGTCACAGCAATTTTGAAGACAGAATAAAGTTATCATGCTACCTGATATAAAACTAGACTACAAGACCATAGTAATCAAAAGAGCATGGTACTGGCATGAAAACAGACACATAGATAAATGGAACAGAATAGATAACTCAGAAATAAACTCATGCCTATACAGTCATTTAATCTATGACAAAGGAGGCAAGAATATACAATGGGGTAAAGATAATCTATTCAACAAATGGTATTGAGAAAATTGGATGCAAAAAAAAAAAAAAAAGAAAAAAGAAAAAAGAAAAAACGGACCACCTTCTTACTCCTTATACAAGAGTAAACTCTTGTATATGTAAGACCTGAAACCATAAAATTTCTAGAAGAAAATATAGGCAGTAAACTTTTTTGACATTGTTATTAGTAATTTTTTTTTGACTATTCTTTCTGTACTGAATTGACTTTGTATCTTTGTCAAAAATAAGTAGACAAAATTTGTGTGGGTCTATTTCTTGAGTCTCTGTTCTCTTGTTCTATTTATTTTTATTCACTTGCTTTAATTAATTCAGAATTATAGTAAATTTTAGAATCTTGGCGTGAGTCCTCAATTTTTTTTTTTTTTAGTTGTTTATATTGTTTAGCTTTTCTAGTTTCTTTGACTTTCTCCCAAAAATATAGCCTTCTGGAAACTTGACTGGGATTCTGTTGAATTGACAGAAAATTGTCATTTTATGCTATTGAATATTTTGAGTCACAGACATAGTGCATCTCTACAGTTATTTAGATCTTTGATTTCTTTTATTAATGTTTTGTACTTTTCAGCATACAGTTTCTGAACATTCTTTATTGTATTTATATCTAAATATTTTATTTTGTGATGCTACTGGAAATAATTCTTTTTAAATTGTTAATTAGTACTTAATAGGGATAAAATTGATTTTTGTAAAATTGATTTTATTCTAGGACCCTTATAAACTCAATTAATTTAGGAGCTTTTTAGGTAGATTTTTTTGAGATATTCTACATAGACTACAGATTTTGTGATCTATGAAGAGAGGTAGTTTTATTTCTTTTCAATCTAACTACCTTTGTCTTTTTGTCTTTCATTGTTACACTAAGATTTCTAATACAATGTTGAATAGAAGTCATAAGGGTGGACTTATTCTCAAGGGCAAAATCATTCCCCTTGAGAATAAGTCTGCCCTTACAACTCCTATTCAACATTGTATTAGAAATAAAAATTAAATTTGTCACCTGTAGATTTTATATGTGCCTTTTATCAGGTTAAGATTTTTTTCCATCCCTTGTTTTACTGAAAATTTTTATTAAAAAGGACATTGAATTTTAAATGCTTCCTCTTCATCTATAGAGATATTCTATTACAATACTATTTACAGTAGTCCTCCCTACTCTGCGGTGTCATAGTTCATAATTAGTTACCTACCAATAGTGAACTATTGTCTGAAAATAGTAGATAGAAGCTTCTAGGAATAAACAATTCATGAGTTTTAAATTAGGTGTTATTCTGAGTAGCATGATGAAATCTCACTCCCTTCTACCCTTTGTATGAATCACCCATTTTTCCAGTGTGTACACTCTGTACGCATCACTTGCCTATTAGGTTTTTAATAGAATTCTGTTATCAGATCCACCATTGTGGTATCACAGTGCCTGCATGCAAGTGACCCTTATTTTGCTTAATAATGCCACAATCACATAAAGTTTATTACAATATATTATCATAACTGTTTTTTTAATTAATTTCTTACCATGCCTAATTTATAAATTAAACACCGCCATAGGGGTGTGTGTGTGTGTGTGTGTGTGTGTGTGTGTGTGTGTGTGTGTTTGGTTAGGTACTATTTGTGGTGTCAGACATCCACGAGGGATCTTGAAACATATCCCCCATGGATAAGGAAGGACTACTGTATATAATGAATTAACAGAGTGGTAAGGGAATGTTCTCTTATATTCTAATTAAGCCTCAGGCTTAGGTAGACAAAATGTACCTGTGTATAAACATGCCACCTTCTCATTGCTTTTAACACTCCCACAGCATTTAGTTCCTGTTCCACTTCCAAGGATAGAAGAATTGCTTCTTTTTTCTCTTCCTTTCCATTAGCTACAATAAATCTTTACTAGTGCCCAAGGATGCCTATTTTTGATGCTCTTCCTCCCAGAGAATAAGGCATTTTTTTAATAGGGGAGATGGAAAAGATCCAGGAAGATTTTCATGTTCCTCACACAGCAGCTGCTCAGCCACCTCATCTAGATGTACTAATGCAGACGCTTTCTCGGTATTCTCAGTCTTTTTAGTGAGCATCTCATGGGTTGATGGAGAAAAAAATCAGCAAAAATGTGCCAACTATCCTTATACCTGTGATTCCAGTACTGTACATTGTCCATAGCACTTAGCGTTTATAAATTTAACTACAGCAGAGTCCTCCAGTAACATTGTTAAAACATTGATGAGGTGCCTTAGGAACTTAACTCTTGTTTGTTTCAGTTAGCCTAATGTAAAATTGGTTTTGTTATACATAAGTTTTGTGACTTTAAGTAAAATGATTAACGTTAAGTGAGGACTTACCGTATTCTAGTTTAATTCTTCTACTAGTTCTTCACAAGCATCTGCTCTAGATAAACAAGTGTTTGAGTTCCATCTTTCCCTGCAAATGCATTCCCTTAGATTTTGTGGTTCCTGATTATTTTGTGACCTCAGCTCCTTGATGGATATAATATCATGAATTTTCAGTTCGTCCAAATTTTGTTATTGTTGTAATAGTAAGAATGATGTTGTTTTTCTAGCTCTCTATATTCTTGAATGAAATCTGGAAATCTTATTCGCTTTTGAACACATTTCTTCCCTTCTGAAACATTCTGTCATGTTTCCCATCTTGACCCTGCCATCAACCTCTTCATAGACTTCCCAAATTATATACTTTCTTACTCTTCTGATTAAGTGTTCTTTTAGATAACTTCCTCCAAAAGGCCATGTCTCAATCCAAAAAAGAAAAAAAAAGAGTAAAGAATCCCTCCTATGTGATTTCTCATGTACTTTTCTCTTTATTATACTTATTCTCTTATAATTTCATATATTCCCCAGACATATCTTTATTCATTTTGTAAGATTCCTGAAGTTAGGAGCTTTTTGCATTGCCTGTAACACATGATAGGCATTCAATAATCATTTCTGTATTGAAGTCTTTCTATTATAGATAACACAAATAGTTTAGACAAGTATGGTATTATATAAATGTCCTTAATATAAACCTAGAACCCAATAAATCACCAATGTTAAATTAAGTGCACCTTATTGTCAAACAGAAAATCTATGCTCCAGGAAAATGGGAAAACTTATGGATGTTTGATGATAGGATATAAAAATCAATGGAGGTATGAATGTATCCTTTTAGCAATATACCCCTCTCCCCAGTAGTACTTATAGAGGCAATTTAAAACTTTTAAAGATAGGAAACAGAGGAAAGAAAAGGAAGTATAATCCAGATATATACTCTTGTTTTGGGAAAGCAATTAACACTTTTTAAAAAAATTATTGTCATATCAGTAGGGGACTCTTCGTTAAATCCTTATATAATTCCTAAATAAACTTTATATTTTGTATTTCCCCTGAGTTTTCTAAATATGATAAAATTTTAGACAGAAATATAGAGAAAATAAAGATGAACTTCAAAGAGAAAAGGAAGATGAAGATTCTCATATGTAGGTAATACTAGCAGGGGCAGTGCGCTATTGCAGGACTAACAACCAGGAAACAGCTTACCTAGACCAAGATCCACAGACAAAAAGCAGCTTCCCATTAGATAATTAGGGAATATATTTAACCACTACACTGGTAAAATCAATGGACATTCAAGTTATTTCCCCATGGAATTCAACATTTATTCAATATTTACAATAAAAGAGCTGAGAAATCCTTCACTGCCTTATGCTCCGAGACATAGTTAGTTGCAGTTGAAACTTAATTTTTTAATATGTTTTTAATTAGTCATGAAAATGGACCTAAACATTTTAGCATAACAATGGTAGATTCATAAAGCCATAGACTCTTTTCACCATTTAATTATAACTATCTTCTCATTTGGCTACAGAGAAGA
This sequence comes from Rousettus aegyptiacus, assembly GCF_014176215.1. Taxonomy (NCBI): domain Eukaryota; kingdom Metazoa; phylum Chordata; class Mammalia; order Chiroptera; family Pteropodidae; genus Rousettus; species Rousettus aegyptiacus. The sequence continues at coordinate 77,951,235 of NW_023416307.1, forward strand.
ATTTCAATAAATCTATGAACATTCCATAAATTTAAAACTTAGACTTTAACCTTGTCCTTTTTTTTGCAGTATTTTACATTCCAATAAATTATCAATAAGATGTTACCTTGTAAAATACAGGGGGAAAAAGATTGGTAGTGTGCATCTAAGAACTTAAAAGTTTCCAGTAACATCCAAATATCTAAAATCATTTTTATACAATACATATATAGTTTTTGGTTCAACTTGGAAAACAAACTAAATTTCTGAAAGTAGAGTTGTCAAGGAGTAAAAACATTTTAATGTTGTACAATAGCCCTTAACTGGATTTGTAAATATAAACAGCTTGAATAATGGTTAGCACTCTTATCCCTATCTCTTTCTTTGTCTTTGTGTCTAGTATGCACACAGCAAGTAGGATGGGAAATCAGAACACTAATGGTTTAGAGCAAGGGATTTAGAGTCAGACTGTAATTAGATGCCCTGCTGTATGCCTTGATCAATTTGTAGCTTTAAGAAGTTTCCAAGACCTCTTTAAGACTCAGTTTGCCCATTCAGAAACAAAAAGGTGATAGTGGCATATGTTATAAGGGGTTATTCTCAAAGTTAAGTGAGATAATTCATATAGAACATTAGATATGGTGACTGATACATAGTAAATAATGTTAGCTTCAAAAAATGAATATATGTATTATTAAATGTCAAAATTGCACTATTTGAAACATCTCAGTAATGAGTAAATTAGTTATTTCTTTCATCCCATACCGAAGGATTAATATTTCTAGCAATTGCATTAAGATGTAAAGGTGCTCCTTCTTTCATAACGGGCTTATCTCTAAAAAATCTACATAGAGCTTCTCTTTAGTGTTGATTATTTTTGTTGCCCACTCCAAAATGTGCCATGTTTATGAACTACCATGGGGAGGGATCAATGGCCACAGTGCCCAGTGGTAACCCACAGAGAAAAGGTTTTGATTACTTGAATTTTTGTCTTATTGGTATTTTACTAGTGGTGGGATACTTGATATTTGAGGAAAGAATATATATTTTGAAACCTAACAGACCTTCATTTGAACAATGGATCTGTCACTGATTACTTGTATAAAATGAAAAAAAAAATTCTCTGCCTAAGTGTTCTTTCTTTTATAAAGATAGGTTAATAATATCTAACTCATAGGGTTATTATAAGGATTAACGATTAATAAGAATTAGGCTCAGTTCATAATAAGACCTTAATAAATGACAGCCATTATCATTTTCTTTTAGTGCAGATCATTCTGTTTTACTAAAAAATAAACATAAACCTGGAAAGAGGAGCAAGGATTAACTTTTCTTATTTATAATGCAAATGACTGTTCTTATAGAAAAAGAACATTAAAATTTCCTTAAAAAATACAGCTAGAGGGGTTATGTAATTTTTTCAAGTGGTTTATTAAGAGAGTAAGAAAAATATGTAGGTTTTTATTGTCTCCAGTTATATCTGTTTAAGTTGCTTCTTTAGTCATTTTATAACCTCAATTCCAAGTCTACATAAGTTTTATATTCGATGGACTAGAGGGTCAATTAAAATGTTTTTCTTAAATTATGAAATATTTCAAGCATGCAAAAAGAGTAGGTAATGAAATGAATGTCTCTATACCCAGTAACCCAGATGAAAAAATAGTCTTGCACATGCAGTCGAGGCCCCAGGATAATCCTCACAGGTGTCATTGCCTTCTTTGTTCTCCTTCTATCAACAATACATGCCCTCAACAGTACTACCATCCTGAATTAGAGGAATCATTCAGAGTTTAACCCAAAACTATAGTTATCTTAATGACTCATAAGAAATGCTCATTGTTATTTCTGTGATAAGTTTTAGGACAACAATATAATGATTATAAATGTCAAAGAATTTTCTATACTGCTTTTTGGGTTTTTAATTTCTTGTTGTAGAATAAATATTAACATGAATTCCTAATATTACTGACAGTACCATGGTACAAGAAAGTGTCAAGTTTACTTCTGAATCATTAAGATAAATTAATATATCTATCCTTTTTATTTAGAAAAATAGAATGACAAGAAAAATCTATTCAAATAAAAAGAGACATTATATACAAGTCACTATGCAAAGAATACAAACGTAAAAATAAGTAAGATTTGATCCTTGTGTTATACTTTAGGATAGAATCCAAAATTACTATTCTTTCCTTTTGTTAAATATTTTATATAAAGATCTTGGCTTATAATCATCCATAGCTTTTTTAAATGTTTGCCACTCTGAGCAAATTAGTAGTGACCTTGCATAGATCTATACTGACTCTTAGAAGCTTAATGTCTTTTCTAACCTTCAAAAAATATCCTTAAGATGTTTCAAAAATAATTGTTAAAATATGTTTTTTGGAATTAAAAGGCTTGTAAATAGCCACTAGAGAAAATAGTATTAAAATGAACTTTCTTACAAAATACATTTTTTTGTTCACAAGACAAAATATTACACCATAATAAAACAGGCAAAATTAACAGGTTAGCTTTTATATTATTTATTTTAGTGCTTTGGTTTTATTCAGATGTTTTTTATTCATAATAGGTGTCATGTTAAGAGAATGCAGATATAAAGGAAAATGGTGAGACATATACAGAATGGAGCTAGTCCCCTCTGAGTGGCTGAAACCTGTAACCAACTCCATTACAATTAAGAAAGAACAAGAACATTCCTAAGACTTGTCACTGCTGTTTAGAAATTCCTTGTGAATTCAGACAGATCATTTCTATTATACAATCACATGTACATTTCTGTGTAAATACATATAAAACTAACATACATGTACACTCTCAAGATGAAGTGTCAAAGAAACCCAACTGAAGACACTGCATTTCAGTGAGAAGTGTAAGAATATTTATATTTCTTTTATTATCTCATGACATACCTTTTTATGGGTACTAATACAGTGCTGTATCACCTCCTCTTTTCATCTTACCACTGATCCAAGTACAGACACTACTCTTGAGATTCATATGAGCCAAATGATCATACCAGGGTCAAAAATTTTATTCTAGTTTATGACCGATAGATGTGGTTCACTTCAAAAGTGACATAATGAGTGCTTAAAATTAAAAAAAAAAAAAAAAAAAAAAAAACAGAATTAGTACTAGATGTACTCTATTTTACTAATTCACAAATGTATTTGATAATTTTCAGTAAGAGATAGGGATGTTCATCATAATCACATGGGAACGTTCCTTCTTTCTTCAATATCCCAATTCTGGGACTATGCACTGGAGAGTCTTGCTAAATGTCTAGAATGGGGTATGGTTTTGCATACTTTTGTAAAGAACTATGCCTGGGTATGATTGATACCTAATTGGAGTGTCTTCCAGGATTCTGGTAAACTACTTAACAGCTTATTCTCTGACTTCAGTTATAGCTCCAAGTTCTCAAATACTGTTGACCCTAACCTCATGGCCATAGTTTATTGGAGTGGACTCAAGAGGCTCACTCAGTTTTCTCCTCAGGAAAGTTTTTAAAGACTATAGAAAGGAAGGTAAACATTGGTAAGCATTAGAAATGGTGTAGTGGCTTCTATTTGCTTCCTATGTGGATACACAAGTAGAGAAATCCAAGGTTTAGAGATAGAGTGAAATAAGCACAGGGGGACACTATAGATGAAAGACAACAGCAAATTTTTGGTCCTACTACTGTCCTAGCACACAATAGGCACCAAATAAATATTTTCTAGTTGTAAAGTAAATGGTAAAATAAGGTTCAGCTGATTTCCTGACATTGGCTTTTGTGAACTGTTTCGTTATAATAGATTTTCCCTTTCTGCCTAAGATATCAAGTTGTTTTATTTCCATACAGAATGTCCTAATTTAAACATGTAAATTATTTTAATATTTGGAATAATAGATCTATAACAAAATGATAACCAATTTGCGGTTAGGACTATTCTGTAGAGATAGAAAATTGCCATTTTCTTGCAACATCTGAGAAGGAACTACTTGCCCACTCCTCATTCATATGTTAATAATCTTAATAAGTTATTAAGTTAATAAGTTATTAACTTAATAATTAAGTTAATAATGAGACTTGGGTGAGGATCACTTTCCTAAGAAATCGGCAGCCACAGAACACACATCGAGTTAAATTCCCTGGCCTATACAGTAGCCAGCTTCTAAATGCTTCTAGTAATTAGTATTTCATTAATCTATGAAGTAGTCAGTTGTATTATTGTTAATTGTGATGTTAGAATTTTTCTCTTATATTAAATATTTATTTTAAAAGTGACACAGTTATAGGGAATTTTGCCAATGCCTTTCAAAATAAAAAGTTTACATTGTTATTATCAGGGCACTGTTTCAGAATATCAGCTAAAAAATCTCAAGGGATTGGAGAATAGTTATTATGTGCAATGTGACAGGGATAGTCTGCTGGTGAAATGCTATCAATGAAAATTAAAATGAAAACAATGAAGGAACATTGAGAATGGTGCTTAAGCATCCTGCTTGTCAACTTGGCCCTAACTTGGCATTAATATTGGATACGAAATTTAACTTTCCGCATACAAGTTTCTTTATCTTTAAACAAAATATCTAAAAAAAAAAACAAACAAATTTTAAGAGCCCTTTTTGACTCTGGCCTCCTATGGATAAATAAAAGATGCATCTCAAATACCTAATGTAGGCACTATACTAGTCAATGAAGCATGCAGTTCTCATGGAACAAGAAGTAGAGCTGAGCACTTCAGCACAGTACTTCATCAAATGCTGAGCCTTGACCTCTCTGTTCTTACTATGACCCAGGATGCATGGCTAACTGAGAGTTTCAGTGTGTCATCTATCACATTGGCATCTGTAGCTTGAAGGCTGAATTATAACCAAAGATCCATCGATTGATGTATCAGTTTTTCCATTCTTAAAGTCATACAGCTTTAAAAGTGATGTCTTTACCTTTAACATTTTACTTTTGATAAATCATAACTCAGTGGTTGACAATGAACTAGAAAAGTGAATCAATAGTGAATCACTGATGCTGGCTGTGACTTTTATCATCCAAGTGAAGATGGCCACTCAGTCAGGTCTGAAAGATTGTGAAATAGAAAAGGCACATTGAGTGTTTCATTAGCACCACTCCATCCTTCTCTGTGTGATTCCCTTCCTATTCTTCTGTGTCCTCTCTCTATTATTCCTGTCTATTGTGCTGAGCTCTGAGTACCAGAACCCTTCACTGCTGCACTTTTCTTCCATTCTGGCCTATTCTTCCACATTCAAGACTCTACTTCATTCAAACTATCCTGTACTGTATCTCATATCCTTTCATCCATGCTAAGGAGATAGCCAGTTACTGAAATAGCGATTTTCAGCTAAGCTGTTAATAGCTAACAAAGAATGTAATGTGTTACCACTTACTTTAAAATTACAAAATATTTATTTTGTGCATACTATGTGCCAGAAATAGAGTCCAAATGGAGAATTCAGGAATTTATCCTATATTACCCTTATCATCCTGAAAAGATAAAATTTAAGCAAATATCTATAAAAATGTTTGGCGAGTACTATAATAACTAAAGAACATACATTGAAAGCATAGAGAAAGAACTTGACTCAATGTGAAAGGAAGGGATAGGAGAAAGTCTATCCCTTTAAATAAGACTATTATTGTTTCTCTGAGAGAATAGAAGTGATAAGAGGGCAGGTGGAGTGTCTTTCAGGAAGAAAGAGCATACCTAAAGCATCATGGTGAGGAAGAGGATACTAGATAACTTTGGGCAAATTAGTGGTAAAATGAAGAGAGACCAAGAGGGACTATCTGTACAATATTTTAAGACATTTGGATGCTATAATAATGTAGAATATGAGTATTGGGAAACCATTAGAATATTTTCCATGTTTGCAAGACCAATCTGAAGATAGTGTAGAAAATGAGTAGGCAGCATAGAGAAAGGAGGACACTAGGAACAAAGAGAATATTTAAAAATCCATTGAAATGTAGGCCAGAACTCAACAATGAAAATAGGAATAGAAAGAGAAATTAATCCCCTGGCTATTTATTACTGCAATAATTGACAAAGTAATTCTTCACTGAATATTTAAATGAGAGGAAAAAAGGAACCAGGTGAGACAGAGAGACATTGAGAGGGACTGAGAAAAATAGAGTGAGAGTGAGAGGGTGAGGCAGGGGGAGAAGTGGAGAGAAAGAATGAGACCGAGAGATTGAGGAAGGGATTGAGAATGATGCTAAAGGATTTGACTTGACTTCATAGTTGGTGGAAACATGAAGATCAGGAACAATACAGGTAGACACCACTGGAGGTAATTAGTGAGAAAGAAGATACAACGGATACAATTGGTTATGATAAGTAAAGGTATTTACGTATTATAAAGTAGAATATTCAGGTAGCAATATATATCTAGAAATTAGAAAACAGGGCTGTCTTTGATTTGTATAATTAAAACTATTAGCTAAGTATAGAATAATAAAACCACTCTCGAAGAGTACGCAATTGGAGGAAAATAGATCTAGGGGGAATCTTGATTTTTAAGAAGTAAGAACAAAAGCCCAGGAAGTGAGAGAAAAGAGAATAAGACGCATCCAAGGAGAGAATAAGCAAAATTTTAAGAAAATGTAGGGTAGTGTTTCAGAAGGAAAGACAAAAAGAACATCAATAACTTAAGTAAAAGGCTGGTTCCAACAGATTTTAGGAGCTCAAACATAGCAAGAGACAATTGAGTGGAATGAATCCTACAGCATTAAAAACTGAGTAAGAGATGAAGAATTAGAGAAACAAGTATTCAAATATTTTGAGTGACATAGCCGTTCATAGTTGTATCTTTAGTCTTAATGGACAGTTTAGTAGTATTTACATTTAATATTAATATTACTACAAACTTTGGATTAAACTGTAAGATAATAAATGAATATTGTTTTAATGTGGGTCAAGACTCAGGATATAGTGTAGCTGAGTACTAAGCTGCAGAGTCTCATAAAGCTGCTATTAAGTTTTTACTCGAGGCTGTGGTCTCACCTAAGACTTGTCTGCTTTCAAGCCCATGCAATTGTTGCATGCATTCAATTCCTTGTGAGATTTTGGACTGAGTTTCTTGCTGGCTGTTGGCTGGAATTTATTCTCAGTCTTTTTCCATGTGGGTATTTCCAACATGACTGCTTCCTTCCTAAGAGCCGAAAAAGAGGAAGTCTCCTTAAGAGACAAGCATTATAGTTTTAGGTATTACGATGATAGAAGTGACATCTCATTACCTTTGCATATTTTATTGGTTAAAAGTAAGTAAAATTTTTTGCCCACATGCAAAGGCAGGATATTAACCAAGGTATGAACAGCAAGAAGGAGGAATCATGGGGCTCCCTTATAGTCTGTCTGTCTTCAAGATAAGATAACGTTTTAATCTAGGTGAAAGAGTTTGGAGGCTTGGATTTGGGTAGTAGTTTATGGATTTGGTAAAATATGGTGAAATTTGGTACAACTTGAGATACGAGCTTAAGGGTTTTATAAAGATTGGGAAGAAAAAAGAAATCAAGTATGAGTTCTGAATGTTTGGGCTCAGGCAAGACTGAAAGAGACATAGGATTGGTCCAATGTGTGTTGGGGGTGTTTGTTTTTAGATATACTAAGTTAAAGATTACTATGAAGTGCCTAAACAAAATGCCTATTAGGTAGACCAATACCTGGGTTTAGTATACAAGGAAGAGAATAAGCTGAAGATAAAAAATCAAGTTATCAGAATATATCTAAAGCCATGTAATTAGAAGAGACCAGACAGTGAGTGAGAGTAAATATAAAACAGAAGAAAACCAATATCTAGCTATGGGGAGAGGAGAAAGAGACAGCAAAGTAGACTGAGAAGAGATCACTAAGGAATAGGAGAAAAATACATGCTGAGATATCCTAAAAAAAAAAAAAAAAAAAAAAAAATATGTGCTAAGAAAGAAGTGATCAACTATATCAAATATAAAAAAAAAAAAATCAAATGGGATAATGAATGAGAACCGACTATAGGATTTGGTAAATTTGACTTTACTGGCAATTTGGTTGACAACAATTTTACTTGAGTGATGGGACAAAAGTTTGGTTGTTTGAGTTAAGGAGGGAATAGGAGGAGAAATGGAACAAATCCTAAATGTGTTAAGGATAGGTGCAGATGTGTAGATGGGAAGATGAGGAAATTCTCATTTGATCTGAATTTTCTCTCTGAAGTGATACTTATCACAAGGTATAAAGATTTTAAGAAGTATAGTTAATGTTTAGATTAATTGATGTGGAGGATGGAAGACATAATTTACTAGATATACACACAATTACTTTCGACTAAAAAATTCCAGAAGTTTGAATATCCTATTGACCTATCATTACTATCTTCAATGTGTTAACTCATGATGGTGAGCCATGACAGCAGGCTTAGTGGAAAAAGTTTTGTGCAGGAAACTTTGCCAAAGTGCCTTAACTTATATTACATACATGATTGCCAAATTTATTTATACTCAAGATCATCCTGGGTAACAAAATTTTGGTAATACCACTAAAATAAAATGCTGAATGGCAAAATGTGGAAATGGAAGTATTGCCTAGAAATCATACATTCTGCTTATCAAGAAATTAAGGCTAAATATTTTAATAAAAGAAAACAAAAAAAAAAAAGGGAAAAGTTTCTCAATTCATACTTTGTATTTAAATTTATTATGTCACAAACATTTAATTTGAACTAAATGTATCAAAATATAAAAAAGCATAAATTCAGGGGTATAGATTTTATTCTGTGTATATGTAGCTCCTCTAAGAATGTGTATTTCTGGGACTGGCCTTCAAAGTATCTGATAGCTCAACAGGTAAAATAGTACTATGAGAAAAAGTAAGATGTTCTTAAGAGCTCCAATTTCAAAGTGTCAGTGTTATAATTTTACTATTTGCTATATATTCTTGACATTGATTAAATTGCTTCCCCCTCTCTAGCTCCTCATATTACTATAAGCAGCTTTTTTTTTTTTTTCAGCTTTGAGGTATAACTGACAAAATTGTAAGATATTTAAAGTATACAATGTGATGATTTGATATCTGTATACATTGTGAAAAGATTCCTCACATCAAGTTAATTAACATGGCTATTACCTCAGATACTTTTCTTTCTCTTTTGGTGAACACATTTAAGTTCTATTTTCTTATTGCATTTCAATTATACAATACAGTATTATCACCATGTTTTACACTATATCCAATTCATTTTAAAATTAACTGACAGTTAGTACTCTTATAAATTTCTCTTTATTCTCCCCACCCCAGGCCCTGGAAACCACATTTCTATTATGTTTTTGTGAGTTCCTTTTTGTTTGTTTGTTTATTATATTTCACATATAAGTAATACCATGCAGCATTTGTTTTTTTATTACCTGACTTTTAAAAGAAGTGGTAGATGGACTGGCAGCAGCTAGATGAGGCTGACCTTCAGGATCATTAGAGAAAGAATGGGAATTAGAGGCTAAGTCAGGAGAAAGAGTGAGCTGTTATAGAAGGATTTTATGTTGAAAGAAATACTTGAGGACTTATGTAGCACTTTTTTTTTTTTTTTTTTAATAGAGAGAGCTCCATGCATGTTTAGGTGAGAAATAAGAGAGAGAACTGGTTACATACTTCTTGTACCTCTTAAAGAACTTGAAAGGCTTAGAAGAATTATTAAAAAGTGAAAGTAGGGGAGAGAAAAAATGGCATAGATGACAGAGGCTCTATTCATCCCTCTGGTGACCAAATCAAAGTTGTGACGGAAACAAGGAGTAGCAGTAAAGAAAAATTACCTGGGATTAGATGAACAAGCCATACAACTATGGAGAAATCTAAGAAAGTACCCTGCAATGGCAGAAGGGAGGACAGGGCAAGGACGCCGGGCCGCCCAATTCTGAGCAGCTGAGTGAGATGGAGGCTGCAGCAGTGGCAGTGGCAGATGTCTCTTAAAGGAGCTGCATCCACGAGTGGATTTTCATGGTGATAGACCTGCTCACCGTGAGCACCAGTGCCTGTTTGGCTGCATGCAGGGGGATCCAGGGACTTACAAGGAGACATTGTCAGAATGAAGGCCTAGGTGAGCAGTATCCATTGTTCCCTGTTGAGCCCTCCCCACTATCAGTGCTTGGAATACAGCACCTCGATAGCTATAATGCCATCAAACTGGATAACAGAGGTCGCTCCACCCAGAGGATTCCCTGAAACCCCACCTACTTTAACTTGGGCCTCCACCCAAGCCACATCTGGGTGTATCCTCAGTGAGTCAAGTGCTCCTTGCTGAGACTCACACTGGCGAAGGCAGCTGGCCTCGGTTTCTGGTATGACCTTTTGAGGCAACTATAAGCACAGCATCTGTGGATTGCTTGGTGAATCTTAACAGGTGGCCTTGGCAGGGTAGAGTCTTGAGCTAAATTTGACCTGCAGCTGAACGTTTCTCAGCACTGTGCCAGTGGAAAGACACCTACTTCACAGGTCCACACTAAGAAATAAGACTGGGAGACTTGGATGCTTTGCTTAGTACATAGAAACAGACATGGAAGGGCAGCCAAAATGAGAAGCAGAAACCATATGAGAGAACAGAACAGAGACCCCGATATAATGGAGTCAAGTAATCTAACAGATGCAGAGTTAAAAACACTAGCTATAAAGATGCTCAGTGAACTTTTGGGAAGTGTAGAGAACTCCAACAAAGAGATAAAAATAGAAATGGAAATTGTAAAAGAAAATCAGTCTGAAATGGAGAACACATTATCTGAGATGAGAAGTATATTAAATGAAATGAATAAACAAAGAAATAAAAATAGTAAATAAAGAAGAGGATCACATGCCCTATCTACAGGACAGGAAAGTCAATCAGGACACTCAATCAGAATGGCAAGAAAAAAGATGCCAAGACTATAAAAATAGGGAGCATATGGAACACTATTAAGGCTTCAAATATTCATCTGATCAGTGTAACTGAAGAAAATCAAGATGTTGAACAGCTGTTTGAAGAAATAATGATGGAAAATTTCTCTAACCTGGTGAAGGAAATGGATATAAAACCGCAGGGAGCACAGAGAATTCCAAAAATCAGGTCCAAAGAGGCCCACACCAAAACATATCATAATTAAAATGCCAAAGGTTAAAATACAAAGAAAGAATATTAAAAGCAGCAAGAGAAAAGCAGATAGTTACTTCTAAAGGAACTCCCATAAGACTGGCAGCTGACTTCTCAAAAGAAACTATGCAGGACAGAAGGGCTTGGCAAAAAATATTCAACAGGATGAAGACTGAGGATTCACAACTAAGGATACTTTATTCAAGAAAGCTATTATTTAGAGTTGAAAGATAGATAAATGATAGATAAAAGATAGATAAATGAGCTAAAGGAATTTGTCACCATCAAGCCAGTATTACAGAAAATGTTGGAGGGACTTCTTTAAGAAGAAAAAACATGTATCGAAAACATGAATAAAGAACGGTAACAACTACATTCTTATCAATAAGTACCTTAAATGGAAAAAAAAATTAAGTGCTCCAACTAAAAGATAGAGTGGCTGAAAGGATAAGAAATCAAGAGCCCTACATATGCAAAGAAGGGAATGGAAAAAGACATTGCTTTGATGAATTTAAAAGGTGTTCAAGTCAGACAGAAAGATAAACACTATACGATTTTACTTATATGTGAAATTTAAGGAATAAAAAGAACAAACTAATCAAAAACAGACTCACAAATATAGTAGATAATTTGGTGATAGAGAGAAGGGGTGTTTGGAGGTCTGGGGAATGGGGTGAAGGGTTAAAGAAGTACAAATTAGTAGCTGACAGTCACGGAGATGGGGAGCATGACATAGGGAATGCAATTAGCATTAATACATTGGCTAGGTGGAGGGTCAGGGGAGGGAGGGAGCAAATGTGATCATTTTACTAACTATATAGATGTCTAACCAATGTACTGTATACTTGAAACTAATTAAAATTTTTTCAAAAAACTGCAAGTAACTTAGAAGGAGAGGAACATTTCTCTCCTTGTGGACACTGAGGATCATTAAGCAACTTTAACAACTAAAATAGAATCAAGAGTCACTAAAGACTTTCTCCCTACTGTGAAAAATTACAGTACCCAACATTTCTCTGGAAACTTTTTGGCCTGATAAGTGGGAAGGATGAAAATTAACATGACATCCAAAAATATTTTAGTGATGCGTGTATTCTCTGGGACTTAGTTTTCTTCCCCTCTGCCCCTCTCCCCCTCTCCCCCTCTTCCTCTCTCTGTCTCTCTCTTTATTTTATTTTTATTTTATTTTATTTTATTTTATTATTTTTATTCTATTCTATCTTATCTTATTTTATTTTATTTTATCTATTTTAGTTTATTATTTTATTTTATATTTCATTTTTTAAAAGAACTTTCAAGTTTCAGTGTTTGGCCAGGACACTTGAACATCTTTTATCACACCAGAATATACTGAAATGAGCATATTTTGTCTTAATAGGAAAATTAAGTGTTAAACCAACAGTCTATCTTATTCATAGTAAAATATTCTAGGACAAAACATGTGTAGTCAAGGAGGTTGCCATCATGTTGTTCAGTTCTTAGAACTACCCTCCAAAATCAAGGACTACATGACAATGAAAGTAGAAAAATAACCAAACATTTGAATTTTGACCACATATTATTACACAATTGTCTGTCTCTCACATAAACACATGCCAATGACCACACATGTAAGTGTGTGTGTATGTGTAAATTTTCTCTTATAGAAATAACTACATATATACTCATATGTCAGGCATTGGTGTCAGCAATCCATCTCTGTCTTCATATTTACCTATAGCTATGTAACACTCTTGGGTAAATATAAATATCAAACTTATAAATAACCAGGAAAAAGGGAAGCTTTGCAAAGTATCATGCGTGGTTTTGGTCTTATCCTTATTAGAACAAAAGAAGAACCTGCTAATTCAGTTCTTATCATAACAGAAGAGAAAATATAAGCATCTGATTTGTCATATACTACACTAGTTCGCTGCTCTTCAAAATTAGTTTAAAGAATTATGTTAAACTCAAAAATGAAAGTGCTCCTATAATTTCCTAAGTAGTGTAGAATAAATTACTCTCCTGCAAGGATTTCATTGTATTTAACCTTCCATTAAAAAAATTAAAAAGTGCTTAGTTGTATCTGGAGAGCCCATATGATTAATTTCAGGCCCTAAGTAACTTTGTGGTGAATAAAAATAACTAAACATGATACAGATATCAAAGGGAAATGGACTTGTTAAACCATTGAATTGACAGCCACTCTGTAAATGATTCACAAATTGATAAACCCAATGTGTTATATCAAAGAGAGGAAATAAATACTATTTCTTGTGTCAACTTACTCCCTCAACTTTGTTGAAAGACTAAATATTACATTTTCATGCTATATTAAAGTGATTTAAAAGAAAATAGCCAGGCTTTATAATTAAATGTAAATATTACCAAATATCATTATTTATGTTTAATCCTTAAAAATGTGATCATATCAAAATAACATTTTGAGCTTTATAAAAGATAAAATATCCCTAGTAACACCAAAAACAAACAAAAACTGATTTATATATTTCAAATGACTATCACTCATGACAAAAAAAAAATGTGTTTTTTATAATGCTATTTTGGACACCTCTAACTTATTGATGGCTAGTTTCAACATACATCAATGAATAGTCTTTGAAGGAAAAACTAATGGGCATTTGATCCACCTTAATGTTTGATCTTTCCAGAAATGGTAAATTGAATTAAATAAAACAATATCAAAGAAATAGAAACAAGGCTAGAATAACTAAACAGATTACCTAAAAACTGTGTACAGCTAGGAAACAAAAAAGGAAAAAAATACTAATTTTAAATAATTTTTAATATAACTCCATAGATGGCAAAAATTATTTTTAAACATTTTCTTTATGTGCAAATGTTGTTTATAAAAACACTGAAAGTTTTTAGAACTCTAAATGTCTATGTGAATAGGTGCAATGCATTTCTTTCCATTCATCAAGCACTTCAAAATAGGCATTGCCGCATTATCATTAATTCATGTGTCAGTTACTGTTACCATTCTCCCAGTAGATGCTCAACATTCAGGTAGCCAGAGAAAACAGCAAAGAAGCTGTGCCAAAGATGCCCATGGAAGGAAATATGGAAGTACAGGAGGCCTTTTCCAGTTGCCTGAGACTTTCACTTCATGCGTTCCTTACTCAAGGAGAAAGGAGAGGGGCTCTACCATGAGGCACAAGGCTTCTTACTGCTTTTTTTCTACATCTAAGAAAAGAAAATGAGCAAAATTAAAATTATGGCAATACAACCAATTTTTTCTTTGCATATTTGTGAATCTGGTATTAATGTCTTATAATCATCTTATGCTAGAGCCAAAGAGTTATTGATAGAAATATGACAAATATTAAAGTTACAGTATATTAGTTATCTAAATTATTAGCAAACTCCATTCTAATTATGATTCTTAAGTTCATTTAAAGTTTGGTCCCTTTTAGTATTACCAGTGCCTTTTTCACTTCTCAGAATAGTAATAGTCACCAAGACAAATAAGGTTTAGTTTGTAATAACACTATTCCCTATCTATAGGTAGTAAAATTTTGCTGAAGACAAGTCAAGTAACTTACCTCTTACATTGAATTAGTTATCTTCATCTTGCCTATTCCTTAAGAATAGTAGTTAAACTGTGTCTCTAGAAATTAAATTGAATTTTTTTAATGAACAAGTCTTAAATTTCACTTTCTAAAATATTTTGAAAGTTTTATTTCTATTAAATTACATTAGTTTTATTGTAGCCACATTTTAAAAACATGTGTCATCAAATTAAAGAGAATCAATGTTAGAAAAATATATAGTATTTTTTTTTTGAGAATTTGACATCATTTTTTTTTTCAATGTACAACTTCAATTTCCTGAAATAAAGAAACTCTAAATTTAGGTATTTAACATTGAAAAAAAATAGATTGGAAATAGTGTCACCATAAAAAAGTTCATTTATGTTTGTATTTGAAAATAGTTCTCTTTTTCTAAAAATAAATATAAGACAAATAAGATACAAGATACTTGAATATTTTCTACCTGGTTCTAGAAATATATATTGAAGTCCATATTAGCTAGTTATATGTGATTAAATCTTAAATAAATTGAAAAATAGCTACTAAGTTTTTGTTCATTTCTACAATTACCACATTTTATCCTTTGTCCTAAAGCCCTCAGGTTCTTCAATGTCTTCTACTTATTCCAAAATATATCTTAAAATATTTTTAACACATTAATCCTTCAAATAAAGAATTAAGAGAATTTATTTTCCACATTTCTATCAAAGTGACTACTTAGGCAGAAGGAATATTACTTGTGAGAAGATATTTTGAGAGCTTAAGGTATCTTCTGGGGGGGACACCTGCAATTGTATCATTATGCCTACATAGGACTTGAACTATGTCCTCAAGGGTTACAATGGCACTAAAGAGAGATCTAAATTAAAATAAGATAAAAATAATTAAAACAAATATATGCTAACATTAAATATGTTGACTTTAAAAATGAAATGTACTTACTCTAAGGAATTCAGAGATGAAAATTGCAGAGAAAGAAAAATTGACCTTATATCTAGAGATTGAATAAGGCATGGGGAAACAAGGTGAAGCAGAATAAAGTTCAGGGTTGGGAATAATTTAAAATAAAATGATTATATACTAAAAATATATATATTAAGAATAAAATGGTTCCATTATTTCCTTTTAATAATTAGAAAACACTGCAGAAACAAGAGGATTAAAATTCTCCCTCTTCTGTTCTTCTGTAAGGTATATGTTTATTATCAGAGAAAGTGAGAAAAATTTTCAAAAAATTAAACTCTGAGATCTAAACATTAAATCATCTATTTTCCCATCAGAATTAACTTTTGCTCCCTTCTCAGGTTTTGCTCTTAAGAATTCAGCAGTTGATATAGAGCAAATATAAAGAATATCACTCACAAATAGAAACTATCAGATTAGGAATAAAAATAGGCCTTCTACTTCTTTGGATATAACACCTTTTCTTCAAATGACTTCTGAGAGAACAGTGTTTCTTATTGCACTAGAAAATATGAAATAGGATTTAATGGAATAATTTTATAGACCCCAAGACACAGAATTATTTACAGGAAATAATAAAAAACACAAAACAGTCTCTTCCTTGTTCTATTCTTTTACACTTAGCAATTTATTCTTTATAACACAATGGGTTTCTCTAATAACCTTAGCATTAAAATTATTTAATAAAGTTGACCTTTAACAAAGCTAGTGATAAGAATATTCAGCTATTCCTCTCAAAATGCAAATCATCAGTTTACAAAACATGAAGAATAAAATGCATAAAAAAAAAAATTCTCTTTCAGCAGTAGCAATTTCTCACTGAGACTTATGGGTTCTCAGACTTTTCCTCCATTTTAGTTTTCTGTCTCCAAGTATGTCACAGCTACAAGCCTGACAGAAAAAGAAATGCAGTTGCTCAAATTTGTTGCATGTCCACTTGTATTTTACCTTCACATTCTGCCTTTCGTCAGACTCCATCTAAAATTAAATCCACTATTGGCCAAGGCCATGTCCACACAAAAATGGCAGAGTTAGAGATGTTCAAATAAGATCGATTCTGCTTAGCTATAGTAGTTTACATGGTTATGTAATATATCATCCCATGACTAAAAGAAATGATTGCCATGAGCTTACAGAAATAGGCCCACCAAATTTATTCCCTTTTATTCTATAATTAATATTTAAAACCAGATAAATTCCTGTCCATAAAGAATTATTTAACAAAGTTGACCTTTAACAAAGCTAGTGATAAGAATATTGTTATTCCTCTCAAAATGTAAATCATCACACAGTTTAAAAAACATGAAGAATAAAATTCATAAAAAAAATTTCTCTTCAGCAGTGACAAGAGAATGGTAAGCACTTAAAACATTTTAATTTTTTTTCAATTAACTATGAAACACTTGTAGAAGAAAACATGGCTAACAGCATATTTCCTTATATCACTTTGATTAATTTAAATTCTTTAAAAAATTTTTTTAAATTTATATTTTAGGCGGGGCAACACTTGGTCGACCTCACAGATTGCAAAGACTTTGTCAGCTTATAATCCCTTATTTTTTATTTTTTATGCCTACGGCACCTGGTCTTCCTAGGTGGTCTCCCATCCAAGTACAATTTAAATTCTTATGTAAACAAGTCTAATAGTCATGTAATGTTAGAGTAGATTCTATATATATTATTGATAATTTCCACAAAAGATGTGGTTTGTATGTGAGTTTTCCAAAATGTATCCAAAGACTTCCTCAGAGGTATATATAATAACTTCAAAATTCTTCTCAGTCTACCAAGATATATTGTATATAGGCACACAAGTAAACCATTCCACAGAGAACACAATAAATCTTCCCTGCCTTTAGTCACGCGTACAAATTGTTATTGAAGCTCTCTCTCTAACCAGAGATAAAGAGGTGTATTGTAATAAAATCCTATAAATTTGAACCCAGTATGAACAAACTGAATACAGACATGAAGATATAGGAAATAAAAATAGAAAATATTTAGAATGATGTATATCTACTAAATTTTGCTTTTAACTCCTTCCTCTCAACCTTCTACTCTCAACTGTCAATGAGAGCAGGTTCTGTATTTTCTCTGGCAGATGTGTTGATTTTCAAGGAGGTTGCATGCCAAAATTTCAGTTCTGTGTATGAAAGCCTCTCTCTTGCTCCCTCCCTCGCTCCCTCCTTCCCTGGCTCCCTCCCTCATTCTCTCTCTCTCTCTCCCTCTCCTTCTCCCTTCTCTCGCCTTCTCTCTGTATTATTACATCTGTACTATTTTTAGTATAAAAATAAAACATGAAATATCCAAGAACTTGGAAAATCTGCTATTTCTGGGTGCCCTCAAGGCAAATTGGCATATAACTATATAACCAGGTTTCTCATACTACCCCTCTGTACTAGGGGTATAGCCCTCCCAGTGGGCTGGACTTAAACATTATCACATTTGCCTGTACTGCTTCTTTCTGCAGTTGATCCTGACATAGTGTTAACCTCAGTCAACAGCTACCTTACTTCTGTTTTTATATTCTCCATGAGGGTAGATAATAATAAACTTCTTTTCCTCCTAGGCAAACAGGAAAATTGCTACTGTAAAGTTACCACTAACACGTCAATAAAAGGCAGAGAGATGTTCAAATGACAGCTTGAAACTTAAAAACTTGTTTTGGCAGCAGCTTCCACCACAGTCACTTGATGAATAATTTTGGTTTGAATTTGTAACATATACTATTAGCACAAAGACACCATTTACTATACCAGAAATAGAATCTCAGTTCCTAGGAGAAATTATGTTGCATAGTTTTTTTTATCATTTATGCAGTGAAGAAATCTCAGACTAGAGCCATAACTATAGCTAATTCAAAAAATGAAAACTAAATCATAATTTCTGCTAGTCAATCTACTCTTTGAAATACTCTTGCATCCTGTTTGTGAAACAGTTGGCTGTAAGAGTTCCATCTTGAAACTCATCTGGTTTGGAGAAAGGACGTAATTCAACTAAGAGTAGAACTTCTCCTAGTAACCATAATTCAGAGAAGGAGATTTAGTAACTCTACTTGTCTGTATAACTTTTACAAAGGGGGTCAGAATCAGGAGAACATTTCTGAAGCCAAAATGAGGCAATTTCCTTCATACTGCTATTTGGGAAGATGATCTAAAATAGAATAAACATAGATTGAAGGCTTCTTGACTTTTTAAGATTTTTTGACATAATTGACATATAACATTATACTAGTTTCAGGTGTACAAGATAATGGTTTGACCATAATAGGTCTAGTTTACATTCATCACCATACATAGTTACAATTTATTTTCTTGTGATAAAAACTTTTAAGATCTATTCTTTTAGTAATTTTATAGTATGTAATAGTGTTATTAAGTATCATCACTATGCTGCACATTAAACCTGCAAGACTTATTTCTTTTATAACTGGAGGTTTGTTCCTTTTGACCAACTTTACCTATTTCATCTATCCCTGACCCCTCACCTTTGGCAACCACCAATATCTGAGTTTGGTTTCATTGTTGCTGTTTTTTAAGATTCCACATATAAGTGAAATCTATGGTATTTGTCTTTTCCTGTCTGATTTATATCACTTAGCATAATGCCCTCGTCCATATTGTTGCAAATGGTAAAATTTCCTTTTTTATGGCAGAACACTATTCTGTTGTGTGTGTGTATATGTATGTGTACACACACATGCGCTTACGTGCGTGCGCGCGCGCGCACACACACACACACACACTATATTTTCTTTATCCATTCATTCATCCAAAGACACTTCAGTTGCTTTTCACGTTTTGGCTATTGTGAATAGTGCCGCATTGAACATTGAGATGTCTATATCTTTTTGAGTTGGCATTTTTGTTTCCTTTAGATAAATATTCAGAAGTGCAATTGCTATATCATATGGTACTTCTATTTTTAAGTTTTTGAGGAACTTCCATACTGTTTTCCATAGTGGCTGCACCAATTTATATTTCCACCACTAGTGCACACAGGTGCCCTCTTCTCCCAGTCCTCACCAATATTAGTTATTTCTTGTGTTTTTGATAATAGCCATCCCAACAGGTGTGAGGTGATATCTCATTATGGTTTTGATTTGCATTTCTCTGATGATTAGTAATGTAGAAAACCTTTTTTAAGTAACTGTTAGCCTTCTGTATGTTTGGAAAAATGTTCAGATCCTCTGCCTACTTTTTAATTGGATTTTTTTTTTTTTTTGCTATTGAGCTGTATGAATTTTTTCAAAACTTATTTTGAATATTAGCTCCTATCCTAATATATGATATGCAAATATTTTTGTCTAATTCAATTGGTTGGGTTTTTATTTTGTTGATGTTTCTTTTTAGTTCAATGTGGTTCCATCTGTTTATTTTTCTTTCATTGTGTTTGTTTTTAGGGTCAACCCTAAAAAAAGAAAATTGTCTCTAAGACCTATGTCAAAGCTGCTTATCCCTCATGTTTCCTTCTAGGAGTTTCATGGTTTTAGGCTTTATATTAAAGTCTTTAATCCATTTTGAGTTACCTTTTGTGCTTGGTATAAGATAATGGTCCAGTTTCATTCTTTTGCATGTGACTTTCCAGTTTTCCCAAAACTGTTTATTGAAGAGCTTGTCCTTTTCTCATTGTATATTCTTAGCTCCTTTGTTGTATATTAACTGACCGTGTATGTACTGGTTTATTACTGTGCTCTCCATTCTGTTTCATTATGTCTATTTTTATGCCATTACCATACTGTTGTGATTACTATAGCTTTGTAATGTAGTTTGAAATTAGAAAGTGTGAAGCCTCCAGCTTTGTTCTACTTTCTAAGGATTCTTCTGGCTATTTATGGTCTTTTGTGGTTCCATATACAACTTACCATTGTTTTTTCTAGCTCTCTTTATTTTTTAATGCATACATTTGTTGTGTCAAAACTATGTATTACTCTGCCTCATGTTCAGAGTAACCTTGATTGTAATCAGAAAGAAAAGCCTTATTTTTATTTTGTGGGAATATATTAAGCATCTCAGCATATAGGTTAATCATATTTTATCAATATGAATTCCGGTAACCACTTAATGTTCTCCCACTCCCTCAGCCCTCACGTTATAGTCTTTGCTATGCCATATGAGGGTTAAGTTGTTAGGTAACACTGATTTCAGTATTATTTGAATTTAGAGCACTTTTAAAGCCTAAAAGAGGTTTCAAAGTTCAAGGGAAAAATCCCTTATATATTGAAAAATGACCTTTTTAGGCTTTCTTGTTAGTTATCTCAGTCTTGGCTGGGAGTTTATTTCAGTTATATTTCAACTAATTATCTTGGTCAGAGGAGCTTTGAAGAAGAGAATACAAAAATATTCAAGGAGTTTCTAAAATAATTTTTAATTTTATAAATATGTAGTGTATGCAGAAAGAAATAATGTCCTCTCATTATATATAATATAAATTTTATAAAATATTTGATATCTTCAATATTTTCCTTGTTTTATTGCTTTTGAGAAACACAAAAGACATACTTTATATTTACTTTGATTATGTATAATATATAGTAATGATTTTAAAATCATATACCATGAAAAACAGTTTCTAATTAATTTCACAGGGTGTATTGCTGAATTATTGATGAATTTGTACCTTAAATTACTTTTAGCAACATATTTCTTACATTTTGTCAAAAAGTAATATGATAGTAAAATGAATGTTCAAATTTCAGTATGGAGTTCTAGTACTTTAATTAATGAGGAGATAAAAATAAGTCTTCCCAGGACCTTTCAGACTTTCCTTTATATAGTCTGCAATCTATAATAGTAAAAGAATATTATCTATGAATTTAGCTAAGGTAAGTAACTCCTCATTATTAATAAAAATTATTTGTCATAATTTCATAAATATATCAAAATTAGATTGAAGTATTACCATTATCTTATAGATTAAAAGATTAGTTGAAACTAACTTTTGGTATTGGTAAAGACTCAAATGCAAATAATTAAAATGCAACTCTGACTAGTTTTTAACACTTACTGGCCTGGACAAGCCAAAAAAGTAAGATCTCAGTAATCAGTAATGCATTTATTTGGTAGATTTCTCACTTGCCTCTCTTACTCTCTCTTTCATCTTTGCTTCTTGCTACATGAAAATTCCATTTGTTCTCACTGTTTCTTTTTTCTACTTGATTGAAAACATAGTCACCAACATTTTCATACAAATCAAATGGTAGCCAGAAAATAGTGGCGCTTCAGATGTAACAAAACAAAAAATGGTGGTGGAGATGGAGGAGAAGTTCTCAAATCCATAGTAAAGTACTATATTCTAACAAAGGGGAGGAATAACTGGCACACAAATCTGTTGCACACACAGACTAAAAGCCTCCAACTTCAGTTATGTGTTGTATTCCTTTAACCAAACTTCCTAAATATTTTGAATTGTTGTAAAGAAAAAGAAAAAATTAAAATCCATAAACAAAAAGTTTTTATAACTGGATTGGAAAAACTTGACTATTTTTCTGTGGGTTTTGTGTACAAACAACAGGTGTTATGTGAATCTCTATCTTTTGCTTATTTGTATGACTGAACCCCAATATATTTTAGTTATTCATATATTTTTGCAAGATGGGTTAATATAGTATAAATGAAAATCAAGTAAAAATAAGGGAAACTAAGAATCATTAAATATAAAACAAATTTAAAAATTGCAAGTAAATAAATAGCAAATTATGACAATGTATAAAACTTTGGTTTAAATTTAACAGCTGAATGGCACGTAAAATACCAATGGAGAGTCTTTATTTTAATCAAGTAATTTAGTTTTCAATGTTTTGGGAAAGGGAGGAATGAATATGTAAATTTACAGATTTTAACATAATAAGCATTTTCTAATTGCTTTCAAAAAGGGATTTGTGGCTAAGATTTTTTCCCCACAGTATATGAATAACTAATTTAAAATATAGATGGGAGAAATATAATGATTCCTAGGGAAAAGAGTATCACTTTTCAGAATGTAAATTGGGGATTTATTGTTCAAAACTTTTCATTACTTAGGCTATTTACTACAGGGAATATTAAATAACATGAGATGAAAGTGACAAAACAGATTTTGATAAGCACACTAATTTTAAGAAGTATCTTCTGATAAATTGATGTGAAATCTAAACCATCTTGAAAATGAACTATATTATTTCAAGTAGCTAAGAGCAAAAATGAGACATCTGCCAGAGAGCTGGCAAAAGAGAAAATGACAAGATCAACAGAAGCTGAGTGCCTGCAAGTTGTAAAACATTTTATGACATGATCTAGATGTTATTGTTTTATTTTTATTTTTATTTTTTTTTTCAGTGAAAGATTAAAAGTGGTTCTAGCATAGAAAGATATTTCTGACAGGAAGGGAATTTATTAAGATAGTTCCAACTTTAAAAGCCATTGAGGTGAGAGATTATGTATCTGTAATGGGATCTTAAAAAAGGGGAATGATCCATCTTTTTTCATTTTTAAAAAATAAAGATACATTATTCAAGAATGTAGAATAACAGATTTGGGACAGATAATTAAGTCTTGCAAATGATACCCAATGTGGAGAGGCAAAGGATAAATATCAAATTGAGTTTTAGAACATTCCTTTACTTGTTCTAACTGTATAATACAAACCATGTTTTAAAAGTTCTTGAATGTCTTACTGTGATCAGCTGTTAGAGCCCAAAGAAGTAACCACAGTTAAGTTACTCTGAACAAATGGGTAGGTAACTATAAACTCCCTATAATCCTCTAGATCCTAAAATATTCTAAAATATTAAAAGAGAAAATAAAACTATAGAATTGTCTTCCAGAGTCATTCCTCTGCAAAATGACACCACATATGATATCACAATTTTTATTTCTAATAAAATATATATATATAAGAACTGAACTCTGGCTACCATTTACTGACAATGTATATCTGCCGAAACTCACTTTGTCTTCAAAATTTATTTTGTAAAGACTCAGTACCTTTTCTTGCCACCATAAACCTTCTGAAGCTGCTTCTACATAACTATTTTCTAGCTCTTCTGCTCTATGTTCCAAAATAGATGGGTTTTAAACCTTCTCATGATGATAGACAAGTTTTCTCAAATAATCTGTCTCAATATTCTGGGATTACAGGTTCTAAACTGTCTCCATAGACATTAGCTGAGATAGAATAGTTTACTATGTGCCTCCTTTCTTTCTAAAAGGTCAGCTCTTACATTGTAGATACATAACCCAGTAGATAGCAAGTTGGATATTGGTAGTCCTAGATCTTTAGCATGCATTGTAGATAATGAATAATGACTTTTTTGTTTCCTAAGACTTTCTAAAGCTGCTTATGCCTACTCTCTCAACCACTGATGGGACAAGGAGTCATGATGTCTTCATCCCTAGTTTTTGTCTTAAGGGGTATAAGTAGTCAATATTTCTCAGAGTGCCCTACATTGACTTAATTTATGTTGATTGATTTATAAATTACTGTATATCTTAAGAGTAGAAGAGAACTGATAATTTGTACTCGTAAGATACACAGCAAGATATCAATACAAATTAAACTTAATTCTGTATATGAGCACCAAAAGTTGCCAAAAGGTAAAGAGAGTTACCAAATGTATCCTTCAGACATCTCATAATCTATCCATATGTTACAGTCTGACACATGATATTTTCAGTAAAATATATTGAATACAATTTATTGTCATATAACAACTCACAAAGTTAATTTAAGCAATAGTTGGAGAGATAAAAAGGTCCTATGAACTGAAAATACCTAAGTTTGGGTTCCACACAATTACCTTCTGAGTAGAGGTTTGGGTACAAGTCATTTATTTGAGAGATGATCAGGAAAGCTTGATAAGAATGTGTTAGCATAAAATAAGGAGAAAGAGGAGAGCCAATATTAATTAGTAACCCCTGTGAATGAAGGGGGCTAAATCTTACTGTGTGTGGAACATACCTTAAAATTTTCTCTATTTGATAAGGAAAGGGGTATTCATTCACCATTTGCATTGGTTAAGATTAGCTTCTAGATCACTGGTCAGCAAACTTTTTCAGTAAAAGGCCAGCTAGTAATAAGCAGGCCACTTGATCTCTATCAGACTATGCAACCCTGCTATTGAAACATGAAAGCAGCTACAAAAACAAAACAAAACAACAATAAAAAAAATTTAATAAATTGTTGTTGTTGTGTTCTTTTTATTTATAAAAATAGGTGGTGAGTTGAGTTTGGCCTAAGAGCCACAGTTTGCCAAATCCTGTTCTAGACTATCAATTTTTCTGCTCAGCACAGCTGAGAATATCTTTTAGCTAGAGAACACCCTCAGGCAGAAAGATGCAAGAAGCCATGGTCTACTATGAAAATATTTGCAAGACCTCTTGGGAAGGTCAGAGAGTATAAGTAGAAAACAGATAAAATTATAAAATTTGAAGTCAGTAAAAGTTTTTAAGAAAGAGCTATAAAACTATGTTCCAGTAAGAAAAAGATGGCACTTAAAATATGTCAGAAATATCTCAAAATTATTTTTAAGTAATACATCTCCTGATTATGAGAAAAAGGATAGACTTTAGATCTTTTTTATCTCCAATGATTCAGTTATTCAGATGTCAAATTAGATTAATTTTGTTTGATACACACACACACACACACACATAAATAGATATACACACATATAATTATATAAATACTAGATACAAAAAAAAAAAAATGTTTCCAAATGGAAAACTGCCATTGCCTATGTATCTGGCCTGTATCTATACCATTTGTAATTGGAAAGATTGCATGCTGCTGTAGTTAGCTCTTCTTAATGTCTACAGTAATGATACATTTTTCCTTGCAAGTAATGTACGGACTTGTTAAAATTTTGTTTAATTCAGATAAAATTAGAGATAAGGAAAGAAGTTTGAGATTCAGCAACACTGACCTATCTACCCTCAAATTAAAGCATCTGTGACTATGTAGTAAGTTGAAGTTATGAAACAATGATTCAAAAAACAAAATCATCACTTAAAAATATCAACTAAATAAATTACAGTTAATTTATTTTTTTTAAACTTAGAATTCATGTTATTGATTACAAAATATCACTTAACAAGGAGGCACACATATATTTTAGGTCAACCAGATAAAGGAAACATCAAGAGACAATTTAGGAGAATTTTAAGACATGTAGATCAGCAAGTATCTTTATTTTGTGACTTTTCTAATTTGATTTGCAGTTAGACTGCACCAGAAAAACTTTGACTTCTAACTATATCTTTACTAGATATAATTTAAAATAAATCAAATAGCCATAAATGTTTGTAAGGTAATAGCATTTCTACTGTAGTTTTATAAGATTATAATCGAGTTCACTCATAAGCAACAAGATTATTATTTCATAAAATAGCCTAGTAGAGCTACACAGTATTATCTCAATTGTGTCACTACAACAAGACTTGCTAAAAAAAAAAAAAAGTATGCAATAACTATGAACATGAACATTTGAATGTATTGGGTTTTTCTTTTTAAAGGATAAGAGTAACAACATAAAAGAAAGGTGAAACACCTGCAAAAATGTAAGGAATCAGACCAACCATAAATAAAAATGTAGCCTAATATAAATTATAATGTGGTTGAGAGTAGATATCATAATAGAGAAAAATACCTGTGCACATAATATACTTACAAATTGATGGTTCAAAAAATCCAGTTGTGAGTTGATAGGGGACAGAGATATTAGCATAATCAATATGTTATGCAAGTCTGGTATGAAAGTAAGAAAATTCCATCATGCTTTGAAGACTTGGACTCGGTACATTTCTGTTTTTTACTTCCATTTGCCGGTAGATGAAGAAGTTGAGATTGTGAAGAAGATGATTGTGAATAATAAATAAGCTTTCTAAGATAAACTCAACTTAGAGAAATAGGCATGGAGGGATAGGTATTTAGAATGTATTTACTGTACTTGGGGACTGGAAATATCGCAGAAATTAATTTTTCTTTGATCATTATTTTTTGATTTTGTGAGGAAAAAAATGAGTCCCTACACCTGTCATTTGCCATGTTATTTCCATAGCTGTCATAAAAAATGGCAGAAGAAAGAAAGGCTATTGTGCAAGTTTGGGACAATCAATTTAGCTGCTGTTCTTCCAAAGATATTAAACTGTGGTAGACACAATTCTAAAACAACCCAAATAAATCCTCCCATTGAATATGAATACAACCATTGAATAATATGTGATAGCACTCTCATGAACTGGTTATAATTAGCTGACTTTGAGTTAGTGAAAAATGAGTTATCCTTGATGGGCTTTATCTTATCAGGCAAGTCCTTAAAGAAGGTGAAGCATCAGAGAAATTAGCCTCCTGACCCAAAAGGAGAAGTAAACTGTGATGTTGTGAGTCAGCGTATGAACGGGAGGCTCAAGGAGCATAGGTTGATTGATCCCTGGTGGATAGCCAGTCAGCAAAACGGAGACCTCAGTAATTATAACCTCAAAAAACTGAAGTCTGCCAGCTACCTGAAAGATCTAAAAAGAGAACCTTAAACCCCAAATGACAGTGCCTCATGGCCAACATTTTGATTTCATCCTTTTGAAATGCTGAGCAGAGAATGAGTAAACCATTCATTCTCAGACTCCTGACTCCAGAAACTGTGAGATATTAAGTCTGTGTTGTTTTAAACCATTAAATTTACCGTAACTTGTTAAGCTATAACAATGACAATGAAAAACTATAGAAACCAAGAGCAGAACCACTAGGAAGTACTTCTCTAGAATACCTTATTTTATATACATATACACATACACATATATATACACACACACACATATATATACATACACATATTTATAATTATATATATACCATTTCTGATTACCACAAACCTGTATAGCATATTAATGTACAAAACAACAATAGTATGAGTGAAAATTATGAAATTAAGAGACATGGTAACCATGAGATATATGAGGCTGTTGTCAGCATAAATGGCACATTGTTTTATAGCAAACTTTTCTTTTTACAGAGTACATTCTAAAATAACCAAAAAAATATAGTAAATACATAAAGTAGTAACATAGTCATATATGTATACATACATAATTATATGTGCTATATACTGTATATTATAGGTTTATTTACACCAGCATCACCAAAAACATATGAGTAATATGTTGTGCTACAACCATTATAGTGGCTGTGATATCACTAGGCCATAGGAATTTTTCAGCTACATAGTAATCGCATGGAACACCCTCATAAATGTTGTCTATCCTTGACTAAAACATCTTGATGTGGCACATGACTATACTGGTGAAGTCTTTCACATCAAAATTACAAGTATTATCTAGCTATTGTAAATAAATAGTAAATATCACCATTAATCGAGGTTCAATTTTTTGCAGGAAATTGTAAATGAGATCCAAGATATAGCCTTGTTAAAATATCAGTATTCTGACAGTTTTCTGTGGCACTATGGTCAAGTTTCTATAGGAGTTGGTGGCCAATATGTGATTATTTTAAGAAATTGCTTTCACAAAAATATCTAGTTCATAGAAAAATGTTAATTAGTGGGGATGGGATCTCACTGACTTGATATTGTATTCAAACCTCAGAATACTTGAGATAGTAACAGACTTGTCTCAATTATATTTTGTCTATTTTATTTCGGTAATATATTTGGATCTATAATTCCTCATTTTTTATTTACAAATACACATCTAAAATGAAAGCCCAAAATATAAATTCTGAAAATATCTTGACCAACCTAAGAAATGCAAACCCATTTTAGAAGTTTAAAACTTACTTAAAAAACAAGTGAAAGTACAGCGAACATGGCATGCTTTGAAGTTATTAAAAAATAATTTTATAATAAGTTTCAGAATTCCAAATAAGACTAAGATTTATGAATAAAAGCCATTACAAATATTCATTATAGTGTTATAAAGACAAGAATGCAATGATTTTTCAAAATTAAGCAATATATCCTAACTTTTCAATTTTTTAACAATAGATATTATAATGATAACAGAAAAATAAAAATATGGCTCTTTTTGACATGCAAATGTATGTGTATGTTTATATGCATATACATATATGCACTTAGACATATATTTATATCTGAACTTTTGCAGAGGTACAGTTAGTGTTCATATTTATATTGTCTATATTGACTCAGTACTGTGGAAGCTGAATATTTTATTCTTATGAAAACGCCTAATGCAAACTGCACTATTCTGTCTTATTAATGAAGGTATAAGAGAAAGAATTGGAAAATGTAAAACATCTCCCTAAAGAATTCAGGGGCAGGTGGTTTATTTGTCCATGAAATAAATCTTTAATTAGTACTCTGGAGTATAATTTCTTAAAATATTTATTCCATTTTTCTTACCACTAGAAAATGCAATAAAGAAATCTGCCTTTATCTCTCTGAAAAAAATCATTGCCTTATATAGTGATAAAACTGTACATTAAGAAAATGTTCAGATATATTACAGCCAAAAGAATTCTGATACACATTAAAAGCTCATCATAAAACTCTTATTATTACTGAACATACATTTTAGGTTGCTTTTTCCTAAATCTGAGAAAAATCTGAGAAACAGGGCAGAACATACAATCATGTTTTATATACCACATCAAAAGTGAGACCAGAACTAGGAGAAAATTAGGAAGAGGAGTTGAGGGTGGACGGACCGCATAGATATATGTTAAGAAATTCAAACAAGATACACCTTGTAGAGAATAAAGTGATATGGTATTTTTGAAATGAGACAGTCAATATAGTTTAAGTCCAGTGAAAAAAGTGTGTTTTAGAGGGTTAGAAAGACCTAGTTATGTGTAATCTAGGAGTAGAGCAGCCAAAAAATGTGGAAAGGCTGGCACAGTAGCAGCCAGTATCAGCAGTTGTAGAAATAAGTAGCAGGACCCATTTGTGATTTAGATCCAGAGATAGGAGTTTCAAGATATGTCTTCAATTTCGATCTGAGCCTTCATAAAAATTGCCAAGGAGCCCCAATTGTTGGGTGGTAGAGATATGAGAATTAAGTCAGACAATCATAGAAAAGTGATTCCCATTAGGATTAAGTTCAGACTCTCAGATTCTTAGTGTTCAGCCACTGGATTTGACTTCAACAGCTCTGAGGTGAGTCACAAGTAATTTGTTATTGATAGTTTCTATATATTTTTTAGTTTTATATCAATGGAAATACTTCAGAGTTTATTGATATAAAAACATCAATCTTTCTTACTCTCATTCCAATATGCTTTCTGGAATGGGAGAAAAAGAATTGGAGTTGTTAAGAGCTACCAGAAATGCTCATGGTAAGAGACACACAAAAGAATCACTTCTGAGATGTAAGATGAAGCAAGAACAAAAAGCTCTGCTTTAAAAACCAGAAGAAGCCAAAGCAGTTATATGAACATTTGGTAAAAAAAAAAAAAAAAAAAAAATTGTCATTATAAACATTTAACAATCAACAGATTTTAATAAAAAATTAAACACTATTAACTAGGTGCTGTATTTATGAACAAAATGAACATATTCTCTGCTCTAAGAGTTTATACTCTATCATAAAGTTAGGAGCCCAAGCTTCATGTCTTCCTTGTTGATGCATTTCCATGTTTCTTATATCTTCCAATGGATATTGCAGAGCTGGAAGCCTTGCTGTTTATTGATAATGAGATAAGAACTGAAAAGCAAGTGGCTTAGATTCTGATGATAGAGAAAAAGTTTGGTAAGAGTGTTCAGCCAATTCACTACTCTGAAAGTGTAGCTAGAAAGGCAGAAACATAGCTATACGTCCCTGGACATACGGCTTAAACGATTTTGGTTTCCTTATCTGTAAAATGGAAGTAAATTTTCCTATCTTGTGTTAATCTGAGGACTAGAGATAGGCTGGCAAAATTTCTAGTTTTGCCTAGTACCAAGCACTTCACTGTGAAACTATGTACTTTAATGTGTACATATAAGATTAAAAGCACACATTTCAAGCGGCACCTATGTCCAACATTATAAAGGCATTTATTTTTACTCTAGTGAGAAGCCCAAACAAGAAGTTTCTATAGCCAGTCTGTTATAGGCTTACGTGGGGACCTTCTTAATTAATTCTATCCATCTCCACTTAATTAATATGGCCTCTTTTTTTCTTTTATATTTCTCTATTATTGTTTCCCAACTGGCTGTCCATCTTCCCTAAGGTAAGGACTTCAAAATGGAACTAGAAACATAAATGTTAGTTTGATCTACACACAATAAAATTCTCCTTCCTATAGTCATCTATTGATTCTATGTAACTTTGTTATTATCTTGAGAATAATCTTTCTAATTGTTGCCCCTATAGTAAGGAACAGATGTAAGTGTCAGTGTAACATTCGTTTTAGTAGATAGCAATAATGACTGTTTAAGTGAAAGATTGCAGATACTTGAA
The DNA here is from genome assembly GCF_014176215.1 of Rousettus aegyptiacus. NCBI lineage: Eukaryota > Metazoa > Chordata > Mammalia > Chiroptera > Pteropodidae > Rousettus > Rousettus aegyptiacus. The sequence goes on from NW_023416307.1 coordinate 77,982,190, forward strand.
TAATAGAAAGTTAGGCTATGTATAAAAATGATGATCTATTTAAAACATTATTTAAAAAACTATATACTAGGTAATCACTGTTAAATTTAGAGGTTTTTTCCCTTGTATGTTTTCTAATAGGAAAGCTAACTTTGAAATAATAAATTATTTTATATAACTTTAAAGAAATGCTTTGCTGTGTTTTGATAATTTCAAACAGTATAAATCTTCAATTCTAGCTACTTTAAAAAAATTATTTTTATTACGATGACATTGGTTAATGAAATCCGGTAAGTTTTAGGTACATAATTTAGAAGTAAGGCATTTATGCGCGCGCACGCGCGCGTGTGTGTGTGTGTGTGTAGAGAGAGAGAGAGAGAGAGAGAGAGAGAGAGCGTGAGCGAGCATGAGCATTGTGTGTTCACCGCCCATAGTTAGATTTCTTTCTGTTACCACATATTTGATCCCCTATTACCTTATCTACCTTCCCCTTCCCCCACACTCCAGTAACCACTAGTCAATTGACCATGTCCATGAGTCTTTATTTGTCCTGTTTGTTACTTTTAGGTTTATATCCCACATATAAGTGATATGTGGTTTTCAACTTTTTTTCTGTCTGGCTTATTCCACTTAACATGATTATTTCAAGGTCCATCCACGTCGTTGTAAATGGCAGTGTTTCATCTCTTCTATGGCTGAGTTATATTCCATTGTACATATGTGTGCTACTATTAAAATTTATGAACTAAGGGGATATTAATCAGGTGAGTTCCCTAAGTCTATAATTTTATAAATAACTACTATATAATAATTCAACAGCAGGAGGCAACTATAGTGAGATAATAATTTGAATTTAAATTGCTTTCTACATTTCTCATTATTTTTGAGTTTTTAGTTTGTTTAACAGAAATGCAAGGAAAGATAAAATAAAATAACAAATTCCTTTTAATAGAAAAGCATCTCCCCCAATTCAGAGTTTTAGAACTAGAAAGAACAACTTATTTACTGAACTATAGAATGAATTATAGCTCAGAGAGGTGAAGCAATATGCTTCAAATTGTACATATTTTCATTGCTTTAGGTGAAAACCAGAGATTTCTCTACATTCAGTCTATAGTCTTCCATATTTACCAAAATGATTCTTCAGTACAGAAGTGATTTTATATAAGATAATAGTATAGACCCCTCATTATTGACAACATTTTAAAAACCAGTGATTCTGCAGAAATTGTTTATACCAATTAAATTTTTTTTTGGCAATAAAATTACATGAACAAGCTATTTTTTTTTTAGGGTTTGATAAAGTTTTATTTATGATAGGTGATTATATTATTTTTATAATACTTTCTAAATATCAAAGCTATTTTGACTGTCAGTCTAACCATGTGGATAAATAGTAAAATGTATAAATGGCTTATTTTGTTCTATAATATTATATCTCTTTTTCTCTATCATCCATTCATTCGAGTAGTTTGAAAGAAATTGATTTGCATCCATCATTAATTTATAATACACAGTTCACATAGGCTAGTGTATATTTGTTAAAGGTAATTGTTTGGTCTCCTGCACAAGTATTATAAGGGCTGTAAGGCTCTTCCAAGTTTTTCAAACAAACCTTTCTTTTCACAATTTCAGAGTGCTTTATTGATATTAGCTCATTAATCTTCACAGCATCCTTGCAAAGAAGACAACAGGTATTATCACTGCTCTACACATGGAGCAACAAATAATAGAAAGGTCAACTGCCTGGTCTCGGGTTTATGGTGAGGCAGTCAGGAAGGTGAGTGCATCTATAGATACAAAGAAAGCACACACACATATCCTGAGCTAAATCCCCTGCTTTGAGCGTCCCCTGCTTCTTTGATAAGGATCATGGGGAGCTCTTATTAAAATACATGTTCCTCTTCAACAAACACATTGCTAAGGAAGAAAAGGAGATTGGGAGGAAACCCATAGATTAAAAGACTTAAAAGTTGTACAAGCCAAGTAAATTGTATGCTCTTTATTTGAATGGTGATTTAGACAAATGGTAAAAATATATTGATGAAAAAATAAAAATAGTGACTGGATATAAAATGACATTTAGTAATTATGATAGATATTTAGGTATGGTAATGTTGCTATGGTTATGTTATAAGAAAAGTCTTGTTTGTGATATACATTCTGAAATGTATATGGATTAACTGATATGATGTCTGGGATTTGCTCCAAAATCATACAGGATGGGGAAGAACATGGTGTATTAAACATTTTCTTGTTTTATCATAACTTGAAATTGAAACAAGGTAGTTTATTATAATAAACATTATATCTTTTATATAGTTGAAATTTTCTATTATAAAAAGTTTTTTTTACACTTTTTTAAAAAGAAGAAACATTTCTCCCTGATGAAATTCTGGTTTAGTAGTTTTGTTGTGGGGCCCAAGAATCTTTATTTTTCACAAGCCCCCTCCAGTGATTCTTATGATGAGAAAATTTTTAGAAATACTCCAGTGACCCATTCTCAAACTCTAAAGAGACTGACCAAAAAAAACAAATATTTTAGCACCCATAATTTACATGTAATTTTCCCGTGCAGAGCTTTGGGTAATAGCCTATTATTAGTACAAAATTTTTTAATGTTTTCCTTTGAAAGCAAAATTCTGATTCATTATTTTAAAAAATAACATAATTGTTTTAGTTAAAAGCTGCTCAAGTTGAGTGAGCTGTACAGATTTACCAACACATTTCACTAAAAATTAAAGGAGAAAAGTTCATTTTTCACTAAAAAGTTTTTTACATCAGATGAAGATAGTTCTGTTCTAACATAGAATAGTGTCAACATATATCCTATTAGACAGGAAAGCAAGCTGTTACAGGGTATTAAATAGTTTTAATAATTAAGGAATAGAAAAATAATTTGAAGTAAAGGTCTATTTTTGCCTTTTCTGACATCAGTAATGAGAAATAAAATGTTTATTTGGAAAAGAACCAGTCATTCATGTTTGTAAAATAGCAACACTAACATATTGATGATTAAATGCAGTTTAATTTAGTTTTCCATGACTCTTAGGCATTAAGCTGACATCAACACACTGAATTACCATTTAACTGTTGCTCATTTGGTGGCAAAATTAGCCTGAAGGAGAAATAATTGAAGGACAATGAACTAGAGCTGATATAGCTTTTTTTTTATTTAATTCTAGAATTATTAGAGAAAACCTTCAAAGAAATTTTGTCATCAAATTTCCTCAGTAAATTTTATGACAAAACATTTGTACTTCAACTTTTTTACAATATGCTTTTAACTCGGCTACAGGTTTAAAATCTGTAGAAATGTATTTGATTATCAAAATTGACTATTAAACATATTATTATTACAATTATTTAACTGAGCATCTATAGAATATCTTTGTATTAATGCAAGGATGTTCATTTCTAAGTTCTTCCACCCATTTGCCCAGTATTTGATCCCCAGTTGATATTTTTGAGTCAATGGGAACTAAGCATAATGGATAATAGGTAGTAGATAGGAGAGGGCTGAGAAAGTTCTTTTTATATTTCTGAAGCCATCAACATGAGAAACTATTGGAGTATAACTCCTATGTATTTTCAAAATTTGAAATTTTCCTAATAAATAAGCCTTTAAAAAACTTGTTTTTACCTACCAATAATTATTTAAAGCTCTGCATGTCTACTATTTATGCTCTTTGACAGAAAAATTTCTGAACATATCAAGATTCTCTTGTTCAAATTTTTAAAGCTACATTTGTTTCTCCCAAGGTATCTGAAGTGACTCAGAAGTGAGTAAAGTGGGAGAGAGTTAACAGCATTGGAAGATTCATAAATCTAGTGTGGAAATATATCTGCAAGAAATATTCTGGCTAGTTAGAACGATTGTCATTTTTCCCTATTTCTTCTTCAGATGCATATACATATATACATATAGATACACACACATATATACATATACATACATATATACATATGTGTGTGTGTGTGTATTTTTTTTTATTGCAGTGTTTGGTTCTGTCTTAGTCTTCCCAGGCTGCCATACAAAATACCATAGACCTGGTAACTTAAACAACAGAAATTTATTTTCTCACAGTTCAGAAAGCTTGAAGTCCAAGATCAGATTGCCAGCATGGTCAGATTCTAGCGACCTAACCTCTTTCTGGCTTACAGACTACAACCTTCTTACTAAGTCAGAAAAGGGGAGAGGGGGAAACAGAGATCATCTCCTCTTATAAGGCCACCAATTCTATCAGACCAGGAGCCCATCCTTATGACCTCATTTAACCTTACTTCTAAAAGCTCTATCACCAAATACAGTTACATCTGGCATTACTTCAACATATAAATCTGGGGGTGGGAACACAATTCAGTCCATAGAAGCTTTCTACACTTTTATCTTAAGTGTTAATTTTCAACCCAATATATATCTTCTCTTGGGGCAATAATGTATAACTTTGTATATAGTTAGTGGAATAAGACTTCCACATGAGAAGTGAGAAAGACCTGGTTGCACATCCCAGTTTTACTACTTAATAGTTGAAAACTTTAAGAGTTAAATTCTCTAGGTTAATTTCTAGTTATGGGTATGGTTTATGGCAAAATTCTGTCTCAGCATCTCTTTCTCACTTCGATATTTTTTCCCTCTCATTCACCCAATATGTGGGAATTGCTCAGCTAGTTTTTTTGTTGTTGTTGTTGTTTTTTTTTTTTTTTTATTCAGAGGAATGTTTCATATGTAGCTGTAGACTTGAATTATTCTTGGAAGGAGGTGAATTCAGGAGTTCCTACGTAAGCCAGAAACTTGAATTCTTTTATGACTTTATTAATTTGCCCCATTGTTTAAGTATAAGTGAATTATACATGGGTATTCCTTCACTCCATAGATATTTATGAATGCCCACACTGTCATTTATTGTTCTCATTGAGAATGCATCAGTGAACAAAAAAAAAAACAAGTTTATATTGTCACAGAGTGTTCTGTAAGGAAAGAAACACACAATAAACATAAAAGACCATCACCCACTAGAGAGAGCTTGGCAGAAATTATATTAAATGATATAACACTGTGTGTGACAAGTTTAGATTGGGTTGTTGGAGAGTATCTCCCTAAAATGAGTACTAAGAACCACTTTTGCAAATATTAGGATGCAGCATTCAAGGTAGTGAATTCAAATAATGAAAGAAAAGGAGCAGTGTGGCTGAAACAAATTAGAAGCAGCAGTGGGAACCTAGAACAAATTAGAAGTTAGCAGAGGGAACCTAGGTAGGAGGCAGTAGAGCTTCATGAAATAGAGAAAGCATGAGGCTTTTCTTCTATGTGAAGTGGCTAAGGGTTTTAATAGTTTTACCCAAGGAAATAACATCATGGGAAATATGCTAAAAAAAAAAAAAAAAAAAAAAAGCAGCACTGATTTCTATGAGAATTACATTATAGGCTAAAAATGATAGCAGAAAATGCAGCTAAGAAGTCACTGCGGCATCTAGAAACATTGATGCATAACAAAGAGCAGCCTCTTCCCATCTACCCCAGCCAAGTCTCATCAGTGCTGTAAGAATTCTGGGAGCAATGAATATGTCTTTTGAAGATTATCATATATAGCATCTTGCACAAATAGATTATCAAAATCACGTTCTGGTATTATGATCATCCATAAATGAGTACCGGTACAGAGTATACTTTACATATAGTTGGCGTTCCAATATTTCTGTTGACAGTCAACATAACAGTCATCTCTGCTGTTTTTGACAGTTGGAAATACTGTAATTTCTTCTTTTCCTCCTCCTTTATCTGGACACAGAAGAAAAATATGTATAATGAGTAAAATAGATATACCTCAAAGTCAGGACTTCCAAATTTCAGTTTTGGTTTACTTGACTTAATAAGATGCTATGACTGAGCTAGATACGGCACAGCCAGATGGTCAGACTAAGTCCAACCATGTATCAAAATAAAAGTATGAATAAAGAAGGTGTGGCAGAGATCTAGTATAATGTGAAAAAGATAATGATTGAAAACTTTTAAAAGAGGTTTGGTTATATCAAACATTTTCTTTCTATTTAGTTGTGATGACATTGGGGAAAATTTCAGGTAAAGGCATTTTAATTATATTTATGGATTTTTTACATTAATAAAGAGGGAAGGAGTAAAGACATTCCTGAGATTTAAGTAACATAAATATAATTGTTAATACTAATTGATAATTTGTTATATTAAAAGAAAAGAAAAAATATCACAGACTAAAAAGTAATATGGGTCATTTAGTTTGTCCTCTGATAACAAAAGGCTCTTCATATAATTTTAGTCATGTTGTTTTTTTCTTTTTTTCAATATTCACAAAAAAAAATTAGCAAAGAAAGACAATACCCACTCAAGAACAAAAAATAAATGTCATACTTCTGCCATTGAAAAGCTTACAGTGAAGGAGTTTCTAGAAAATTCAACAAATTATTTGTCAATATAATGAGCTTAGAATCCCATTTCTAAATTAGATATTTAAAAAGATTTTGCCTTTTATTTTGTTTCTATAACTCATAGCAAATCGATTTTGACTTCCTTGACTTTTCTAAGGTCTTGTAGTATATTTCCTTTTGCAAAAGTCATCAATGACCTTCTATGTGATAGAAAAAAATTATGAGTTTTCAGTCCTTATTTGATGAGACTTCTCTGAATATTGCATTTGACCCAGTGTTTACTCTTCCTTCTTTAGACTGTTCAGTCCTTTGGTGTCTCCTTCAGTGAATATTCTTGTTTTTGTGTGTCTGTACATGATTTCTTTATATTTCCTTCCTGGTTTTTTTGGGCTCCTTTTCTTCCCAAACATATCTTTGGGCTTGGAAACTGACCCTTGGCTTATGTGACTCTATTTTTCTATGTGACCTAATTCATGAAGATCTGCCTGCTGGGGTCTCCAACATCTTCATCTCCAGCATCTCTTGAAATAAAATAGCCAATATAAAGCATAATAATTTTGTTTAAAGTTTTAAAGTTTTAAAAATATTTTAACTCGATGGCATAATATAAAATATGAGAATTACTAGCATTAGTGTACTTTAATTTTTACTTTACTTTTCCAAGAAATGGGGCTATATATTGAACTTGACATACATAACATAAAATTAATATTGAGTCTAATCATAGGAGTGCATTTTAAAAATTATGCTTTCTTAGGAGTAAACCTCTCATCTTTACTTAGAAGTAAACCTGGGACTTTCACAGTGTTAAATTATGGTCAGCCTTCTTGTATCCAGAAAGGAATAATTTACTTTGAACAAAAATTTACTTTCAAAATAGAACTTTGTCTTAATGACTATAGGTGTTCCTGATATAACCTAATAAAAGAGTAATATCAGTGGCACTCTCTTTGGAAAAATACTGTGTATTTGTTTAAAAGACAAGGATAGTATATATTTTTAAGTGAACAAAAATACATAAGAAAAATACTCGAGAAGGCAAAGAAATGGGGTATTTGATGATGATTATTTTTGTCTGCCCCTTCACATGGACATTTTATATTCAGAACTAAAACCATTTAGAAAGTCTAAGTGTATTCCATTTTATGTGACTATTGCTCACTTAACATTTGAAACATTAGGTAATAACTTATTGGATATTAGGTAATAAATTATTAGCCATAATCAAAGTTCAACAGCACATACTGTGACAAAGAAACAGAGGCTCAGCACTGGAAATGCTGACCATTAGCACAGCTGAAAACCGGCAGTCTGTGAGCAACATCTCACCTACAGATGTGTTTGTTTTGTCTCCTTAGATCGCCTCAGTTCCTACTCTTTATAGTTTCTTGTCCCTAAGCCATATGCAATTGTTTATAATCTTTAATCATGTTCGTTCAGCCTAGTGGCTGGGCGGAAACATAAGCTATGAGGAAACTAGAGAGAGAAATTGCCATGGAATAGCTACCAGCCCTAATACTAACATGTAATAGGATTCTTTATCTAATGATTTATTTAGCGGGCAAACCTAAGAGAAGTATGGGCTTTTCAATCAGTGAATCTGAAATAATGAAAATGAATGAAATCATCCAGGTGGTAGTATATCATCTGCTAATAGTTGTATATGTACTTTTAAATTACTTTCCCAGATTCATATGTGCATGCCCTGAGCTGCTTCAGTCTCTTACCTGCTTCCAATATGTGTATAATACATATTTGCAAAAGACTTAGATTATGAGTAGCATTCATTATCATGAAGTTTTTTTGTTGTTTTTTTATTTTTTATTTTTTTATTTTTTGTTTTTAATTTAGAACTAACTGGTTCTTAAATGGATCTATGACCTTGGCCTCAATCTTTAACCAGCTGAGCATATTACTATGGCAACAATTATTGTCTTTCTTGCAGGAAATTTCTTAATCCCATTTTAAATGTTCTGAATTCATGAGGTTATTTTAATGTCTTTTTAAATTCATTCCTTTTATGGCCCTCCAACCAGAATAACAGATTATTTAACCTCCACCTTTAGCCTAGTCTCACAAGAAGCCAGATTTTGAGGCATATGAAGGGAAAAATTCAAGTTTATCCTCAGCCATCCACTAGATTACTCTAGATCTCAAATCATACTTGAGTTTTCTGCCAACCAGCAGTCTCATGGGGATGTCCAATCACCTCGAACTCAAATTCTCTTAGAGGCTGAAAAACTGGCCTGACCATATTCCCAATTCCATCATTACTAGTGCAACTAAAGAAAGTAAAATGCAACATTAAATAACCAAAACTAAGATTTTTCAAAGGTTTTTGGGCCAGAGTTCTGAACTACGGGCTATTGGGTTATTGATAAGTAAAGCGAATGTAAGTAAAAAAAGAATAATAGAAGGAAAAAAATATAGAGTAAGTAAAAGAATAGCAGTCCAATAAGAAGTTTGCTTCATTATAACATTGGTGTATGTTAAGGAATTAAGAGGGTTTGCTAAAAGAATAAATAATGGCACATCACCTAAAATTATTACATTATCTTAGTTTGCTCTTGATTATCTAAAGATGCAGGGACATAAGTTTTCTCCATTTTTATTGAGACTTGATACATAGCACTGTATAAATTTAAGGTGTATAACATAATGATTAGACTTACATATATGGTGATATTATGATCACAATAAGTTTATTTAATATTCATCATCTCAAACAGATAAAAAAAAAGGAAAAAGAAAAAAGTATTTTTTTTCCCCCTGTGATATAAATTCTTAAAGATCTACTCTCTACAACTTTCAAATATACCTCACAGTAGTGTTATCTGTAGTCATTATGTAGTATGTCACATCTCAGTACTTATCTTTCTCATAATTGAGAGTTTGTACCTTTTGACTACCTTCACCTATTTCCCCTTTTCCACCTCTAACCTTTAATAACCACAAATCTAATATGTTTTCTTATGAGTAGGTTCTATATTTAAGTGAGGCCAAATGGTATTTGTCTGCCACAGGCCACAGACCTCAGGCTGTTTGACACAGTCGCAGCGGGAGTGGGGCATCACTTGCAAAGCAAGCGATGCTAGAGTCATCTGTGCTTGTTGCTTTCTTCTGTATTGTCTATATTTAGAATTTATGTATTGCTTCTGATTATTGTCCCGTCCTTTGGAGTGGAGGGGAGTGTTAGAGGAAAAGGCAAATTTTCTGAGAATGGGGCACAAAGAAATATGAGTAATAAGGAATTAATCAAACAACTTGATGAAAGGAGAAAGCAAGGTTTGTTTCCTGAGCAGGCCATTGTGTCAGTGCTTAAGTGGAAGACCCCCTCTGAGAAAGCGGTCTGTTGGAAAATTACCCGCCTCTCCCTTACCTACTTTACCTTATACAGGAGCTGACATAGATAGAGTTAGAATGGTAGATATAAATGGGAAACGGGTGTGATATTATGATCTACCTTTTATGATGAGACTCTTCTGGCAGGGCCCTCTTAGTTGCCTCCTTACCAAGGATCAGCATAATAGTCTTAGGAGATATCTAAATCAACATTATAGGAAAATGAAATGTAAATACTGTCTTTATGATTATGAGACATAAGAGGAAAAAGTCTGTCTATCACTTTGTTCTGCTTTGCCTCACACATTAACCACAGGAAAGTAATATGATAGGTCATAAGGGTAAGAAAATGAAAAACATAGATTAAATATTAAATGTAAGTTTGTGGCTGTGTCCATGGGAACATGGCTATGTCCATGGGAACATGGGCTGTCACCCATAGGAACACAACATTCTAACAATAAGCTTTTTGCTTCTGTACCCCTACTTGCACACCCAACCTGTGGGTCGACAGGTAGTGAATAGAAGAAAAATAGACCTTAGTGTTTAGACAGAATGAAGAATGAAATTTTGGGCTTAACAACCCTGTACCTCTACATTTTAGCGTGATAAAAAATAAAACCACCTTGAATCAAGGCCCTTTCCTTGTCATTTTTCCTTCACCACCTCCATGTTTCCTTCAGCCCTGGACTTGGCTGGAGCTGGCCTCCGGCATTTGTCTTTCTGTCTGACTTTTATCACTTAGCATAACACCCTCAGGGTTCATCTATGTTGTTGCAAATGGCAAGATTTCCTTTTTTTTTTTTTTTTCCATAGCTGAAAGTTATGTTGTATGTGTGTGTATCCCCCAACTTCTTTACCTGTGCATCTATGGATGGACACTTACCTTGTTCCCATACCTTGACTATTGTAAATAATAATGCTGAACATGGGAATGTAGATATCTCTTTAACATAGTGTTTTCATTTCCTTCAGATATAATCCCAGAAGTGGAATTTCTGGATAATATGGTAGGTTTTTGTTTTTTGTTTTTGTTTTTTTATTTATTGAAGAACTTCCAAACAGTGGTTGCACCAATTTACAATCTTGCAACAGTGCACAGGGTTTCCTTTTTTCCAAATCCTCGCCATTTTTTTTTTTTTTTTTTGATAATAACCATTCTAACAGGTACGAGGTGATAGCTCATTGTGGTTTTGATTTGCATTTCTCTAATGAAGAAAATATATGTTGACCCAAAAACGTGTTTATTCAGTTCCTTTAGCCTTTAAAAAATGTTCTTGCTATTGAGTTGTATGAGTTCTTTGTATATTCTGAATGTTAACTCCTTCAATATATGGTTTGCAAATATTTTTTCTAACTCCATAGGTTATTTTTTCATTTTGTTGATGGTTTCCTTTGCTGTATGGAAGCTTGTTAGCTTAATACAGTCCTACTTTTTTATTTTGTTGCTTATACATTAGGTGTCATATCTCAAAAAGCATTGCCAACACTCATGTTAAAAGAGCTTTTATCCTATGTTTCCTTATAGGAGTTTTATGGTTTATGTCTTATATTTATAACCTTTAATCATTTGGAGTTAATTTTTATAAATGGTTTCAGATAGGGATCTAATTTCATGTCTTATATATGTGAATATTCAGTTTTTCCATCATGATTTATTTAGGATATTGTCTTTTCTCTTTTGAGTATTCTTGGTTCCCTTGTCACATATTAGTTGATTATATATGCTTGGGATTATTTCTGGTCTCTCAATTCTGTTTTATTGGTCTATAGGCTATGATTATGTATCTCAGCATACATAACATACTATTTAGATTAGTATAACTTTATAATACAGCTTGATATCAGGGAGTGTGTGCCTCCAGTTTCATTCTTCTCAGGACTGCTTTGGCTCTTCGAGATATTCTGTGCTTCCATACAAATTTTAGGATTGTTTTTCTACTTCTGTAAAAATGTCATTGGAATCTTATAAGGATTTTCTTGAATTTATAGATAGCTGTGAGTAGTGTGGACATTTAAACAATGTTCCTTCAATCCATGAACACAAACTCTTTCCATTTATTTGTGTCTTCCTCAATTCCTTTCATTAATGTCTTGAGGCTTTCAGTGTAGAGATCTTTCACCAACGTGGTTAAATTTATTCCTAAGTATTTTGTTCCTTTTGACGTTACAGTAAATGAGATTTTTTTTTTTTAATTTCTCTTTCACGTACTTGGATGTCAGTGTATAGAAACACTACTGATTTATGAATTTTGCATCTTGCAACTTTACTGATACATTGATTATGTTGAACAACCTGTCATCTGCAAACAGCCAATTTTACTGCTTTTTCTTCCAATTCTGATGCCTTTTACTCACTTTTCTGGCCTGACTGCTGACTGGACTTTTAGTACTATGTTGAATAGGAGTGATGAGAGTGGACACTTTTGTTTTATTCTGATCTCAGAGTAATAGCTTTCAACTATTCACCATTGAGTATGATGTTAGCTGTGAGCTTGCCATATATGTCCCTTATTATGTTGAGATAAGTTTCTTCTAGATCCAATTTGTTAAGACTTTCCATCAAAAATAATTTTTGAATTTTGTCAAATGATTTTTCTGTGGCTATTAAGATGATCATATCATTTTTGAAGAGTGTTTCCTACTCTTCCATTTTTTTGGAAGAGTTTGAATAGCATTTGTATTAATTCTTCTTTAATTGCTTAGTAAAATTCACCAGAAAAGCCATTTGATCTTAGACTTTTTTTTGAGGGGAAATTTTTGATAGTCGATTCAATCTCCTTACTAGTAATTAGTCTGTTCTGATTTTGTTTTTTATTCTTAGTCTTGGTAGGTTGTATATTTCTAAGAATTAATCCATTCCTTCTAAGTTGTCCAGTTCGTTAGGATATACTTGTTCATAGTAGAGTCTTGATTCTTTGTTTCTGTGGCATTAGTTGTAATGGCTCATTTTATATAATTTTGTTGATTTGGATCCTCTCTCTTTTTTTCTTGGTGAGTCTAGCCAAAGTTTGTCAATCTTATTTATCTTAAATGAGAGTTATCTTAAATTAAAGGTTTTTTTTTTATCAAAAAAACTCTAGCTCAATTAATCTTTTTTATTGTTTTCTTGTTCTCTATTTCATTTAGTATTTCATTTCTGCTCTAATATTATTATTTCCAACTTTCTACTAACTTTGGAATCAGTTTGATCTTTTTTTAGTTTCTTGATGTGTAGTTTGCTTGAGATATTTCTGGATTCTTAATGTAGGCATGTATTGCTATAACTTTCCTCTTAGAACAGTATTTGCTGCATTCCATAAATTTTGGTACATTGTATTTCCATTTCCACTTTTCTCAGTATACTTTTTTATTTCTATTTTAATTTCTTCTTTGATCCTTTGGTTGTTTGCAAGAATGTTGTTTAATTTTCATGTATTCAAGAGAAACTCATTTGTCCTGTTACTGATTTTTAGTTTTAAACCATTGTTGTCAAAAAGATACTTTGTATAATTTCAGTCTTCTTGAATTGAATTATCAAAGACTTGTTTTAAAGTTTAACATGGTCTGTCCTAGAAAATTGTATATATATACTTCAGAAAAATTTGTATTCTTCTATTGTCAGATAAAATGTTCTGTATATATCTATTAGGCTCATTTGTGCTATAGTTTTGTCCAAATCTGCTATTTTAAAAAATTTATTGAGGTAACATTGGTTAATAACATAATATGTTTAAGTAAACAATTCTATAACACATCACTGAGTATTGTATTTTGTTCTCATCACGGAAAGCCTAGTCTTTTTCTGTCACCATATATTTGACCCCCTTTTATCCTTTCATCTTCCCCCTACATTCTTCTGGTAACCTCTATACTGTTGTGTTTATAAGTTTGTTTGCTTTTTTGTTTGTTGCTTTCTGTTTTATATCTTACATATGAATTAAATTGTATGAAAATCTGTTTTATTACTGATATGCTGTGTGGATAATCTATCCAATGTTGAGTGAGGGTATTAAAATCAGCTCTTATTAGATAGCTGTTTATTTCTCTTTTTTGGTCTGTTTTTTTTCTTTATATATTCAGGTTCTCTGATGTTGGTCGTGTAAATATTTACAGTTATATCTTCTTGATGGGGCAACCCTTTTATTATTATATAATGACCTTCTGTGTCTTATTTTTGGTTTAAAATGTACTTTGTCTGATATAAGTATAGATTACAACTACTCCTCCTCTTTTTTTTTTAACCATTTGCTTGAAATATCTTATCCATTCCTGTACTCTAAGTCGATGTGTGTCTTTAAGGCTAACGTGAGTAATTTTTCTATGCAGCATATCATTAGATCTTGTTTTTTTTTTAATTTATTTTTTTTTACATTCAGCCATTCTATGACCTTTGCTAATTTTATTTACATTTAAAGTAATTATTAATAGGTAAGAGCTTACTATTGCCATTTTGTTTACTGTATATGGCTGTTTCATAGAAGTATAATTTCTCGTTTCTTAATTCAGCAATCTTTTTATGTGTTTTAATATCTTTTTGTATCAGTACTTTTGTGTAATTACTTTATTATGTTCTTTATCACTTTCTTTTGTGTAATTACTACAGGTTGTATCCTTGTGGTTACCATGAGGCTTACATAAAATATCTTAAAATTGTAACACTATTTAAGCTGATAATAACAACTTCAGGAGCATTCCCAAACTCTATACTTTTACTTCTTTTCCCCATCACATTTTAAATTACTGATGTTACAGCCTAAATATTTTTACATTATATATTCAATATCTGATTATTGTAGTTATAATTATTTTTACTACACTTTTTGAATGTTATACTAACATTATAAGTGAATCGTGCATAACTATTACTATATTACCTAATCTAACTCTAAGAATGTATTTATCATTATCAGTAAGTTTTACACTACCTTATTATGTTTTTATGATGATAATTAGTGTCTTTTTAGTTCCATTCAAAAACTCCTTTAACTTTCCTTGTAAGCCAGGTCTGGTGGTAATGAACTCCCTCAACTTTTGTTTACCTCTCTTTCATTTCTTAAAGACAGCTTGGACAGGTATAAATTTTTTGTTGATTTTTTTCCCCCCAAGATATCATTCCATTTCCTCCTGGTCTGAAGAGTTTCTATTGAGAGGCCCATGTGTATTCTCTCTGGGTTCCCTTGTATGTAATTTTTCTTTTTTGCTGATTTTTAAATTGTCTTTTCTCTCTTAACAATTTGATTATATGAATCCCAGTGTAACCCTATTCAGGTTCAACCTATTTGGAATCTTTTAGGATTCATGGATCTGAATGTTCATTTGCCTCCCCTGATTTGGGAAATGGACAAATACATTTTTGTCCATTTTCCTTCTTCTGGAATTCTCATAAGGTTTATATTATTTCTTTGGATTGTATCCTTTAAGTTTGGTAGGCTTTCTTTACTCTTTTTCATTCTTTTGTTTGTTTTGTTTTGTTTCACTGACTAGATAATTTCAAATATCCTGTCTCTAGGTCATTGATTCTTCCATACTCTAAAGTCAGTTTTTGAAGTATTTAATTGCTTTTCAGTCCTTGTATTTTTTAGCTCTAGAATATGTTTGTTTTGATTCTATTTCTTTATTGAACATTACGTTTTAGTCATGCATTGTTTTTCTAATTTTATTTAGTTGTCTGTGGGTCCTTGCATTTCACTAAACTTCTCTGAGTGAATTTTTCAGAATTCTTTGTCCGATAGTTAATAGGTCTTTTTCTTTAGGATCAGTTATTCAAGCCTTATTAGTTTCCTTTTGTGGTGTCATGTTTACTTGATTTTATATGCTCTTTGATTCCTTAATTTGCTACCTGCATTAAGTAATCTCATCTTCCAGAATTTACAGTTTTACTTTGGTGTAGATAGTTCTTTATCAGTCAACTGTTTGTTTGTCTGGATGTATCTTCTGGGAATGTCCTTGAGCAGGTGGAACTTGCTATTAGGGTCTATTTTTGGGTGAGGCCACTGCCTGAGCTCTGTCATCATGAAGTGGAAAGAGGCTGATAATAATTGTATAGTACTGCTTGTTTGATTCCCTGCATAAGCCAGGTTATAGAATGAGCCTTACAATTTTCTGGGTTCTGGTCAGGCTTACTAGATGGTAAGGTCTAGGTACTATCCTTAGCAGTAGGTGGTGAATTAGATTCTTAGTCCTTATAGAGCAGCAGAATTGTCCCTAGGGCCCACATGGCTCAATGAATATCTGAATCAGGCAAGACTATGCATCATTTTCCCTGGCCAGAAAGGGCCTCTGATTTTTCTCTGAAGAAAAGGAAAGTCATAGGCCGTGCTCTCTGTTCATGTGCTATTGTAAGCAAGGCTTTTGGATTGGCTATGCAGCTTTCCATGTGCTCTGGTTGGGTGCCTGGTTGGGCAAGCCAAAGGCTTTCTCAGCTATGGAAAGGGCTATTAATTAATATCTCTGCCCAAGTTGAGAGAAAAATCATGTCCACAGTCAATAACCTCTTTGTGGTCTTGACTCAAGCTGACCAATGCCCCAAGTTCCCTTAATCATTTATGTCACTGGCTTTAATCTACAGATGATCAGCTCTGCCTATCATACATTTTGCTCAAGTGTTGCTGGGTTATGTAGCTATCAGATGTTCTGGCTGGTTTTCTGGTGGGTGAAGCTGGAAGCCTATGATTCAGCTCTCTTGTCTTGGTGGAGGCAAACCAGGCTGCAGGGTTAATAAGGCTCTTTGTTTGAGAATCTGCATCAGGCAGATCTGTACCGGCTGAGTTCCCCGGTCAGAATGTGTAACTGCTTTTTCTCTACAGATGAGCAAAGCTGTTGACACTAATATTTGGTGCTGCAGGTTATGAAATTGGTCTGTCAATATCCAAGTGTTGGTTTTTGTAATTTCCTTTCCTCTTCTCTGTCATAATCCAATTCTTAGTGGTAAAGCTCAAGAGAATCTCCTATAATCTATTTGGGGCAAGACTAGAGTAGGGGCTCCCAAAAAGTTATTTACAATGCTGGGATAACTGGACATCCACCCTAGTTCTCTGTTCTCACCATAAGAACTACAGTCTCAGGGGAAACTTCTCAGGATAGTGGTTCCCTAGCCTAGGGGTGGGGCAATAAGGTCAGCATGTAACTGCTCCTCTTACTCTTCTAATGCAGTCTAATGTAGAACAGGAGAGTGCTTCAGCCTCACCCACATGTTGTAGGATTCTCTCAGTGGTGTCTTATCCATAAGTATTTGTTTGTTGTTCTTGTGATGGGGAGCAAAGTCAGGAATGACCTATGTTGCCATCTAGGTGACATCACTCTCAAATTTAGAATGAGGATTTGGGGAGCAGAATTTTGGCCTTAGTTCATAATCCACAAATATTAATTGAATTAATTATCTATATAAATATAGATCAAAAAATGCATTCGAGGCCAGAGGAATAGATGCAAATAGGAGGGAGGGAGAAGAGAGGAGGGAGAAAGATGTGGAGAAGTACTCCAGCTTTAAAAATCCTTTGAAAAGCTAAATTTGGAAAAAGAGACTCTAAAGGAGTGATTAAATGTAAGAGGGATTCTCAAAAGGCTATAGTGTCAAGTATTCTAAGGGAAAATATTGTCTTAATAAGGAGGAAGTGGTTAACTTTGTTGAATGCTCTTGATCTAATAATGTAACAAAATAAGTTTACTTAATTTTTCAATACTTAAATACTTCAATATGAAGTTTTGTTTGTTTGTTTTTTGTTTTATTTTGTTTTTGGTACAAATAGAACAGATTTAAGATTGGAGTGGGTTGAAGAATAAATGAGACAGAAGGATGTAGAAGCTGAGCCATAAAGTGGTCTGAAGAGAGAAAAATAACTGGAACTATCTTGTTTTTATTATAATTTTTACTGTCCTAAGATCAAGGATTCTACATAGGTAATGATAATAAACTCTCTCCCCCTATAATGGAATAGGTTGATGATCCCAACGAGGGATTAGTAAGTATGATAATTCCTGAGAAGTTATTAAGGGATGGAATATAAATCTTATTGGCCTTTGAAAGAAATACAGTAAGTTTATCCAAAGTACAAAGAAAAATGAAGAAGTGTTTGTATACTTTGGAAGAAAATTTTGTTATTTTGAGGATAATCTTTCTGGTAAAAAATAAAATTTGCTGATGGAGGAGGAAAAGGTGTGTAGACATTTTGAATCAGTTGTCATTGTGGGCTATGTCACAATGGAATAAGGTAAATGTAGAACATACAGTAATACTGCTGCATGGCCTAAAGTAACTTCAGAGCTTTATGGTCATTTTCAATCCATCTGGCTTTGACTATCCCCCAGGAGTCATAAATAATAAGCCATTTCTCATCAGCCTATGATAGGCTTTTCTTTCTATCAATTCATTGAGTATTGTTATCACCTAAGTCACCCTATTTTCAAACCCTGAAGATACTGACATCTTCATGCACTAACAATCAACCAGTTGACAAGTAAATTGTATCTCAACTACATACATGTCTTTTATTCATTTTTTTCCTCACATGGCTACTATTCTAGCTTAGCATCTTATTATTTCTTACCTAAGCTAATCCCCCAAATTCCATCTGGTTCATTTAGATACTTATCTATATTATACTCTCCACAAAGCAGACCGAATACATTTTACTTATTTATTTAAAAGTTTTCAAAGACTCCCATAGTCTTTTATACTACCTATAACCCCTCAATCTTATATACCTGGATCTTTGTGATAATATTCAGCTCTGTTTTCCAATTTCTTCTCATACTTTTTCCCTCTTTATACCCCATAATTCTGTCAAATGAATATATCTCATTCTACATTTTAATTAAGCCATGTTTCTTTAAAGTCTGGATTTTATAACTGTAATACTCCTACTTTCTAAGCTAATTTTATTCGCCTATACTTTAAGCCAATCTGAAATTCCATCTTCATTATGATGTATTTTCTCATCTACCCAGGCAACTAAGACAGACTTTTCTACTCTCCTTCCCTCAGCTTTCCATAGGCTTCATTTAGGCTTTTGTGTGCCTGTGGTAACTGTCATATTTCACTCCATAAAAGCAGATGTCATGAATTCAAATGTATACTTTTTTGTTTTTCTAATTTAATCATGAAGAGGTAACTTCAGACTTTGATCTTTTGTTTCTTTATTAAAAAAAAAAAAAAAACAACAACAACAGGAATTACATTACTCTGAAGATGAAATGAAACAACACATGAAAACAATAAAATATTAGATCACAATCCTCTTTCCTCTTCATTTCTAACATTCTACACCTAAAACAGTGCCTTTCACAAAATATCCATTCTATTAATATTTGTCAAACTAAATTGAATGTGTTAAAAGTCTTTAATAATGGTATTTAATAATCTTTAAAAATGTTAATGCAGAGTTATATAGTATCAGTCATGAGTACCTGAATTGGAATTATTTTCAAGGAATTTATTCCATAATAAACAACTGAAAGCTAGATAATAAGGTGTCAAAATTATGTTGGCTTATTTGTTTATATTTTGAGATAGGATGTTGAGGTACTATCTGCAAAAAAAAAAAAAAAAAAAAAAAAAAATAGAGCAAGTTGGAGTGCTACCATGAGAATAAAGAAAGGGAATGGAAGAAATGAAAAAAAAGGTGAAGGGAAGGGCAAAGTAAGACCAGTTTTGTCTTAAGACTTTAGCTTTGGGCCAATACTGAAGAGAACAAATTCATGAAATAAATACATGGCTCAAGAACTAAAGTTACAAAATAAAACAACCTTTTATTAGGTTGCATTATTTCTCTTTAGGAGACATAATTGACTGCAATAAGCCCTCTGGGTACTAAAAGATGTATATGTTGAAAACAGAAACCACACATGCAAGATGTGATATTCAACTCCTATTTCATAATTTTGTAAACATTTGAAATAAATCAAAGTATTTCCTAACTACCAATTACAAAAGAAAAAAGCTTTTTTTTTTTTTCTCTCCTGTAAATCACATAGGCATTTTCATGTCCTCGGGAATGTCTTGATGGTAATAAAGCTTTGTAATTCATAGGTGCCTATTTTTATTCCACGTTTTAGAATAGTTATCAGATATGTTTCAAATTTCCTATTAAGTACAAAACTATTATATAACCAGTTGGTTACCCGAAGGTTGGATTATGGCCTTGCATTTTTGTAAAGTTTTAAATTCATGCTTCAAATGAAATATACAGGCTTAGTGGAAATAATACTTCACTGACTTTGTTGTTTACTATTCCAGAATATTGCAAACACCACAGTGTTTTAAATCTACCATGGAAAGTGAAGGCACCTTGCCAGAGATCTGAAATGCTGTCAGTGGAGGAGGAGGAATAATAATGTCTAGAAATCTAGGACGAATTCTTGTGGTTATCTCGTAGGTCAGTAGGTGGTTTCTAAACTTCACAAGTTAATGTAGGCAACATTCAATTTAGGTTCACCAAGTCTCAAAGACTTGGAAATCACATATTGGAACATTAGATGTTTCCCCCCCCCAACCCCATAAAGAATTACAAGTTGTAATAAGATCCTTAGGTTCCATGCTCCTGAGCTTAATGAAATCAATCTCTCTTTTATAATATATATATATATGTATATAATATACATATAGTGCTATTATGTATGTAAAATACTATTATATACAACATACACCATTATATATAATACCATTATAATTGATATTATTATAAAAATTAAAGGTATAATTACAATATTTTATAGTTCCCCTTTTTCTTTCAGATAACTGTTGAGGATTAGCAGCATCATGTTATTTGAAATTTCTGCTAGTTTTACTTTTTTTTTTTTTTTTTTTTTTGTGGTGAGAGGAGCACTTAAATATGTCCTTTACACTAGCCAGGTACTAGGGCCCCACTAAATTTGGCATTTAATATTCTCAGAATTCTTTGTATGCCTAGGTATTCGTATTCAGTTACATAGCTAATATATATTGTTTTTCTCAACATGGTACATCAGCTTAAGGAACAACAAAGAGAAGAAATATATCAATTTCTTTATTAGAATATCTTCATTCAAACAATGAAGAAAATAATGATATCTGTGAGCCTGATCCTCGGGCCCCTTAGTTTTCAATTATGGTCTATTGACCTTCCCTCAGGATGAGATGGGAAGGATGTTTCTTTGAATTTCTGTATTCCAAAAAATTGTCTACTTCTTTAATGTCTTAATCCTCACTTCCTTATTCAGCATCTTATTCACTAAATCCTCTCTCGTCCCCGGCTGCGTACTCAGTGTTCAATCACTGATGCTGTACTTTCTTCTCTTCATATGCATTATCTTGGGTGAATCTTACTCATTTTAAGTTGTTCCCACATTATGCAGCAGATAGATATATAAGCTTCTAGATTATCACATCATGCCAAGTTTTTATGAAACCCCAGACTTTTCATGTTTTAATTTTATACAGTGATGATATCTCCCAGTTTCATACACTCTCCTTCAGCTACACATATATTTTTACTCTTTACTCTTCGAATATAATTACTTTCCTAATATTCCTCATTGTCATAATTTCCACAAGGGTGGAAACTTTATGCTATTTGCTGTTGAGTCTCTAGTGTCTAACATCATATCTGGTACCAAGTGAATATATAAAGAATAAATATGCATAAGGAAATACTTTCAAAAACAAAATATTTGTACTACAAATTAGTGATCAAACTCCAGGTCATAGAAACTGTCCTTGAGTAAAATGGGTGTTTCTGATGATTTTGGATTTTAATTGCAATCAATAAACCATTAAGAAATTATAGAATTAAAAACATTTTAAATTGCTACCCCGGATTGGCATATGGTAAAAAAAAAAAAAAAAAAAAAAAAAAGAAATGTCGAGTGTTCATTATGGCCATTAAAAAGTAAAAATCAGAACTAAAATCACAAGTGATAAAAAATAGTTTGAAATGTTATATAACCCATGCAGATAAAATAGGCATGACTCAACTCCCTGCACAAGTATTCTTACATGACCATATTTTGCTCCAATACTTTACTTCTCTTAATAGGTCCACTGTTAACCTGTTTGGGGAATAGCAATGAGAATAAATAGTGAGTCTTCATCTTTGAAATGCTGCCCAAAAGACCTTAATCAACACCTATTGATTTTAAGTCTAGAGAGAGGTCAGCCGCAGTCATGTACATTAATATTTATTAAAAGTTGTAGGTGAGGTATAATAAAAATTAGATTTTCTATTTATCTTCATTTAGATGGCAAGGAAATTAGGCTGTAAAAGCACCGATAATTGATTTTAGTTATTTACTTTAGCTTGGCAGGCTTCAGGTGCTGACTTGTGAGTGAATTCAGAGGTGATGTTTACAAGGATCAGACCTGGGAACAGAGGACTCCAATACATTTATCACAAAATCGGAGTCCAGGGAAAAACAGTTATCTACATAGCAGTAGCAATGCCATTTAAATTCTCTGTAATCTTTTTCTTCTTCTATAGGGAATATTGAACTTACAAAAGACTAAGGGTGAAAAGAGAAACCTTGGTATGACCCCACACATTTAAGAATCTTATATACCTCAAAGATGGAGAAGTCAACTGAGAGTAATACATTCAAATTCAACAAAAGCTGATTTTATATTTTGAATTGGATGTTTGTGAAATTATATAGAGGAAAAGTAGAAAGTAAAAAAAAGTAAGAAGCATAAAAGATTTTTATATTTTTTCATATTTCAGTTTTTATATTTCAATTATTCTCTCCTACATTTTTAACATCTCAGTATTGATGTACTTGGTTATTGCTGGGGTAGGGAGATGTAGTGTGAATGATACTATGGAGAAAATTACAGGTACTATTTGCTGGCCATTCCCATGATGAGGTTCCATGGGTATTTTCAGGTTGGGGCAAACTGAAAAGCTATGTACTTAAAAATTCTGTTCATTCTTATATTTTAGAGATTACAATTTTATATGACAGATACCCAGATATATCTCTATCAACAGTGTGTCTTTCAGAGTATTTATAATAGGGACTGACCAGCTATTTAATAACACCCATTTTTTTTTTTTTTTATTATTCCTAGATATAGCTAGACCACGATCTTAGAATCATTATTAGATAGGTGACTATAAGGCACTGATAACATTTTTGGTAATATTCTGTGAACAAGAAATTGTGTTGCTCATGCTTGAGCCAGTATGCACTATCCACTAGTATATAAGAGCAACTAGCATAACCTTGACTTGTACCATAGCCCAACTACACAGAATCATTCAAAGGTCAACATATATGACTTAGTCACTCTTGTCCCCTTTTAAGAAAATGATCTGATTATCCCACCCTCTCCCCTCCATTATCAACTTTATTTCAATGACTTCAGTCATTTTGCTCCCTTGAAGTTACAGGAGAATTTAACCCCTGGTGTACTATAGAACAAGGCTTGCACATAATTCTTCATCCATGATGTGTGCTGCTACTGGACACTTTGTATGACTTCTTTACTCAGTTTAGTTCTGTGGCATGGACCCTACCAAGTACTGGCCCCTTCACTCAAGAGTGCCCTGACCATTTTTGCTTCATGAGGTTATAGATTTTGCTGCTGAGAAGTTAGAAAAGAAGATATTTTTTTTTTCCTCATTGATAAGTCACAGTATGGAAGGACACTTACAGCCGAAAGTCAAGAGCCAGAATTATGCAAGCAAAATGCAACCCCTACTAGAAAGAAAAGAATGAAGGAGCAGTGACATTTCAAGACTCAGGTCTAAAAGCCTGTATTTTAGCAGTTCAGAAACTAAAATGTACTAGTAATAATGTGATAAAAATAGTTCATCTATGAAAATACTTAAAATATTTTAAAATTATATAGTATGTGTGTTTGTTTATTTTGAGAAGCTACTGACCCAGTTCAGACCAAAAGCCCTGTTTACAGCTGCCAAAACAATTTCAGACTTTATAATAAGTAGATGTAAGTCTGTGAAAGCATTGGTTAGCAATTACTCAGAAATCAAAAGACTCGATCTCATAGATTGAGAGATCAGCATCTATAGGAGAAAAAGACTGAGACAAGTAGGCCGACAATATTTGGACTAAGTTGCCAATTCAATAAATGCTGTTATATGCATGAATGACTAAATCTGAAGTCCATAGTGCCACAGTTATCTATCTACTGTAGGACAGTTGAAAGAGAAGGAAAATTCCTGTTCAAAAAATAGATGAATGTCTCAATCTTCATTTTAAAATTTATTGTGTATAGCCAGGCATTTTGAGACTCTTCAGTGCATTATACAGATTCAATAACTGAAGCACTCTTAGTTGATTTTTTTTTTTTTTAACTAACCGCAGGGGTCATGCTAAGTTCTCTCTTATCACTCTTTTCTCATTCGATAACACTCCAGGGAAGAAAATTGCAAGACTTCAGTCTTCATTTCTAATAACACATAGACAACACTTACCTTCACATTTCCTTTCATTCGAATACCAATTTTAAAAAGTTTTGTTTTTCTTAAATCTGTTTGGTACATATAAGTGCAGATTCAGAGTAGTAGACTTATCATAGCCCCAATTTGTATTATTCATTAACAAATAATATTAAATCTCTTTAAAATAATTTATATGTATAGTGACTTTAGTCTTTCAAGTTTTCTTTCTATTCTAAATTATTCTAATCATAGTTCTTTATTGTTATAGTTTCAGATTTTTTAAAAAACCTTTTTCAGTATTCAAAACACTACTGTAGACATATGTGATAGATAACCAAGTAAATGCACACAAATGTAAAGTATATTTGTTAACATAATCTCAAATGTGTTATGCTTTAATCTGTTTTCAAGGGCACTTTTAAAATTGCCCGTGGAAAAAATATATAGGAAATACTAAATTAAAACTATTACAGCCAACTAGTCAAAAATGTATGTCACTTTAGCAAAAAAGTGAACATCTGCATGCAAACTATAATATTTTACTCTTCAAGTTATTAGTGAGTGCACTGATATGCTCAAAGAAACATTAAATAATTAATAGTTGACAACAAAAAACATTTTAGCAAAACTGGAAAGCTGCAATTTTTAAATTAGGCCACAGTCATTAAAGCTAAGACACAGCATTGGATAATCCCTGTTTAGTATTATATTCTATTATATTTAATTTCTTTTACAAAAGGAACTCTAGACATATATTTGTTTCAAAAATATATATTGCTTCTTTAAAAATTACAAAATGAATGCATTTTGATTTAATATACATATTTTTAAAATATGGAAGAGGGTAAACTCTATCATACCCAAATTGATTCTCCAAAAAAAAAAATATATATATATGTGGATTTTTATTTTATACATTCTCCTAGACCTTTTCTGTGTATATGCCAATAGATAATATAAACTCTTATGAGTTTGTGTGTATGTATGCACATTTTATTCAATGTAGTTATGCTATATATCCAGGTCTAAAATATGACTTTATTTTTCACTTATTACATATAAAATAATTCATATGAGTATGTATATATTCTTTTTGAGGGTTGTTATACTATATTTCATTTTTGAGGATTGTTATTCTGTATTATAATTTATTGTTGTTGGTGTTTTCTCCAACTTTTACTATAGCTATCATACTGCAATTAATATTCTCGAAGGTATAATATTCTTGAAGGTATTTTAAAAACACACATGTGTATTTTAAGGCAAAAGTCTTAAATATATCATGAATTATGCATTTATCTTTTTATTAAAATATATGTGGCATATAGTATGCGTAAATTTAAGATGTGTGATATGTTAATTTTGTACATTTATATGTTATATATGATTTCCATTGTGGTGATAATTAGCACCTCTATTGTGTCACATAATTATAATTTGTTTTTAGTGGTTGGGATAATTAAGTTCTAGTCTCTTAGAACGTTTGATTATAATACAATATTGTTTCTGCATTCACTATACTATGCATTAGATCTCTAGGGCTTACTATTCATTGCAAATTTGTACCCTTAAACAATGTCCATCCTATCCTCTTAGCCTCCATCCCCAAGTAATCACTATTTTACTCTGTTTTTACAAGTCAAGCTATTTTAGAGTCCACATGTATCTAAATATAGTGACAATTTTACTTTCTCCTTTCCAATTTGTATGGTTTTTTTTTTATATATATTATTTATTTGCCTTGACTAATTGTGCTAGCTAGAACTTCCAAATCTATATTGAAAAAAGGGTATTGAGAAAGGGCATCCATATTTTGTTCCTGATCTTAGAGGAAAAGCTTTCAGTTTTTCTCCTTTGAGTACAATATGGCCTTTGTTATGTTGAGGTACATTCCTTCTATACCCAGTCTGTTGAAGTTTTTTGTCGTTAGAGGATGCTATATTTTGCAAGTATTTTCTTTGCATCTATTTTGGTGATCATGTGATTTATATATTTCATTCTACTAATTTGATGTTTTAATTTCTGTATGTTGAAATATTCTTCAAACCCAGGGGTAAATCCTACTTGGTGATAGTATATAATCCTTTTAATGTGTTTTTAAATTCAGTTTGCTAAAATTTTGTTAAGAATGTTTGTATATTCATCAGAGATATTGGTCTATTGTTTTCTCGTAGTGTCCTTATCTAGCTTTGTTATCAGTGTTGTGTTGGACTCACAGGACAAATTTGAAAATGTTTCCTTCCTCTTTATATTTTTTAGAAGACTTTGAGAAAGTTTGGTGTTAACTTTTCTTAAATGTTTGATAGAATTACCAGTGAAGCCATCCTGGGATTCTCTGTGTTGGGAAATTTTTGATTACTCATTCTATCTCTTTACTTGTTATTGGTCTGTTCAGATTTTCTATTCCAGATTCAGTCTTGGAAGGTTATTTATTTCTATGAATTTATCCATTTACTCTAGATTGTCTAATTTGTTATATAATAGTTCATTGTAGTCTCATGATCCTATATATTTCTGTAATTATTACAATGTCTCCTCTTTCATTTCTAATTTTATTTAAATCTCTTCATTCTTAGTCTAGCTAAAGTTTGTCAATTATGTTTATCCATTTGAAAACTAGCTCTTAGCTTTGCTGACCATTTCTATTTTTTTTTTTTTCTGGTTCCTGTTTCATTTATTTCTGCTCTGATCCTTGTATATTTCTTCCTTCTGCTAAATTGGGGCTTAATTTATGCTTTGCCAGGTTCTTTGAGATGTAGTTAGGTTGTTTAAGAGCTTTCTAATTTCTTAATATGTGCATTTATTGCTATAAACTTTCCTCTCAAACTGCTTTTTCAGAATCCCAAAGGTTTTGATATATTTCCATTTTCATTTCTTTGAAAAAATTTTTTTTTTTAGTTTCCTTTAATTTATTTTTTGACCTAATGGTTGTTCAGAAGGGTATTGTTTAGTTTCTACATATTTGTAGATTTTTCACCTTTCCTCTTATGGATTTCTAGTTTCATACTATTGTGGTTAGAAAAGATAGTTGGTATAATTTCAACCTTATATTTGCTAAGATTTGTTTTATGTCCCATAATATCTATCCTAGAGAATGTTCTGTGTGTACTTGAGAAGAATGTATTCTGCTGCTATTGAATAGGAAATTTGATACATGTCAGGTCCATTTGGTATAAATTATAATTTAATTACAACGTTTCTTTGATTTCCTGTGCGGATCATCTATCCATTGCTGACAGTGGGGTATTGAAGTCTCCTACTATTGTTGTCTATTTCTCCCTTCATATTTGTTTGTTCTTCTTAATATATTAGGTGCTCTGATGTTGGATGTTTATGTATTTACAATTGCGATATCTTGATTTATCAAACTCTTTACTATGGTATATAGAATGTCTTTTTTGTTACTGTTTTTGGCTTGCAGTCTATTTCATCTGAATATGGCTATCTCCACTTTCTGTTGATTTATACTAGCAGGGAATATCTCCTATTCCTTCACGTTGAGTTTGTGTGTCTTTAGAGATAAAAGAAGTCTCCTATAGGTAGCATACAATTAGGTCTTGCTTTTTAAATTTATCCATTTTATGCTTTATGATTAGTGAATTTAATCCATTTATATCTAGAGTGATATGTAAGGATTTGCCACTGCCATCTTATAATTTGTCTTCTGGTTGTTGTGTATTGCCATGGGTTATTTTTCCCTGTTCTGCCTCCCTTTGTAACTTGGTAGTTTTTCGTGATAGTATGCTCAGTCTTCCTTTTTTTTTTATTTTATAAATTTATTCTATATTTTTGTTTTGTGGTTACCATAAGGTTATTAAAAACATCTCATGTATGAAACAGTTCATTTTATGCTGACGGCAACTTAATTTGTCTACAAAGGCTTCATCCTTTTACTCCTCCCTTTTTATACTTTTAATGTCACCAATTTATCTTTTTGATGCTGTGTATGAATTAACACATTACAGTATCTATATTTTAAATGTTTTTCTTTAAACTTTGTAGTTAGGTGGTTAACACAGCACTATAATACAATTTTCTAATTTTTTTTCACCTATACCAGAATATTATGTACTTTCACTGATTCTGTGTCACTGATTAGCATCTTTTCATTTTAGTTAGAACAACTTATGGTATTTCTTGTGAGGCAGATCCAGTGGTGAACTCCCTTATATTTTGTTTATCTAAGGAAAGTTTTATTTCTCCATTTATGAAAAATAACTGCTGGATAAAGTATTTTTAGCTGACAATATTTATCTTTCAAGATTTTGTGTCATTCACTCTCTCCTGGCCTGTAGAGTTTCTACTGAAAACTCCGTAAGCCTAATGGGGATTTCTCTGTTGGTTACTTTTATTTCCTCTACTTTTAAGATTATTTATTATTGATTTTTGACAGTTTCACTAAAATTTGTCTTGGGGAAGATCTTTTGCATTGAGATAATAGGGTGTTCTATTTGCTTCATGGACTTGTATGTCCAATTCCTTCCCTGTGCTTGAGAAGTTTTCAGCTATCTCTTTAAATAAACTCTCTGTCCATTCTCTGGTACATCAATTATTCTGATATTTGTCTTTCTGATTGAATTCAATAGCATTTGATTTCTTCACTTTTAAAAATCATAGTTCTTTCTCCTATTCTAACTGAATTATTTTTCTATGTCACTATAGTTAAAGTCATTTATTCTTTCTTCCATCTGGTCTGCTTTGTTACCAACGCTTTTTATTGCATAGTTTATATCATTCATTGAATTGTTCAGCTCTAAAATTTCTGTTTGGTTCTTTGTTATAATTTAATCTCTTTGGTAAAGAACCCTTATGTTCATTAATTTTTTTTCCTGAGTTCTTTGAACTACATTTATGAGTTTTCTTATCATTCATTACATTTCTTTGTAATAGCTATTTTGGATTCTTTATATTCTGTTTCAGAGTTCTGTTGCTGAAAAAAATTATTTTTGTGATACTATTTTTTCTTTATTTTTCATAGTATTTGAAGATGTGTGTTTTTGCTTCACATTTGAAATAGCGCACAACTTTCTTTAATTAAGTTTTTATTTTGATCTTACAATTTGACAAACTAGCTATTAAAAAACTTTCTTTTGTCTTCCAAAAGGGGGTGATATAGCCCAAGTGTGTGATTCTTGCTGAAGTCCGGAAGTAGACAACAGAAAACCATTCTTTCAATTTCCTTTGATAGACCTGTCTTCTTCCTTCCCTTTCCTCTCTATCCTCCCAATCATGGAGTCCTCACCTCAAAAACCTAAATGCTGAAGATAGATGGGTCCCTTCAACCATACCCTGAAAAACTAGAACAACCGAGCAGTGACTCACCACTTTGGCTTTCTATCATCTCTGTATGAGAGGCTTTGCCACTGACTCCATCAAGAGCCCTGTGCTGTTCAGTGTTTTCCTGGGGATGAGGTCACCTTGGTGAGTTCTTTTTCCTCCTCCGCATCCAAATACTTTTTATCCTCTTCTGATGGTTTGCTGGATTCTCCTGTCAGGCATGCAGGACCTTTACAAATTATCTGTTGGCTGTGGTCATCCTCCCAGTTTTGTACTCTCCAGGCTCTCTTCCCCACCTCTGCCTCAAGTGCTAAGAGTAGGAGTGAAGAAGGCTCATTGATTTCCTTGGATTTGCAGCCCCCACTGAGGCCCTATTTGCAACTTTCAGATATACAGGTGGGTAGAAACCTCTCAGGTATTTCTCCTATAATGCGCAGAAGTGCTTGCTTTATTTATTTATTTTTTAATGCCTACAGCACCTGGTATTACTAGGTGGTCTCACCAACAAGTACTAACTAGGCCTGATCCTGCTTAGCTTCCAAGACCAGATGAGATCAGGCATATTCAGGGTAGCATGGCCATAGACAGCGGTGCTTTTATATGATAATAGATGTCCAATTAGTTTATCAAAGAGAGAAAAGAGGAACAATTCATGCTGCCATGATGTTACTCTCAGTAATATACACATTTCAAATTATGATAAACACTTCCATGGTGCATTCCCAAAGTCCGTAGTTAATTAAAAACTGTGTATAATAGTATTTCCTTTCTAATCACTGGCTAATAGTAGGAATTATAAAATTTCAAATATCAAACACCATTGATTTAACAAAATTAAACACATTTCTTTGTGCCTATTAGGTGTTTAATTTGCCTATTTGTTTTTTCTTGAATTACATGTTTGAAGGGTTAACCTTGTGTCACACATATTCTCCTATTTTATCAATTTTAACTTTGGTAATTATGTGTTTTTCATTAGAGAAATTTTCCTTTTTATATAATCACCATTTTATAAATATTTTTCTATAAGGTTCTTAAGCTCTATTTAGCTTGGGAAGTTCTTTCCTCTTGAAAATATATTACCTATAATTTTCTCCATTATAATCCTCAAGTACACATATATGCTTAGCTCTTCATTGCATCTTCTTTCCTAATTTTAATTCTGAATATGTATTGCCTCAAAGCCTTATGATTTCAACCCAAACAAACAATGGGCAAATATGGTATTTATATATTCTTGATATTTTCATTGGGTTTCAGTTTTTTCAGCTGTAAAAAAAGATTACTTACAGTTGATAATCTAAATGTCTTTTCTACTTTCGATATCTTAGCCAGCAAGACACAAGGAATATGTTGTTCTTTTAAAAGGGATGATATAAGTAATGTAAAACCTTTATGGTCAAGAAATACTTTTTTTAACCCATTTCTCATTTGCCCTGAGAATACTCACTGGCACCTCTTGCAGATGCAGCATTTACCCCAAGATTACTTTCAAATACAGCCCTAACTTTACCCACCCCCCCCAAGTTTGCTATGAAATATCTTACTTTTATTTTCACATATCTGTAGTGTATTGATAGTCTTTGGAAACAAATGTCATCATTCTATTTATAGCATTCTGTTTTTGGTAATGGAATTTCCATTTACAAAATATAGTAATTCTCGATCACTGAAAATGTCAAATCATAGATGTATGTTCTGCTTTGTGTTGTTCCAGGCTTTGCAATTTACCACATGAAAAAAAATTATTAAATATTGATCATCAT
This sequence comes from Rousettus aegyptiacus, assembly GCF_014176215.1. NCBI lineage: Eukaryota > Metazoa > Chordata > Mammalia > Chiroptera > Pteropodidae > Rousettus > Rousettus aegyptiacus. Next base: position 78,013,313 of record NW_023416307.1, read on the forward strand.
ATACATTTCTGTTACACTAGGATTAAAGTTCTGTTTATAAATTACTCCAACAATAAATTTTACATTTTATAATCACATTGAAAACCAGTCAGATTTGCTTCAGACTCAGTGTGTTTATGTAAATAGTCCTAGAGATGAGCGTGAACGTAAAGCTAAAGAGAGGGAGAAAAAAAACTAGGCATATCCATAAAGTATCATATGCAATTCTATATTATTTTCAGTTCAGTTTTCTTCTCTGAAGGAAGTTACAGGAAACAGGGAAGACATTCACCTACATGGAATTTTAATACTTATCTATGCTTCTAATTTTGCCAAATAGTAATACTTTTTGAATAGATAAGACTTTCCAATACCACTAAAATATTATCTAAATTAAATATCAAGGGAGCAAAACATTTGAGCTAGTTTAAGAGACCTATGAAAAACCAAAGTTTTTTTTTTTTTTCAATTCTACATGCCTACTTGAATAATGCCCAAGTAATTCATTAAAAAGATCAAAAGCATGCCATTGTGAAGTATGGTTTAGAAATGCTTCTAGTCTGTAATGGTTTGTTTAAGAATTGATATATATTTATCTCATATGAGACACAGTACACTATCATTTTTTTTAATCTTACTAAAATTTTTTACCAACCATATATTTTTTTCAGAGACAAGAAAATCTAAAGTCATAACTATAAATTTTGAGCATAATAAAAATTTCTATTACTTGGATTTCATTTATATTATAAAATATAAAATCAAAGATGGGAATCCTACTATGTGATTAAATGGTGAACAATCTCTATAGGACATGTATTTTCCATAAGGTGTAAAATATGTTTAATGGAGTAGGAAGATCTCAGTACAATATAGTTCCCCCGTAATACCTGAAAGTACTTAGATGTACAAGAAATTAAATCAAATGCTTAATAATTGATTTCCAGCAGACCAAAATTTTTATAACTAATTATATTATAGACAAGAAAAAAGCCACACTAAAAATCAAACTTTAAATTAAATAAGCACATTTTTAAACATATGAGTGTGTTTTATTTGTGTCTAAACAATCACCTATACTTTTAAATGGCATATTTATTTTCAATACCTCAAATTATTTTAATGCTTATGCTACTCAGTAAGGCCAATAATATTGCTCCATCAATTTTAATTTAATCACAATTTTAAAAAGAGTTTCACTATGTCCTGCCATTACATATTCATACCAAAAGATAGTCATTAATAGATAAAATATATTTGTTCAGTTAATTTAATTAACACTGTAGAAAATTAAGTCAGAAATCATTGTTTTGACCTCTAAATGACATTGTGAGCTCTACCGATTATATCATCTGTCTCATCTTTACCACTTACTACCAGTGAAATTTGATTGCTATAGCTGTTTAAGTTAATATTATGGAAATCATCAGCAAATATATACAAATTAGGTCTTCCTATCCAATGGAAAGCAGCAAGATCAGAAATAACTTTATTTCTCCTATAGGCATAGAGGAATTTCATTGTCCAAAATGTTTTTCTTTCATGTTTTCAGGTTGACTAAAAATTTCCATCTATATCCTGTGTTCTAATATATTTTTGTTAACATTATTCAAATTCATCATTGTGTAAGATAGTCTGAGGTAATTAAATTTTCCATATGTAAGGACTTCATACTATGATAAATTAATGCCTATACCCCAAACTGTTTCTTAATATGAACAATATTAAGTTCAGAAAAGACCTTAAAGATATAGACACATTATTTTATTATGAAATATTAATTTATCTAAAAAATTGCTAGACTTGTTGAGACAAATTTGAACCAAATATATATATATATATATGAACTTCCCTAAAAGTCAAAGAATTCAGTCCTAATAGAATACAGTATGAATAATATAGAGGAGTTTCTCTATTATTAGACACATGAAAATTTAGTTTTTATGAAGGAATGGAAACTTTTTGAAATTATTAAAAATAACTTATTGACTTCTGGTCAAGATGGCAGACTAAATGCTCTGTTTGCCTCCTCCCATAACCACATCAAAACTATAGAACAACAATTACTAAGAACTACCTGAGGACCAGCAGAACAGAAGATCTATAAGGATAAACAAGAAGATACATCAAGACTGATAGGAGTGTTGGAGACATGGAATGGGCAGGTCCTACAAGCATGGTATGGCAATCAAGAATCAGGAGATATATTTTGGCTGCAGAGGTCCCCAATGAAGAGTGAGGACCCCGCCACACACTGACCTCCCCAGCCTGCGGCACCAGGGCTGGAAAGAGGAACCCCCTTAAGAGCTGGCCATAAAAAGCAGTGGGGATTACATCTGAATGAGAAGTGCTGTTAGAGTTTCAGGCATTCCACTGAAGGGCCCCTGCAGAGATATGCTTGCTTATAAATTCAGTTGTTCTAAGTTTGTAGGGGCAGCAACTTGAAAAGCACCAGGACCGTATGGTGCTTTTCACAAGAAACTAAATTGACTAGTTTCTGGCTAGGGATAGAGGTGGAGAAGTCAGGGTAGCTCTCTCTGGGAACAGAAACCAAGGCAAGCACCATTGCTCCTTTATTGAGCCCTTCCTGCACCCAACTGGCAGGTGCCAAGTCTGAGTTCTCCATCAACTCTGATTAACACTGTCTGCTCCATGCTGATGATTTACTGAGACCCTGCCATACCTAGCCCAAGTCTCTTCGAGCGGCTTTTCCACTGCCTGCCTCAGCTCAGGCTACAGATGCTCCTAAAATCTCTCAAAAGTCCACAAACCCAAATAAACATTAATCACCCTGAGAAAGCCCGGTACCTCTTGCTAAGCAGCCCCAAACCCAGCACAAGCAGCTACCAGTCACAACTTGCATTTTAACTCCCATCAGGTGACCACAAGTCAGTCACAAGTAGTGGATGTTCTCAGCTCGCAACATAGTGGTCACCAAGTGGTCTGAAACCCAGCACTAATGGCAGCCAGCCTTGATTCACAGCATAGCTTCTCCCAAGCTCCTCTAAGCTCAGCACAAATGGAAACTAGACTCAGATCAATTTCTAGCCTTCACCAAGTGACCTCAAAGCCATCCACAAGTGGCAACTGACCTTGGCTTTCACCAGAGCCCTTCTTAAGAACCTCCAGAACCAAAACACCTGGTGTCCAGCTTAGGGCAATGCCAGAGAACTACCCAACTAGCTCCACAAATACCACCTGAAGGGAAGACTAGGCACCAAAGTCCCCCTAAAATGGCTCCTTTTTGTGAAATCTGCCCTTGCACAACAGCTTGTGTATGGTAGTTACAGACAGTTCTCAAAGCCAGTCACTCTGAGGACCAATCCCACCATTAATGTGCCAACAGCAATAAAGGCTCAATTACAACAGGACAGTAAATACAACCCACAAAAAAGGACACCCCCGAAGCACACAGATCGAATGAACAGGAAGATTGTCCCATTGAGTCCCATTGAGTCTCACTGGACACCTACTACAAAAGGCCACTCTGCTAAGACTGGGAAACATAGCAGATCTCCCTAATACAGAGAAATAAACACATAGAGTCAGCCAAAATAAGGGGACAGACATGTCTCAAAGAACAGAACAAATATTCTAGAAAACTAAATAAAATGAAGATAAGCAATCTACCAGATACAGAGTTTGAAACATTAGTTATAAAGATGCTCAATAAAGTTAGGGGAAGAATAAATGAACTCAGTGACAATTTCAACAGAGTTAAAAACCATAAAATAAATCAGAATAGATTAAAATTAATATATTAAAGCATATCAACCTTCACATAATTAGGATACCAGAATGAGAAGAAAGCTGGCAAGGGATTGAAAACCTATTTAAAGAAATAATGACTGAAAACTTCCCTAACCTGGCAAAGGAAATAGACATACAAGTCTAGGAAGTTAGAGTTCCAAACAAGATCAATCCAAAGAGACCAACACACATCTTGAATAAAATGTCAACATTTAAAGATAATCTTAAAAGTAAGAGAAAAGCAGTTAGTTACTCACAAGGGAGTGCCCATCAGACTGACAGCTCTTTTCTCAACAGAAACTTTGCAGGCCAGAAGGGATTGGCAGAAAATAGTCAAAGGGATGAAAAACAAGGACCTACAAACTAAGATTGCTCTACCCAGAAAGCTATTCTTTAGAATTGAAGGACAGATAAAGAGCTTCCCTGACAAGAAAAAGCTAAAGAAGTTTATCACCATCAAACCAGTATTACAAAGAACATGAGAGGCATTTATTTAAGAAAAATAGGTTAAAAATATAAATAATAAAATGGCAATAACTATATATTTATCAATAATTACTTTAGATGTAAATGCTCCAATCAAAAGTTAAGGTAGCTGGGTAGATAAGAAAACAAGATCTTTACATATGCTGCCTACAGAAGACTCACTTCAGATAGACACACAGACTGAAAGTAAAGAGCTGGAAAAAGATATGACATAAAAATGAAAATAAACAAGCTGGGGTAGCAATATATATACAAGACAAAATAGACCTTAAAACAAGAGATTATAAAGGACCCAGAATCCTACTTCTGAGTGTATATATGAAGAAACTTAAACAATACTTCGAAGTGATAAGTGCTTCCATATGTTCATTGAAGCATTATTTACTCAGCAAGGCTATCATTCAGAATCCATGGAGAGAGAATTTCTCAGACAAGAGAAAGCTAAATCAGTGCATCAAAATTACAGGAAATGTTAAAGATATTTTTTTAAATAGAAAAGATAAAAATATATATAAGAAAATATAGGGAAAAAATTCTCACCGACAAAGGCAACACAGTAAAAGTAGTGGTTCAATCAACTATAAAGCTAGTACAAAGGTTAAACAGCAAAAGTAAGGTCATGAGTAATTACACAGTATATTAAGGGATACACACAAACACAAAAGTAAAAAATGACAAATGTTAATGGGGTGAGTAAAATTGTAATGATTTTAGAATATTTCCAACTTAAGCAGCTATCAACTTAAAATAGAATGCAATAAACATAGCTTGGCATATGAAGCATATGGTAACTACAAACCAAAAATCTAAAATATATGATAAATAAAGGGAAAGGAATCCAAACATTATAGAAAGTCATCCTTATACAGGAGAAGAGAGCAAGAGACTGAAAAAGGAATAGAGAACTATAAAAACAATCAGAAAACAATTACTAAAATAAAAATAACTACGTTCCTGTCAATAATTACTTCAAATGGGCTTAGTGCTCCAACAAAAGATATAGGGTAGCTGAATGAATAAGAGAAACAAGACCCATACAGATGTTATCTACAAGAGATTCACTTCAGATCAAAGGACATACACCAACTGAAAGTAAGAGATGGAAATGATATTTTATCCAAATGAAAATGAATAAAAGCTAGAGTAGTAATACTTATGTCAGGAAAAAAAATAGACTTTAAAACAAGGGTTGTAACAGGAGACAAAAAATTGGGCATTTCATAATGTTTAAGGAATCATTCCAACAAGAGGACATAATTCTCATAAATATCTACACACACAATGTAGGAACACCTAAATACATAAAGTGAAAATTGACAGACCTAAAGGGAGTTTACAGTAATAGTCATAATAGGGGGCTTTGACATCCACTGGCATCAATGAATAGATCATTCAGACAGAAAATCAAGGAAACAATGACCTTAAATGACACATTAGGCCAGGTGATTTTTTAAGAACATTTCACTCCAAAACAGACTATACATTCTTTTCAATTACATATAGAATGCTTTCCAGAATTGAACACGTTAGGCCACAAAACAAGTCTCAATAAATTTAAGATTAAAATCATGCCAATTATCTTCTTCGACAATGACATGAAACTGCAAATTAAATACAAGAAAATATAAAAACACACAAACATGTGGAGGTTAAAGAAGATATTACTAAATAATAAGTAGGTTAATATGAAATCAATGAAGAAATCAAGAGACCTTGAAACACATGAAAATGAAAATACAATGACCCAAAGTATATGGGACATAACCAAAGCAGTTCTATATATATATATATATATATGATATATATATATATTCCTCGTATATATATGAAGGCCTACCTAAACAAACTCAAACAATCAAAACTTACACCTAAAGGAACTAGCAAAAGAAAAAAGCCCAAAGTGAGCACATGAAAAGAAATAATAAAGATCAGAGAAGAAATAATGAGAGTATTAAAAGATAATAGAAAAGATCAATAAAACCAAGAGTCTGCTCTTTGAAAAGATAAACAAAATTGATAAGCTTTTAGCTAGACTTATCAAGGAAAATAGAGAAAGGGTCCAAATAAATAAAATCAGAAATGAAAGAGAAGTGGCATAGAAATAAAAGAATTATAAGGAAATACCACACTTACATGCTAACAAATTGGAGAACCTGTAAGAAATGGGTAAATTCCTAGAAACATACAATCTCCCAAGGCTGAATCAGGAAGAAACAGAAAATCTGAACAGAGAGATAACTACTAACAAAATCAAATCAGTAATTATAAACTCCCACCAAACAGTTCTTGGGTTGGATATCTTCACAGGTGAATTTTTACCAAATATTCACAGAAGAATTAATTCCTACCCTCAAATTATTCTGAAAAATTGAAAAGGAAGTAGGCTCCCAAACTCACTTAATGAGGTTAGCATTATCCAGATACCAAAACCAGACAAAGACACTACATAAAAAAGAATTATGAGCCAATATTCTTGATGAACATAGATGCAAAAGTGCTCAAGAAAATATTAGCAAACCAAGTTCAGCAATACATTTACTAGATCATACACCATGATCTATTGGTATTTATTTTTTAGGATGCAAGGCTGATTCAATATTCTCAAATCAATTAATGTAATGCCCCACATAAACAAAATGAAGAATAAAAACTATATGATCATATTAATAAATGCAGGAAAAAAGCAACATTTATTTATAATAAAAAGTAAGCAAACTGGGAATAGCAGTAATATAATATAATATAATAAATATAATATAATAAATGTCATATATGACAAACACACAGGTAATATCATACTCAATGTTGAAAAGCTGAAAGCTTTTTCTTTAAGGTCACAAGACAAGAATGTCCACTTTCACCACTTTTATTTAACAAAGTATTAGATATCCTAACCACAATCATCAGACAAGAAAAAAAAAAAAAGTTGTCTAAATTGGAAAGAAGTAAAACTGTCATTATTTGTAGATGGCATGACACTATGTAGACAGAATCCTAAAGATTCCTCAGTAAAAGCCATTAGAATAATGAATTCAGTAAAGTATTAGGATACAAAATTATTATTCAGAATCAGTTGTATTTTTATATACCAATAAGAAGCTATCAGAAAGAGAAATTAAAATCCTATTAATAGTTACATTAAACAGAATAAAAAATGTAGGGATAAATTTAACCAAGGAGGTAAAAGACTCTTACTTTCAAAACTATAAGACACTGAAGAAAAAAATTGAAGTAGAGACAATAAATGAAAGGCTATACTATGCTCATGGATAGAAAGAGTTAACATTGTTAAAATGTCCATACTACCCAAAGCAATCTATACATTAAATGCAATCTCTAACAAAATATCGATGACATTTTTCACAGAACTAGAAAAAATAATTCTAAAATTTCTATGAAATCATGAAAGACCCAGAATAGTCAAAGAAATCCTGATAAAGAACAAAGTTGGAGGTATCATGTTACCCGATATCAAACTATACTACAAAACTATAGTAATCAAAACAGCATGGTACTTGCAAAACTATACATACATACATACATACATACATATACATATATACCTATATATGTATATACATATACATACATACATATACATATATACTTATATATGTATATGTATGTATGTATAAATCAATGAAGCAGCATAAAGAACCCAGAAATAAACCCATATTTACATGACCAATTTATGGCAAAGGAGGCAAAAAATATACATCGGGGTAAGACAGTCACTTTAATAAATGGTGTTGGAAAAATTAGATGTATGCAAAAGAATAAAACTAGACCGCTTTCTTAAACCATATACTATTAATTAGCACTAGAAGGAAAGAGAGAAAATGGTGAGTATGAAAAGAGAAAGAGAAATTACAATGGAGTAGTGTGTTCTACATAAGAATGATTGGTTTGGGGAAAAGGATTTGCAAAGACCAGAGGAGAATTTGGTTGAGAAAGAATGGAAGATTAGAGAACAGAAAAGACAAAAGTCAAGGAAGCTATTTTTCATATCTTCTTTAAGAATGTTCTTTGCTCAAAATAATATTCAGAATTAATAATTTTGTCTATCGGTAGTAACAAATGTTTAGGTCTCTTATGGATTATAAACTTGAGGGCAAAGACCTTAATAAACCTTTAATCCGCATGAAATGCAATTATATTAACCTTGTGGGAGACTAAGTAACATGACATATGTGTCATGGTAATGTAGATTAGCAGGAGAAGAGGATTGTTGGCTGTCAAGTACAGCAATAAATAAAAATAAGTGACTTCTTTAATAACAGGGCACCATAACCATTAATATTTCAATTTAGTTTAATAAAAGTGAACTCAGTATTTTTTATATTATCTCTTTTGTACTGTATATTCTTCTGTATATTTATATTTGTATAAACCATGTGAAAAATAATGTGAGAACTAAATCTGGTCACCATTCACTAAAAATTCATATTGTAAAGGAACAATTCTGGTCATTCCATTTAACATGAATTTATATTTGGTCATGCCTACAAGCAGAAAAAAAGCACTCTGCTTTAAAATCTAGAGATATTAGAGAAAATTAAATTTTAATTAAATAACATAAATACATAGTTATTTGTGTAAGAAATGTCATGTGGATGGTTAAGTAACTAAAATAACCAAAAGATGTTGGGGTTAGGTTGACAGTAGTCATTTGTTAGACATCATAGGCCAGTAGATACTAAGATCACCTTAGGAAGAAAAAATAAAAGAACCATGGTGTTTAAGAAAGAAATAGAATCACTAATAAGCAGGTTTAAGCCATGAAAAGCAGCATGGTGGGATATCTATTACTTCATTTCAGATAGGAAAAAGAAGAAAAGAATATATCCCTTAAGACACAGTTTACAATAAATAAAGGCTTTATAACAAGAGGTAAAAACCTCCACATTCCAGATCTGGAATAAGGCATTTCATCCATCCACTCATCCAAATTTATTAAATACCTACATACCGAACATTGAACATTTTCTTCCCAGCCATATCTATATACATATGAAACTGCCTCTGCCCTTAAGAAGTTTACAGTCTATATAGGAAACATTTATCATATGCACTTATATTCTAAGGCAGAAAGAAACTCCATGATAAAGTACTTTGAAATTTGAGGAGAAAGAACTATATCACATTCTACAAGAGGTCATGGGGAGAGGATTCAAAAAAAGCAACATACTGTACATAAGAGAGGTGGCATTTGGAATAGGGAAATGAAAGACAGATGGAATAGACAGACAGAAACATTCCAGGAAGATGGAACGTCTGACGAAAGGTAGAGAAAAAATTGATGAGATGACAAGAGTACATGATGGCACTGAATTTTCATGCATGACACTAAAGTAGATTCACAAGTTAATTTTCCTTGATAATAGAAACATTTAAATATAATTATGAATTTCTATCCTCTGAAAATACTAACTCATATTACACTTTAATAGCATTTCTTCATTTAAGTGTTAATACAGAGAAAAAAAAATGAAACAAAACCTTAAGTTAGACCTTTTCGAGTTTAAGAAGAATTTATAACCTATCAATCTCATAAAGTATATTTTAAGCAAGAGTAAAGAAAGCTCTATATTATAGGTTGAAGTAATGGAGAGGTTAAAGAGAAGACTCCATTTAAAACCCATTTTCTAACTATGTAGTGCAGTACAATATTTTATAGTAGTATGGAATTACTTTTAGAAAAATAACATTTTGTTCTATGCTTAAAACCTTTTGTTGCTAACAGTAAAATTTTTAAAAATCAATGTAAATAAGAGTATGCCTTGAATTCAAAGTTTTTTTCTTTTTAGAATATTTTCTTCTAAGCCATCTAAACATAGCATCTGAAAAATAATATTAGTATAGAATTTAAATATTTAAGAAAGAAAAGAAAAAAAAGAAAGGAGCAAGTAAATGTATCAGAAAGGGGACAGAGAATGAGAGGAGAAAGGGAAATGAGAGGGTAAGAAAGTAAGGAGAGGTAAAGGTAAGAGAGTTTTCGTATTAACAACTGTGTTTTTGTAACTGGAACAAAAATATTCTCCTAGAAAGAGTACTTGTTCCAGTGATTTTAATGGACATTTTAAAAGGAAACTGGTGGCACTAGTCTCCTTATAAAATCCACAGCCACTGAGAGAAACATATCTTTTCCCATGGAAATGAGCAATTTCATGAGCCTTCCATAGAGCATATGGTCACCACTAATCTAGTGGCTTAATCCTCTCCTTTGGGTTGCTTATTCTATTTCAGGTTATCTATCCTTTGCCTCCAGGCAGGACTACAACTAAGCCCTGTAAGACAGATGGGCTTCTAGTATATTCAAGATTTCTAGGGAAGTCATTTCCACAGCCTCTCAACATTAATCAGAATACCCGGCTCCATAATTTAGGAGAATAGCAAAATATACCAATTAGGCAAAGGCTTTTAATACATTTTTTTTAAATTCTAAATTCTATGTCTGCCAATGATTCTTTTCCTTTTCTAATAAGACTCGTGTGTTTGAAATAGTTTAAAATACATGGCAGCTGATTTCATTTCAAACAACCTACTAAATTTCTATTTAGAAATACATTTTATATTTCTTGCTGCAAATGTAAAATCTAGTTGGTAAAAAAAAAAAAAAAAAAAAAAAAAACCAGAACCAAAATATTCAGCATACTATATATGACTCTTTACAGATATGGAACCTAAGCTTTCTTTTGTTTTTCAATGTGTCATTTTGGTATAATCTTTCAAAGCCTTAAAGTCATTGTGATAACTTTCCTCCCAATCAATTCAATCCTCAAAACATTTGAAATTTTTATTTTCTAAACAACATGAAGTTTTACAAAGGAAAAAGTGACCTCCCACAAAAGGAAATTCAAATACAATATGGAAAAATCCGAGCTGCTTACCTAACTTTTAAGACTTGCCAAAATTTTGCCCTACCATATTATTGGGTTTTATAGGTAATAATATTTTTATCCTTCACAATTTCCTGTTAACATCAACAAGTTCTCCCTGTGCTCCAAATACGAATGCTAAATCTCAGGCTTTATAAGCACCTACTCCCCACCTCACATACCTTCCTCATTCCTTATCAACATGCCCAAACCAACACATCCATAAGAATCTCACTAAAATGACTCATGCAAAATGATGCCTCCTTCTATTCAGAGTTAAAACAATAATAGCATATTTTATCAAACTATAACTACCTTATTATTAACATCATCTCAAGAAGTATAAAAATTATATCCCATGCATTAACTCATTTCCAAAAGACATTCAATGAGCTAAGTATTGTTATCCTCAATCTGAAAATGAAAAAATAAAAAAAAGATGAATAGAAAATAACATTTGGTAACAATTATTTGGATCTTACTATGTTCTAGGCACTGTTATAATTGAGATTTATCTTTTTTTATTACAGTGAGCTGTTAATTAAATGATAGATTAGTAATGGAAAAATATTTTCAAAGTAGTATTTAGTTTTTATGACATTGTAAAGCTCCCTTTAATTTCAGGACACTTGACAGATCATGACAACAATGAAATTTGCTTCTGAAACAGTGGTCTATGAAAGGTTAACAGTATGGAGTAGTGATTCATATTTAGAACTCTCTACTAAATTATTAATAGAATATTGATATTATGCTGAAACTTCTAAACAATAAAAGAATACTGATCTTGGTAGTAAACAACATGATTAAGATAGCTATAGAGAAAAAATATAATAAAGAGGATGGGAGGAAACTTTTGGAGGCAATGGAAATGTTTATAGCATAAATTGTGATGGTTTCATAAATACATACGTCTCTACAAACTCATCAGTTATTATTTATAACAAATATATATTGCTTTTGCATATCAATCATATTTCCATAAAGTGTTTTTTTAAAGGTAGCTATTGAAGAGTCTCAAACTCTGTACCTGACTATATTACTATATTATCTCTGAATAATATATGTGTATACATTTATCACACACACACAAACACATGCACACATGCACAACTATTTAAAATAGTTTTAAATAAATAGTGGGGTTACTATTTAAAATAGTTTATCGAGGTAAATGATCAAACAATACAGTTTTTTAAAGTTATACATTATAATAATTATGATTAAATAAATGGATATGGCAAAACACAGACTGTCTCCAATTCACTACAGTTTAGTAAATAATACAAATTATATTTATGAATGCTTTCATAGCCCTATAGTAAAAACTGGAATTATTGATAATGCAATAAACACAGATAAGTAATTTCTTCTATGGAAAGAAAAGGTTTATCATTTGTTTTTGCCTTTATACAAAATTTGATATGTACATCGTTCTAAATCATAGTCTCAATTTCAGGTTATCTGAAAATTAAATCTATGGGTTCATAATAAAAATGTGCTAAAATACAGAGAAGAACAAAGCTAACAGATACCTATTCACGTCACAATTTTTAACCATAGGTAAAAGATTTATATTCTTGCTGCTGCTCTGAAATTTTCTGCAGATTTCAGAATAAGTGGAATTTTAGATAGAAAAAAATGCGTTCAAAAGTCAGTTTAACTAGATGGATATTTTGAAAAAGTACAAGAATTATGTCCTAGTTTGTTTACATAGATTTTTAACAGGTTCTCTTTCAAAAGATCATTACTATCTTCATAAAGGAAACAATACAGATTGTTCAAAACAAGTTTCTAACATTTTGAAATTTTAACTTAAGTAAAAAATTTTGCAATTTCAAATGATTATTTTTTTATATTTGCTGATACTTAAGTGGTGTATGCTACCCAATTTTGCTTCAATGCTAATTGTTGTCTTAAACTCTGTTAAATAAAAAAAATAGACATCTACTTCAGTTTGAGAAACATTTTTAAGTGATTTTGCATAGGTATTTTTCTTCCCCCAAAATACTTTGGCAAAATGAAAGAGAAACTCTTTTATTCCAACTTTGATTAAGCAATGTAAAGTAACTTTATCAATCTAATCTAATCTATCTATCTATCTATCTATCTATCTATCTATCTATCTATCTATCTATCTTTCTCTATTTTTTGTCCCGGCCAAGAATTCTGTATTAAACACAAATGTCTCACTCTAGGGATGGATAGATTTCTCCTGTATATGATGCATTTTCTTCCCTGGAAATTGTTTGGGGATTCTTTAAGTTAAAATATCTATATAAAGGTTATTAGTATTGGTTACCTGTCTTGGTTCCTTGATTCTTATATTGACTATCTCCCAAAGGTAATTTTCATTAATACTTACACTGTCACACTGCTGGACCTTCATCTCTTTGTGTTTGTTTCAGTCAGTACTCTCAGACTCAGAAATGTATAGGAAAAGAGTGATCTTTCTTTGATTGATTTAGGGAAGCAGGTGGAAAATTTTATAACCTGACTTTTTCCTGCAAGTTTTCTCTTTCAAGTCCCTGAATCTGATATAAAGAACATGGTAGTCTGTAATCATATTCTAATCTCTATTGGTCTAAATCCAAATAATTTCCTTCTGCACCCTGCTTGGTTGAGACTTAAATCCCTTATTATTCAATGATCCTATTTTTAAACTCTGCTTGGGAAAGCAGTGGTGACTTTTGATGCTAATCCTATTTAGTCCACTGACTCTATTCCCTTCAGGGAAATGGCCAAAGATTTTTAAGGGGGTAAATATATATAGCTAGCTGCATAACAAGGAAAGAGGAAAGCTAAGTAAACGTTTTTAAAACTACAGAAGATAATAAAAAGTCTTTATATTAAAACCCAAGTATATTTATTATGATGAGCTATCTATTCATTCCATTGGAAATAGCTAGTTAAATCCTTTAGTCACAGTTTTCATTGCCTAGGAGTTCATAGCTATAGGATTGTAGGATAAACATGATTTTTTATTCAAGGCTACAAAACTGCTGAGTTCTTAGACCCTTCAAATGACAATTGAACCTGACCATATTCCTTATTCAAATTCTAAATACATATGTTAATGATATAATCTTTATGTTAATTCTTTCTTGGCTTTCTGTTTGTACGTTAAAAGTAGTCCCCCCCACCCCGACCCACCCCCCTCCAAAAAAAAAAAAAGAAGAAGAAAAAGAAGAAGAAAAAGAAAAACATGCAGCAGATAAAACTCTGGAGTGGGTGTCAGGAACCCATGATGGTCTAATAGGTATATCAATTTTAAATACTAAACCAATTTTTAATAAAAAGGACTGTAGCTAAATGATTATGAAGCCATTTTAGTATTAAACAGCTATGAAATTGTGGTTAAAGGCAGTCAGTCTTTCACATAATCTTTCAGCTTCCTATTGGCTGTATGAAAGTGGGCACTGGGCCTGGAACACTTCCTTAATAAGAGAGAAAGAACCCTCACAGCCTGAGCTTATCATTTTGTGTGGGGATGTCCTTCCCTGTTTCAGACTCAAGGTGAACTTTGTTCTGCTTAACCGTATGTATCATATGGGACCTGGCCAACCCCATTACTATGTCTTCCCCTGTGAGGAAGGGATAGAATTCTTCTACTACAGCACAAAAAGGGTCCTTGCAGACAAATTGCCTGTGCTGGCTGTCAGGAAGGATCCTTTGGTCATGGGACCCTGGCACCTATTACAGAAGTTGATCTTGCTCTGTTTGAGTAGAGCATTATACATCCAGCGCTTAATTGTACTGTGTTTCCCTTGCGCACTCTGATACCAATATGCAGTGAACACAAGTGTTTGGACTTTCCTGGTGACAGGCAACAGATGCCATTAAGTTCCACAGAAATTTATCATAAAATAATGGCTTTATGAACTTAACACTGATAATGTAATAACAATCAATTTAGTTAATATAATGGTGGTCACATCCTTCCTTCTTGCCATGAGAACAGAGATAATGTTAGTCATTTACTTCCTCTTTTATATCTTTGTACCTGCTGGTCTTTCTTCATGGTATGACCTCCCCTTTCATATCCCCTGGTTTCTCATGCTGTAAGCCCCAGGTCTTAATAAAACCTCTCTTTCTCTCTCTTCCCAGGGAGAGATAACCTTTGCCATTCTGTGCCACTCTTGAACCTTATACTTAACTTCGCTATAGAACTAATCACACTGCCTGGTAATTATGTACTAACTTACACATTCACCTTTTATATTACAATATGAATTTCACGAGGAAAGGATTCGTTGCTTATAATACAGTATAAACATATATCTTAAAGGTACTGTTCAAAAGTTTTGTAAATGAATGAGTGCATATCCTGACATTTCTTCTTTCTTTCTTAAAGTTAATAAATTCTTATAGCATGCAATCATAAGAGAAATCATTAAATATTAAGTTAAAGTTGTAAATCAGAAAAAAATAGTCTTTCTTAACACACATTGCATAGTGTTTGTGAGCCCAGGTCAATAACTGAAAGACCTGGGTTTGAATCCTGCTCTTTTGTCGAGCAATTTAACATTAAAGCAGCTTCTGGCATCTCTCCAACTTATGATTCCCAGCTTATATTGGGACACCATTATTGTTAATTTCTAAAAAAAATTCACATTTAGCTTACATCTAACATTAATTATTTAATAGATTCTAATACATAGCTAATATATATATATATTTTTACATTTAAACATATGTTAATGGTTTCTGTCATTAACAACTGAAATTTATGTTATTAGATTCCATTTAGGTTATCAAGTGAAAACCTGGATATCAGTAGAGTTAAACCTGCATTTTCTGACTTTAGTTCTTGTTAAGGAGTAAACCCATTACATTCACCCTACCCACACTGATTATAATAAAAAAATCTGGACAGAATACAAAAAGCAACTAGACAAGGACCCTTTAAAGTAAATAGTAGCAGACAGATTGGGTAAAAAGTTAAAACTTAAAGAATGGCAGGTAGGATGGTCAGTTTCACATTGTTTTCCACCCTCCCTACCTTCCTTTCTTAACTGGTTTTGACCTGAGTGCAGTCTAAATTGCAGAATTCAAAATTTCCAAGGGAATTCCTCCATCTATCTAGAGGACTAGGAAAAGGAAACTTTGAGATTCCAGGGGTGAGAAAAAAAATTTTTTTTCTATTTTTCTTCTCTCACTTCTGTTCTCAAGTCAGCCTCAGTCATGGAGTTGCACTCTTATAATGGTGACAATAGTATAGGCTCCTGAAACTTCTAAAGAGGAAAAACATTCCTCTTTAATCAGAGGAACCCCTATGTTCTAGAGTGTCTATATAGAATCATAGCTATTTTTTTCTCTAATTACTTGACATCTCATCTCAAAGATGGACCAAGGTGTGTGGAACTGTGTGATGACATAGGGAATATAATTCTGAGAGAAACTTTTTTTTTTTTTTCATCCAGAGGAGGTGAGAAATAAAATCCTTGAGAACTAGGAATTCTGGAGGAAATATTGAAGAAATGAGCACTAGAGAAGCAAATGGGTCTGAGCTCATCTCCAAGGTCAATAACTAATAAAACAATAGATTTGAGAACTGAGCTATAATATAAACCACCAACAAAATATAGTTGACTCTTGAACAACATAGAAGTTAGGGGTGCTGGCCCCCTACACAGTCAAAAGTCCAGGTATAATTTAAGGCAGTCTCCACATATGGAGATTACCAACTGCAGATTAAAAATACTACAGTTTAGTCCCAGATGATCTTCTGAGTGACTCATTCACAGGCAAGCACAAATACACAACACAGTTTATAGGTGCACTGACACTGGAACTAGTGCCCATGGAAAATGAAATAGAACTCATCTTTTGAACCTAACCATGTTAATTTCTTTCTAAAATAACAGTACAACAAAGAACATTCTCCAGAGGATTTGACTAGGGCCCAGAATCTCCAACATAATATTCAAAATATCCAGAATACAAAATAACATACCAAATGAAAAAAAGAAAATTAAGGAAAAAACTGATGAATCATCATGTGAAAAGACAAAAAGATGTCAACCCAAGATTACCATGACAATGAGATTATACAAAGACTTTATAGGAACATTTAAGATATAATCGATAAAGTAAATATAAATATTTTGAACAGATGGTAAAAGTTCATAACAATGAAAGAAAATCACAGAAAAAGATCAAAATGGAAATTTTAGAAATTAAATATACAATATTTGAATTTTTGGAGAAATGCTGGATGGTCTCAACATTGGAATATAAATGATAGAAAAATAAGTGAAACTAAAGATAGAAATGTTCAAATATAAATAGAAAAAGATTTAAAAAATAATAAATTAGCCACTGCACTCATATTGAATATGAGTTTGGGAATGATAATTTAAAATAGTTTCTATTTATAAACAATTGTCTGTAAAATCTCATGGAATCTAGACAAAAAAGCTCCTATAACTGTTAGGTGAATTTACCAAGAATGCAGGATTTAAGATCAATAGTACAAAAATTAGTTGATTTTCTAAATAGTAGCACTGAACACTTGGAAATTGACATTTAAAAAAATAATTTACAAGAGCATGCACACAAAATAAAGAACTTAGTTATAAGTCTACTACAATAAGGCTAGATCTGCTTAAAACTCTAAGACACAGATGAAAGAAATCAATGATTAAATCAAGAAATATTTTAAGTTCATAATTGAAAAATTTAATAGTATTATATCAATACTCCTCAAATTGACCTATAGATCAATTTAAATCAAAATTCCAGTAGAATTATTTTGTAGGTATTAAAAATATTCTAAAATTTATATAGCAAGAAATAAAACAGTTGACGAACTGTTGCACTATCAATTTCAAGATGTAAAGTCTTGACAAGTCTGGTACTGTCAAAATAATGCACATATAAATCAGTAGATCAGAATGGTGAGTTCAGAAAGAGACTCAACATATATGATTGATTTTCAACAAAGGTGAAACAATAAAATAGGGTGAAAGCACAGTCTTTTCGAAAATGTCGCTGGAAAATTAGAGATCCCTTTGTCACGTACTTGGCGGGACAAATCCGGAGGGCGAGAAATTTCATCATAGTACTCAGAACTGTGTGCAATTTAAAACCTATGAGTTGTTTATTTCTGGAATTTTCCATTTAATATTTTTTAGACTGCGATTGACTGCAGGTACCTGAAACTGCAAAAAGCAAAGCCATAGATAAGGGGAGACTACTGTAAATGTAAAACCTGAAATTTTTAGGAGTAAACATAGGAGAAAATGACTGTGACCATGTTTTAGGCAAAATATTCTTGGATATGAAATAAAATGTAATTCATCTAAAAATATTGATGAATTGAACTTCAAAACAAAGAAAATAAAAAATAAGCAACAATAATATCAAACTGACAGTACAAATATAGATAAAGATGCAGAGCAATTAAAACTCTTATTGCTGGTGGTAATGCAAAATAATACATCCTCTTTAGAAAATAATTTAGTTTTTTTGCATACACAAACTATATGACCAGTGGTCTTTACCATAGGTATCTAACCTCCCAAAATAACCTGCTCGTGAATATTGTAAAAAATTTAATTGTAAAAAAATGGATACAATGTAGTTTTTCTTCAGTTAGTGAAAAAAATAAACTGCGGCACATCTATATGATGAAACACAACTCAGTAAAAAGGAATGAACTAATGATACAATCAACAATATGGATAAACCACAAATGTACAATAAGTTAAACACACTAGAGTAAAATGACTACATATCATCCCATTTTTATGCCAATCTGGAAAAGCACGATTACAAAAATAGAGAACATTTCTGTGGTTGTTTGGAATAAAGAATAGGGAGAGTGATTGACTAAAAGAAGCACCACAAGGAAACGGTCTGGGTCGATGGAGTAGTTTTGTATCTTTATTATGGTGATGGTTAAATGCTCATGCATTTATCAAAACTCACACAACTACACACAGGTAAATATAGTAAATAAATATTAAAAATTGTATTTTCTTAACCATAGTGCCTACTCTTTCTCGTATTCTATCTATCCTTTCTTTTTCATTTATTAAAAAAGCAAGGATTAGTGGTTACAATTTGACAAATACTGGAACAGAGATAAACATTTAACAAACAAAATGGAGCTATTTCTGCCTTATGAAGCTGACTTTGTAGTGGGAGAAAAAAGATAACAAACACGGCTATTAAACCAATTATAGAATGTGGTATTTGATGATGAGATTTAGCAGAAAAATAAAGCAAAGAAGAAATTAACAAGTGTTAGAGCAGTTATATTATTCCATAAAATGGCCAAAGAAGATATCACTGGCCAGAGAAAACCTCAATGACAAGGCAATATTTTAATTATTACTGAATCATCACGCATTCTGTAGACGAGTAAGGAAAAGCAAGAGAAAAAAAAGGTGTTTGTGTGTATCATCCATGGTAACTATAGAAAACTTCAAAAAAGGGTAATGAGTATCTTGCCTTTTACTCAAAGACTTTTCATTATCTTTTTAAGAATCAGCCTAAAAATACCATTTTATTCATAGCCACATTTTGTGCTAAATTGCTCTGAAAATTTTCAGATGGCCCCACCTCTTGTTATTAGCAAGCAGTGGTGTAGAAAGAAATAAGGTGTTTCAATAAAATATATGAACAGTTTGATTGCTGATATGATATTTATAAGTAAGATAAATATTGTCATATTTCTATATTATTGCATGATAATTCTGGCAGTTAGCACCAGTGACAGTCATACAAAATATATATGGGTCAGAAAGCATACAAAGTGGTAGAATTAGGTCTTATTTTCAAGCAGCAGAAGTCTTACCAAAAGTGTTACTGGAAAAATGAAAGCTGTTAGCAAGGCACAAAGGCATGGGAAACATGAATCCCAGCTGAAACTCTTGAACAGAACACATATGAAGTAACCATTTTTTTCAATAACATGATTGAAAGTGATAATTCCAAGAAGTTATTTATTTAAGCTATACTTAATATTTTAATACTCTACCATAATAATTTCCATTACAAATAAAATATGTTATTAAATGTTCATGCATTTTATTGGAACGCTAAAAATGGCCTTTGTATTTGAGTTGCAAAGCATAAAGCCTTTGGCTGGTGTATTGTAGCATTATAAGAAATTAGACAGGATGAATCTCTTTATATTTTCAAACTTATAAAAAATACTTCCATTAAGAATATACCCTATAAATTTATGTCCTCGGTCTTAAAGTGTGAAAATACCATTTACTTCCCCTTAAAAAAATAGAGGCTTCTTTACAGAAAATCAATACTGTACTGAGACTTGTATCATAATAGCAGTTAAGTAATAGGCACTTTGCAATTTGACCGCCTTAAGAATGCTTCTGGCATTTCCATTTCTATTTTGCTCTAAATTTTGCCTCATTTTAATTTTTCTTCCATAAAGATGAATTTCATGTTTTCTTTTTTAATTTGTGCCTGTATGTGCTTAAATGGAGGCCCATGAACTTTGTTATTTTATATTGTTGTTTCCTTTGAAAACATTATTGACATTCCAGGATATACTTTTTTTTCCTTTGTCCCTATTCGTTTAATATAATGACATCAAAAAGAAAGGGTCTGAGGAGTAGCTTTGAATATTGAAACTTCTGTACTTGAATACTGGATCTTTGTCCACTATGCCCTGAAATAATATCTAGGCTTCACCTTGTGTAAAATAGAAGATCCCAGGACCCAGTACCACTGATTCTCAAGGCTAACTGCTCCTCTGGTATCTACACATGCTGAGACAGCACAAAGGGAACAGTAGGCTGGTGATACCCTGTTTACAGATTAGAGATGTGTAAATTCAATTACAAACTCTAAATTGATTTTCATAAAAATCCAAAAAGTAAGTGTAATTATCATTTTTCTTATATTACAATTCAGGATTCCAAAGCTTACGAAATTTAGGTAGTGTGCCAGAAGTGACCCAGAAAGAAATTCCTAGAAATGAAACCTGGGCCTTTAGTCCTCCATTCCCCAATCTTGTGCATTTTTTGCACAACACTGCATTGTACCTTTTTATTTAAAATAAAATATACTGAAAGAGATTCTACCAGTCTGTACCATTAAATAATTCTAGTGTTCAAGGCAAGAGCTCTAAACTTTACTTTATTACATATACATTCACCAAACATATTCATATTTGGTAATTAAAATAAGTGAAATAAATGGGTTCATCAATAGTTGTTTTGGTTAAAATAACAGATCACCTAATGTTAATTTATTATCCTAATATTATGAGGTAAAACTTGACCACAATACTTATTTTTAACTATATATATATATCTTATTTATGGAAACAAATAAAATGTTTTAAATTAACTGAGTCACATATCAACTTAGGTATAAAGTTGTTTAAAAGGGCACATAAAAATTATCCAGATCTCAATTTTACTTCATGTATATTTACTACATGTGATCCATTTCTACCCAATAAGAAAAATAAAACAATTAGGGGGATATAACTGGGCCCCTAAAAAGAGAAGGGTATCCAAATGACCAATACAAATTTGAAAGATTCTCAATTTTATTGTTAATTAGGCAAAAGTATAACAAAACAATAATCATAGTATACAATTTCACTGTCAACAGTTTGACCCAGTTTGAATGAGAAGAGTTAGTGAAAGTGTAGAGAAGCAGAAATTCTAGAGGGGTGTAAGTTGATATAATCATCTTACAAACAGAGATTCATGGACATAGACTATAGACTAGTGGTCACCAGAGGGTAAAGGGGAGAGGGGATGGAGGAGGTAGACAGAGTAATGGGGGTCAAATATGTGGTGACAGAAAGAAATCTAACTATGGGAAGTGAACACACAGTGTAAAAAAATATGTGTGTGTGTGTGTGTGTGTATGCTTTATTGTTAAAGTGTACAGGTGAAACATTGGATTTCGTTAACCAATGTCACCATAAATAAATAAAGAAAAACTTAAGAAGAATTTAGCAATACTAGTATAATTTAAAAAATATACACACACATGCACTATGGCTTGGTAATTTTTCTATAGCAATTGTATATACAGTGAAAAAGTGATTAATAATCTTAATGAAAATAACCTAACTGCCCTTAATAAGAGAATGGTAAGTTATTCCAATGAAAATGAATAATGTACAAAATTTATATAAATGAATTAGATCAAAAAATATTTATATCACTAGGTCTCAAAAGCAAAATATTGAGTCAAAAATCTATTTGAAAAAGAACAGATAGCATGATTCCAATTATATTAATTTTTTGAATATACATAACATTTTATGTATATTTATATTTATAGTAAAAGGAAAATAACATGAGAATATATATCTCTATTAATCCATACATTATTCATTTGACAGTTATTTTCGAGAACCTATAATATGCCATCCTCTTCCTATCCTGAGGATTCAAAGTGAATCGACTAAACATGAATCCTCCCTCTTATGGTATTTTTATTCTAATGAAGAAGGAAAACAAAAAGATAACTGTAAAATATAGAATATGGTAAACAGAAAAAAAATTTTGGGATATTTACTTGTAGTGGGGAAAAGGAGAAAATGTAGAGTGAGTAGAAAGTCTTTCTCAAATGAAATAAGAAACCTGTACAATGATCACATCATAAAACAGTTTTAATTTCATTAGTATCTACATGTTTGTATATAATTTTTGTATATTTAAAATATTTCTATTTTTAAAATGAAAAGTGATACTCAAACTCTTCATAACTTAATAAGTATATACTTAAATTATCATATCTTGTGTTGAGAACTTAGAAGAGGAATAAATTATTATGCTCTTTGTGGCAATCGTTTAGTAGAAATTATGAAATAGTACATACTTTTTGACTATGCAATTCTTCCTCTAGTAATTTACATTAGAAGAATAATTCAAGAACTAATAAACAGTGGGTAAGGATGTTCATTTTGTGTTATCCATAATAGCGAAAGCTGGAAACAACCTAAACCAAAAAGTGATTATTTAAATAAATTATGTCCCAGTAATATAATAGCATATCATGTAGTTGTAGAATGAGAAAGATCTCTAAGAACCAGCATGGATGTGTGCCTGTGATATATTGTTGAGTGAAAAAAAGTAACCATATGAATAGTGTGAAGCAATATTTGGTTTTAAAAAATCTATCTGTTTATGTATTCATAGAAAATGTCTAGGAGAATAAGACACAAAACTATTTATAGTGGCTACCTCCGGGACATGGAATGAAGTGGGTTTTTTATGTGAATTTGCTCTTACTATCTTATACACCTTTACACTGTTGCCTTTTAAACAGCAATATTATTTAAAGAATAATATTTTAATAAAATATCACTAAATGAATTCTTTTCATACATGGGAAATTGATCACCAACTTTTAACTCCCCGCTTCTCTCATTATTTGTCATACTCACTTATCAAAACCTCATCTCTGCTTATTCTACACCTATACTCATATATCTGAGCACAGCTAGAGAGAAACAGTCATCTATAGTAGGTTGTCTCATTTTAAGTTCATAATCATTAACATCAAGTGTACTCTTTACTGGTGCCAAGAAATCAAAATGCATTTCCCTAAATTCGTCAATACCTCATTCTCCCAGAAAGCTACTTTTTTTCCTTTTTTCTTCAGATCTTTATCTCCTCGATCCTCACTCCCAGCTGATAACCTCGTTTGGTATTTGAAAAAAGGGAAGAGGGTGGCAATCAAGAAGGAATTTCCACCAGCTGCAAGCACTCTACCTGCCCCATGGTCCTTCCCCTCTTTTATTATGGCGGACTTGTGTTCTCAGATTAATATTCTTTGTATGCATTGCATTCTTTTTCATCTACACACAGACATAATAATTTTAATGATAATTACTCCAATCTTTAACCAAATCAAATCAAAATACAAACTTCATGACTCCAAATCCCCTTATACCAATACCTTCTTTCCCTTCTCTACTTTTACATATCAATATTTAATTCCCTGGTTACTTCTATATTTCCCTTCTCCCATTTTCTCTTAAGCTCACTGTATTCAGCCTATTACCCCCAGGTTCACTCAAGATTTCATTCAAGATTGCTCTTATCAAAATCAACTGTAGATGGTAAATTAATTTTCAGTTCTCATCTGACTTGGCCTCTTTTAACATGCTCTTGACTTTGCTTCCAGATTATTCTAGTTTCTGTCTTACTAGATACTTCTTCCTCTCAGTATCCTTCTTGCTGTCTTTCTTCATTTTCTCTTTTTGCCAATTTGGAAAGTCTTAGGGATTAGTGCCTGTTCCTTCTCTATCTTCACTCAGTTCCCTGGTAATCTAATTCAGTCCCATTGACTTAAGACCCATTCCTGTGCTGACAACCCCCAGACATACAACACTAGTCTAGACTTCTCTTCTGAACTCCATATTAAATATTGCAATTACCATTTCAGTATTTCCATTTAGAAGTCTCATAATCTTCTCACGTTTGCTCTTCTACCTATCTCTTCCTCCAGTTTTTATTATTTCAATAAGTGGCAATGAGATCTTTCTAAGCAATTGAGCAAAATAGCAGTTACTGACTGGCTGTTACATCCAACAGCCAGTCAGTAACTGCTATTGTGTCTACTTTCAACTCTGCTCAGACACTGACCTTTTTACACTATCTACCATGAACATCCTGATTTACACCATTTTTATTATCTAGATTATTGCAATAGCTTCCTACATATCTTTCTGTTCCTCTTTTCTCCCCTACTGCATATTCTCAAACAGTTCAGTGTGTTCTTTAAAAGTAAGTTAGATCATGTTATTTCTCTGCCCCAAACCCTCCAATGGCTTCCCATATCACTTACAGTAAAAGTAAAGGTCGTTATGATGACCCAGGAGGCCCTACATGATCTGTTTTCCTTTTTATTACTTTTCTGACCTCATCACCTACTCTTCTCCCTCTCATTCAGTACATGCCCTGCTACTTATTGAACATACTAGACAAATTCCCACCTGAGCACCTTTGCACTTTCTTTTTCTTCTGCCTGGAATATTCTCCCACTACATAGACATATAAATGCTTGTTTTCTTACCTATTTTAGCACTTTGTGTAAATTCTACCTTCTGAGTGACAACTTCCTTGGCAACTCTATTTAATGCTGCAAACTTGCCTGGCACTTCCTAGTCCTCTTCTCTGCTTACTTTTCTCCAAAGCACTTATTACCATCAAAAATATTAGAATTATTTATCTACATATTTCTTTATTGAATATATTTCTCTATATTTTTTTCTCCAAAGCACTTATTGCCATCAAAAATATTAGAATTATTTACCTACATATTTCTTTATTGATATTATAAAAAAGGTATTTTATAATATCAGGACTTTTTCATCATTTTATGTTCAATATCTAAAATCTGTTTGGAAATAGGTTTTCAATATACATTTTTTCAATGAATAAATGAATGGTCCAATTCTATCAGATTCAAGACAAAATTTTTGAAATCCATTAAAGGACAAACAAAGTATGTGATTTAGAAAACTAACCTAAATAAAAATATAAACCTGTTTGCTGAAATAATGCAACACAATAATCTCAGGTATTATAAAAAGTTCTGTTTACCTATTAAAACAATCATTTAAAGCCCAAAGCAATAATTTTCTCAATGATGAATAAAATAATTTTATCATTAAGACTATTGTATTGAAGACTTCATATTTTTAGGTCATTATTTAATAATAGTTGCAACATAAATTTGTACAATAACTTATAAAATATTTCAATATAATCAATTTTAATCTACTTTTATGTTTATCATTGTCATAAAAACAAAAATTTGTAGTAACACTGATAATCTCCTACCTATGCAGTAAATATACCTATTAGCATCTGACTATAATATTATAACTTAAAAGAAATAGGCATTTTCTTATTTTTACTTGGTGATGTACCTCTATGATCCTGTATAAGAATAAAGTGATATCTTGCTCAATAATGTTTATATAACTCTACAGACTATAGCCTCCTATCATAAAGTAAATAATGCAAATTATTATGTGGTAGGTTAGAGAAATTCAGTATAAATCTATCTAACTCAGTTTAGCTCATAATTTCATAAATTTATCAGGTATCGAACACTTTTTTTATAAAACACAAATTAAAGAATCAAAAGCCCATAAAGCACACATGGATATGTTGTTGATTTGTTTGGTATATTGAGCATTTTGTAATCATTATTGTTTTTCTCATCTGGGTGTGGCTTTTGAGAAATAGCTGGTTCAGAAAATTGCTTTAGCTGTAAATGTATAATCAATATAATGTTCAGGGAATGATGATCTTTGTAATTATCAGTGTTTTATCACCAAAACTGAATTTTTCAATATTACATTTAATAATATGTAACTTTCTATATAATGTCAAAAAAACAAAGAATTTTAATATATCATTTCTGAATGAATGTATATCAAATTAAATTCATACTCACATGTACACACATACAAGGAATACATCAACTTACTCTGCATATTAGTGAAAGAGTCAATGTAAGTGCTACTAATAGTTTCCCAGACATCTATTTTATAAATAAATAATATATAATTATAGATAGTAAAATTGATAACAGATTTTTAAAAAACTGAGATTTAGATATTTCGAAAAAGAGCACTACTTAGTTGTTACATACAAAAGTAGAAATAAAAAAAATCATGGTTATCAAACTTTGCATAGGAAAAACAGGTATTCCTGGTAATGTACATTTAAGTGCATATCATGAATATTCTTTACTTAGAGTATAATTGACCCTTGGGCAGTGCGGGTGTGAGGGGGTATCAATCCCTGCATAATGAAAATTCATGTATAACTTTTGTCTTCCCCCAAATTTAACTATAGTTGGCCCTTAGTATCTGTAGGTTTTGAATCTGAGTTCAACCAACTGCAGATAGAAAACAGTACAGTTGTCCTTGAAATGCAGGGGTTATGGGTGTTGACCCCACACACAGCTGAAAATCTGCATATGACATTTTTTGCATATAACTTTTGACTCCCCAAAATCTTAACTATAGTTAACCCTTTGCATCCATTGATTTAACAAATTGCAGATCAAAAGCAGTATTTTTAGTTCATGGTTGGGAATCCATGATTGGAAAACCGCAGTTGGGAACACAAAATATTATTTTTGATTTATACTTGGTTAAATTTGCAGATGCGAAACTAGCAGATACAAAGGGTAAACTGCCTTTCTTTGAAAAAAAAAAATTAAGTATAAGTGGACCCATGCAGTTCAAAACCATATTATTCAAAGATCAACTGTAGTACCCCCAAGCAGGCCAAAGACCTATTCAAACTTCACCGCTCTACTAAGCATGCTCAGTGATAAAGCAATTTTATCTTTGAGTATAATTTAGTAGCAAAAGTTAGGTATTTTAAAGTAATGGAATTGACTTGCTATACAAGTCTAAGTCATTTTGAAGGTAATTTTAAAAAGATAAAAAAATGGTTTGAATAATAATGTTTAACCATGTTTACATTCTCACAGTGAATAAAAATATTTAAGTTCTATTATGATTTTCATCAAAAATCTCATGAGTCTAGAATCATACTTCCTACACACTTACAACTTCTATCTACATTCGCAGGCACTTCTCTTAAAACCTAAAGCTGACTTGTATATCCTCAGGGACTTCAAATGATTCCCTATTATCTTGTCGATATCACGGAAACATTCTAATGTGGCAACAGCAACGTTTCTCATACAGGGTCATGTATAACCTAAGTCGCAGAGAATTCATAAGTTCTCTGTCATATTTAAATATACTCTGTTTTCATTTCAACAGCATATAAAACACTCAATATATTTGGACTATCTGAATGATCTGTCCTATAACCATGAACTGACAAAGGAATTTATTATTTGAAACAAGGTAAAGAGACAACCATCTGAATGGGAAAACATATTTGCAAGCATTCCTCCGATAAGGGCCTAATATCTAAAATATATGAAAAACTCATATAACTCAGTAACAACAGAAAAAACAAATGATTCAATGAAAAAATGGGCAGAGGAATAGATGCTTCTCTCAAAAAGGCAAACAAATGGCAAACATATGAAAGGATGCTCAACATTGCTGGCTATTAGAGAAATGCAAATCAAAACCACAATGAGATACCATCTCACACTTCTTAGAATAGTTATTGTCAACAGGACAAGTAATAACAAGTGTTGGAGAGGATGCAGAAAAAAAGGAACCGTCATACACTGCTGGTGAGACTACAAATTGGTACAGCCATTATGGAAAACAGTATAGAAATTCCTCAAAAAACTAAGAATTGATCTACCATATGACCCAGCAATCCCTCTACTGGGTATTTACCCCCAAAGACTTGAAAACATATGTCTGAGAAGATAATTTTCACACTGATGTTCACAGTAGCATTATTCACAGTGGCCAGGACATGGAAGCAACCTAAGTGTCTTACAATAGATAATTGGCTAAAGAAGTGGTGGTACATATATACAATGGAATATTACTCAGCCATAAGAAAAGATGAAATACTGCCATTTGTGACGACATGGATGGACCTCGAAATAATCATGCTAAGTGAAATAAGCCAGACAGAAAAAGTTGAAAATCACATGATATTACTTATATGTGGCATATAAACCTAAAAGCAACAAACGAACAAGACAAACAGAGACTCATTGACATGGACAATAATTAATGGTTACCAGAGGGTAGAGGGGGGTAAAGATGAGGTAGATGGGGTAAAAGGGGTCAAATATGTGGTGACAGAAAGAAATCTATGGATGGTGAACACATAATACTATATATATGTGTGTGTGTGTGTGCGTGTGTGTGTGTACACACACACACGCACACACACACACACATATATGCCTTATTATTGAATTGTGCACTTGAAACATTGGATTTCATTAACCAATATCACCATAATAAATTATAAATAAATAAAATCACTTTGACACCACATTGAACTATTTTAATTTACAGGTAACAAATGAGAGACTAATTATGACTCAATATAGAAAAGATCCATTTATCCAAAGAAAACAAAAACACTAACTAGAAAAGATATATGCAGCCCCCCATGTTTATTGTAGCAGTATTTACAATAGCTAAGCTAGAAAAATAACCTAAGTGTCCAAAGATGAATAAATAATGTTATATATATACACACATGCATATATACATACATATAAATAAATATATTTGGCCTTAAAAAATAATAAAATCTTGGCATTTGCAACAATGTGGATAGATCTTGCTAAGAGAAATAAATCAGAAAGACAAATACTACTGTATGATCTCATTCATATGAGGAATCTAAAAAAAGAAAATAAAAATGTCCACACTTACCTTTAAAAAACAAATATATTGCTACATGGTATATGCTAGTTGTGGGTCCCAGGCCTGGCTGGTCCTAGGTCTGGCTGTGATCCAGGCTCATGCCTAGGAGTAGGACCCTGGATTTAAAATGTTACATTAGTGTAGTAGGGTGCCTGAGCCCAACTCATGTAAACATGATTCAAATTACTGTACCATGCATGTGTGGCAGAATGCCACTATCATACTCTGATATATGTGGAGCCAATGCAGTCCCTTGGGGAGCAGAAGCAGGGACTGGAGCGGAAACATGTTTCCAGCAATAGAAATGTGCTTCCTTTAATAATGTTGGTGCCTGCCTGACATTTCATTCCTATGTCAGTCCCTCATGCATTCTTCCAACTGGGCATCTCACCACCGAAAACTTCCCTTCTCAATCAGCTCGGTGCTGACATTATATAGTTTAAAACAGTATGTGCCATGTTGAATTCAAAAAATTATGCTCAGATAAACCAAGTTTTAATTCATATTTTGAACAGATTAAATTTAAGCAACTATTATTCATTCTATGAAATATGTCAATTATTAGCAATTAAGTTATTTTATTAACATAAAGTCAGGTGTGTTTAAAAGGCGTTTGTCATGAGTAAAAAAAGGTGCTCATTTCATCTCTTGCTCTTGAGCTGTTTCAGGCATTAAGGACAAAAACCAATATTATAACAAAAGATACTCCCATTGCTCTTAGGAAATTAAAAAAAAAAAATTACACTTAAAGATCACTTAGAAAATTACAAGGGTTTTTGGAACTCTGGCCAGGAGACTGGAAAAAGATCAAGCTATATATATTTCTCATTATATCATAATATCACAGTAGAGTAAGTTCCAAACAATCTGATGATAAATTTGAAGAAAGGCAGATTAATTAATGAATTCATTCTAAAAGACTGAAGACTACTAAGAAGTCTTAGAATGAGGCTCCTTTCAAAAAAATTTTTAGAAGGTATTTTTTTTCTGAAATACAGCCCTTGAGTTAATGTTTGTTATGTAGTATTTACAAAGCCTATTATTTCTAATTCACTTGTGACTAAGTCTGAGTTTTATTATTCATATAAAATAAAAGAAGGCTAAAAGTTAGAAGAGAATATTGAAAGTATCTTCACACAGTGACCTGTCTCTGTGTCCACGTGCTGGTGAAGGGAGTTCTGACGGCAGGCTTGCACTACTTGCCTGGGACTTGGATTGTGAGCAGCAGGGAGGCCTCTCTCAAAGCAGGCCTATTGTTTAGGCTTCAACAGATATTAAAAACAAATAAAGGAAGTTAGAGAGAAAGCGTGACCATGTTCTTTCATCCTCTTCTGATTCTTCTTACTTATCTTCACTTGCTCTTTCTTTTCCCTTATTTTTGGCTTTTTACTCATCACTTTTCACCCCACTCTTCTTTCCACCTGTTTTCTTTCTTCTCTTTCTCTGTCCTTCACATTTCTTCTCTTCCTTTGTTTTTTTCCTTCTTAGCCTCTTTGTTTCTTCCTACCAAAACTTCTTACTTTCTTAGTTTTCTTTTGTTAGACTTTTTTTTTTTTTTTCTCTCCCCATTTCTTCAATCTCCCTTCTATGCCACTGCTGGCCACCTCTCACCTAAAAGGAAAAGGTGTTCTGTGTTTTCAGCCTGCTGCACTCCGGTGAGTAATATGCTCTTTAGAGGTTCTCTATATTCGCTTTTTAAAGACTGCATTTTCAATAACTGCTGATTGACCTTAAGTCATGTGACTCTACTCTGAGAGGTCAGACAGGAGGTAGAATAACATTAAACTGTATGACCTAGTTTATGATTACTGGGCCCCAGCTTAAGAAAAATGCAATGCCAGTGTCGCTATTAAAACATTAATCGTAATATCTGCATTTTACTAAGAATGTAAGGACATTTGGGAGTTATGATTCCTCTAGAGTGCTTACTTGTAACTCTAATATTAGTTCTACTTTTGCCAAATCAATTTCTGACAGTAATGTTCTTCCTTGAAACACATTCTTTCTCATTATATTTTTACCTATACTATAACCCATATTGCACAATAGGTAGCTACATATTTACTCAGTCTGTTCATAATATGACCTATCAGAACAGAGCTATAATGATTACAGAAGAATGAAACTTGAACACTGACATACAATACAACATTCTTCAAAAAATTTGTGGAAAATTAAAAATTCATTTTTTTGTGTGTTCTGTTGGTAAAAAAATAAAATTTCAAATATTACTTATTTAAAAAAACCTCAAAAGGAATTCACGTAAAATAAATATACCTTTACTCAATTTGGGGCCTTAAATTTGGGTTGTTAAAATTCAGCATATGTTTTGTTGTATACTTGCATGTTTTGTCATTTTTTTTAGAAGTTCTTTAAGTGAATCAAAAAATAGAATCTTCCCAATATTTCATTATAAAAAGGGGAAAAAAGAGAAATTTGGCAAAGTAGTTTACTTATTTCAAGGTCACTTCAGTTCAAGCTTTGGGAAAAGATTCAGGCCAATTCTTATTTTATCCAAACTAATGCATCCCTAATCATAATGCTAGCAAGCAGCTGTGTTGATTCACTTTTTTCTAGAACATGCTTTTATTGTGCTTCAGAAAAAAAAAATTATTTTGTGCTCAGAAAAAGGGTATTTTCCATCAAAAACAATGTAAGATCATCTGATTTTTGCCAAGTTCCAATGATAGCTGTGAGTAACTGCACAAAAAGTTCTTTTAAATTTGTCTATGACTAATTTAAAATATTTGACTTTCTTGAACATAAAAATAGAAGTATTTAATCTAAGATTTATTATATAATAATCATTGATGACTGAGTTAAGAGCCTCTACATTGTCATTGGTTAATGGAATATGCTGAAAGATGACTAAAACCACTTTAGATGTTCATTAAAGTTGTTTGTCCTAATATTTTTATTTATGTAATTCAAGAAAAGGTAATGTAAATGAGAAGATTGATTATACCCCTACATATCATATTTGTTCACATTTATAAATATACAATTTAGCATTAGTCTAGTATCAGTCAATTTGTTTCCACATTACCATAAAGGAAAGTCACTTTGAAATTTACTTCCAAAATAAATTCAGATTATTTTGAGTCATTTAAAAATAAGACAAAGTATAGTGAGCCTAATAACTGACAATATCCCCAAATATTTTAAGTCAGTATGTTAAGATAAAAATTAAAAAAAAAATATGTATAGCCATAGACAAATTACCTGCTCAATTAGTGCGCTATACAGATATCACATGCAATCCTAGTTCTAATTAAATTCTAATTAACTGCAATAAAATTATATTATATTCTTCAGGTACTCCAAGATTAAAAATAAGGTATGATGTTTCTAAAAACAAAAGCAAATATATTTATACATAGTGGATTCCCACGTTCTGATCTAAATGATCTGGAAAACCTATTAAGTTAGAATGTATAATTTGTAGTAACTCAAAGTTTTCTATATTGTATTCGTAACAAAAGTTATTTTAATTACCTTAATATGTAAGACTGCACTGAACAAAATACTTCAGTGTTCCTTTAAAATCATTTTGTTTGAATACATTTCTGAAACCTCAGAGAACCTATATTTTACCTCCATTTTATTTTTATAAGGCATGCATGCCTAATTGAAAAGCAAATGATACATACTGTAATAATGAAATAGTATAGCATTTTGACATCAAAATAACACTGTTTTTACATGATATGGTTAGGACTCTGAAGCTGGAAGAACATTAAAATAATAGAGTAAAACAATGTATCTTGTTACTGAAGTGTCTCAACTCATGCTCCAATAAAATTACACATTCATTTCAAATTATCAGCTTATTAAATAAATCATTATTAATAAAACAGTACATACACATAATTCCAATTCCCTTTCTTTCCACATATTTGCTCAAGTCTCTGTTCTAGGATTTGTGGTCAGTAAAGGGCAATTCCAGTAGGTGGAGTGATAGTAAAGCAAATACTCTATGTGACTCTATAATTTTCTGCTTCTGTTGTCATTTTTAGAAGAAATTAACATAAATCAGATGAGGTTAATATAGAAGTAAAGACCATAAGCATAAATAAATGGAATGCTTTACAGAGTAAATGTATTGCTGTACAACAAAAACTTCCTCCCTATATTCTCTATACTTTTTTTGCTTTTAAAAGTTTCGTAGAGAACTTGTACTTAATATAAAAATCTAAGGGACTAGTGTATTACCAGCATCACCAAATTTTACAGAGAGCTCCTGAGTAATGTGTTGGCAGAAATCAGATAACAGACTCAAGCAAATTTAATGTTGGTATTCAGATCTTTTGAGATTTCAGAGGGAGAATTTTCTAACAAGGTCATGGCCTTGTCAACCCACACTTATTTAGCATGGTCAGAGCCTTTACTGTCCTGAGAAGAAACAAGACAGAGAGATCCTTACTAAGGGGTGGGGAGTGGGGTGGAGAGAGGAAAGTGAGAGTGAGAGAGAGAATAGTGATGATGAATGCTCTCAAACCATTGAATACTATTTCTCCTGGGAATCATACTGAGCTTTCATCAGCAAAAGTTTAGCTTCTGAATATATATGTTCTTCTATCACATATATATGTAAAAGTAGATAATATAAATTTATTCTATCAACATCCATATTTATATCCAGTAGTCCTTCCTTATCTATCTCCCCCCCGCCCCCCGCCGCCCTAAGACAACCAAAGGACGCTTAAAACTGCAGATAGTACCAAATCATATATATGTTTTTTTTTCCTATACATATATACAGACATATATACCTATGGTAAAGTTTAATTTGTAAATTAGGCATAGTAAGAGATTGACAATAAAACTAATAATGAAATAGAACAATTATAACAACATATTGTAAAAAAAAAAGTTACGTGAGTAGCTTTAGAGCCATTACTAAGTAAAATTAAAGTTACTTGAGCAAAGATACTGTCTGTGATACTGTGACAGTAGATTTGATAACCCAGAAGGCTATTAAGTGATTAATTTGTTGATAGTATATACAGCTTGGATACATTGGGCAAAGAAATGAGCATGTCCCAAGTGGGACAGAGCAAAATGACATGAGATTTTAGCAAGCTACTCAGAATGACATAAATTTTAAAATTTGTAAATTGTCTATTTCTGGAATTTTTCATTTAATATTTTTGGATATAGTTGACCACAGGTAACAAATCATGGAAAGTGAAAGCATGAATAAGGGAGAACTACTGATCTATCGTCTATCATATCTCCCTATATATTTTATTTATTTTCTTTAATTTATAGACATATATGTATATAAGCTATAGAAAAAAATGAATGCTTATATTTTATTACCTACTTTTATAATTCAAAATAAAATCTCTCCTCTCCCCAAACTCTAGTCATAAAATCTTGCAAAGAACACCACTTGAACAAGTATAAATATACCTAGTGTTCAAAAGAAGGTCTTGTGATCACTCCCAGAATAAAAAAGCAATTCATAAATGTTACTTCTGTGTTTTTTCTACCTCTAATGAATTAAGTTAGAGATTACTCCAAGATACCAGGATATTATAGCTTAGAATCATGGTAATGTGTAGGCTAGCTTGTTTTTCATTTTCCCTTTGGTCTGTCATGTAGAATGTATTAGCTAATGCTTTTAAATCTAGATAACATAGAATTTTGCAGATATACAGAAACACATAGTGCCTTCAATCTTTTCTTATGTCAAAGTACTACATATAATAAATTAAAAACAATTGAAATGACACACATATCCTTAGTCTAAAACTTGTTTCTTTATGTCCTATCTAACCTGCTTTATAAATAGAATGTAGACACTATTTTATCAAATATGCATGAATGAGAAATATCAATATAAACTATGAATTTCATATTCTACTACATTACTGCCTATCAAATATTTCTCTTTAAGGTAGTTTAACATAATTATGTATCATAAATTTTTTTAAAATAACTATGACTACTAAAGTTACTCTGAATAAAATAAAAACATTTAACTTTATGCTGGCATATATATATCTTTTTAATTTCTGTGAATTTAGCCTCGTGAATTTAGGAGGAAAACATGTATAGGATATGATTTGCAAATTTCCATATCCTATCTGAATTTACCTCAGTTAGAATCATTAGATAATTAAGTGTAAAGTTCCAAAAACCTCAAAGCACCTTTTAATGGCAATTTTTATTAGCATAATTGAATAACAGAAGCTAATAATAAAAATATTTTAAGATCCAAACAAAAATGAATCTTTAATTAAGACTAATCTTGATTCTTTTTTATAAATGTTAAACAGAGGGAAAAATTAGTGCTTTCTTGTAAATATTTTCTACCACGTAATCAATTCAGTGTTTTGGTAATTGCTTTCATTCATATAATCCATATCTATCACAGGTAGATAATCATTATTTCAACAGCAGAGCTACAGAATCCCTGAAGGCACATTGACTTTCTTTTTTTTCCATTTAATGGTAAGTTCCAAAAAATTAATGAGACACAGGCAGAAGGATAAAAGTATCTTATCAGGAAATAGCCAATGAATTGAGTAAAATACATTTTATTAGAACACATTACATTGGTAGGAACACTCCCTTTCTCTGACATCACATTTTCAGATGAAAGCACTTGTGTTAGAATACCCCTTCTTGCTACATTCCTTATCTTTATTTCTCTCTTGTTAGTAGGTAAGAAGAAATTGTCATTCATTGGTTCATTTTTTTTTTGATTTTGTAGAATTAAAATATTGAAATGTTTAATTTCTGGGTATTATTTGCTCTGTATTTAGCCACCTTGACCTTTAAGAGGCAGTAGTCATCTTGAAAAGTTAAGTAGCTTTGTAGACACAGCCTTTCCCTGAGGTGGGATGTTCCAAGGAACTTAAAAGTATGGGAAAAGGAGATTATGCGGGGCAAAGAAAGAATAATAGTCGACCCTTTTTAGACACAAATCTAAAGCGACTTCATGTTGTTTTTAATAACAATTTTCATATACACTTGGCTGTCTAGTGTATCTATTATTCCATTTGTTTCTAGAGGAAAAGAAAGGAGTATTTTACATTGATACCCTTAACTCTCAAGATATGTTTAGGACATTCTGACAACCTCTCTGTTGAATATAATTACATTAAATATGGCACCAATTTTGAAATACCTTACAACTTACCTAAAAACAGGACATCATATCAGAGCAACTTTACATATTATAATATGTTTTATATAATTAAGTGTCTTATAAAATTATCTATAACCAGCAGATAGTTGTAAAATAACAATACAATCTTCTGAGGATATGGCAATTTATTCTTTGATAAAGTAGCTGTTTAAATGGTAGGGCCTTCATATTAAGTCTCTGTAACATTAACGTATATTGGATGTTTCCTAAGAAGTTTTAGTTATTGAATCATGAAATGAATCTTATAATAATATGTCTCAGTGGAGGCTATGTAATAGAAGAGTTTATTTTGCCAGTATGTATTGTTAAAGCTTCTTATCCATGAAGCTTCAATTTACTAAAATGCCTCACTGAGGATATAAATAACATAATATTATTAAGAATACATCAATTAGTCATAAATTGAGATGACACTTTCAATATAATTAAGAGCACCTGTTTAATAACTAGGTCAAACTTTTATAAAAATTAGCTTACTTCAAACTGATGATATATGTATATTATTGTATAAACTTCTTTAGATAAATATATATAGTTTTTATTCATTTTATAATCTTAATTTAAAGACAACATAGGTAGTCTCAAACCTGAGGTAAAAATTAAAACAAGAAAAATAGTTTGGCTATGTGGCCCTATTAATCTAGGAGGGCACAAACCCCAGGGGAACCAGCTCCACAATAAGTGTGAAGGGGGGGAAGTAAAAAAAAAAAAAAAAAATCTAAGTCTACATGTAAGTTTTTGTTCAAGGACAGAAAGAAGACTTTTTCCATAAAAATGTAAAAGATTAATGGATTTGTGGATAGGAATGAAGTTTGAGAGACTCACCTCCTAATCTCTCTGACATTATGGACACACACTTGTAAACTTTAAAAGCATAACATGATTTAAAGTAGAATGTTATATATGGCACATTGTGATTTGAAAATGATGTTTCCAATATGAATGTAATATTAGCACAAAGAAAGTACATTTCAGAGAAGGAAAAAATCATTATGTGGTAAGTTCCATCTCATCTAGATGGCAAAGGAGGTCATGTCAGTCATGAAGGACAATTCCAAACTATCACAGATGAGGAAAATTCCATTATAAATCATCTCAATATAATATCTCAATTTACACAGATTCAATTTTACAAAGTCATCAAATCATGACCTCATTTTGATTGCAATGTATAACGTAACAGTAGATCTGTTTTCACCACTAACTAGTTGTGCAACCGTGGATCGACACTGCCCCTTTCCATTATTCTCTCCATATAAAAAATATAAGGATTGAATAGATCATCTCTAAAGTTCTATGTAAACATCCTGTATTTATTTCCCTAATACACAGAGAATATACCAAGAATGCCATCTTTGCTCCTCAGTAGTCATTCCTCTTGAATGAGATTATGTTGAATTTTAAATGATTAATAAAATAATTTTTGTTAAGCTAGATGCATACATTTTTTAGAATTGTAAGTGAATTCCTCATCTGCTAAGGGAAGAAGAGTTACTCATCATTGATTTATTTATTATAAAGGCAATGTTTCCTGATTTTTGAGAGCCTACAAGTTCAGTTCTATATGAATAACTAGTTCTCGTGACATACACTACATACTAAAAATATGGATATATAATAAGACCTTAATATTATAAATATATTCTGGAATTAATTATAATTCAACAATCAATATTTTCAAATCATTAAATGTTTTGAGTTATAAAATTAAATTATATGTTCATGAAACAGTCCATTGTAGGGTTTTCCATCTTCAGCACTATTTGCATTATGGCTGTATAATTCTTTGGTATGGGGGCTTTACTGTGCATTGTAGGATGACTAGTAACATCCTTAGTTCCTAGATGTTAGTATCAGCCTCTCGCAACAGGGTGAAACAAACAAAAATGACTCCTGGGAGGCAAATATATTCTAGGGGGGCAAAATGGCCCCTGATTGAGAACCACTGACTCATTGCAATACAATCTCTGCATGTATGTTATCAGTAAAGATCTAACAGTTTTCCAAAAAGTTCACATCTTGATGCTCCAGGATGAAGTGCTTCATTTAGTTTTAAACACTTGTTATCACATTTAATGTGGACTTCTAGAAGTATTTAAAAAACAACAAAGATTATTTTAGCCTATTTTTTCTTAAAACTTAAAATTGTAGTGAAGCTACATAAAAACATAAATAAGTTTCACAACTGCCTTCAACAGATGAATGGATAAATAAAATGTGGAATGGATAAATAATATAATGGAATATTACTCAACCATAAACAAAGAAAAAAGAAAATCCTGTCATTTGCAACATGGATAAAACTGGAAGGTATTATGCTAAATGAAATAAGCTGGAGAGAGGATGACAAATACAATAAGTATCACTTATATGTGAGCTTAATTAATTCAAACAAACAATGATTACCAGGGAATACAGACAAGGTGGGGAAATGGGGAGATATAGGTAAAAGGGTGTAATCTTTGATTTATAAGAATAAGTTATGAGATTCTAATTCATCTCATGGTAACTACTATTAATATGGTATTATATAAAACAGCTGAGTGCTAAGGGTAGATCTTAAGCATTCTCACCACACATGCAAAAGAGTGAACTATGTGAGCTGATGAAGTGGTAATTGTCTTGATCTTGGTAATCAATCCACAATGTATATGTATAACAAATCATCACATTGTGAACTTTAAATATACACAATTATATTTATCAATTATTACTCAAAAAAAATAAGGCAGAAATAAAAACAGGTAAGAATTCTTCTGGGGAAACTAGGTTTTGTAGATGCGCTTACCTGAGTGCAGAATCTCCTCATTACTGGGCAAACACTCTTAAGTTTCTCTGTGCTATATGACTGTGGAGCAGAAGATTGAATTTCATGTTTTTATCTATTACCTCTATGCTCAAAACATTTTATTATGCTAGCAAAAATAAAAATAATCCTTTTTATTACTGATTTTAAACCAACATGTTTATTGGTTCCTAATGAAAATGCTTTATCTATCAAGAGTTTCATTCTGGTTTTCTCTTTTTGTGACATTCTCATTATTCACTTACATATATTGAGGATTATTTCCTATTTTATTATTTTAAAAGTAAGTGTGATTAAAGCTACCATGTATCTATGCTCTGCAGCATTCTATTGAGACAAATTCATAACTGGTATTAAACGTACAGAGAATTATGCATGTTCATAGAATATTATTCACTCAGAACATGGCCACGCAATGACTTCAATCAAGTTTACTTTTCAAGTTCTAAATGGCCTCAGTGACTCTAAAAGTTTGGACTCTCTCCAAAAGGAGAGTTGTACAGTTTTTATTGTAAGTTCAAGCTCTGAAGTTAAAATGGGAAAAACTTTAATACAGAGAAAATAGGTCTCATAAAAAAAAATCATGGAAATTAGGTTGTAATTTATTTCGATGTAATTATTGAAATATAATTTAATCCAAAGAAGGCCATGGACTTTTTCTTCTAAACATAGAAAATGCAACCAATGCTACTCAAACTACAGTCAGTTGCAATAGTGTGAAGAGGAGACTCAATCAGATATGTCTATTTAACAGTAATGATCCTTTTCCATCATTATTTACTTACTATTAATCTACTAAAAAGTCTATCAAATAGTGCACTTTTCAATAAAATGCATAAAACTCCTAATCCATAAAGTTAATTGCCATATTCATTATTATAAGAATTATCAAAATGTAAAAAAATTAAAGAGCATAATTATCATAAATGTATATTAAGCTTATGAAAAGTGAACCAAAATGATACTCTGCAGATTTAACTTTTATTCTTTTCACTGTTCAATCACAGTGAGTTAATATCAGATGTCAATTTATCTCATTCACTATTTACATTAAAATTTCAAATTTATTTTACAATGTATTTTCTATTTGCATTTATATACCCATTTTTGGGTACCCTAAAAATAATGCAAAATAGTATTTTTTATTTTTAACTCAGAAAATATTTATTTTGAAGATTACTTCTATGTCCACATATTTCAAGGTATACAGAGGTTTAATCAAATATTCAGTATAATTAGGTAATATAAATAATATAGATAATATATGTTTAAATGTTGTCAACTATATAAAGACTAATTCACTGTTTCTCTATCAATATTTTTAGTGAAGGGTAATAGTATTTTAAATGGCTACTGGTACTAAAGTTGGCTGCCTGTGTTTATCTTCTCTCATCTGTTTTAGCTCTTAATAATTGGCAAGTTAAATTCTCTGTGCCTTAGTTTCTCTATCTTTTCCTGTCTATCTCTATACATAGATTGAATTCTGTGTCATTTGAATTAGAGAATACACATAGAGCATTTTGAATTGTTAAGTGTAGTAAGCATTCAACGAGCATTAGCCTTTATTATCCTGTAGTTCCTACTTGTTGCCAATTATGAAATTATTAATTCATCTTCACACATGGATAGTGAAATGATGAAATATTTTATGTAAGGAAGGATCATGTAGTGCTGTGAATTTCATTCAGAAAATCTATTCCTTTGTATATTTCAACATAACTCAATGTTTCTCACTACAAAGAATTGAATATTCTAAAAATAAAAATCAATGATTCCAATATTTTTAGTTCATATAAGATGAAAATAAATCATTTAAGACCACTTCCATATAGAGGAACTTTATATTCTAATTCAAATACATAAATAATTGTTGACATCTCTTGCACTGTTTCGGCTGGCCTGGCGCATCATATATATTTCCTAATTTAATCATCATAATGACCTTGTGATTTAGGTATTACTACCATAATTTATCATCATATTAACTTCATGTGACTATTAAGATATTACTGCCTTAGTGAAATGATAGCCCTGAGCTTCTGGAAACCCTCACTTGAATAAAAGTATTTACTTGCAGACTTGATTTTAGGAAAGAAGACAGTAAGATAAATTCTACTTTTTAAACAAATTAATAATTATCCTAATTTCTTTTCCCATATAGAAGCAAGTAAAATTAGCCTAGGGTGACTTATTGAATATTTTTCATCTATTTTTAGCTTACTACTCCAATTTCTCAGCCTAAAATATTCCTGTCTCAAATGAAGATATGGAGGGAATAAAACATTTGGAAGTAGCTGAGACATGTGCCAGGGGCTGTGTTAGGGATGATATCATAACCACATTTTACAAAAAAAAAAAAAAAAAGAAAAGAAAAAGAAAAAAACCTTGGGGGCAGGAGGAGACATGGAAGAGGCAAAAATTTAAAAATTAGGAAGTTTGCCCAAAGGCATGTCAGGTTGAGTTGTTATTGAAACTTGATTTGAACCCTAAAACCTATACTACTTAGAAGTGAGAATTTTTATGAAACTAATTTTATGATTTTCTTTACTATTTAATATTTTTTACCTAGTCTAGTTTTGTTTACTATAGTTTTATGTCTCTTACTTGGTAAACTTCAAGAGGGCACAGATTTTTTAAAGTAATTTAATTATTTGGCCCAGTTCATATAGGTTCTTATTTTAAAACAGAAAATGACCAATAAAAATAACTGTAATTATTTTCTGTAATTCCTATCCATAGCTCCTCATTAAACAGTAATGGAATAGATCCATAAATTTCTGAGTAAGATTCTGATATCCTAAATCAAAACTAAAATGTATCAAATTCTTTTTATACCATCTGCCTACTTATTGTTTTATGTCATGAAATTTAATTTTAAAATATTAATACATGAGAGTATTAAATATTTTTGATGATATTTATAATTTTTAATGAAAAAAGTAATTATAAATCATTGTTTAGTGTAATTCTTCAAAAATATCAAAGTTGTTAAAAGATGAAATAAGTATTACTTTTAAAGATGAGCTAAACTCATCAATGAAACAAATTCTTAGTAAGAATAGTTCATAGTGGGAGAATGAGAATTAAAGATAACTCTTAGAATAAAGGATTTGTAATAAGTAGTTGTGTTCTTTCTGAGCTCAATACAATAGAAATACAGTGAGACATGAACTGATAAGAATAGCCAAAATGACTGCATAAGGGTTAACTGCACTAATTTCCAATTATAAGATTGATATTTCAAGAACAGCATTGAATTCTATTTAATCCACTTCTGACTTCTAAATTTATGAACAATTTAAAAACATAGGATTCCGTTATATATTAATTTACAACTATTCTCCCATTATGCTTTTTTAAAATAATAATTATATAAAACTATCACTTTTTATTTTAAGGTGATTCTCCATTATAGTTCTAGCACATTTTGTCAGCAAGTGTTAAAAAGTTAATAGAGAAGCCATAGATTAATAACCTACATTACTAGTTTAATACATATTTGCAGAATAAATAAATGAGTAAACAAGTCCTAGAACTCTTTAAGATAAAGATTTTAGATGGAGGTATTGTTATTTCCATGATAAAATGTGAGCTACAAATTTGCAAATAATTTTATTAGTTCAAATACGTATTCCTGTAACATTAATATTACTTGCTTTCCCATATGCTTTTGAGATGAATTAGAATTAATAAGTCAGAAATAATGTAGCACCCTGTGTATGCTCATGAGAAAAGGAGCCACCTCTTTTTTATTTTGTAACTTTTTTCCCTTCTACCTGGCTATCTAAATAAGATGGCTTAGCACCAATTTAAACTTGAAAGTTTGGCAATTTTTAATTAAGTAAAATGGGGGGAGGACAGTCTTATGCAAAATCATTTTTGTTCTTTCTCAAATAATTTTTATCATTTTACATAAATAAATTTTAAATGCCATATATTACTTTTACTCACAATCAACAGTCCTCATATTTTGTGATGAGATATTCTATTTGGAAAATTTGTGGTGATATTGAGATTTTAATATTATTAATTGAAGCTTACTGCCTTTAAAAATTTTGAATGGAATCTCAGAACTGATCAGAGATAAACTTATTTATATAAGGTCCACCATATGTGTGAAACAATATAAATAAATTATGATAAAATTGCAAGAGACCATTAATAAAAAGGATAAAAGAGCAGTAACAATGATTTGATGGACCAGTAGATGAATAGCAGACTTGTCAATAATGGAAGCCAGAAGACTGGAGTAATACCTTCTGAATGACAAAACACTCGTTAACTTAAAATTGTTTGTACAACAAAACTACCTATTAATAATGAGGGTAAAATGATATTTTCCAATGAACTAGAATTAATTTTACCACAAATAGCTATTGCCCAGAGAAAATTCTAAAGGATATATTTCAGGGGGAAATAACTGAGAAGGATGGTATAAGATGCAAAAAAGAATAGTGGGGGAAACATAGAATACGGAATATGATGTGAAAATACAGGAAGAATGTCAGATCAACATAAAAGCACCATATACAAGTTAATTGGCGAGTCCTAGAATAGATCCTTAGAAGGCCCTGAAAAGGAACCAATCCTAATGACACCTTAATTTCAAATTTCTAGCCTCCAAAACTGTGAGACAATAAATTTCAGTTGTATAAGCGATAAAAATGCTATAAGCATAACAAAACTAAATGTTATAAAACAATAACAATATAACAATACTCATAATATCAAATGCGTTTGACTAAAAACAAGAAAGTCACAGATTAGAAGTGACAAAGTGATAGTCCAGAGGTATTTGAGACACTCAGATGGTGATGGACAATATTGAAGGATGTATGAAAAATGGCAGTGAAAACACAAAACCTCCCAAT
The DNA here is from genome assembly GCF_014176215.1 of Rousettus aegyptiacus. Lineage (NCBI taxonomy): Eukaryota > Metazoa > Chordata > Mammalia > Chiroptera > Pteropodidae > Rousettus > Rousettus aegyptiacus. The sequence continues at coordinate 78,057,537 of NW_023416307.1, forward strand.
TTCACAAGGTAAAAAAATCAATAAAAAATAGGGGAAAAGAGACATTTTCAACTGACATATAAGATGAAAGAAAGGGGGGAAAAGTCATAAAAATATGGGACAATCCAAAACACTAAGACAAAATAAATCATAATATAAAAGCATAAAAGGAGTAAACTTGTCAACTAAATAAACAAAAATATAGAAAATGTAACTGGAAAATCAAACACCACACAATGTGCTGTTTAAAAGAAACATACACAAAACATAAAGACTACAAAATTTCAAAAATAAAAATTAGAACAGTAAACTGGAATGAATGTATGCATATCAAAAAAAGTAGACTTTAGGGCAAAAAATACATGTATTAGGGAAGGTGAGGACCATTACATAATGACAAAAACTCAATTAACCGGGATGATATAGCAAATGTATATATGCATACAACTAATGAAATGTAGTTTTAGGATTAAACAGAGCCACATTTGTCCTGAAATTTAAAACTGCAATAGCTGAAGCAGTTGATTTTTCGCTTATATATTTAAAGTTCAGCAACAACTGTTTTGTCCTGGCATGAGAATTTTACACTTTAACTTCTTCAAGGACCAGGCTTCTTCTACCTCATCATTCAGTCACAATTAGGTATAGTTATTCTTGTAGTCCAAGAAAGTGACATTTGTGTCCCATGCTATAGTCTAGATAAGGGACAAACAAGAAAGCCAAAGGTCTCTGCCAGTTATCAGACTTAAAAAAAAAAATGCTACATTACACTGCTTATATTCCATTAGTCATGAATCATATTTAACCATAACATCATGAGTAAATGCAAAGGAGGTTGCAATGGCAATCTATACAGCCGCTATTACTACTGAAGAAGTAGAGAACAGATTTTGAAGAACAACCATCAGGCTCTGCTTTAACAGTCTCAAAATACATAAGGCAAAAGTTGATAGAACTGCAGGGAAATCTGATAACTGCTATTACACATATTTTTATGTACCAAGTAATACATAATCTAGAATTTGCAAAAGCAAAAAAAAAAAAAAAACCTATCGATTATAGTTGCTTTTTTTTTTTTTGGTAAAAATTAGAGTACTATTTCTGAGTTATAGTCAGAAAACCATGATTATGAAAATAACATTTTATTGTGCCATCAACAGTACATGATAGTTTATTTTATATGAATTAAAATAAAATTTTAAATTTTTTCAAAAATAAATCAAATATACACATGTATGGAAAGTAAGAACTAGAGACTAAAAGAGAGTATTTTGCAATTATCTTTCAGCTTCAAATATATTCCCTAAATTAATATTCCATGTGAATTGGTCAAAATCTTTGATTCTAGCTATCGAATATGAAACACGAAGAATGCTCCATATCAAACAAAAATTTGCAAAGTGTCAGCAAATTGTCCAAATCATCCATTTCACATTGTATGTCTTTTTAAAACATTCTTTTTCAAATCAAGGACACTTCTTTGTTCCAGATTTAAGGAGCAAATGAAATATATTCTAATAGATTCATATCATAAATCTCTAGTGTCTTTGTAGACCTGAAGAAACATCTATCTGTCCTGATCAGTATCTCCAGAGGCTATTTCATTCCCATTAAAAAAAAAGTCATCTGTGTAGAGCCCATCTCAGTCTCTAGCTTGTCAGTTCAGAACATTAGAATACTTCTTCAGTTTTGCTCTTTAAGATGTGAATCTTTTATGCATTGTGATAAACATTAATATTAAAAAGAAAAATACTGAGAAATGCCATGAGGCAAGTGCTTAAACTAGAGAATACTGCTTTGCCAAACACTTGGAGCTTTCCAATTACTACTGGACCCTATTTCCATCCAGCAACTGATGGTTGCATCACAACACAAATGCCATTTTGAGGCTCAAGTAAGCAGAGTCAATCTAATCACTAACTGTGGAATGACTTTGTAGTCCTAGAGGATTGCAAGATGCAGATGATTGCCCCTTAGAGGAATAACTATTGACAGGGCTGGTGAAACAACTCATGAATGATGAACTGAGAAATTATCTAACTGTTCATACAGACCTGTAAATGTGCCACACCGCAACTTTAGGGAGGATTACAGCAATTTCATCATGCACTATTATTTGCCTCTGACCAAGAATGACAGAGATTCACAGCATCGCTAGCTATAGTCTGGATGTATATTGCACATGCCCTGATCCTTTTACTTCATTGAGTTAAAAAAATATCATCATACAGAGTTATCAAAATCTTGAAGCTCTCTATTACATCTTGAATGTATATCAACTTTCTTTGTTGTAAAATTGACTAAAAACAGCTCTAATATTTAAAATGAAGGAAAAACTTATCAAGAGTTCAATATTGTACTTCTTCTTAGCCTCCTATTCTCAAGTTTAAAAGCATTTATAATGACTTTGATTAGAACTCACAACATAATAGATTTTAAAAATCAATCTGACCTATGTAAATTTATATAAATACAAGCTCACTTTGAGTACTTTTAATTGTGGAAAAACATTTACACGACAATCTAAAATGTAAAAAAAAACCACAATTTACTCATCTACTGATAGTTCTCTTCCTGGTAACAATAGCTATATCATTTGCAGAAGGGAAACTATGATACCACCAAGAAAGAATTCTTATACACACAAGAAATGAGATCTTTTCCTTTTTTAACAGAGCATTTCCATTCTATTATGTTTTTGAGCTGCCCATCATACTTGCTCACATATCACAACATATACTTTAATTGAGTAGTTTACATTTTAACAGTTAAATGACACAATCAGTATATGAACAAATTTGTATTTTCCTCCATTTCTATGTATAGGGTTAGCCATCTTATTTATTTTTCATTTACTGGTGATCTCTTTGTTAGTCATTAATGAACAGCTTTATTAATTCATCTGTATCATTCATTGCCTCTACTTCTATTATTATTTATATTATTATTATTAATTTTTATTATTATTCTTGTAAGAGCACTTACAATGATATCTACCCTTGGTAAATTTTTAACTGTACAGTACAGTGTGTTCACTATAGACATGATGTTGTATAGGTTTATATGACTTCTTCATTTTGCATAACTGAAACTAGTACCTGTTGAACACTGACTCCTCATTTCCTTGTTACTTCCCATTCTGTCATCACTATCTCCCACATTGCTCTCCTGACCTTGCAATTTATCACCTTCTTTGTTCCTTTATCCATTTTATTTATCTTACTACTTGCCAAATTCATTTCAATTTTTCTCACTTTTATTCCCAGAATTCAGATAAGATCCAGTTCTACATGTGAATATTTCAATTGTCAAAAGAAGACTTAAACACTTTGAAAATGGTGACCTAGTAAAGAGATTTTGCTTTGTGCACATTAGATAAACACTACATTATCAATATTTTATGAGGTCCTCTTTGCTAAGGAGGTAAAAAATATGTTATGATATCTAATACATTTCTTGTTATTAGGCCTGTTAAACTTAGGTTTCAAATCTAAATTAAGTTTTGATTGCTGTTTTTGCTTGTTAATATCACGTTAGTCCCTCCTGTTAATTGTTTTTTAATCTAAATGAAATAATGATGTTTACCAACAAGTAAGATTCTTAAAAAAATCAACATTTGGATGAAGAAGACCTAGTTTTAGAGGAAGAGATAGCTAAACAAGACTTGCCACAGCTGCTCCTCATCAGTGAGGAACTGAAATGCTCTGCTTTTGTCTTGTTTCTCAACCAGAGTTTAAAACAAAAGTGAAACCCAGTTCTATTATATTGATTAGATGATGGTGGTTTTGGTAAATGTAATTGATTACTATTCATCCTGTTTGTTTCACTCACCTTTTCAGCAGGGTTTATGTGAAAATATATAATCAGCTATATTTATATATAAATACATTTGAAAATTTTTTTAAAAAGCACATAGCTTAGGATCTTAGTACAGAAATTGCTTTTACTTATTTTCAAAAGGTACTACTATAATCCTTATGTACTACTTAATCCCTCATGCAAACAATTAAAACATGCCACCAATACCCATCTGATCCACTTGCCAATTTGAGAAAAAGATTGAATTAAACACATCTGAAAATCAGAGGAACTTATGAAGAGAGACATCATTTCCTAAAAAATATATTTCTTAAATGTCATCTTCTAATTACATTTTAAGAATTTTCCTCTTTTTCCTGATATCCTATTTTAACATGGTCTTCTAAGAAAACAGGGTATTCTGGCTAACTTATGTCGAAAGTGATTTACAATAATAATATATTGGTCCCCATATGTTTATATATTTGGATTATTCTCCATGAACTCCACGTAGAGATCCATAATCATCAATATTAAATATGTATTTCCCAATAGATTATGATAACTTTATGATATAATTAATAATTAAAAATGACAAGACAGACTTTGCTTAATAATTCTCAAGTATCCAGTTGGTAAACTGAATATAGTACACATTTACAAAAATAATACATTTATCAAAAATACTTTTTTCTGTAACACTATATGCTTGGTGTTATTGTGTATGTATGCTTCCAGCATACATCAAGTACCAAATTATAGTAACTGATCTCATAGTTACTCATTTTTATATCTGTTCTAAAAAGAATGATATTTAAGCATATGCAATTAAATAAATTTAAAAATGTATTTTAAAATGTATTTTATATTTTATCATAGTTTAACAATTAAATTTTCTATAATTATTAGGTATGTATAACAGAAAATGAGTTTAACAATCGTAAACTATGATCATCTCTGCTTGTGAAAAAGTACTTTGTCATGATAGCACACATTATGACTATAAACCATTTTATCTGCAAAATAAACAGAATTTAAATAGACAAAACTCTTTAATTGTTTAAATGTAGGAAAATATAACCTTTAAGGTTGTTGAAAGTATGCTTGGAAAGATTCGGAAATTTGGGGCCAGAGAAGCATTCTTTTAAATCTTGTTTCTGCTACCAACATGTAATATAACTTTGAGTAAAATGGGCAAAGGACTTAAATAGACATTTTTTCCTCCTCAAAAAAAAAAAAAAAAAAAGACAGACAATATACGTAGTGTAGATTATTATGAGAATAATATTTAAAAATCTACATAAAGGACCCAGACAGTATCTGGCTAACAGTGTGTTATCTCCACAAATATTAGCAAATTTTCTTCCTTTCTTTATCATAACTGCAAATAATTAATAGTATAGATAGACTTTTCCTTAATATTTAAAAAAACTCTATGGTAAATATACATACCATAACATTGACCAATTTGACCATTTTTTAATGTACAATTCAGTAGCATTTAGTAAATTTACATTGTTGTTTAATTATCATCAATATCGATCTCCATAACTTTTACATCATCTCAAAGTGAAACTGGGCCCATTAAACAGTAACTCTCCATATCCCTCTCCCCCGAGCCCCTGATTACCACTATTCTATGTCTCTATGAATTTGATTATTCTATTTACCTCATATAAATAAAATCATGTTTGCCCTTTTATGTTTGGTCTATTTCACATAGCATATTGTTCTGAAGGTCATCTATGTTGTAGCATGTATCAGAGTTTCATTCTTTTTAAAGGCTAAATAATATTCCATTATGTGTATATGTCACATTTTGTTTGTCCTTTCATCTTTCAATGGACATCGGGTTATTTTCCTTTTTTGGGTATATGAAAAATGCTGCTATAAACATAGTGTAAAAATATCTTTTCAAGAACTTACTTTCAACTCTTTGGGTTTTATACCTCAACATACAATTGCTGGATCCTATGGTTATTCTATATTTTTTTGAAGAATCACCATGCCGTTTTCCTGAGCAGCTGCATCACTTTATAAAAGCAATGCACAAGTCTTCCTATTTCTCCACATCACTGCCAATAGCATTGTTTTCTAGGGATATGTGTGTGTGTGTGTGTGTGTGTGTGTGTGTGTGTATGAAATAGCCATTCTAGTGAATCTGAAGTGTTAGCTCATCTTGGTTTTGATTTGCATTTTTTAATGGTTAATGATGTTAATCAGTGATATTGATCTTTCCATGTGTATGTTGGCTATATATATATATATATCTTCTTTGAAAAAATGCCTTTGCCAATTTTTTAAATTGGGTGTTTTGGGTTGTTGAATTTCAAAAGTTCCTTATATACTCTGGATATTAACCTTTTATCAGATATATTGTTTGCAAATATTTTCTCCCATTTTGTGGTTTGCCTTTTCACACTGTTGAAGGTGTGTTTTGATGCAGAAAAAGTTTTTCATTTTGATGAAGTCCATTTCACCTATTTTTTTCTTTTGTTCCTTGTGCTTTTAATATCATATCCAAGAAATTTCCACATTTAATGAATCTTTTACCCTGTGTTTTCTAATATTGTTATAGTTTTGGTTCTTAAGTTTAGGTCTTTGACCTATTTTTAGTAAATTTTTGTACATGCTGTGAGGCGAGGGTCCAACTTTATTCTTTTACATATGAATGTTCAGTTTCCCCAGCACCATTTTTTGAAAGATTTTTCTTTCTGTATTGAATAGTCTTGGCAACATTATTGAAGATCTCATTCGATTATATATTTAAGAATTATTTCTGTGCTCTCTATTCAATTCCATTGGTTTGTATATCTACCTTTATGCATGTACCACTTTTTTGATTACTGAAAAATCTAGATACGTTTTAAAACCCAACTATGTGCATGGGACCTCAAATGTTGCTCTTCTTTTTCAAGATTGTTCTGGTTATGTTCAGTCCCTTGAGATAAAAATTTTAGGGTGGATTTTTTTTTATTTCAGCAAAAAACACATCATTGAGACTTTGACAGGGATTGTATTGTAAGTATAGATCACTTTAGGTGATATTGACATCTTAAAAATATTTTGTCTTCCAATCCATGAACACACATGTCATTCTAATTACTTATGTCTTTCAGCAATATTTTATAATTGTCAGTATACCAGTGTTGCTTTTTTGGCTGTTTGTTCCTGTTTTATTCAATTTGATGCTCTTGTAAATGGACCGTTTTCTTAATTTCCTTTTCAGATTGTTTATTGTCAGGGTATAGAAACATAACTGATTTTTATGTGTTGGATTTGTATTCTAAAATGTTGCTGAATTCATTTAGTACCTCTAATAGCATTTTTTGTGGAATCTTTAGTCTTACCTACATTTAAGTTCATGTCACCTGCAAACAGATGCAATTATACTTTCTCCTTTCCAATTTGGATGACTTTTACTTCATTCATTCATTCATTCATTCATTCACTCGCTCACTCACTCATAGCTTAATTGCTCTGGCTAGAACTTCCAATACTATAATATACAAAAATGGCAAAAAATGGCATCCTTGTCTTATTCCTGATCATAGAGGAAAAAAATTGTCTTTCACTATTGACTGTGGATGTTCATATGACTTTTATTACATTGAGAATGTTGTCTTTAACTCTTCATTTGTTGACTGTTTTTATCATAAAAGGGTACCAAATTTTGTCAGATGCATTGTCTACATTAACTAAGAGGATCATGTTTTTTTATTTTATTTTCATTTTGTTAATATATTACATCAATTATTTTTTATTATTGAACCGTTCTCACATTGTAGGAATAAATCCTACTTGGTCATAGTATGTAATCTTTTTAATATTCTGCTGAGTTTGTCTTGCTAATTCAAACCAAATTTTGTTGAGAATTTTTGCATCAATAGTCATAAGAGATATTGGTTTGTAGTTTTTGTTGTTGTTGTTGTTTTGTAGTATCTTCATCCAGCTTTCGCACTTCAAAATGAGTTAGAAATATTCCCTCTTCTTCAATATTTTGGAAGATTTTGAGAAGGAGTGATGTTAGTTCTTTAAATGTTTGGTAGAATTTGCCAGTGAAGCTATTTAGTCCAGAGCTCTTCTTTGCTAGGAAGGTTTTGATTATTGATTTGATCTCCTTACTAGTTGTAGGTCTTTATATTTCCTATTTCTGTAGATTTTTAGAAATTTTAGCTCAGTTAATGATCAAAGTAAGCTATTAATCTGAGAAGTATAAGACTTGATTCTATGAATTTTACCCTCTGTTTATGTACTTTTGTATTAGAAAGAACCAAAGGGAAGGTAGAACAATCAATATTTTCAAGTGCCTACTCTGTAATAGGACTAATAGAAAATTTTTATTATTTCAATTATATTATATTATATTATATTTCTAACTTGTAGTTTATATGTATATGCATACATATATTCTATATCATTATTTCTTGTATATTCTTCTAAATTTAACAACTCAATGAGCCTAATATTTTCAAATAGGAAATATTTTTTTCACTATACTTGATGTTTCATATATTTAATGACATTGTATATTTCAAATCCTCCTGCACAATCTCTAACAAAGTTATACCAAATTAATTACAAGTCTTGCTCTTGTTTTCTTTACATATTAAAAGAGATATAATGAGAATTTAAAATAGCTTTAAAATCAAAACCTAAATAAGAACTAAATGCCATCTTATCATTTTTCTTTTATTTCAATAGTCTGTTCCCCATATAAGTAATTTTAAAAGAACATATTATATACTCACTTAAATGTAAGAACTACAATTTTAAATAATTAATTTTTACCTTTCTATATATTTTGTCATAGACATAAGAGCATGTGCATTTTTTAAGGTTTCATGTTTCTTGAATAGCTAAATATGTAAATATATATTTTAATGGCTAAATATGTAAATTAATATTTACCTTTATAGAAAGAAACTTTAAAAAATAAATGTTTAAAAATATTTTCATGAAGTTAACAGAAATGCTCAATTATATGAATTCTGCTGAAGTTCCTTTTATCATGACACTCGTGGCTTAATTTTTTTCTAACATAATAAATTTAGAATACTGAAGGATAAGTTAATTTTATCTACTAAGTCTTTTAATCCACTGTGCAACTTGGTTTTAAACTCAGATCTTAAAACTGAGAACAGTTTATGAGAACACTTTCTTCATCATGCAAAATGGAGCAAAATTGTATTTAAAGAACATACATAATCTAATCATGTTATGAAACTGTCCTAGAGACTAAATTTCCTAGAGACTGTAATTATGAGGAAAAGGTAAGTTTATTATATATAAAGTAATATTAATTTGAAAAATGGTAGAAATAAAGGTTACCTTAAGAATGTCAAATTAGATTTTTAAATGGATTCAATATTTTTAAATATTAGTGAGAAGAATGAAGGTGTCATAAGATACATTTGAAATGTTATTCAAAACAGTGAATAGAATTTACTATTAAAACATATGTTGAAATTATGTTGGGCAATGTCTTTATCATCTCCTTTTACTGTTATTTTTGTGTGTGTATTTTTAACAGACTTCTCCACTTGTTCTCAAAATAGGGGCTATTCAGATACTTCCTGATCATCAATATAAATGAGACCCAGCTATGCAATGGATGTATTTTATTTTCAGAACATGTAAGCATCTCATTCTTGTCAAGGGTATCACGCTTCATAATTAAAATATTTGCCCCTTACAAGAGAAATTCATTACTTATGGTAAAGGCATTTTTAGAGTAAGAGAGAGGATAAATTTAAAGTCCCAAGTAGCAGAATATTAGTCTTACTTTATATTTGCTAAATACTTGTCATAAACCTATATCTATATTTGTTAAAAATGGTTATGGATATTTGCTATAAAATAATTTATACATTTCAATTATATGTAACAAAATAATTTATTTCAAGTCTGCATGGCTAAGATTAATAAATAGGAAGGTTATGAACATTTTTGATAATGTAACTTTAATATCAGCCATCTCACATCCAATGCCCTTGCTAACATTTTCAAATTCTAAGGAGCATATATATTTATTCCATTCATGAACTGATTTCCACCTTTGGCTAGACTCATTTTCCTCTTTATATTTCATTGCTGCCTTAGACTTTCTCCTCTTCACGTTATACATTTTAGACTTGCATGAAATGTTTCACATGCTATTCATTATAAATGCATCTATTTTGTTCCACAAAGTTATTTAATTGATATATTATGCAGATTATGTTCTGTATATAGGGAGAGACTGTATGTGTATGTATATATGTATGTATGTATATATACATATATATGTATGTGTGTGTGTGTGTGTGTGTATACACACACATACATACACAGAGGCTGAAATAATTCCTTGATCTCCAGTCTTCTTTTTCCTCTTAAAAAGCTCCCACAAGATAGTAAACCTATAATAAGAAATAAGATATCCTAAACAAATTTATTAATATGAGACAACAGATTTCTGTTTTAGAATTTAACAATCTGGTCAATAAAACCTTGACTGTGTGTGTGTGTGTGTGTGTGTGTGTGTGTGTGTGTGTGTGTGTTTTAATTACATATGTTTAATATTTTGGTAGATATTTTTGTTTATTTAAAACAATAGTAAACATGTATTTTTCTATGGGCTATGCAATCATATTTCACTTAACATTTTAAATTATTTTTCCTAGGAATTTAAATATTATTAATAGTACTGGTTCATGTTGATAGATTCTAAGACCATTCTTAGAGTATATCCCCCAAACTGAATTTTCACAAATGCGCTATGATTTATATCTATAATTGTCTACACACATGCTCTTACTCCATACTGGAATATACTACCTGTCTTTTCTGCTTTCTATTTGTCCTTCAGATTTTACTGAAATGCCTCTTCTTCCACAGAGTTTCCTCTAATTATAATTGTCTCATGCTCTCATTAGACGGTGATCACTGGTAGCAAGGATTGTATCATTTACTTCTTTACCCTAAAACTTAGCTTAGTACCTGATACATAGTAGATAATCGATAAAGTTAGTTGTCTTTGATTCAATTATGCATTAATTAATTTACTAAGCTCAATGCTGCAGCTGATTAAATATATATCCTAGATATAATTTTTGCTACTTATGAATTACAAAGGAAGATTTAAAGAAAAAGGAAGTTGGCTGATGTGGAAGTTTTGACTGAGAGGAAGATGATGGCTTTCCTTAGTTGCTGACATGCTAAATATGTTTTGGTTCTTGACTAAGAGATAAACTTACTTCCTGAGTTTCCTGCAAAGTGAGATTCTGAGGCTGCATTATATTCCATGATTTTGTCTCGCTCTTCTTTTTTTTTCCCCAAAATCAGCCTCAGTACCATTTAGCCTTCTGTGTTTGGGTTGTAAATATTTTACAACATTTTGCATATTTGAGAGCTATTAAGAAATAAGTATATGCATTTAGGGTTTGTCCCCACATTTTCCATATATTTGGTTTGGAACCACAGCCAGATCCTTAGAATAATTCTTCGAAACATTTTTAAAATCCTATGTAGCTAAGGTGAGCTACACATTCAGCCATTTCTGTTATATAATGCCTATGAAAACCCATGTATTTAATAAATGTCATAATTAATAAGAGAAAGCTAAACTCTTAAGACATATTTCAAAGCCATTTTCAATTATCATAATTAGTGGAATTTCTTCAGTCATGAATGAATAATAATGTCCTTCTATTTTCAATGCTACATTTAGATGTTTTTAATTCCACTACACCATCCTTCAAAATGTTTGAGAATTATTTAATCAATAAAATATTTAAATTTAAAATTCTGAACTTTACTACATATTTTACTTTTTGTCTATAAAGAGTTTTCTACACATATTTAAGATTTCATGTGATTTAATATTTTGAAATATTTCTTTACTGAATAAATACAAACTGATCATTAATTATTATTTGTGATATAACAATGTTTCCTATTCTTAGTGATAGTACTTGTAATATCTAGTATTGTCAAATTCAACTGCAATCCTATTATGCCAGGCTTCTAGAACATGATATTCACTTCCTTTCTAATTGAATTATAATATATTTATCTTAAAATAAGACTCCCCTTATCCTCAGATCTGCCAAATTTTAGCTTGTATTAGGTGGTATCTACATACCTAGTTGGGATTTAAACAAGTTGTCTTCCTACAGTAGGCTGTGAAGGCTAAACATGTGCCTCTTCACGCAATTTTACTTCTGTAGAGAGCCTTAAAAAGCAAAATTCTAATCATAATTCAAATTGTCATTTTCTTCTCATTTATTCATCTGTGTGTGAAGTTTCCAGAGCTTTTACAGTCATGGGTTCTCAAAATACAGTTATGTGTGGCAAAGCAACATTTCAGTCAACAAAAGATCACATACACGAAAGTAGTCCCATAATTTTATAATGCAGCTGAAAAATTCCTATCGATTAGAGATGTTGGTGCCATACTAATGTCATTGTGAAATGCATTACTCATATGTTGGTGGTGATGCAGGTGCAAAAAAACTTACTGCACTGCCAGTCACATAAAAGGACATAAAATTATGTCTAATGCACAATTGATAATGATGATAACATAATGACTATGTTACTGGTTTATGTACTTACTGCACTGTACTTTTTATCATTATTTTATAGTGTATTTTTCTACTTATAAAGAAGTTTGCTGTAAAAGAAAATGCTGTGTTGTGCTGGCAGCAACCTCATACACCTTTTATTTACCACATTTCTTGATTGCATCATTTTATTTTATGTTTGATTTAACCTCATGTTGTTTTATAAATTTAATGTACCCTATGTATACAGCACAATGTTTATAAAGTCTATAGCAGCGTATGGTAATGTCTTAATTATTTACATTCACTCACCACTCAATCACTGACTCACCTAGAGCAACTTCCAGTCCTCCAAGTATCATTTGTGGTACTATCCTATACAGATATACCATTTAAAAAATCTTTTTTACTGTACCTTTTCAATTTTTATATATGTTTAGATACACAAATATCATTATGTTATAATTGCCTACAATATTCAGTACAGTAATATATCATACACGTTTGTATCCTAGAAGCAATAGGCTATACCATATAACCTAGCTATGTAGTAGGCAATACTCTCTAATTTTGTGTAAGTCCACTCTATGTTTACACAACAAAGCTATGTAACAGATTTCTTAGAACATGTTTCCATAATTAAGTTTTCATAACTATATAGTATGTATTAAAATCACTATAGGCTCTACCTCCAGAGATTCCAAATCAAAGGCCAATAATGAGACCCAGGACACCATGGTGTCAACATTTCACTGGATAATTCTGGTGCTGTTTAACCTTGAATTATACACTGAGAGGCACTATTACAGTCTAGAAAACTCTGGGTTCAGAATTCATGGCAAACTGGGAGTAATTCCTGAAAAACAATAGACTTTTTTTTTCCTGTTTCAGGCTTTCATAACATTTTGTATGAAGACAATTAAGGTTAAATTGATGGTGATCCTTAATTTGAGCTATATAAAAATGCAGATATTCCAAATAAATGTTATATAAAAGAATGGCTGGCAAAAACTAAGTGAATTACTCATTTTAATGATGATGGTTTCAAGTAATGAAGGAGGAGGGGGATCATTAGATGCAAATATCGTCATAGAAATCACCATTAGGGACATCGATATCAAATAGATTTTAAAATTAAACAATAACAACAAAGGAAAAAAAGAGGGGCAGTGGAAAGTCAGTATAAGAGAAACAAATTTAAAGTAAATGATGAACGTGGGTATAATACAAATGTTAACTTGATAATATAAATATTATTAATATAAATTTTTATTCAAGATTCATTTTATGATAAAAAATAAGAGAAATCTTTTAACTCTGTATCCTAGTTTGCCCATCTATAACATTTATATGTTGTGATTACTGCAGTTTTCAAATCTAAACTAAGTACCCCCATTTATAGAAAAAATTAGACACTAGTAAATGTCTTGTAACAAGATGATAATATATTCTCAGCGAGTAAAGTTTAGAAAATCAGAAGAAAATACACAGTCTCAAGCCGTATGACAGCAGTGAAAGTCATCATGGTACCCTGATTGGTTGCTTTGCATTCTTATAGAGTCATGTATGGTGTGGACAGTGACTACAGTGATAATTAATACTTGTAATTTGTGTTCTTCTTGATATGTTTGATATGTTTTAATGCCATATTGTTTCTGATGATATTCTTGATTCCTATAGATTTTAACATCCTGTAAGAAAAAATATCTTGGTTGTTTAAATTTTGAAAATTCCCTATTGTGTTATACCATCTTCAGCTACTTCACATACTGCTTTAAACCCTCCCTGAGGTGAGGTTTCCAGACCTCTGATCACATACATGCTTGATGAGTTAATTACAAAAGTAGATTCCATCAATAAGTGAGCTGCCTTCGAAATTGGATATCACCAACAAATGTACATGGTCTGCCCTTAATAAGATGGGATGTAATTTTGGATAAATTTGAATAGCACCTGCATATTTTTTTTCCTTAGCAAAAGCTTCTCACCTGCTCTTTTTTTGACTACTCTCAGCTCTCAATGTGGCATGGGAACTCATAGTAGGGTGTTAATACTTGAAAATGGGCAGTAAAAAGCAAATTTCATTTTTAAACTAATTTATGTAATTTTCCAGTTCCTTTCTCTGCCTATTTTCCAGGTCTTCCCACTTTCTGGTTACTAAGTAAGTTATATATAGAAAAACATACAGAGCTACAAATTTTCATCATTTTATTGTTCTTTGATTAAAATTATTCTAAAACTCACATTTAAATTGGTGGGCAAAATGGGCCACATTTATTGCATAATTATGCTCAAACTTTCATTCACTAATTTCTGCAAGTATGTATTGAGTTCATACTGGATGCCAGACATAGTTTCCGGATTCTAAACATGTAGCAATGTGTAAAACCAGCAATAACATTGATATATGAAGTTTCTATTCTAATGAGAGAAGAGAGATAAACAAATGTGTAATATATCAGGTAGAGATAAAGGATGGAGAGAAAAATAACACATGGTGAAGAGTAGAACATAATGTGGCATTATATTGTCTATAGAGCAGCCAGGAAAATCTTCCCTGAGAAGGTTAATTTCTGAGCAGATTCAGATCTTACTCTACTCAGTGTGGCTCACTGTTTCTTGTACCCTGTATGGTACTCTTTTCTAGAATAGTCCCTTCACATTATTTGCCAGTGTTCCTTCAGTTTAAAAGAAAGAAAAATAATAATAAAATAAAATAAAAAAATAAAATAAAATAAAATAAAATAAAATTTAAACAACCTCAAACTCCCTGTCTGGCCAAAATAATCTCAATCCAGTTGCACAGGTGTTGTGAAACTGGAACTCACTCTCTCAAATGGCATAGCTCAGATCCAATTTTTCTCATAGGTACAATTTAACCAACAGTTGGAAGTTTCAAAGAATGTGAATTGCTTTCCAAGTTACTGGCTTTATTATGGGAAAGCAGATACAGCTCTGCCATACCAGGGTTTAAAATTACAACTCTGGATTCCTCAAGTGCATTATTATCCCAGGCTCTCAGGTCTACACTGGCTCTAGTACACCTGTGAGTCATTTAGCTTCAACTCCCAGTTTTCTGCCATAACTAAAAAGTCCCTATTTGTACCTGAAAATTTCTTTTTATTTTTTATCTTTTAGGCTACACTTTTTTTACTGAAAATAAAATATATTTTTAAATATTGCTATGTGTTTGAAGCTTAAGATATGAAGCTCGGTGAGCTGAAAGTGTGTTCTAGAATTTATTTAGTCCCCTAACAGAAGTCTCTACAATTTGAAATCAGTGTTTTCTGAGTGCTAAATCTGAATCTTAAAACCTTAAGAACAAAGAAGTATACATATTTGATGTATTTTAATGACTTGTTCCAACCATTTAATTTTTTGAAAAGTACTACCCTATTATTTGAAGGATAGCTTGACAATAGCCAAGTTTGTATTGCAGAGTATGAAAAAAAGTAAGTTTGAAGGATCAAAATTTGAACGGTCAGTGTTTGTATTTAGCCTTCCTCCTTCCTCATTAACTCTAGGAGGCTTGACTGGAGTGATGTAAAACATTATCTTATTGTCCATCAAGGGCATGTTGGACCATTGAAAAACGAACTTCAAATGACTGAGCAAAACAAAGTCATGGGGTTTGGCTTCAGAAAAAGACCTCAAGAGATTCAAGTTATGCAACTCTCAACTACAAACATTTATACTGGTTATAGAATCCTCTCCTACTGAGGACCTATGGAGCCTGCAGAAATGCTTTCTCAATACATGACTCAGTCAGGACCAAGAATGTCAACTAAATTCAAATGGAGAGTTATTAATTGAATCCATAAAAATTTCACACTACAGATTTTTTTTTGATTTTCTAAATGAAGTAGAAATAAATTCAGTCATATCATCAATTTCAATAATATTTAATTAAAATATCTTTAAAATAAATTATACAAAACCTTGAAATAGATCTTGTGCTGTTTTATTATTTTTTAAATCCTATATCACAATGAGTAAACATTTGTGTACTTTGTATTTTTGTGAGTTATTTTTGTGTGTAATTGTTCTTTTTTTTACACTTATACGAAAAAACTTCAGAGGAGTAGCTTATCTTTGATTTTTCTACCTAAAATTACTGTCTGGCTCTAAACAAAATCTCTTTTTAAGAAGTTTAGTGCAACTATGAATAATACAAAGGAAGTTATCGGGGAACCTATCTCAGTGAAAGTGAATGAGGCATAAGTGATTCAAATTACACTGAAATCTCACCCTCATTCACTGGGTTAGAATTTCCAGTTAACAATTCCTACATACTTAAGTTACAGATGAGGTAGAACCTCAAAAACATATGTAGTCTCATTCATACTGAGAGATCCAAGCTACCTACCAATAACAGATGCTCAATCTAAATTTCTTGAACATAAATAATGAATTTAAAACAGCAAGCCCCAGAATGATAAACATTAAAAAAAAAATAAACATAAGAAAAAAAGCAAGACAGAAAAGGGACGAGTGAGCTAAAAAATTAAAATGTATGTTGTACTATTTTGACAAAGAAAATTAAACCTATCAGAAACTATATTTTTAAAAAGTAAGTAGAAACCAAGTTATTTAATTTACCTAGAATAACCAGATAAGCCAAAATAGAGTATAAGTAAGTCACTATTGTATTAGACCTCATTTTGCTCTAAAGAAGGGATGGACATAAAGTGGATCCCTCTGAAAGGGACTCCGAGAATAAGTACGTGCATGTTCCTTGTCAACAACCATAAAAATATTCCATCCACATCTGAGGCTTTTAACAATCAAGTAGATAGAATGATCTACTCTGTTGGTGAAAAATCAGTTCCCTTGCCATTCAGCACATTGCATGGGTGCCTTTTGGACAATTTATGGATGCATAAAAATGTCCAAGATGGCAGAGATGTAGGATGTCACTAGATTTCTACCAACTAGGACTGATTTGACTACTGTGATCTAGAGTGTATGTTTCCAGCAATAAATGCAAGTAAGCAAGCAAACAAACAAACAAACAAATTAAACGTATGAATGTTATATGACACCATGTTTTCAAGAGATCAACTTTAAGTTAGTTTTCTTCTTCCCTGGAATGCACTTTATTTTGGAGACAGATGTGCTTCCCCTCTCTCCAAATAACTCTGCCAACATTTCTACAAATAGATTTACCACATGCATCATACACTATTTATCGTACACTGTCTTACATAACATTGACTCATTCATAGAGCTTATTTAACAGCAAACTAAGGCAACAAGCTGATGCCTTTTGAATTCTCTACTATTATCTACTTTATCATCTAGAAATAGTTTTACCGAATGATACTGTGACATAGTTACATGTGTGATATGATTAGAATCAGATACCAATTAATAGTGCAGTTTCCCCTATAGGTAGAATGCATGGGTCCCAGAACAAATGATTTGAGTTCTTGGTGATTTCATGTTTATACACAAATATAGACCTTCATTTTATATATATATATATATATTTTTTAACAAGACGTCAGGTTCTATACATTTTAAGGGTTTATAACCCAAGGGATGTAGTTCTTTTAGGTGGTCCAACAATAGTTCTAGTGATTTGGAATCTAAGAGTTGGTTATTAAGGATTTTTCATTCCACTAAACAAAAGAGGGAAAAAATGGGTGATTCAGTGTTGTATAGAGTATGTCATAGTAATAAAACAGTAATAAAGAACAATAACCACTATAAAATAATAGACTAGAAAAGTAAAATTGGATCCCAGGTGATTGGGACACGTTCCTTTTTGTGTTATGTTCAAACTTGGGGTTACATTAATGCAAAACAAAACAGGAAGAATTGTCAAAGCTTCAAATCACTGAGAAAAGAAAGTCTGGATCACCCTACCAATGAAAGAGCAGCAATGATGCTACAAATCTGGTTCAGAAAGCTGCTCCTCTGCCACAATCAGCAAGGCAAAGAAATCAAGAAACAGCATTTAGGATGGTTATCTTCAGAAACATGAGGCCTTCACTTCAATTTAGAATAACAGAAACTACTGCCACCCCTGCAACTTTTGGTCCTCCGACCTCCATGTGTGCTGTTTAATCTCCATGAGTAATTAATGAACACACAAGCCTGTCCTTATAAGTTGACACCTAAAAATCTGGCATCTCCATGACTGGAGTAGGCACCACATAAAAGTTCATTACCTAAACTACACCTTCCAAACTTTACATATTTGGCATTTTACACAAAGTAGTGATTGATGAAAATGAGGTCACATCCAGAAATCTAGTTACAAGGTTATCTGAAAAATGAAGTTGGTTGGTTGGTTGCTTGCTTGCTTGCTTGGTTCTTCTAACCTCTGGAGGTAGCTTTCACCAGAAGATGGTTTAATGGATGTGTTGATCCATTATCTATGCCATATGAAGAAAATCAACTGCAAATCAGGGTCTAATTGCATACTGGAAAAGAATCATACTCTCACTTCATATTCCAAATACATTTTTAATTATATGTCTTGCTATTATTACCTTTCCTCTGCTCTTTCTCCTACTAACATATATGAAGTGTATTTGAGGTAGATAAATTTACCTTTATGTTCATAGTTCATTGACTTTCATGTCATATTATGACATTCTACAAGAGAAAGGGACATCACCGAAGGCTGAAGACTTATAACTACGATTCAGGCTATCACCATGTGAAAATAGTGTACAATGTGTGTGTGTGTGTGTGTGTGCGTGCGTGCGTGCGTGCGCGCGCACGCACGAGCTCATGTGTGCATGTCTATGCAACAACACAATTACATGATGCAGGGATGTTTTAAAATTGTATCTACTTATGAAAAGAAGTATTTGGGTTTGTGAACATCTTTTTATATTTTAAACACATAAAGGATAAATATTCTAGATATCTGTTTTCCAACCGTTCTCATCAGTATCCTTCTTTTCCTTCAACCAATTCTCACATTCCCTGTGTTCTCCACAGAATTGTCTATCAAAGTTCTACCACTCAGCAAGCTCCACCTCTCATCTCTTGCAGAGTTTACTTGACCCAAGAAGACCATTCATAATCCCTTTTCAGAAATTTGTATCTTGAGCAGAATAACATGGACAAAAAGTAGGTGAAACTCTCAAAAGAGGTGGTCCTTAAACTTCTGGAATATATTAGGGAAATTCATGGATCCTATGAACCCTCTGCCTTTCTGTTCAGATTTTTCTTTATTTCTGTTGAATATCCTAATATTATTTCAACATTTCTTTCTTAGTCAGTTTGGACTACTGTAATAAAATTCCACAGATTTGGTGGCTTAAATAACAAATCTGTTTCTCACAGTTCTTGCTGTACCTTTAGATGGCAGAGAAAGAGATCATCTCTCTGTGTCTCTTCTAATAAGAGCACTAAATTCATTCATTAGGGCTCCACCATCATAACCTAATTACCTCCTAAAAGTCCTACCTCCAAATAAAATGTTGGGGGTTAAAGCTTCAGCATATGAAATTTGAGGGGACACGAATATTCATTCTACAGTAATATTCATTTTTCAATTATCGTATTAGTTCATTTAACTATGAAATACTGATCAATTAATAATGGTTATAACAGACTTATATGTCCTGGCATTATTTTAACAATTTCACATTCTGTTTCATATTTAATGCCTGAAATAATATGTGAAGTAAATATTATTCTAATTTTACAGATTAGGAAATAAAGATTTAAGAAAAGCTGAATAAGTGTCAAACTAGAAACTAACATAGACTTGATCCAAGCCTATAACTCACTGACTTCAAAGCTATGATCTTAAGTAATAAACTATATATAGTAATAAATTAATAAATTATATATATAGTTTTATTACTTATATTCTCTCACATATATGTATACATATGAGAAATACATTATTTTTAGTCAGGAAACTATTAGCAATTCTAGAGAGCCAATGTTATATTTCTATACCTAATATTTTTTTTCCACCCAGAACCTGGATAATATCAAATATTGGACAAGAAGTGGTATTGAGTCATTTAGTAATAGAGAGGGTAAAAAAGACTACATAAAAAATTTTAAACCTTCTAGTCTGTATGAAAAGAGATTTAAACATGGAATTTGGGCTGATAGGAAAAGATAAGCCCGATATGTTAAACACTTTGTTAGTAAAAACACTGCTGGTCAGGAAAAGGTAAACACATACAGACACATATACATACACACAAAATATCTCATCATATACTAATGTTTTTTGCTGAAGTTTTGACTCCTTAGAAGCAGTGTGTATGCTAAAAGTAGGAAAAGCAAAGTTGATTCTCAAGTGATGACAGGAGAATTCCATGCTGTATATAACATGTCCTAAGGTTATACCAACTACCCCAATCTGGATACAACTCTTTTCAACAGATATCTATTTCATTGAGATTAACATTCTGTGACCTGTAGTGACTTGAAAAGGTAAGTTTTGAGTATTAAACAGTTACTCTCCAAGCTGTCTACACATAACAATCAGAGATGACTTTGTTACTTCTCAGACCTACTGAACTAATATAGGTTATGGGTGTCCTGACATTTGTATTTTGAAGGGTAATATGAGCTTCTGATGAACAATTAATGCTTGCTTATATGTAATGCATGATATAGCCAAGAGAAGCGTAAGACTGTGCACTGCTTCTGGACATGCTCTGTGTCCCCAAGAAATTATTATGTGGGCTTTACCTCTACACTGGCAAAGTTAGAGTCACTACGTAGTCACCAAAGGTACACTTTTCATTTTTTATAATAACTTCTGAGCTATAATACTCCTTCTATGGTGCTAGCATATAAAAAAAATATTGTTGTTTTTTTTTAAGTTGCCATAAAGATAACATCATCTACGTTTAATCTGGAAGTGAGATTTCTTGATGTTTGTTTTTTAAAGCACATAAACATTACCTTCATAACCTGTAGGAGAAAATAAGTATGTATATTAAAAATGTAATAAAAATACTTGATTCTAAAATTTACCATCTACATAGCATTATTGAGTCTAGAGAAGAACTATGAGTTTGGTGCCAAATATTAATGTGGACATGTTATTTTGGTCATTTAGAAGTTATAGGTATGGCATAGAACTGAACCTTATCTGAACCTTACTGTTACTCTACTTTTCCCACAGTAAAGCTCAAGGGATAAAAATCATCATATGAAGTACACAACAGACATCAGGAAAAGCGGACTGCTGTGTGGTCTTTCTTCTCTCATATTGACAAACTTATTTTTGAAATTCTGATAAAAATACAAATTTCAGTTAGCCAAAAAAGAAATCAAACTGTATTTTCACAAAAGTTTTTTCTTTGTTTCTATTTCTCACAGGAGAAAATAATTTTACTTATGAAACTCATAATTCAGGATACATTTCTTAGTCAAATATTAGGAAAACTTTATGGTTTTACTTCTATGTAGAAACTAAAATGTCAGTTTTTTCAGTAGTATCCTTGATATAGGAAGTGAGACACTTTTACATGCTAAAGTAAAATATTAACTATATTATTTATTTAAAAGAGAATACACTCTCATTTATTTTATTTGAATTAAAACATTTTGGTAACACATGATGTTTACCTAGATACAATGCCAACTTATTTGCAGAAAATTAAAATCTATGTGGAAAATATAACATCTGCTAATAATTTTTCTTTTAAAGACAAGTAATAAGTGAGTAGGTTTCTAGTAATTTAATTAAAAAGCTCCCTGGAAGGTTAGATAGTTGTTTATCATGCCTGTATTTCACAACTAAAAATGCAAATTACACACAGTGGCTGTAAGTAAAATGTGGTCCTCAAATATTCAGATAAAATCTGGATAAGTGAAGGATGCTAAAAAAGTTTGTAAAACTTGTTTTACAGATAATTTCCTCAAAGGGAAATAGTAAGTTTTTATCATCTTAAAGTTTAATCTGGAGTCTCATTTCCAGATTTATTTCAGTTTAGTGTCAATTCCTGGGCGATTTCTAATACTTTCAGTCTGTTACTAAAGAATAAAGATGATACAAATGTTGAATAACAAAAATCAATAAATGAAACCAAAGAAATGAATTCAGATAAAAATATACATCAGAGACCGAATTTACTCCAACCATATGGAGATTAAATAAAACAAACAGAATTTCTCCTGAACGTAGTATGTGGAAGGTATGCAAGAATCATACCAATAACATTGTCACTACCAACAAATCTATCTCTACTTTTATCAATTTTCTTCAGATACAAAATTTTAGTTCTAACTTTTCCATTCTCTCTTTAGTTCACTTCAGACTGGCTTTAGCCCCCATTTCACAAAAATTTCTTTCATTAACCTTTATGAGTTCAAAGTGAATGGTGATTTTTTTCTTATCTGATATCTAAGTTTGGATATATGTTGCTACCACTTCCTTGAAATATTTCCTCCAGTTTCTATTTATGATTTTCTTCTAATATCTTTGGTCTTGCTTGAGTCTCCTTTCCTCCTCCAGACCTTTAAATAATGAAGTACATCAGATTTGGGCCCTAGTCTATTTTTGCTTTCCTTACACTCTCTCCCTAGAAGAGCTCATTCATTCTATTTCATTCTGTATACCAAACACAGAAAGTCATCATTATCCCAAACCCTTCTTCTATGTATGAGAAACCTCATCCAACTGTCATTTGTTATATGAAGATATCTCCAAGGCTCTTTGAATTTACATGCCCCAAAATGAACTTATGATCTTCTTCTTTAGAAATGGATTGGAAAATGATGTCCTTAACAGCCTTTCTTTAGTTACAAAAGAAGATATATCAATAAAGTTGGAAAAAATAAATAAATGAGAAAAGAAGACATGTGTGTGTATATATATATATATATATATATATATATATATATATATGTGATAGACATGTATATTTGGAGAAAAATGCTAATAATTAATGAATCTGGGTAAAGGGTATATGAAAGATCTTTATACTGCTCTACAATTTTTCTGTAAGGTCGAAATGAACTTGATGCTCACAGAAGGCTTTTCTATATGGGGCACACAGGTCATGCCATTTAGAGGCTGTATATCAGGGAGTAAGTCCAGAAACTATCACAAGATATGCAGCTTTGGTATATTGATTTTTTAAAGTAGTAAGCATTTGAAAAACAGCAAATGCAGGGAGAGGCTTTCTCTAAATTTCTCTTAACTGCCTAAAGATAGATTGCCCAAAAGGAATCCAACTATCATAAATCCCCTCTCTGGAAGTTTCAGCAACCAGGGAAGATTGACTCTTATCACAGGACAGAAGCTTAGAAGTCAGCGCCATACCCAGACAAACTTTGTCACAAGCTATCATATTTCCCATATATTCTTCTGAGATTCCATTATCTTTCCTAAAAATTATTTATCCTCTCCTACAGCGCTTACATCCTCCTCATCTTTCCCTAGTAAGATGATATTTAATTCTAACTTCTAAACTACCTTGAAGAGTTGGTTACTTTTTCCTGGGTATCATCCATGTATACCTGAGGTATACATGTAAATAAACATGTTTTTCTCTTATTAATGTTTTTTTTTTTTTAATAGGCAGCAGTCTCAGCCACAACTTAGAAGGCTAAATGATTTTTCCTCTCCTATACTATTCATACAAACTGCATTATTTTCACAGCCATCAAGATGTGGTAGAAGACACATGCTTCCTGGTTCACCCATTCCTCCCAACCTTCTCATGTAGAGTGGGGAACAAGTCAATAACAACAAACAGCTCACTATTCATGAAGTCAGTGAAAGGACGCTGGGTATTACTGAAACTCCTATCCATTTCATTGTTTAGAAGCGAAATCAACTGCCTAGAGATCTGAAGGTGGCTACATTTGTTCAGAAAGAGTCTATGGCTAGGCTCCCAAGTCTGTAAACCAACAGAGTTGACTTCTGCTTCTGAGGCTTTACCTGAGGAAAAGGTGGCTAATATTTAGAGAAAGCTTTCGGTTGCTTGTTGAGTAAAATTTTATTCGGTTAAAAAAATGTATTTTGAACAAAGACAGGAACAGTAGAATTATTAACCTGGTACTGGGCAAATCTAGCAATGTTCATGGTTATGGCAGAGATTTTCATAGCAGGGTTTTTGACTCAAAAGGTAAAGTATTTACCACAAACTTTCTCCATGCCAGGAGGCTTAGTGCTGGAACCCTCCTTATGACCTATATTCACTCTTGTTATCATCCAGTCTCATGACTTTAAATATCTTTCTGCTCATGGCACTTGCATGTCTCTCTCTATTCTCATCTGTCACCTGGATAGTGTATTAATATTTCTACCTGCTCACATCTTCTCTCAGATGTCTAATTGACATCTCAAACTTAACATGTCCCAAATCTACTCCTTCTCCAATGGTTTGCAATTCCACATTAGATTTCTACATTCACCTAGTTGCTAAAATGAAAAAAGTAGAAGTCACTTAAGTCCCTCTCTTTCTCTTACATCACAAATTATTCCATCAGATAATCATATAAAATATAGCTTCGAATTTATCCTAAATGTATTCACTTGACTCCATCTCCAAAGCAACCCTTTCAAATCATGACACTACATTCTTACAAGTGATTCTGCAGCAGCCTCCAAATTGGTCTCCCTGCTTCTATTCTTATACCTCTATAGTCTAAAGCCACTGTGATCCTTTAAATATAAAATTATATTAAATACAGTGATTCCAAAAAGGATGCTTTCTATTTATAATAAACTAGGCCGAGAACCTGGTACCTGATGTTATCTCTGGTCTTCTTTCCTGCTTGAACCAAATTTCCTTGTATCCACTGCCAAACAACTCCAATAAATCATATTGAATCTTCACCATAATGACAATAAGCATTGTTTGAATGTAGGGGTGCTACCAAAGATGCTTTCTAGCCATTCCTATAGTTATCAATGATTGAAGGACTAGAGTATTTCTGAAAATGGCCTCTTTCTCAACCCTGTGAACTATCTGTAATCTCTAGAAGTAGATATGTTAATGATTATACTGATTACTCCTCTTATTTCTAAGGAGGAATGTGAAAACTCCCTTAAATATCAGTGGAGGTAAACAATCAAGAATGGGACACCATGTTGTACTGAGCGGCTACTCCAATATATTCTGTTAGACTTATAATTTGCTCTTTTGGGCAATATTGATGTATCGATAAGTCATGTCCTTTGTCAGAGCTTTCATTAATTCCCACATGTTATCCCTTTATTCCAATTCCCATCCCAAACCACATGGTCATGTTGCACCTGGGCTTGAAGTTTCCTGAAAAGTCTTTTGGTAATAACAGGTGAGTGTAGATCAATAAATTGTCATGGGACTTGGTGTTATATTTTATTAACAATATACTCAGACTGGGAAGGTTTGCCTGCTTTGAAGAGAAATATGAAAGATAATGTGATGAACTGACTTCCTACTGTAGAGTTTACAAAGCTCCTTTGTTTGTAACTTATTGTTACTTTTAGTCTTTCAAAGGTTTTAGACAGCTCCTTAGAGTTTAGAATTTATCTGTCCAGAACATTACAATGTCATAAAAAAGGGGAAAATGTCCCTCAAGTTCAAACTTCTATTTTCTGTAATAAAGGAATAAAAATTCCACAGAACTCATTCTTCATGGCAGAATTGTGTGCCCCACAAGCTGAGACTCAGGACAAAGAGCTGCACACATCTCCTCTCCCTCAGTTCCCAGCAGTTTTCATTTTCAAGCAACCATTACAAAGTCCTTTTTCTAGTTACTAAAATGAATACAAAAAGATTTAATGCTCCGGGGCATTTCTGTGTAAAAAAAAAAAAATCATATCACCTGAATAACTAATGCAGACCTTAATGTGATATTCAACTTTATGAATCCAGTTTAGATGCGGGGGTCAGGAGGAGGGGGGGAGGTGAATTACACTTGAAGATATAACAAAATATATTCAACACCTTAACCTGTAAAGCAGTCTCTCAAATGAAAACAAAAAAGCTAAATGCCTTTTTATATGCCAGAGGTAGCCAATTTATGAAAATGTCTGTGTTTATCAGCACCAAAATAACACAAACATAGCACAAAATATGGAACCATCAACTCCTCCAACATGAGAAAGCTATAGCTTCTGAGTCTTGACCTGTAATTTTTATAAAATTATGCTAGCCATTAATTACAAAACAATTATAAAGAATCAGTTTCTGTAGTTGGGGGATCTAAAATATTTGAAATCATTCAAATATATATGTTCCATGTGGGAATTTGACTAATGCAAAGGTGATTTACAGAGTCATTATTTCTAGTAAATTCCCTTGAAGAATATTCATCTTTTCAAAGAACTTTTTATAATCATTTCAAAACGAAATAGAAACTTTCTTTAAGCAATTACATTAAAAACAAACAGTAATTCCTTTTTAATTTTTTTTACACCTCCAGAATGTTAAAATCCAGTAATCCTTATAGAATAGAAAAAAATCTAAATACATGTATGTTAAAAAAAATATATAGTCACTTTATTTTAAGCTTTCCACCTTAAAATTAGATCATGCTTTTTTAATTGCAAAAGGTGTGGTAATCGATAGACACACATTTTAACTTCTCTGTGTTCGTCAATGACAATAATAGTGTAATGGAAATCCTCCTAAGTGGAAAAACTGGATTTGAATTTTACTTTGACCTTACTGCTTAAATGATGGTAGGCAATTTAGTTAGCCTCTTTGGGTCCTAGCTATAGTACAAGAACACATTTCTTTAAAAAAAAAAAAATTGTCCCATGGAAGAATAATTATACTTATTTCTCTGGATCTCAGTAGTTATAAATAGGACCAACATGTACAAATATCAAATTTAAGATAAAACTTTTTATAAGTGGTACCCAAAGATGACATGGGGAGCAGTTTATATACTCAAGCTTAAGTTTGTACTAGATGATCACATGGCAGGAACCTAGGAGAGGATACCCAAGCATTAAAAGAGATATATAGGACTAGAATTTCTACTAACCCTGAGATTTTATGACTTTCTGGTTTCTATATTTCTAATGTTCCTCAAATACTGCTTTAATCAGGTACTTCTTTTTTGCAAAGGCTCATTAATTTAAACCATATTAAATCACATCCCTTAGAATAATTTTTATGGCTTATGATTTATATTTAAATATCTTTATCCTTCAAAAGTGCCTTCCATTCTAGCCAGGACAGTCCTTACCTTGTGCCACAAATACACCACGCTCATGCTATCTTCCATTCTCCCTACCTGCCTTCCCATTAAGAATGCCTTCTTACTTTTCTGTTTGGGCTAACACCTGCATTCTTTAAAATCTGGCTTTATGTTTAAAACTCTTCCCATTTTCCCTAAGGTTATAGGAATGGTTGAACACACAATACCCAACTCTAGACAAATGAGACTGACAGAGTAGTCACATACACTCACAGCTCACACCCCAGAGTGGGAGGCGGCACATGCCACACAGGGCCACACAGGAGTTGCACTTAGGAACGGAGTGAACAACTAAAGGTTGTGGAGGAAGATTATGTATCATCAAGAGGATGAGGTGCTCCCAGTTCCAAAGGAGGGATATGATTGGCTTGCTTTAATTCATTCCATGGACTGGCAGGGAACTACACCTGCTACTTAGAAATGAGAAAGAAATGTATCTGGTCCCTTTAATGAAAGGGACTGTTCGGCTAAAAAACACATTTGTGCAGAGGTAGAGTAGGGAGGGGAACTTGAAAAAAGACTGTTTTAGGCCCTCTATATGTCATAGCAGCACATAATAATGGACCTTAATTTTAGGCCTTATATCACAGTTATGTCTTATCTTTCTCATAAAACCTGATCAAACGAGATAAAGTATATAGATATGGTTTCTAATTTAGTATACTAATGTGTTATTTTCCCCATCCATTACAGCTTTCAATTATGTCCCTATTGAGCTGAATGGCAAAGGTGTAAACATTATTTTATATATGTACATGTTTTTACTGCTAATTTGTTATTTTTGTCTCATTATCAAGATTTTACATTTCTTATTGGTTCTGAACTTTTAAAAGCCATACCTTTGGTTCAGATTCTCTGCTGCACAGCACTGAATACACAAGAGTCACTTGATGGATTTAATCATTGAAAGAAAAAAAAAAGCAACCCACAATTTGTAAAACACCCACTGCATTCTAATAAATTTGTTCATCCATCTTCACTTAACAGAATAGATGCATTTCAGGAAAACTAATTATAATATGAATTCTGTTTCTTCAATGAATTCCATTATGAAATTGATCTTTCTTTCTGTGTAAAACTAGGCCTGAATAGACTGTGTTAAACACTTCTAATGTGGAAGTGATTAAAATAATAGTAACATAAAATCCTGATATAGAAAAAAAATATTAAATAAGAAGTTTATGGGCATTTAGAAAATAAAATTAAAATAATTGGAAATCAACAATGATATATTAAGAAAGAGTAATGCCAAAACAGATTGACTTGCTTTTTAGAAGTTTTAACTGGTATTATTGA
This sequence comes from Rousettus aegyptiacus, assembly GCF_014176215.1. Taxonomy (NCBI): domain Eukaryota; kingdom Metazoa; phylum Chordata; class Mammalia; order Chiroptera; family Pteropodidae; genus Rousettus; species Rousettus aegyptiacus. The sequence goes on from NW_023416307.1 coordinate 78,086,294, forward strand.
CTTGGAAACTATGATGTATATTTAAATTTTGTTGAGATATTTGATATGACTTTAATATTCTTGGGATCAGAAATAACTGGTGGAGGAATACATAGAGTATATTGATTAATGTCGACCTGACTAAAAGTTTCTTCTAGTTTGATAAAAGATTCTTTCTTCTTGTTCTGTCTGAAAAATTTAATGACTAGAATAGGACACAGAAAGTATGCCTATCAAATTTAGAATGGCATACAGTTGAGAGAGTTAAGTGAAATAATCAGATGCAAAATTATCTCAATAAGCTGGAATGCTTAGTCCAAAGAAATGTGATTAAATTTAACAGGAATAGTTCAAATAAAGTCTCACATTCAGTTCGTAAATTGTTTGTGAAAATTACAGGATAGGCATATCTGAAAATATAGTTGGCTACAAAGTGAAAAATGAATGTCAGTGACAAAGGTAATGGGATAACTGACTAATGAAGTACGGGGTCTAGATTGATGGGGCAAGTTGGAGAGGCACATCACTGCACCACACGCTCTGCTAACATCTACAGCCCTCCTCTGCTCTGAATGTGCAGAGAATAACAGGCTAGATACGTGAGATGACCAGGTAAAAAATCTAATTTGGTTTAAGGTGAGGGAAATTAAAAGAAAGGACAGCATAATATAGTTTTTTAGGAAAGTGCTAGGCTGGGATTTGAAAATAAAATTTCAGTTTTCTGTGCTTTCATTTTAAACTTAATTATAAATTAAATAATGAAACATTTTTATAAGTTATACCAGGTTGTAGTGAAATAATATACATATGTACTTGCAAATACATCTAAGTGAGTCTGACAAAAATTACCAGTCCAAAGTTGATTAATAATCACTTACCAGGTTTTCAAGCCCTCTTTCGTAGATAACCAGGCTAAGAAAAAAAGTACACCCCTGAAGCCAAAAATTACTCAGAGGTCACCCACAAACACAACTTCCCCTAGATAGCTAACAAAAAGTTAATAGAAAGAAGCTGCAGGAAATAAAAGATAAGAGATAAGATGATAATAGTGTGTTTAAAAGCTGTGAACTTCATAAGGAGTTCATCTATCAAGGCAAAGAAAGGGATTGGTATGGATAGAATGGAAGACCAGAAGAAAAAAGGACTTATTAAAATGACTTTAAATTCAGTTTTGCTTTAAAACAAACAAACAAACAAACAACAACAACAACAAAACAGCTGAATTCATAATGCAACTCTAGTGAAGATTTCTCAATTTGCATATTTACTTTAAGATATTTCAAAGTATCAGGTAAATCAGATTTTTATTTACGTTTAGTAAATTAATAATTTACCCTGAAAAACAGAAAGCTCTCATGTTCTGAGACTTTTTTCAACAATTATAGAGGTTGATATTCACTCCTAATCTCCTGAGCTATTGGAAAACTGAAAATTGATTAAAAAGTAATTTTGTTATGCCAAAGAGCCTGACAGGTGGGCAAAGTATTTGAGGGGAATTGCAGTGACTTTTAATTATCTATTTTTAGACACTTATCCATTCCTCATGGTGCCCTACCTAATGAATAACTATTCCACAGATGGTGAGAAAACCAGGTTTCTTAATTGCCACCAACCTAAAATTAACAACAATCATGAGCAATATGAGTGGGAGTACCTAGCATAAAACAGTTCATCTATCAAGAAAAGGAAAATGAATCATCACTTTGATGGTGTGTGCTGTAAAATAGATGCTAAGAATCGTTTTGCATTATAAAACCTCATCAAATTCTACTGCTTCTAAGAGCAAGTATAAATGTAGTTATAATAAAAGTAGTTATAATAACTTAATTTTTCCTTGGATTAATGTGTTTCTTGGTCATGCTGTAACATTATATTTATTAGCTAATCCTCAAAACTACCTTGAAAGCAAACGTAGTGTTGCTTACCTGTATTGTAACATTAACATCTGTAACAAGAGCCTAAGTAACTTAAGTTGACATTAGCAATTTAAACAGTACACACCTTCCTCTCCCAAATCTTTAGAGTTCATTGGCAAGTGTTACCATTGTTTTTCATATATGCCTGCAGCTTCTGAAGCAATGGTACACACACACACACACACGTGTGTGTGTGTGTGTATGCAAGTAAATGTATACAAATGATTATAGAGTGTACAGTGTGATGTTTAGACACATTAATACTAATGTTATAATTTCATTGTGTCATTCTGTACAAATAATTTAAAAATTAGAGCAGTAGCTCAAACATAAAGAAGGAACTCAATTTGCATCACTAAGTTCTCTTCAGTTTAGAATTATCAAATAATAAGTATTTTTCTCTTCTATCAAAAGATCTTAGAGGAGAATATTCTGTCAGGTAAAGCAATTCCCATTACTACCTATTTAAGTAGATTGAAAGCCTAGGAACTTCTGGAAGAGAGAGAGAGAGAGAGAGAGAGTGTGTGTGTGTGTGTGTGTGTTACTATGGTTATACGGAATCTTAAAGGATTTTAACCTTTCTAGTTCTTCAAGTTAAGTTGGAAACTGGGAAAATTTTGCAATATTGAAAATTTTGATATAATGAAAATAAAGGACATAAAAGATTATTTTTTAATAGTGCAACCATATTTCTAAATTACCTCTCTTCATGTTATCTAATGAATATTGTTGGAAAGCTGTTATGGTAAAAAATTCAAAAAGTGAAATGGAATGGTTCTTTTCCAAGTCATTTTGGACTTTTTAGGGCAAATAAATAAGAAGATATTTAGTATTATAAAAGCTTCCAACTTAAGTCCTCTCAATGAACTGCAAAGTGAAGAACTGAATGAAAAGAATAATAAATTAGATACTCATACATATCAGCTTCCATGATGAAGTTTTATACTTCCTCTTACCATGCAGCATTTATTTCATTGAACAAATATTGATTACCTCTTGAAATAAGATATTTATTTCCTTGTAAGAGGAGCATTGAAGAGTTTTCGTTGTTTGTTTTTGCTTTTCATGTTGTCCAGGGGATTTAAAGAAAACAACTTTGGAAATTATAAAGAGTTGGCTAAATGACACGATGCTTTAGCAAAAATCTCTGTGTGGCTTTTAAAATTTAATTATGTCTTCAAGCATCTGGATACTATTCAGTTGCTGCCCTTGGTGTCATCCATATCCATACTTATTAGAAGTTAAAAGAGAGTGCCTGTGACGCTCTTCTGAAGTTTAATATTCCAGATTTTACTTGTTATTCATTCTTGCAAATAACATTACTCCCAAATCAAAAACTTTACCCAAAAAGACAAATTAAATTTCCTAGATTTTACATTTTTGTTCCACACATTCCATTATCTTAGATAACTTGTCTATTTTATCGCAACAGAAAAATGTTTCCCTTCCTATGTGGCATTAAATACGTACATTTTACTTTGTAATACATTTATCATCAATCAATTTTCAGGAGCAGAGTTTATTACTAACATAAAACAGCAGAATGCTGTCTTGATGATAGAAAACACAGAATGTCAGAGCTACGAAGACAGTAACTGGGGCAGACATAAAGGCTAACACTTAAATGCAATTTCCGATTTTTTAGAAAGAAATTATTGGACCTTCTTTACTCCTCTTCACTTATTCTGTTGCCCCTCAGGTCTTTCTTTTTCCGCTTTTAATATTAGATTTGGGAAGATTCAATTGACTGCCATGCCCTACTGCCTAATCAGTCAGTAAAAAAGCACCAAAGTCAAGAAAAATATTTTAAGAGATGTCAGTTCCATAAAAGTCAGCAGAGATAAAGAGATTTATTGCTTCTATCCTCACTGCTGACCTGATTCTATTGGAGCTGGAAATCAAGAAAATCCAATTGTTTGTGTGGGCATAAAAACAAGCAAGCAAGCATGAGGAACAGATCTAATTTACAAGGAGAAAGAAATAATATTTATAAGTTGTCAGAAGTCCCCAGAAATTGATATTTTACTGTGCTACCTGAATTTCTTTAACTTTGTTTTTGTTGGCAAAAAAGGAAACAAGATAAACTAAAAGGTATAACATTCTGTTATTATGTTTCTTTGTTCCTTAACTCATACACTCATTTGGTCAATACTTACCCATGCCTGTTGCATGCTGGAAATTGTGCTAGTTACTAATGTTATAATAGTGAACGGTGCTGAGTTGGCTTTATTTTCATATTACATGGCCTAAGGGAAAAGATTCACATTAATAATTTCACATAAAAAAATAAGATGAAAGGGACTGGAATAACACAAGAATAAAAGAAAAAACTGCTCAAGTTGTAGACCAACCAACTCCAGAGATTTTGATAAAGCAACTTTTAGCTCAGGTCTAAGTTAAAAGAGATCGTGGGTCCAAATTGAAGCCCAGGGTGGGCTTCTATGATAGTATTCTAAGACCATCTATGATAGTTTTCAGAGACAGTCTCGAGTAGAAGGGTATTTAGAGATCATATTTCCATCCTTCATTTTACAGATGACAAAAAATATGTGGCTTCGAGGGGTTGCTTTGTTCACCCAGCTACTTACTTATAGTGTGAAAAATAAAAATGCTATTTCCTATGTTCTCTTCATTTCATGGTAAATTCCGGAAAAATGCTTTAATATATAACTCTTAACATAAACAGCTTCTTTCAAAAGCTGTTCTTGTTGTAAGGCTAACAGGAATGAGTGGTATAGACTGTATGACATAAGTTATGCTTTAGTTCCTATAGCAGAGTGTTAACTTAAATGTTGTTATTTACACATATTTCAATTCTTACTCCACATACATATATTTATACCAAACATTTCTGGCCTATTTACTGCTATACACACAATCACATTCAATAACTGAAATACTCCAATAATTAATCCACTCATTCAACAAGATTACCTGTGTACTTCAAGCTAAGAATCCTGTAATGTCCACCGTCACACCATCTAAGCTCTCAAATGTACTAGCGCACACAATATACAGTCCCTTAATGGGATAATCATGTTCCTTTAACATTATGAAAGAGGATAAAAAAAGGCAGGAGGATAAAAATTTTAGAGATTCATTTTCATCAAAAACATATGTGCTCAAGCATTATAGGCCTGGTTAAAACAAATTAACTACAGTATGCAGAAAAGAAAAAAAAAGTCATTACCATTTACCTTATGAGTTCCATTAACTGCTTTTTAAAATAAATATATTTAAATCATTTTGTGACTACGTCATAGATGTAAAAACAAAGGTATAGTGTAAAACAGTTTCGTTCACTTATGAAATATATCGAGTACATTTTTGGCAAATAAACATTGTGTAAAATAGAAGATAATGTTGCATTTTTTTTAAATAAAAAAGCATGCCTCAACTTTTTATCATAAAGCACACATGACAAAATGACTTCTGTTGAATGAAGAACTCTATGGAAACATTATATTTTATTTTTTGTCTTTAGAACTTATGGTTCTCTTAAGATCACTCACAAATTCTAGAGTTTAAGAAAATTTATACAGTTTAGTCATCTGAAGGGACATAATTTTTGATTTCTACTTCAACTTCAACATTAATATTAGAATCCTGAGTGCTGCTATCTTATTCTGTATTTGTCTTCTCATTTGCCTAATAATTTTAAAATGTCTTATATTGTTAATGTTCTACTCATTTTCCATTATACATGATTTTTAAAAAAAAATCTGAGTTCTGAATTTTGTTCAATGAAAACTTACAAACAAAAATACCACAATGAAGGCGACACCAAACTTCTCTCAAAGCTTTTTGAAGAATAATATTCTAGGTGATGTAATGAGAAAATTGACAGATGATTTCAAGCTGATAATTTCACTAGTGTATCATCTACCAGTTGATTCCACCATTCTTTCATTTCTTTATGATTTTAATCTTTATTAGAATAATTTGGCAAGTTGAAGTTCAAGATGGTGACAGAGGAAGTTCCTAAACTCACTCCCTCCCACAGATATGCTGAATCTACAACCACATGTGGAACGATTCCTTCTGAAAGAAATTCAGAAACTAGCTGACTGGTCATACAACGACAACAAAAACACACTTCAAAATAGGTAGGAGAGGCAGAGACAATCTCTCCATAATCCCCACCCATGTCATGGAAATATGCAATTGACAGGAACTCACAACTTCTCCCTGAGAAGTGAAGGATTTGTTTATAACAAAGACCACAACTTGTAAGACTTCCACCTGAGGGATAGATAGGCCCCCAAAACACCTAGCTCTGAAAGCCAAAGGAATTTGTGCCCACAAGACCCAGAAGACTATAGCAAAGGAAGAAACAATTCTTAATCAGCTTGTAAAGACTAGCTTTGGCTATCTTCCCAGGATTCAGCACAGAGTCAGCAATCTGAAACATCTACCCCCAGCCCCAATCTTTCCAGGAAAGAGGCTAACTTACACATCTGAGAAGCTACAGCCTGAGAATCAGGCTTCTAATTTAATACACATCTAGAGGCTGCCTGTGATCCTCTCCAGAGACTGGTGATGCCATTGGACACCATCTTTGCACTCTCCCTCTGCCCCATTTCATGTTGCCAGCATCTCTCTGAAAGGAGTTTATGCACACAAAGTATGGTCAAAGTAAGTCATCAAGTTTCCATAATAAATCTTATATTTATAAGTGGGCCCAATGAACACTTAGGGAAATAGCAAGATTAAATAAATTTTACACTATTAGAAATGCACATTTTTCTTTTATTTGTTGGGAGATATTTTAAAAGGTATAAAAGTCATTAAATAGCAATTCTTACAAATAGGCAGACTTCCTTAAAAAGAAAACCCAAAATTCCTTAGTTCAAAGGACCTTGACAGGATTCCCAGGGTGAAATTTAAATACCTGATATTGATAAAAGTTGAATATGTTCTTTATAGGTACTCTTAAGGGCAGTAATAGGTATGCTTATCAAAAAGCATGTCATACAAATCTGCAACCTTAAACTCATACAAGATATGAGGCTTGAATTTAATGCCCAGATTGTTAGTTATTGAATTCCTGGTTAGTAAAATTTACTTCCTTAGGCTGCTCAAATTAAAAATGTTTACTGAAACATTTTTTTATTAATATATTTTCCTAAAATCTCATGGTTTAAAAATACATTTATATTCAGAATAAGTTTTTAAACATTGTGGGCTTTATTATAATTCAATTTCCTAGTTTCCTCCCATTATCTCGGATTAAGGTCATGATAAAGAAATAAAACCTTGTTTTTTAATTTTTGTTGTTATTATATATTCTGCAAAGGTAAAATTTAGAGTGCCTGATCAAAGATCCAGGATTTGGCGGTAGGATTCTGATGGCTTCCATGTTATTCGGCAAGGAAGTGCTGCTAATCCAAGGGAGCTGAAATTTGGAAAATAGGCCTCTGCTCTGCATAGGAAAGCAATCCATGACATCGCTATGGTTGAAGACAATTCAAATGTATTGATAGGGATTTGGAAGCCTGCACTGGAGTGGTTATGTCAGAGAAGGAGACCATTCAGGTAGCAGAAGACTAGTATTATTTGAATACTGAAGAATACGAGCCCCAGTTCGCTAAAAAATATCCAACAGCAGTCACTGTTCTTGCTTTTGATGGGCCATGATCAGTATGTTTGCAACTGAGAAAGCTGATGTTTGCTTCAGCTTATTTCTGTTTACAGCAAAGATTGTCTAGATATCTGCATAAAGATAACAGTTACGAAATAGTCCTTCTTGCCATGTGTATGTTTATATCAAAATAGATGGGAAAAATTGAGTAGGTGAATTAACAAAGATTTTAACAAAACATTGCATATTTGAAGGAATTTTGCCTTACATTGCCCATTTAGAAAACCTTGGCTTTTACAATTTCTGAATATTCATCATATAACTTACTCCTTTACCTACTGATTTTAGATTGAACAATATCAGCTCAAAAATTTAGTACAGTATTAAATTGTCAAAAATACTGATCCAGGTTTTCTAAAACACATACCACCTACAAGTTGGGTCCACAGCTATCCTAATTTGCCTAAGATGATCTGGCTCATGACTAGGTTTCTATTGTTTTTATTACTGTCTGCTTTCATGTTCAAAGTGTTCTGGTTTCCAAGAGAAATTATATGGTCACACAATATACACAAATCTAAAAGGACTTTATCCTTATGATTTAGTTTCCAATAACTAATTTGGACTGTGATAAAAATGACTCAGGTTAGAAATAATGAAAACTCAGACCCTGCCATCACTGGGAAAACTTTCTATTAGTGAAGGGCATTGGGTTGGAAGATCCAGAAAATAGAGATCCGTGAATCATTCAAAGGCCAGCATTGTTTGATTTCTTTGATTTTTCTGCTGTATCTAGTCCAGTGCTGAGTAGGTAGAAACAATAAGCACTAGCATGTAAATTAGATCATTTTTTTTTTATTTCAACAGACAGACATGAGAATGACCACTTAGTATCAGAAAAATAAATATATTTAGTAACTTCAGAGAAGTCCTTTCTGAAACAAACACCTATACACAAATAGGTTACTGAGACTTCATTTGAATAACTTTTCTTTCTAGTGAATATGATAATGAATGAACAAATGTGTCTTGGGTGGTCTTTGGGGCAAAGTATGTCTTATAAGCATCAAAGATTTATTTTGAAAAACAATAGTGTAAGAATTTATACTGAAAAAAAACTTTGTTTTAAAAACAACCAGGTTGAACATGTTCTGAAAATGAAGCTTTAGATTCCAGTTAAAATTATTTTTCCTTAGTAAATTTTTTATTTCTCTAATTACAATGGCTTTAATATTAAACAGACTTTTCCGGTTCATGCCAAGCATTGATTTGTGAATAATTTCCATACCTGAATTAAAAAATTATGATGTAGAACTGCCAAAATGTATCATTAAAACAATGAATTCTAAACTAGGGCACTGTGATATCCTGGTGTGATGGAAGCAGCAATGTGGTGCTGTGGAGTACAGGGGCTTTGCTGAGATCTGCTTTACTACCAACACCTACCCTAAAAAGGAATTAGGACAAATCCCAGCAGATATCCAGACTATTTAAGATTTAAAGCAGCAATAAACAAATACAAGGCATTTAAAATGACAAAGTCAGAATTGTCATAGAAGGCACAGTACTTGACGATGACTAATTATTAAGCAAGGAATTGTCGCTCACCCAAAGTGCTAGTCAGATCTTTTTTCCTCAGTTCTGCTCTTCCTCATGTTGTCTCCATCCCAGTGAATAGCTCCATCTATCTAATAACCTAAGCTGTGTCTTTAAATCATTTGTATCTTTTGCTAGCCTCCCTCCTCATATTCCCACAGCCTGGCCCAAGGTCAACCAAAGCTCTAAACTCATGCCACCCTCCTGTTACTATATGCTAATACTAGAATGTAGGTTGACCATTCTAGTTAACAACCTCTTAGGTATATTTGAGAGTTACTGGTTAACAATATGTTCCTTCTTTGGGCTAGAATCTACTTAAGTAGATTTTTTTTTTTTTCCTCAATGGGATAGAATGTTTGGGACCCCGAGGTCTTTGCCCCAAAGACCACCCAAGACACATTTGTTCATTCATTATCATATTCACTAGAAAGAAAAGTTATTCAAATGAAGTTATTCAAATTTAATGCCTAGGCAATGTCATATATTACATACATGCTTCTCTAAACATAGGCATATTCAATCATATGAATAGTCCTAGGCTTCTGCTCATGGTTGGCAGAATGGTCTTGTTCTCACCATACAGCCTAAGCTCAGTAGAGGTTGAACTTCCAAGAAAGCATGGTCTCATTATTAGGATTACTCTCCTGAGATTAAGACTGTGGGCACGAGAAAATTTAAAAAACAAAAAAACAAAAACAAAAAAAAAACTTTTTTTATATATACAAAGTTAGTTTCTTAACTTTTTTTTTTTTTTTTTTTTTTTTTTTTTTTTTTTTTTAAGGCGAGGCAACCTTTGGCTTGGTTGACTTTACAGATTGGAAGGACCTTATCAGTTTACGATCCCTTATTTTTTTATTTTTAATGCCTACAATATCTGGTCCTCCTAGGTGGTCTCCTATCCAAGTACTAACTAGGCCCAACCCTTCTTAGCTTCCAAGATCAGATGGGATTGGGCTTATTCAGGGTAACATGGCTTTAAACTCTTCTTAACTTTTTAAGGTGCAAAAATTATCCAAAATAAGATAGCCAAGAGGTTGTTTATTGTCGGTGATACTGAACATTTTATTTATATCTTCCAGGAACTGTCCTATATTTAGTGGATATGGCAATAAGCAAAACAAACAAAAATCCCTCTCCTCAGGCAAGATTACATTTTTTTCCTTTTAAAAACTCAATTCATTTTTAAAGAAAATAGTAAAGTTTACCATAGCCCACCTAAGAACAATTCATCTTGTTATGTTTTATTTCTGTGAGAAATAAAAGTTTTTTATGTGACAGAATGCTAGAGATACCAATGTCCATTTGGAAATTAATGACACAAACTTTTCATTCTTATGTCAAGTGACTACCTCATGTCCCTATAGAAAAGACATTTATTATGTCCATTTCCTGTTCTTCTTATAAGCATTCCAATATTGTGCTGAAGAATGACCTTTTCCCTGCTGGATACATTCTGATGATATGGTTAATCAAGATTGGAAAAAGCCTGGAAAAGCTAGTCAGTCACATTCACTCCCACAATGGTGGTCTAAATAAAGTATCCATTATTTCTTGCTACCTGGAACCCAGGTCTGCCGTGTTCCTACCCTATGTTCTCAGCATCTGATTATCCTTATGAACTCTGTAAATCACCCCAGGAAATTTCCTTTTGCTTAATTTTAGCTTTAGTTTTCCTTGTCTAAAGTCTAAGGTTTTTAATATAATCTGTCTGTTCTCACAGAAGCACTGATAGTATTCCCTAGGCTCAGAACATGGCTTACAGGGTCCAGCAACAAGCATCGAGATAAATATATTTTACTTAAAATGAAAATGAAATAGCACAAAAAGATGGTGTTAGACTCATCTTCTAATTTATTCTTATGAATTATTTCATGTGATTAATGTAGCTAGTAGTTAAAACTGTTGCTTGGACACAAAATGGAAATGCCAGAAAATTATTTTGCTGGATGGTAAAAAGCTACTGACTTTTATACCAGATTATTATTACAGCAATTACACAACTGACATGCAGAAGCCTTGAAGATATGTGGCTCTTGGGATAGTAAAGAAGTTTGAAATAAATGAAATCCAAATACTCGAATTGTGTTGACGGTCAGCACTGTTCCTCTTGGCAAGAAAGCAGTTTTCTTTCTTCCAAGAAACAATTTGTATGACACTTGCTGTAGACATTACTTTCCTCCCGATCACACATTAATTGACTATCCAGGTGCTCAGAGTAAGGAGGGTAACACCAAATGCTTATTAAAAAAAAAAAAAAAAAAAAAACTTTCACGATAGTAATCACAAACATGATTGCCTTGATAGTAATTAATACCTTAGGGCTAACTTGTAGCCTAAATCAAAAAGTGGTTATTTTTTCCATCTCGAATATATAAAATTCCAGACATGATTCTTTCTCCACACCACTTACTATAAGAGCTAAAAGCAAAGTCTGTGTCAAATTCTTGATTTTATATCTGTTGCTGACACAATGCAAGAGATAAAACCTAATGAGTTTCTACAAACACAACCAATTTGTTAGCATTGACTGGTCACTTCAGTGAAAGAACCAGTCGATTTAATCAAATTGGCCAAACTGGCCTTAAGCTGAAGTGACAAATGGATGCAGTCAAAATAATCAAACTAAGTAAACAGACTGGGTGTGTTCACTTCAATATCCTTATTATGGTTCTGAATCTTAACATTTTTGCTAATGAGCACTAGTCTCTGCTGAGTGGGAAAACAGTATTGGTGAACACAAAGTAATATGCCTGCTTACCCCAGTGGTCATAATCAATCAACTGAATGGGCAAAACATGTAGGCAATGGGAATAAACCTTTTCCCCCACATCTTGACTGAGGGCATGCCCAGGAGTTCTACACCACGTTTTCTAATCATTGGCATGTGAAGAATCCAAAAGAGACATTGCCCCTAGCCACAGTATAATTGGGTATATACATACAGTATAAATATACATTTACTGGACAGTGGACACAGGAATGCTGAATTAGAAAACATACCCAGGTGGCTCTACCAGAAATCTAAGAAGAATAGACAGCAGAGAGGGCTTTCTAAAGCCCCAAACAATCATGGTAATTCACTTCCAACTGTTGCCCTGCTGGCACTCTTCCTAAGCAGACAGCAGAGAGCTGCTGCATCTCTCAGATAACAAGGTAATTAATGTTAAAAGGGAAGACCAGATTGAGGAGGGTCAGTTGTAGCTTCAGAATTATAAAAAAAATAAAAATAAAAAGGTAGAATTAAAGAGCCTATTTCCATTTGGCTCAAACTTTTTTTTTTCTAAGGCTTATTTTAAAGAGATTGAAAAGGCAAGGGTTGGGATGTGAATAAACAAAGGCTATTATAGGAAAATGAAATTCTTTTCCTCTTAGCCTCTTTCCATTACAGAATTTGTCTGAAGCCCCAGTGGCATTTCATAACCCAGCCTTACAAAATCAGGTTTATCTACTTTAAAACAAAAAATCATATCATAGAATTTGTGTATATACGTGTTTAGGGGTGATGTCATTTTTTTTCAATAAACCAAGGATCTGCCCCACTTCTTTATCCTAATTCTCTACTTTTCAGGTAAATGCATAATCACTATTTGTTAATTGCTCAAATTCTGCTGACAGGAGTACAATTATTGTCACATAACATCTGGAGAAATTTTACCAGAAGATGGTGATGGGCTTGCAGAGAGCAATATGGGAGGATTTAAATGTCCTGTGTTACGAGGAAAGCCTACGAGAGGAATTTAATATCACTTCCAAATTCATGACATTGATTTCAGAATAATAATAAATCTTGTATTTTAACTATACTAAGGCCTAAATGTAATAAATGAGACCTTGAGAAATACTAAGTAGGTTTATTTAGAGAAGCTACAATTATAAAAATAATAGTTAACACATACTAAACACTCTCTGCCAGATACTAGGCTTAGTGTTTTAATAAGCATTAGCACATTTAAATTTCGAAACCTGGGGTAGTTATAACTTCAATCTCTATTTTAAGGTAAGAAAACTGAGGCACTCAGAAATTGACCAACTTGACAAAGGTAACAGCTAATAAGCAGAGGAGCTAGAATTTAAATTTGGAAAATCTAGCTCCAAGATTCACATTCTTAATCAGTACATATAGTAGCCCTTAAAATAAAACATCTGGATATCCATACAAATGAAATATTATAGATAGCTTAGTTTTGAATAAAATGTTGAATGAGCAGGATAACCACACAAGGAATACTAATGTTAATGGTAGAAAAAAATAATTACAGTACCCATACCCATTACAGAATTTTAAAATCATTTTAATTTCTTCATGTTTACCTATAACATCTGATTTTTGAATGGCTATATGTATCACCTTTCAAGCACAGATGTAATTGATCAGTTTGGATTTGAGGAAAACTATCTTGAATGAAATTATTTTGTGATAAAGCTTAACAAGCTTCTCAAGACTGTATATATGACATAAACTACAATCCTGACCACATTCATGAGTTGACAATTTTAATGGTTTCATTAAAAGCCTGGTAGATAGAGAATAAGCCAGGATTTGGGACATGTGGATTTCAAATTTATATGTACAGTTGGCTAAAATCTGTGGCATTAGCTATTTCTTTAAATGTTTCTTAATGCTTGTTAAATGGTTATGACAGGAGTAACTAGGGCCTCTGGTCATTCTTCCAACCTCTCAGCACTTCTGCATAAAGGAGCACACACAGCCCACCACCAATTCCATTATATTTAAGCAGCGAAGGAAAATAGGAGGGAGTCACAAAAGGTCTCAAACTATTTTAGATTTTTCACAGCTAACTTTGCCTTTTTGATCAATATAACAAAAGAAAAACCTGAACAGCTCACAGCCCCTAAAACTAAAGTATGCCATAAATACAGGAAAAGGCCGGTCATGACTCCCGAGCTGTGAAGTCCACACGGAGTATTTTCACCCAGGAGAAGATCTGCCTCATTAACCTTTATATGATGGCAACTGAGGGAGACAGCAGAAAAAGGGGGTTGGAACAACTCAAGGAAAGATGGCAACGAGTCAGAAGTAAGATGGGTTGTGACAGGGATGATCTCTAAAGGAAAGAAAAAAACATGGAAATTGGCGACACAAATGAGAAGTGACAGGAAAAAACTGTTTGGGACTGTAAATGAGCTCAGTGGGAAAAGAAGTGGAACATGCACTGGAATGAAATCACTGAATTATGGGATTATGCCCCCAGAACTCTTAGCATAGCAATATTGTCTCCCAGCTGACAGAGCAAGACTAGATTTATTATTATACATCCTTCTGCCTTCCTCATCCTATTCTCAGAGAAACAGCAAAGTCAATCGCGACAAGAAAATTAACCAATCCTTTTCTGTTTTGCCTCTTCTTTGTTTCTCAAATTAGTGAGAAAATGTAAATTTTCTCTCTATGGCTGTATCCTCACAGTGGTGACACATTAGAAAATCCTAGTGAGAAAATTTAATTCCGTGTTTTCTTCTTTCCATGGGAGCTGATGTCCCTTTGAAAGTGCTAATGGACCTTCTCTTCTTCAAAGTCTAGTACATTTACCCCTAATACTTTTCTAGGAAAGGTCTTTTAAAATGAAGAAATCTGAGATGTAATACTTATTTCCTGTGTTTGAACCTCAGGTTTCTTCTTTGTATTTCCCCTGTAGGTGCTGTTAATAGATCCTTTGTAGTAGGAGTTCCCCCAGTTCTGAAATCCAGGTCACAAACAGATTGGTGCCTGTTCGGCATCCACTTTGCTTCTAGGGACAGCCTGACTCCACTTTAAAGATATTTAACACATCTCTAAATATTGTGAAATGTTGCAGACTTACGCAATGAAATTCAATAGGAGTGCATCAGCTCACACTTCTAAAATGTTAGACAGCAAGAGCTGTGTCCATTCTAATCTCTACCCCATGCAGTCTCGCTTTTAAATGAGTACCCAAATAAACACTTAACATGCTGTGTGTTCAATGCCTCTCTGCTTGCATTACTTGCTCTGATAACAAATGCTTACCAATGGAGAACAATAGTAGTCAGGAAGTAGTTTTTTTTGGGATAAAGCTTTTGAAACAAACCTTTTTATTTGATGCAGAGTTTTAATAGAACGCACACATATACAGTAATTATAACTCAGAAATTAAAAGTAAACAAACCTCGGTGATCTTATAAAACCTTAAAGTACTAAAACATCTAGAATAAAATGGTTACTTTGCTGCAAAGCACAAGGTGGTGGGACGAGAGGGCATGACCAAGTTCACTCTTTAATTTGCACTTAAGTTCCTGAACTACATGGTAATTTCCCCACTGGCGGGAAAAAAAAAAAAAAATAGTGATTTGCAGGGTTTGAACGGGTATGTTCATTAATTAGGAAAGTTTTGGGGGAAAGACAGCATGAGTCTATGCTGGAAGTCTATCACTTCATCATCCACTACATAATAGATGAGCCACAGCAAGAGTCGCCAAAATGCAAGAATATAAAGATAGAGCTACTTTTTCTAGGTTACTCTGAGGTCTCTTGAGAGAAGAAAGTGTGATGTTCTGAGACACTGATGTCCCAACTTCTCTTGTGAGGGGATGCCTTGGGGCAGAGAGGAAAAACTATTGACCTCCCACAGGTTTCATTTCAAGGTGTCACTCTATGGGATCAATTCTGCAATTTTCTTGTCTGTAAGATGTAACAAAAATAAAAATAAAAAATCAAGCCGCCTATAAGAGCGTTCATAAACTGTAGGGAGAATTTCCCAGGTGCGTGAGAAGTGCAACCTGAAGGAGGGAGAACTTCATATCATCACAACGGGCAAAAGCAGGAAGCAGAGTGAGGAGAGAGAGAGAGAGCAAGGAATGGAGTATTTCAGTGCCTAGAAGAGCACGGTGGAAGCGATGAAAAGAGCACCAGGGGACATTCACAGTCATTACTGGTATAGTCCATAGTAGGAAATGACAATCCCAGAGCTCAGAAGTAACCACAGCTGAGACACTCGGGACTGAAATCGTTCAGTGGGAAATTTAGGCCTTGAGGAAGGCAGAAAAGCCAGAGAGGATAGTGTTTTCAAAGGTGAGATGATACATTTATTTTGTACATCTTTATCCACTGCAGATCTATGAACTGTAGCCTATGAGGGGAAATCAAATGCTTCAGCAGCAAAATATTAGGGCTAACTATTGAGTATATTTATAAAAATGCTAGCATATTGGCTTTGTTCTAATATAAAAATTAATATAATTTACAAAAAATGAGACTTTCAGTCTGGAGAAAATAATTATTGAGGTGTATAGAAGTATTTAAAATTGCCATTATTATATTGTCTCATTATTGGCTTATTTTTAATACTGTTATTGTTAATTTCAGTAGGAAAATAAACATCTGTAAAACCTAAAATTATTTAAATATAATAGACCTTTATTGTTTCAGAATATTGACTTAAAAAAAACCAAATAATCCATATTCTTATAAAAGCTTTAACATGAATCATATAAAATTAAAAAAATAAGCATGAGATAATGTAAAGTATTGAAATCATGTTTTTAATTTAATAAAATTATAAAAAATAAAATGTGATTTTATTTCAGTAAATTAATTATATTTATTATTTTTAAAATATCAGTTAGCAATTTCTAAAAGAAATTAAGCCTCTTATGAATCAATAAGTCAACCAGTAGAAGTAATAAAGAACATCATCATCATATTTTATTCCACTAAAATTCATAGCTGATAATAAGAAAATATATCTTTTAGAGTAGGTAAATATTATAAAAATAATGATCAAATCAAGAAAAATAAATACAGGTCTACCACAACTTATCTGAACCCCCTGGAGTTAGTGGGTTTTGTATGTATCCTATGTGACAATCTGTCCATCTACATTCTGTAATTTAACA
Source organism: Rousettus aegyptiacus (assembly GCF_014176215.1). Classification (NCBI taxonomy): domain Eukaryota; kingdom Metazoa; phylum Chordata; class Mammalia; order Chiroptera; family Pteropodidae; genus Rousettus; species Rousettus aegyptiacus. The sequence continues at coordinate 78,103,238 of NW_023416307.1, forward strand.
TATTCTTCAATATTCAAACTAAATGAATATATAAGAGTATTAATGTTAATATTAGTATAGGTCAGGTTCAGCAACCATATGTGATTTGGTGTCAAGCTGCATTGTAGGATTGCAAAAATGAGATTATATACCTGTATTTTGTATGCACACATAAATCTAAGAACTTTTACTGCTAATTTTATGTCCTATATGGACAATTGAACTAGCTGTATAATTCAATGAAAACATAAAAGAGGAGAGTCTACACTGTATTGACTTGCAGAGGACTCTGCAGCCAATAGTGCTATTCAGAAATTCATATGTGCCAAAAGGATAATAACTGAACTCAGGATGTTAACAGAGAGATTTATGACTTCTATTCAAATGTTATTTCAAGTGATTTAAATGTTTGGATGATTGTTAAATGGTTTAAAAATTTTAATCACTTCTTCAGTAAGTTATTGAAAAATACATTGAGTACATACATCCACTGTAGAGCTTTTTTA